>NW_026294617.1:10405945-11605945 GCF_007827085.1 Peromyscus californicus insignis | reverse complement strand
GCTTTAGTGAGGTGCAACAATATGATGTCATGTTTCAGATGAAGAATCCATGGACCAGGTTAAGTTAACCCTGAACTTCAGCAAGTCACTAGTTAAAGTTGTTATAGCGGTGACATGTACGATTAAGATATTTTCTACTCTACCACTTTCTTCCTAGAATATTGGATGTTTGCATTATTAATAATGTTGACAAGATTATATTATTACTTCATGGTGTCTTCAAAAGTGAAGTATGTATTGTTTACTTTGTATCTTTTTTTTATTGCAAAAAAAAGCTTTGGCTGTTATTTAGTAAGTCTCTAAACTGCACGTTAAGGTGTACTTTATATTTTGCTTTTTTTATCTATAATTTGGGGTTTGTGGTGGTTAGTTTTTAATTGTCAAGTACAGAGGGCACAACAGTATGATTTCAGAAAGTCACTTAACATTCATTGTCTTTAGTTCTGTTTTGCACAACATGACCTTTGAAAGGTTTGTGGGTAAACCCAGGAAAACACATTCCCAGTGATATTTGCCCAAGAAGCTATTCATTTGAGGTTTACATATGACAGAAGGTAAATGCTGTCTTTGCAGAAGAATGCTGGTAATGTGACGTAGCAAATATTAATACAAAATGACATGTTCTTTAAAAACCTGTCAAGAGACCTTTTGAATTAGAGTTAATACAGCAACCCTTCGGGGATAGCAAAGACTAGATAGGAAGTCACATCTCCATCTGCATATTTAAATCATGTAAATCTGGTCCCCACCTTCAGCATTACCAATTTCATTGATTATAGTTTTTATTTTGCTTTGCACCCTGCCCAAGTGTCCAGGCAATTTAAAGTGGTTAGATGATCGATCTGTGTATATTTGTTGATTGATGACACTTGGCACTAGCCGCCTTGGAAAAAAAATGTTGTCATGAATGTCTTGATTAAATGATATACAAGCTACCATGAACAAACCTCTCCCAGTTGAATTTCAGCTGGTTGCATGGGCTGCGGTTTTTCATTTCATAGATTGGGCAGCTCAGTGACTGCAGATGGGGACTGGAAATACACTCTGAAGAAACCTCAGGGTGTGGGGGTCCCTACCTATGGAGCAAGTGAGAGTGCTGGGTCGTTTCGTGTAGTAACTACTGATCTGGAATCTGGAATCCCATCAAGACTATTTTTTCTGGGGAGGCATAGATGCTTCTGTAAAACTTAGAAAGTGGCATACACTGACACTCTGGCTGCAGCATGGCAGAGAGGAGCATTGCTTCAGTCACACCCTGTTAGGAGATTAGTGAAAGTCACAGTTCGGTTTTGTGATGGAGAGAGAAGGGCAGTGCTCATACCTTTGTCCTGTCTGTCCCTCATTGGAGAAACCTTGTCTCCTCCCATCTAGCAGAATGCTCCAAGACATGAAAGGAACCAAGTGAATGAAAATACAGCACACAGTGACCTGCTTGATAGGAACTCTGAAGGCTTTGGACATTTTCCTTACAGAGTCTCAGTGACATGAAAATTGCTTAGCTAGTATAATGGTAACATTATCTAAGGCAGATAAAGTAATAGGTGACATACATTTTGTTATAAATATGTGTATGAAGGGATGTTTATGAAGAAATAGCAATGACTTGACTGCTCTTATTATCAATATTTATGGGTGAAAAAACCAATGCTAGTATGTTTATATAACTTGTCAAAACTACACATCTAATTTTCCACAGAAGCTTGACCTCATTATGTGGTTTTCTACCTCCCAATAGCATATATGTGAACATATGCAGAACTAATGCTGCTTTTGTATTTAAATTATAAATATAACTTACACGATGGTTAGTTTAATGTTGACTTGACACAACCTGGAATCACCTGAAAAGAGAGTCTCAATCAGGTCTAGATTAGTTTGGACTGTGGCATGTCTGTGGGCCACTACCTTGAGTGCCTTAGTTGATATGGGATGATCCAGTCTGAGAGTGGGCAGTGCCATTTTCTGGGTTGGATCCTAGACTATGTAAGAGTGGAGAAAGCCAGCTGAGTGCAGGCATGCCTGTGTCTATCCCCTCTCTGCTCTCAAGTATGATATGACTCCACCTTGATACCTCTACAGTGATGGACTGTAATCCGGAGCTGTGGACTCCTTTATCACAGCAGCAGAAATGAAAGAACAATGCTCTATAAGGGAAGTCCTGATTGGACCTTTAGTGTTTCGTTTAATTTGTTCAAGTTTAATTTCTATTCTGCTTTATTTGTTCCAGTCTTTATTGATTCTTCTCTCCCTTTCCTCCTTTTCCACTCTTTTAATTTTCAATTAGATATAATAATTGATTAATTCAGCTTTAGGGCTGAAGATGAGCTTGATTGGCAGAGTGCTTGTTTAGTATCCAGAAAGGAGGTCCTGAGTTCAGTTTCCAGCACCATATGAGCCAAGAGTGGTGGTGCCCACCTGTGATCATAGTGGATCAGACTACCAAGTCAGGGTCACTCCGGGCCACTTATTCAGGGGCAGCCTGGGCTACAAGAGACCCTGTCAGAGAAGGAATGGGAAGAGGATGAGAATACTGGTGGATAGTCAAATCACAGCCTCACTCACCGTTCTCTGGAGGTACCTACCTGTCTGAGGGTCTTCTTGGTTGAGACTGCTGATAATAGCTAAAGAACTCTCCAATCCTATTTTTGGAGGTGACACTCCACGAGTCTCATAAGTCCAAGAAATTTGAAATGTCTACTGCTCTTCCCCAGCTCTTATTTTTGAACAGTCTGTCTAGATGGTAATGAATGTGAGGAGCCAGTGCTAACTGTTTCTGGAGGATTCCTGCTAATTTGATCTTTTAAATGTTGTAAGCAGAAAGACAATTACCCTGGTCTCCTGGGGTGGTGGGGAGAGGTGTAAGATGGTAGTGTTTATCTCATGTTTTTAATTAACATGTTTGTTTTTAGGGTGCCTCTTCTTCTTTGACATTTCTCCCTCTGGACTCAGCAAGGTTTTGAATCGCTGCTTCTCTTGCCAGGAGAACATCCTTTGAGAGAGGCCCTGGAGATGTGAAAAAACTCTGGCGCTCTGGAGATGTTAATTAGTACAAGTAAATAAATGGCCTGTTTATTCCTATGCGCATTTTAGTGCTGTCCCTTCCCTTTTTAAATTAAGAAGCAGAAAATGTGTTTGTGCTTAAATGTAGTGTAAAGTTTCCCATATTCCTCTGGGTACAGGTATGTTTTCCCTACTTGCAGAAAATATGTTCAAAAGCGTACTGTCTCCCGAGACAACATGCCTCCTTTGCATTGTTACTGCAGGCCTCCATGAAAAAATGATATCCGAATAATATTATTTCATATGTCATGGTAACCCGCTTCCTTATTTGCGTTTCTGTAATATGAAGTTGTGGAGAATAGGAATTAAAGAAACAGGGGTGTAGGAATTGTCCACCATTTGCATAAAACCCTGCTTTTCAAAAAGTTTAAACATACAGAAATAAGGCCTTCAGAACACACTCCAAATCCTTATCTTCAGGCTGCCTCACAGTAAAGACAGCTCAAGAAAATGAAAGGCTGGCCTACTTTGGAAGCCACTGAAATTAGTTTCAATACTTCTGCTCACATCAACCTTTCAAATTACAATGTTGTGGAATGGTACTTTTTACCACTGTTTTACTTAATCTCTAATACCAGAGTAGCCTAATCAAGAAGCCCTGTAGAATAGTGGTGACAGGGAGTTTGATCCCTGGACCTACACTCCCCATGTTCACACTGTAATTGTGCCGGCTAGTGTGTATTTCAGTAGCAGAGCTCATATCTGGCACACATTAGGCCCTGGGGTGAATCCTCAGCATCACAGAAAAAAAAACACAGAGCAAACCAAAGTGTGATTGTATCACTGGCTGCTTGCTCTGTGACCCAGGGTGAGAAGTTTTACTTACCTAGCCATGTTAGTTTCAGTCTCTCTCTCTCTCTCTCTCTCTCTCTCTCTCTCTCTCTCTCTCTCTCTCTCTTTTTCTGAAATGAGGTGGTACTGGTTGTGATAGTCTAGTGAGGTATCCAGTGTAAGATAATTCAAGTGATGTGGTCAATGATAAACATTAAATGGTTTTTATTAGTTCATATCATGGTTATTAAAAAGCTGAAGTCTAGAAAAGAGAGAGGAGTGAGTAGGGATTAAATCTTCAGGTATGAGTGTGTTTCGAATCTTAAATCATAGACTCATAACATTCCAGAGCTCTGAGATAATCTGCAAATGTCAAAATGGAACTGTTTTGGTGATTTTTATTCACTTTTGGAGACATTTCTGAAGTAGGGTAAGAAATAAGTGAAATGAATTATAGTCTTAAGAGATAACCAGTCATATCATTGTAGTATGCTGGAGTGATGCTGTCTCAATTATAATATTGCTATCTGGGCATATAGAATAAGACCAGTGCAGCCGCAGTACTAGTTAGTGAGAAAGAAACACTGTTTCTGTTGTTCAGACAGGAATTTTAGGGCATTTCAATAAGAATGCCACCACCAACAAAACATACATGCATGTCAAAACTGACTATGTAGTCAGAGAACCCAAGTGTGCCATCCCATGTACTTTATCGCTGAAGTTGAGATTTGGAATTAGGTCTTTTGAAGTCAAGATAATGAGGAAGATATGTGTAGTTGCAGTACTCATATCTAAAGGCCAAAAGCAAAGTACTTGCTCAGTAATTAATTTTTCTGAGTGCTGATTTTTCTTTATTAATATTTTTGAAGTTAAAATGTAGTTACAGTAATTACATCATTTTCCCCTTCTCTTTTCTCCTTTCAACCTCTCCCATATACCACATCTTCCTTGCTTTCTCTCAAATTCATGATTTCTTTTGCTTTGATTGTAATATATATATATATAAAATATAATATATGAGTATAGGATAGAGACTATGTAAGAGCCAGAGGAACAGAAATTGGACTGTGGAATTACTTCTCTTAGAACTGGCAGGCAAGTTATACTTACAAAGTCTGAAGCACATGGCTACCTAAACAAGACATGAACATGGAAGACAGCAATGTACATGCTAACACGGAAGGGGGAAATCTTACTGGGTCCCACCCTAAACTAAGAATTACAGAAGAAAGGCAAACAGTCTTCCCCAGGGAAGAGCCCCACAATTGGCTATCCAATACCAAGTAGTTAGCCCTGAAAACATATATGTATAGGTAACATTATATGGACTGAGGGCCGATTTGTAAGAGAGGGATCACGTGGGAGTGAAATGGTGAGCAGTAATTTAACAGGTAGTTCCTCTAGTATTTTAGCTTTATTTTTTTTAAGCAAATAATCTCTTTAAATCAGGGGTTCCTGGATGTCATTGTCAAGTAGTTCAGCACAGACACCATTGGCAAATGGTGTGTATTGGAACTTTATGTGACCTCCCTTGGTTAGAAGTACCATCTAGATGCTTTAAGTTTCCTAAGACACTGGCCTTATATCCTTCACTATTTCCTTTCACATCACTTCATTTAGCCAGAATTTCAGAAATGGGTAACAGATACCAGTTTGAGAAGGCATTAGCATAGGAATATTCTCAGTTTTGAGTTGTGATAAGACAAGTATGCATTATAAATCAACTAGGAACACAGAATAGTCCATACCACTATCCAAAAAACCATGAATGGTTTCTATGCTCTATTTCTTGAATATTCAGTTAACGGTTGGTGACTCAGTGGGAAGAAGATGATTTGGAGAATATGGTTAGCAGTTGAGCTTTACCTACTTTTATATGTTGTGATTTCTGAAGAATATTTGTATGACCAATGGTAAAGGAAACTAATTTGCTTAAAATGTTTAAAGTTACCATATTATTGAATGGTTAGAGTGATTTTTGGCCTTGCTACTTATTATAACAATAAAAAATTATTCATAGGTAATGCTCATGAGTTTGCTTATTTTAACAAGAATATATTTGGGGGTCTAGCCAGATTCATTACTTTCTCAGTGCACTTCCTGGAAGGACTACAGAAACAAGCAGAGAAGGAAATACCACCTGCCTTTTGAAGAACAGTTTCCAGAGAGCCTGGTTACAGCTGTAGAGTTATTAATACTAAATCCATAAACCATTAGTTTTATCATTTGGCTGTAAAACTTAACAAATTATATTTTGAGATCAGGGTAATATAACAAAAATAACAGCTCGTATCACCCTACAGAAGGATAGTTCTATTTCTAGTTTCTATGGAAATGGGATATGCTTTCAATTTATCTATTTATTTTTGACAAATCTAAGATGCTAAAATATAGCTATGCTTTGCACCGGTGGAAAACATTTATTCTGTTTTGATAGCCCTAATTTTTCCAGTATAAACACACAGGTTTTAATCTAACCAATAATTAGATATCCATACTAAAATCAAGCAGTCATGCTGGTTACCGTCAGCACAGCTAAGGTCAATTCAAGGTAGATTAAGAACTGTCTTTATTCTGAAGAGGTAAATTACAGACAATTAGAAATAAGGCCTTTATTTTGGTCCTTCTTCTACAGTTGGCACAGAGCTTTCCCATGCCTTAGGAGTGGAGCTTGTCATAGATCTAACTGTACTTTATCCTTTCTCAAGTTGTTGCTTTTATATGTACCTGTGTTTGTGGTGTATGTGCATGTGAGGGGGCTGGGCATGCACCTACATGAACATATGGAGGCCAAAGGAGACCTTTGAATTGTCCATCATTATCCACCTTATTCTTCTGAGGCAGGCCTCTGACTGAGGCTATGGTACGCTGATGGCCAGAAAGCACTGACCTCACCCCCACAGTGCTGGTGGTGTAGATATATGCATAATTGCATCTGTTGTTTCACGTAGGTGCTAGGGACTTGAACTCATGTCCTCTGCATGTGTTACAAGTCCTCTTACTTGCTGAACTTACTTCCTTAGCCCTTCTCAAACTTTTATATTCTTCATCTGAAAAATTCAGTTGTATAGATTTATCATTAATTTATTAAAAGATAAAAACAACAGAGAAGCCCAATTGACAGCAGAGAGCCTTCACCCAGCAACTAACAGATGTAGAGACCCACACCCAAACATTAGGCAGACCTGGAGAATCCTGCAGAAGATGGGGAGGAAGGATTGTGGGAGCCAGAAATCACACACATACACAAAAACCCCCACAGAATCAACTAACCTGAACTCATAGGGACTCACATAGACTGAACCGACAACCAGGTAGCCTGCATGGGACTGACCTAGGCCCTCTGCATATATGTTATGGTTGTGTAGCTTTGTTTTCTTGTGGGACTCCTAACAGTGGGAACAGGGCCTGTCTCTGACTCTTTTGCCACCTTTTGGAGACCCTTATCCTTATATTGAGTTGTCTTGTCCGGCCTTCAACTTGATATGCCTTTTTTGGTTACTATCTTCAGGAGGCCTGACCTCTTCTGTAAAAACAAATAATAATAAATATTTACTATTATTTATTATACAAAATATATAAATAAATAAAATATGTATTTAGAAAAAACAACCCCAGAGAATGAAAATACTTAATGTCAGGAGAATCAACAAAAACAGAAGGGTCTTTCCTTGATAAAACTTCATGAGAGTCTTCAAAAGCCTGAATGGAAACAGATACAAGAAACTCTGTGAGCCACAGGCTAGGGAGCTGGGAAGATGACTGAAGAATTTAACAAAATAAGACAATTCATTACTGAAAAGTTGGAATACATAAAAATATAAGTAAGAAAATGTACATCTTTGATAACTCACTTCCTAGTGGATATTATAAATATTCTAATGAATGCATTTTTATTTAACCTTCAGTTCATGTTCATGTCATTCCCACATACCCAAGCCCAGCTTTCATCACACAGTTTTTGATTGGCCCAGCCTTAGACATGCTAGAATCACATCATATGCTAGAATCATATCATATCAACCAATGCAAGAAGTCTACATGCTCAAGTCACACCACACAATCATAAATAATATGAAAGACCAAGACAGTATGTCCTTTGCCCCAAGCCCACTAGGCTTATAGACACCTTTTTAAGTGAGAATTACCTAGAAGACCCCCAGGACACATAATTTAAAAGAAAAATCATAAACATGATCAAATAATTCAAGGCGTTTAAAGAAGACATGAACAAACACATCAACAAACTTGAAAAGAATAGTGATAAACTCCTGAACAAAATCCAAGGAAAACAAATATGTGGCTGAATGAAATGATGATGGAAACTCAGGATTTGAAAACTCAGTAAAGAGATGGAAATGTTGGAAAGAACCCCAGGGGAAATAAGAGGGAATTGAGACAGTCAATAAGCTAATAAGAAAACTTAGAGAAAAGCCATATCAGTAGACTACATCAAGTAGAAAATAGAATATCAGAACCTGAAGATAATGTAGAGGAATTGTACCACTCAAGCAAAGAATATGAAAAATTAGAAGTACATAAAAGGCACATACAGGAATTTTGTGACACGGAAAAGACCAAATCTTTGTATTAATAGCATAGCACAGAGAAGAATCCCTCATCAATGGTATAGGTCTTCAACCAATCACAGAAGGAAACTTCCTCCCAAATAAGGAAAGACACACATACACAAATACAAGAAGCACAGAAAGAAAACGAAACAGACAAGACCAGAAGAGGACATGGAGTATCACAGTTAAAATACTAAATGTATAGAACAAAGAAAGGGCATGGAAAACTGCAGGGGACAAGCCACAGGTCACAAAAATAGGAAAACCCATTAAAGTTATAACTAATTTCTTACAAAAAGTTTAAAAGCCAATAGACTCTGAAACAACATACTTCAAGTTCTAAAAGACCACAGATTCTAGCTCAGACTATTTTACCCAGAAAAACTATCTGCCATAATTGAAAGAGAAAGGAAAACTTTTCATGCTGTAAATGGTCTAAAAATATTCATGTTTACCAGATCATCCCTACAGAGAATACTTGAAGCAATACTTCAGACTGGAGTGGAATAGGCAGAGCTAAGAAACTATAGAAGGAAAAGAAATGAAGATGTGATTACTGAAACACAAAATAGGACTAAGAACACAAATAACAAACAAAAACAAAAACAAGTGAGCAAACAAAAACTACCAAAATGACAGCAACTAACGCTTTTCAAGAATAACTTAGAATATTAAGTTATTAATATTAAGCTAATAAGTTGGGCCTTAAGTTACTAAGTTGGGCCTCAACTCCCCAACCAAAAGACACATGTTAGTTGAATGTATAAAAAACAAACAAACAAAAAACAAAAACCCAAAACCAGAATCTCTCTTCTATTGCCTACAAGAAACTCATTCTGCTTTAAGGATAGTCTCGGGAAGTTGTAGCTCAGTGCTTGCTAGCCAGCACCTCACCTCAGAAATCTGGATCGCCGATGCTGGCGGAGCCGTCCCCATGCCTCTGGCTAGAGATCTGTTACACCCTTCCTTGGAAGAGGAAAAGAAAAAACCTAAGAAGAAACGGCTGGTTCAGAGCCCAGGTTCTTACTTCAGGGATGTGAAATGTCCAGGTTGCTACAAGATGACTACAGTTTTCAGTCATGCCCAGACAGCGGTTCTCTGCGTAGGTTGTTCAGCAGTGTTGTGCCAGTCCACAGGAGGAAAAGCCAGGCTCACAGAAGGCTGTTCATTTAGAAGAAAGCAACACTAATCATCTATACAAGTTCCTGAGTTTGTGTTTTTCACAGAAAGCCTTATCAAGTTCAGTGACTCTACCAAGACACTGTAACTGTGTTTGACTTTATGAAGTGATCTCCTATTTTGGTGTCAGTTTTTCAATAAAGTTTTAATTATGGACAAAAAAAGGGATAGTCTCAAGTGATAAATCAAGTTATAGTTTATGTTCTTAAGTCTGTCAGATTGGCATTGTTCTGTTCTGAGTGGGAGAGATTATAAGAGTTTGTTTTGGGGGTGCCGTGATCAGAAGCTATATCAATCTTGACCATTAGAACATTTATTTGATCATTTTCTTTTTCATGTCTATGGGAATCATTAGTAAAAATATTAGAAAACTTTCCTTTGTCCTTCAAATTAAAGGAAGAAAATTTGAATAGTTGACTGTTGTAAAAGATCTTTTAGTAATTGTGCAGATTCAAGGTACAATAAGTCCAGGATTCCTCCAAGTTTATCCACTGACCCTTTCTCTGTCATATGTGCGGTTCGTATTAAAGTCTATAATGTTCCTGGGCTATCTAGTCAGAATCACATATTACCTGGCTTTGATAGAGCATCATCAACCAGGCCCTTAGACTGTGCTGCTAACACTCACGAGTATTCTGAGCTGGTAAGTGTTTATTTTGGATTTTTATGTTGAAAGCTATTGTATATATTTTAAATCTTGTTGGCTATACCACATTGTTGTGAGGTAGACTGGGTTAGCTGTTGCAAGTCATCAAGCTTAAATCTGAATCTTTGCATTTTTCATAGGTTTTTCATTTTTATTACATTTATTTGTTTATTTTGTACATGTGTTTTTGCCTGCATGTGAGTATGGTAGGTTGGTATGTATGTGCCCTTGTGCATACTGTATGTATGTGTGTACTGTATGTGTGTAAGTCAGAGGACAACTTACAGGAGTCAGTTCTCTCCCTCTACCAAGTAGAATCCAGGGATTGCTTGTGAAGCTTGTCTGCAGGTACCTTTACTAGCTGAGATATCTCTGTGGCTCTCAATCCTTCATGTTTTTAAAACTGGAGCTATTGGCTTAGAAAAGAATACTGTGCCAACAGAGAAAGAGAAATGGAGTGTCATCACAGAGACAGAATTTGGTATGCTGTTTTTTCCTAATGAACAAGTAACATCAAAGGCAATATTCTAAGAGAAAGACTGAATGATAACGAGTTCTGACATCCTGACTTTCCCTTAAACATACAGAGAAATTGGAATGTTCTTGCACTCCACAGGTTCTGAGGTTAGAAAAGGAGAGGACAATTCCCTTAAATAGCAGTCTGAGAGATTTAAATTGGAGGAAAGGAATAATGTCCTGGAAAGATTGTTAAACATTGGGAGGGATTTGATGGAAAAATGAAAGCCACACAGGAGAGACCTAGGGTTATAAACATACCTGCCTGAATGTAAGGTGGACAGTCTTTAGAAAGCTTTGGGCAAGATTTGCTTGAAAAGAGGTAGGCATGCTACGGCAATAAAAATAAATTTCTGGGGTTTTGTCAGAATGTAAGAAGAGCAAGAAAGACTCACTCTTAGGTCAAAAGAGAAATAAGTTCATCCCTAGTACGTTGAAAGAGAAATAAATACTAATATACTAAAAATATGAGGGCATCACAGGAAGAATTATATAGATAACAACACATACATGATAAAAGACACAGGGAGAAGAACCCAAAGGTGAGGATGCTCCAGGAATTGGGCCACTTTGTGAGTGGAGAGATGTTTGGATTTGGTGACTGGAAAAAAAGAATAAAATGTAAATAACTCTTGTATTTACAGTACTTCAAACATCTCACACACTATTAAATGGTGATGAACTCTTAACTGACTGAGATATTTATGTGCCTTCATGTTGATGGGCTCAAAGGTCTCCCAGAATTAATCTTTATGTTATGAGTTATAATGTTAATTGTTGAGATTTGTTGTTGCCAAGTATGTGGTATGAGGTTCCCAGTGCATAGGGTTATAATTAAACAAACGTTTCCTAAGCAACTACTCGTGTGGGCTACCAAGTGTTAACAAGACACAGGATTTGTTTTTTAAAAGAATTTCCAGTGTATTTGAGGAGATTCTAGGGTCACCCATCCAGTAAGGTCACGTGTTGTCTTCAACCTGGCATTGCAGTAAGGGCAGGGAGTAGCAGAAGCTGCTGTTCACTACAGGCAAACATTCAAGGCCTTCCTGGAGTGATGCTTCTTAGGTAGAACCTTGAAGAAGAGATGAGGCTTTTGACAGAAATGTGATGGGTTTGGGATGGAGGGCAGAGGTCTTAGGCTTGTTGAATGGGGATACTTGTGTGGTGTTTGGAGCTGGTATGTGAGATAAGTGTTGTAGTGTTTCCTACAAATCAACACAAACTTGAAAGAGAATGCCAAGCTTTAAAGGATGTTCTTGGGAGAAGAGAGATGTTGGAGCAAATTGAGGTACTTGCTTCCAAGCCCGCCCGACTACCTGAGTTTAACCCCTGGGAGTCACACAGTAGAAGAGAACTTCGGCCCACAGGCTGTCATCTTCTGGACCCTCCATGTGTGGTGTGGCAGGTGTCTCACCCACATTGGGTGCTGAGGCCCCTGGAAAAGTGGAGAGAAGGAAAGGACACTGATGAGTCCTTGAAATTAGAGCCGGGGCTGTGGCCTTGTCCATGCAAGCCTTGCTTCCTGCATGAGTAGAGTAACGAAGGGCAGCAAAGTCATGGGAAGCGATGCCTCTGCTTATAATGTAGTGTGAGGCGTGGGACCTATTGCCCATATGACAGAGGTAGCATAGCATTTGCAGATAATATGTCCCCTGTATGAATCAGAGGAGAAACTAGAGGTTGGGGTTTCATCTCTACAGAAGCTGGCTTTGGACATCATATAAATATACTCTCCAGCTTGCGTATGAGGCAGTAAATGAGGTCAACCTCACCAGCTCTGGATCCAGTTTGCTATTAACGGGTTTCTCCTTCAGGGGTTCCCAACGATGTTAACACATCTCCATGTGTTGTCACCTTCTGATCGATCTAGTCATCAGAGGGATATTAAATAAATTTCCAGCAAGCTATCCCTGCTCCCGTGTTATTCGCTGAGTTTCCTTACGCCCACGAATGGCTGTGCAGAGGCTTTGAAGCCTTTCTGTATTTCAAAAACATTTGTTCAGTGAATGAATAGGATGACTTTCTAACTAATTGAACCCCAGCTTTCAGATACAGCCTTTCCAGATGCAGTGGAGCCTGCAAATGGCTTAGAGTTGTATTTGCCTTGATAATATCTTAAGCATAAGATTCAAGCTTCAGATTTCAGACCTGGGAGTTATGGACTAGAATCCTTAAGAGGTACCAACCCACTGATTCCCTTTTGTTTAAGGCCCTACTGACTCCACAAGAGGCCATAGGACTATATTCCCGGGCTACAGCTTCTGAAACTCTCCAAAGATTCCAGAACGGGCTGATTGTTCTGCACTGCTCTTCATGGCGCAGGGATAAATACCGGCCGGTCTCTTTTGTGCCATCTGTTTTCTAGTTTCCAGATCTATTTTTATCTCATGCTTCTATTCGTTTAAAAGTTCTATTTATAGAAAAAGCACATATAGTTGATGATATGAGGGGTTGTTTTTGCATCTTGTGTTTTATGAGAGAAATTATTTGATCATTTTGGAGGGCATGATGATTTGTGAAATTGGAAAAGCAAAAGCAGAGAGGAGGAAAGTGGTGGAGTATTCATTTGTCACCCAGAGGTGGCTCACAGCTCCCTTCAAAGCCTGTGATGCCCTCCCGTGGTAGGACACCCCCACCCCGCGCCCCAGGGTAGCACCTTCGGATTCTCACTGTGCCAACACTCACATGGCAAGGGACACTGTCTATAGGCAGGTGGTAGTGATTTTTCCCATGGGGGAAAAGTAGCAAGACATCTTCCCCCTATTTCTACTCTTTTGGGGCTCAATTCTCTAATTAAAACTGGTGTTTTGGAAAGAGAGAACATGAATTCAGACTACAGTAATAAATTATATCCTTGCCTCAGATGGAATTAAAATGACTACAGACTTGAAATTTCCCTGCCTCTGAAAACTTAATTTGATATTTTCTGTTACACACCAAGAACTGATTTGCAGAGGCACAGACTGTAAGATTAATTGAGGCAGCCATCTCTTCTGGCGCATCTAATCTTACATCTAATTATCTGATCTTCTGAATCGCAAATACAGTAGTTAAAGGGGATCGTTGAAAGGGCAGTCTTAAAATGTAAATACTAAGAGGGAGCTTTACGATTTTCAGCCACAGACATGCAGACTTGAAGTAGCCCTTATGTTATTCATGGCCTTGGGTTAGAAGGTCATATGCAAATGGCGCTGCATTGTTCTATGACTTATAAAATGTGAAGGAGCTTCTGAAGTCAGTACTGGGCTTGTTTTGACAATTAACCCCTATTAGTATTCCAGACCACATAAAGCAAAACTCTTAAAAGGCTCTCTTTTCATGAATGTACTGTCAAATTGACTTCATCATTTAAATAGGACTGTAGACACAGTAAATGATGAGTTGATATTTATACAAAGCATAGCCTTAATTAAAATATTATGAGCAATTAAACCGAGTGTTCACGGAATTATTGTACATTTATATGTAGCAGAGTAAAAACATTGCATAGGACTGTTAAGCTTTTTGTATGAATCTAATTAACTTTGACAGGCTTTGGGCTTTTTTCCCTCTTATTTTTAGAAGTGCTGCAGATAAATGTACTTGCATCTGGAAAACTTCAAACAGTTTTGATCAGCATTTCAGGTCTGATGTAAAATGTGTGTATTGAGACACTGTCTTAAGTAAGGCATTGATAGACAAGTGGCGTATTGCTCCTTATAGTGGGAGCAGATGTGACTCAGAGATCAGCTGCCAGCTGGAACCACAGCGAATGCTTTTTGTTTTAGTCACAATTCAATGTCAGGTCAGGTGGTCACTGTCTGTGAACCTGGTCTTTATATTCGTGGCTCTGAATAAAGATGGGGTGTGAACAAGGAAGTTCACACTACTGACTCCCCAAAAGGCAAGTAGGAAGGTTCTATTTCTCCTCTTCATACTCTGCAGCCTTTAGAGAATGGAGGCAGCAGGAGCAAAACCAGCTTTCCATACAATCCCAGAGGGTCCTTGTTTCTGACTGTTTCAATGTTCCTTCCAAAACTCATGCCGAAATTTAATCTCCATTGGAACATTATTAAAAGGCAGGATCATTTAGAGTGATTCAATGTTCAGGGTACAGTCTTAATTAACCAATGAATTCCTAGTTAGTGGGCGTGGTTAGAGATGGAGGGAGAGGTTCCTCATAAAAAGAATGATGAGTGAGTTTAGTCTTCCTCTTTTAGATTTTGTTTTTGGTGTTTTCTCTCTCCTTCCCACCCTCCCTCCCTCGTGTGTGTGTGTGTGTGTGTGTGTGTGTGTGTGTGTGTGTGTGTGTGTGTGTGTATTTGTGCACTTGTTCGTCCTCTAATGACTTATAAGTTGTCTTGGAAGTACTTAGCAGCTACCAGCACCACGCTCTTAGAATTTCTAGACTCTAGAACTGAGTGTGAGCCAAGCAAGCTTCAGTTGTTTATATGTCACATTCTTTTACAGCAGCAGTAAACAAACTAGCACACACACACACACACACACACACACACACACACACACACACACACAAAAGATGAATTGCTGAGAAAAACGAGGTCGGACATCAAAAGTGCTGGGATTTCTGTTCCCTACTACTTATCTCCCAAATCCCACTGAGGAAGCCATGAGAGAAAGCTGGGAATTTCCCCTTCTAATATCTCCAAGGCACACATATAACAACAGTGACAAGAAACACCACGGATGGAATTTATTTAGCTTAGTCCAATTATTTGAGCTGCACATTTTTTTTATTTAATCCTTTTCTCAATTCTTTGAAGTGGACACTATGTTGGAGGCTGGAGAGATGGCTCAGTGGTTAAGGGATGCTCACTGCTCTTGCAGACGACTTGAATTCAGTTCCTAGCACCCATGCTGGGTAGCTCACAATAGTCTTTACTGCAGCGCCAGGGGATCTGATACCCCTTTCTCACCTCGATGGACACCTGCACTCAGGTGTACATACCAACACACAGACATATACACATACATATAATTAAAATATATAATAAGTCATTTTTAAAGATATATATTGAATCTACTGGTAAAGAGACTGAAATATAGAATATGTGTGGCAATTCTCAGACACAGGATTAAAAATAATTAATATTGTTAAAATGCAAGATAGACAGTCAATTGACATTGATGATTGAATTAGATAAAATTAAGTCAGAAAAGACAGTATATTTGTATATATGAGTGTACACACAATTGTGATTGGGGGCAGAATTTGCTCCTTATCTGAGGTTTGACTTCCCATGACTTCAGTTATTCACAACCACACTATAGAACATACATATGAAACAGAAAATTCCAGAACTAAGCATTTGGTATGTTTTTAAACTGCTCCATTAGGAAGTTAGTGAAGGAACTGTTCACCATTCCATTCCATCCCGTGTTGGAAGTAAACTCCACCCTCGTCTAGTCCCTCCGCAGTCTATTTTCTGCCTCCCTGTGTGTCTGCTCCAGGCTTGCAGAGGTGCTGAGGGCTAAGCAGCCTGGCATTGCATCAGATGCTTAGGCATTCACCTCTCTTCATCTCAGCTGGTAGGGACGCCATCGTTTCTCATCACTGCAAGAAGGGAAGGTTGAGCTCAGTACAAAATGATATACCACATATATACTGAGAGATACCACATTTGTCTTCACGTAATTTATATAATACATTACCGTAATTATTTTAACATTTATTATCATTTGTTAGTATCTTACTGTACATTCCTTAAAAATTAAACTTCGTAACAGGTATGTATATAAAGGAAAAAAATAATACAGGTAGAATTTGATTTTACCTACAGCTTAAGACATCTCACTGGGGGTTTTGAAGCATACCCCACTTGGATAAATGGCATGTGTATATATGTAGATGGAGATGGGTAGAGCCATCTTTGAATCCAGCAGATGGCTGACAGTGGTTATTTTAAGGTCAATGAGCAAGGAAAAGGACAATGTATAAAAGCATCCGTAGAACTTAGTAGTTCTTAATAATTGTTTAAATTTCCCATTCAGATGTTGCTCTTCCTGTTACAACTTTACAGACCAAGACAGGGCTTTGCTGCTAAATCAACCACATGAAAAGGAAAACAAACCAAGTGACGCAGCTCTGACATCAGCTAGTGCTGCCTGCTCCTGAATTTGTACTCTCAAGCAGGTGAGAGCAGCAGGACATAGGACCCTGCACTGTGAGAGCTCCAGTGCGGCCCCTGGGAATCAGGATCACCAGCTCTGCAAGTGTTTTAGCTCTGGAGTAGGCCTAGAAATCCAGGCTTGCTCAGCCTTGGTAGCAGCTGGCAGTGCAGGTATGTATTAGAATTATGCAGATCTTGACAGCAGCGTCGGTACAGTCCTGAGGACGGGAGTGCCTAGGACCCTTGGCTGAAAGTCTTGGCAGCTCCCTGTTAGTCCTCTGCAGACCTGTCCTGCAGTTCCTCTGGCTCTTCATTGCCCTCTGTCCTTCCACCTCAGTTCTCTAGCTTGTCTACCTCCGCTGGCCCTTTTGTTTCCGCTCTGGCTGCTCGCCCAAACCTTGAGCTGTCTCTTTTTAGCCTTCAGGCAGCCGGCTGCCTTGTTGCATTTGTACACTGCTCCGCTTGCTCAGCCTACACTGTGGCTGCTTCTCTGTTGCTCAGTCTGTCCTATTAAGCACAGGCAAGAAAAGATCGTGTGAAGGAAGCTTTTTAAAATTATTATTTTTTTCCCTCGAGACAGGTTTTCTCTGTGTAGTTTTGGTGCCTGTCCTGGATCTCGCTTTGTAGACCAGGCTGGCCTCGAACTCACAGAGATCCGCCTGCCTCTGCCTCCCGAGTGCTGGGATTAAAGGCATGCATCACCACCGCCCAGTGAAATTAAAATTCTTATATATATTTATTTGGTCCATGTATGTGTACACATGTGCCAAGACACAGTTGTAGAGTTCAGAGCACCACTTGTGGGAGTCAATTCTCTCCTCATGTGACTGGGAATCAAACTCAGGTTATCAATCTTGATGGCAAATGCCTTAACATGATGAGCCATCTCAATTGCCCGAGAACCTCCATTCCCCCTTTCTTTGAGCCTAATGTTTTGAAACCAGAGGAGGTGGCACAGAAGCATGTCTGCCAGCGGATCCACTCTGTATACCTAAACAGTCTTTTTCACAGGCCTCACATGCAAATTAAGGTTTGTGTTTGCACCAATCATAGCAGTTCCTCTGCTAGATGACTGGAGAAGTGCTCCTCCTCTAGCCTCAGTGGAATTAGCTGCAATGTCATTTAGAGTTTGTCAAGACTTGTAGCAAAAAGGCTGATAAAAATTGAAGTAGCTCTGACCGAGGCTGCACCTCCAGGAGCCTGAGCAATAAGCTGTGTTTCTCCTGGTTTTCTAAGTCCTCGTGGAACACGCAGAGTAGCTGATGTTGGCCCAGGGTGGGCTGACTGGCTCTTCTTTTGCATGGGGGCAAAATGGGCAGCAAGGGAGAGTCCAGACGCTGGTAATTAAGGACTCAAATTATCCAATCCCCAATATATCGATTATTTACAGTAAAAGGCACATTAGGAATGGCTATTATAGGAATTTGTAAAAACTTACCAGAAACACTAATAATAATTTTTGGCAGATTCCAGCAGAGCTAACACCTGCCCAGTTTCCTAGGGAAGGTGAGTCCCCTCATCTCATTTTTGCCCCTTTGAAAATCTTAGTTATACATAGTCGAGGAACCATCAGAATTCATTTTCTATAAATCCAAACTAATTGGTATATACTGAGTACCCACGATGTATCAGTGGCACTGTGGGGACCATGAGAAGTTCCAGAGATGAACAAAACACTGGTTTTAGATCTTTAGGTAAGAACAGGATTATAGACAGAAAGGCTTATTCCAAGAAGCAGACACACGGAACCCTTATGCTGCAGCAGGAGAAGAAACAATGTTGTGTGTACCTTTAAAGGAGGGAATACTTTCTTTACATAGTGATTTATACAGCCCAGGATGGCTGGATATGACGAAGATGCTAAGGTGTGATCTCTGTCCTTGAAGAACATGTACTGGGGGAAAGAGAATGCGGAAACACAGGAGAATAACAGAGGACAGGAAATCTGGGAGGAGTGTAATCAGATGCTGGGATACAGGCTGGGCTGTAAGTGAAGCAGAAAAGGAGGTGATCACTCTGGGCAACAAATACAGAACATTCCATAAGGAAAAAGAAACCACACTTCTGGGTTTTTTTCTTTGTTTTAGCAGTCACAGGGGAAAAAAGCAGCACCAGGAACTGTATTCAGCGATTGCCCTTTGAGTGGCATCTTTTTTCATTCTTTGACCCTCATTAAAAAATAAAGAACAGAATAACAAATTCGTCCACAGCTGATGCATTTAATATGTGTGTGTGTGTACACACAGTTTGGCGTGGTGAATTTCTCCCTTCCTGTTTCTCTATCTCCGTCTCTGTCTATCCTTTCCTTCTTTCTTTCTTTCTTTCTTTCTTTCTTTCTTTCTTTCTTTCTTTCTTTCTTTCTTTCTTTCTTTCTTTCTTTTTTTTTCCGTTCCTATTCTTTTAGACATAGTTTTAAGATACTGGGCACAAAATCAGGAAATTTCCCTGTAAGGGGAATTAAACACGATTTCTGGATCCCTCAGAGGGCATCAGCTCATATTTACATATGGAAAGCACTACTGACCACATTATTAATGCCCACCATGTATAAGCATTGCATCTTGGATGGAAAAGTATCCTGGCAGCTGGAAGCCAAGGAATACCACCAAGTCACACCGCACAACAAACCTCACTCAAGAGATTTATTGGGAGGGAAAAAACCAGGTGGGTGGCTGCCTCTGATAGAGCAAGAAATAGCAGCAAACTGAACAGGATAGAGGGCTTCTTGGGAAGGGGGTGAAACTTTCCAGGGTGGAGATTGGTGGGATTTCATGTCCAGAAATTGGGCTTTTTGCTCTTCAGGGTCCAGCAGTTAGCAGTTAGAGTATTCTGTGGCTGGAACCTGGCAGTTAGAGGTCCTCAGTGGAGGGGCCTGGCCACTTGAGTGGCCCTAGGGGCTTACAATGGTGTGCTCCTGGCAGCAAAAGTGCTGTGGAGTTAGCTAGATTCTTTCCCAAAGCTTTAAGGATCCTATTGACGAGCATGGAAGAAAAACCCATACAGGATGGCACTGTAAAACAAAAACAAAAACAAAAATAAAAACAAAAACACACCAAAAAACCCCAAAAACAATTGAAAGAGGGTTTTGTATTTAAAAGAAGTTTGATTTTCAGCAGCTAATTCCTGCCAGCATTTCAGTACTACAATGGCTGGGTCAGTATCTAGTATCTCTCACATTCTGAAAAAGAATAATACAGTGATGGGCATACTCATCGAGGGCAAGCCATATTTGTTGTCCAGCATCTGAAATGTTTGTTTACATTTTTAGTTTCTTTTTTTATTTTTATTTAAAAAATTTTTTTTATTAAGAGATTTTCTATCCATTTTACATACCAACCACAGTTTCCCTGTCCTCCTTCCTCCCATCCCCCATTCCCACCTCCTTCAAGACAAGGTCTCCTATGGGGAGTCAGCAGAGCCTGGTACATTCAGTTGAGGCAGGACCAAGCCCTTCCTTCCTGCACCGAGGCTGCGCAAAGTGTCTCACCATAGGCACTAGGTTCCAAAAAGCGGGCTCATGCAGTAGTGACAGGTCCTGACCCCACTACCTGGGGGCCCCCTATACAGTTCAAGCTGAACAACTGTCTCGCTTAAGCAGAGGTCCTAATCCAGTCTCATGGGGGTTCCTCAGCTTATTGGTCCACAGTTCATGTGCTTCTACTACTTTGGCTAGTTGTCTCTGTACTTTTTCCAGTCATGGTCTTGGTATTCCTTGCTCATAGAATCCCTCTTCTCTCTCATCAATTGGATTCCTGGAGCTCCACGTGGGGCTTGGCCGTGGATCTCTGCATCTGCTTCCCATCAGTCACTAGATGAGTGTTCTATGATGGCAGTTAGGGTATTCAGCCATCTGTTCACCATAGTATGCCAGCTCAGGCACCCTCTCGACTATTGTCAGTAGTCTATGATGGGAGTCATCCTTGTGGATTCCTGGGAACCTCCCTAGCACTCTGTTTCTCCCTAATCCCATGGTGTCTTCATTTATCATGGTATTTCTTTCCTTGCTTTCTTACTCTGTTCCCGTTCCAGATTGAACCTCCTGCTCCCCTAAGCTCTCATCCCCCCATCCCTTACCCTCCATTACTCCCCCTCATCCCCAGTTTGCTCATGTAGATCTCATCCATTCCTCCATCACTGGGCAATCCATGTGTCCTTCCTACGGTCCTTCTTACTAGCTAGCCTCCCTGGAGCTGTGGGTTGCAGTGTGGTTATCCTTTGCTTTATATCTAGTATCCACTTATGAGTGAGTACATGCTATGTTTGTCCTTCTGAGTCTGGGTTACCTCACTCAGGATGATATTTTCTAGTTCCATCCATTTGCCTGCAAACCTCATGATGTCATTGTTTTCCTCTGCTGAGTAGTACTCCATTGTGTATATGTACCACAATTTCTTTATCCATTCTTCAGTTGAAGGGCATCGATGGTTGTTTCCATGTTGTGGCTATTACAAATAATGCTGCTATGAACATAGTTGAGCATGTGTCCTTGTGGTATGATTGAGCATTCCTTGGGTATATGCACAAGAGTGGTATTGCTAGGTCTTGAGGAAGATTGATTCCCAATTTTCTGAGAAAGCACCATAATGATTTCCAAAGTGGCTGTACAAGTTTGAATTCCCACCAACAGTGGAGGAGTGTTCCCCTTGCTTCACATCCTCTCCAACATAAGCTGTCTTCAGTGTTTTTGATCCTAGCCATTCTGACAGGTTTAAGATGGCATCTCAGAGTCCTTTTGATTTGCATTTCCCTGATGACTAAGGATGTTGAGCAATTCTTTAAATGTCTTTTGGCCATTGGAGATTCTTCTGTTGAGAATTTTAGTTTCTTTAGTTACATTTTATTTGTTAATTTTTTGCATGCAGTGTAGGTGTGGGAGAGGGAGACATGCATGCTATGGCACACATGTGGAAGTTCCAGGACAGCTTGTGGAGTCAGTTCTTCATCCCACCATGTCTGTCCTGGATGTCAGACTCAGGTTGGCAGGGGTCATAGCAGGTGCCTTCACCTGCCCAGCCATCTTGCTGACTCTGAGATGATTATTTTTTAATAGATATTCTAGGCTGAAGGACCCTTTCACAGGGGTCACATATTAGATATCCTGCATATCAGATATTTACATTATGATTAATAAGAGTAGCAAAATTACAGTTTTGAAGTAGCAATGAAAATAATTTTATGGTGGTAGTCACCACAGCATTAGGAAGATTGAGGATCACTGCTCTTGGATATCACCTTCATTGCACATTTCGCTTTTAATAACTTTCAAATAGATAAAACACTGCATGCTCAGTATAAGCATGTTTACTTACCTGAAGACCAAACCAAGACTTAGCCTCTCCATGTATTTTCTAAAATGTTAATTTTCTCAATTGTGAAAGTAGGCACCCTCACTATGGGAAAATCTGTAAGATAAATAAAAGAAGTATAACACACAAACAAAAAGAAGATCTGTAGTACTATAAGCAAAACAAATAAATCAAATAAACAATGCATAGACATTTGGTTGTGAGTTCTAGTCTCACATCTGCTTATGTGTATTTCGTATTTTCTTATGGTATTTCCCCTTGGATGCACTGGTATTTTTACTATGAGTCTGTGCATAATCGTTTTTACTGCTTATCATCCTCCTGAGGTGGTTGGAAAGAAAAGACATCTATGAACCTGGCAGAACACCCTTTACAGCGATATCCTCATTGACTGTTGCTCCCTAAGAGTGTGGTAACTGGAGACAAGCAAGCGAGGGCATCCTTCTGTGCCCTGTCTGTGGTGCCGATCATGGGAGCTGGTGCTCAGTATGAAAACAGATCATCAGTGTAGGCTCCTGTTGAAGTTCTCAACTGGCTGACCAGATGCAGTCAGAAATTCTAGGTGAATTGCTGTAGTTTGCATGTGTCCTCAGATTTGGGCCCAAGAAGAGCAAGAGTTTAGATCCTGATATGACCTGGAGTAGGAGGCCCACAGGCAGCAGGAAGGAAATACAAGAAGAACATTTCTACATAGAGGGTTTTACCTTCAATAATCTTGTATCTCTTCCTGTAACTGTTGGAGTATTAAGGTGTGGTGGTTTGAATGAGAATAGCCACACATGATCTTATGTTTGAATACTTGGTCCCCAGTTGGTGGAACTGTTTAGGAAGGATTAGGAGACCTGGCCTTTGTAGGAGGAGGTGCATCACTTGGGGTGGGCTTTGAAGTTTCAAAAGTCTATGCCAAACCCAGCCAAGCTTCTTTTCTGCTGCGTTCTTGGGGACCAGATGTAAGCTCTTAGCTACTGCTCCAGCTCCATGCCTGCCTGCCTGTTCTCATGGTCCCTGCCCATGAGACCCAACCCTCTGAATCTGTAAGCAATTGTCTAATTAAGTGCCTCAAAAACAAATAAATAGCTTTGGTCATGGTGTCCCTTCACAGTAATAGAAAAGTAACTAAAACATAAGGTGACTGAACGCCATTATGCCTGGACAGCATGGTGCCCAGAGTGTCTGTATGGGAAAAGGTTTGAATGGCAACATGTGTGGGGAGACAAGATACTTATTTGGAAATGTTTGCTCTGCATATACATATCTATATTTGGTATATCTATGCCACATATACCTATATATCATCTGTTTATATAATCTATCAATCATCTTTCTGTCATCTCTATATATCAATTGTAAATGTATCTATCCATGAATCTATCTAAATATTTATCTATCAGGTGTAGAGAGAGGATTAAAGCCTCCTTTCCCAAAGTGTCCCTTGAGACATTTACTTATTATTTCTTTGGACCTCAAGAACTTCCGTTAGTTGAGAAGAAGCCTCAGGTCCTTGTATGAAGGAACGCCCTTATCATTTGAACTGACCAAAGATACCACACAATGTCTCCAGGCTCATGATATTCCTGGAAATACATGACATTTAAGGTTGGATGATTGACTTCAGTACTGATTTATTCAATGTCCCTTTACTACCACCCTCTATATGTAGAAATACTATGTGTTGGATGCAAAACTCATAGAAATGACCCTGTTTCTAGTACATGCCGTTACAATGACAGGTAAATTTATGAAGCACTTAGTGTAATTCTTGTAGGTGGTGTTATGGTCATGCTGGTTGTCCAGTCATGGGAGTCAAATAGTGAGTATATCATAATGAATTAATGCTGGGTGATTATATAGTATCTTTACCCAATTAACATAGCCTTTTATCCAAAGATGAACATTGCATATGGTTTCCATTATGTAGAACCTCTCATCTAGTATTTATGTTGAAAGCTGAACATATACATGTCTGTATTTCATTTCTCCTGCTTTGGTTGATGGGACTTTTGAAATTATGGTTTTGATTAACTCAGCATTTTATCTCATCTGTAATCCAGAAAACCACAAGGCTCTTTCAGGTCTATTTTTATTATTCCTCTTGTGGTTTTAAGGACAGGCTGAGGGGTTGTAGAAAGAGCCTCTGACACTCTGGGCAGGAATGGGCCTTGCTGAGTGATGGCTTTTAACTTCGGGGAAATGGGTGGAACAGGAATTGGAGGACTTGTCACGATGCTCAGGGTCTCAGGTCCTTGCCACTGTTTGAGAACTGTTCTTGACTTTGAGCTATGACTCATCACTCTCAGGAGCTGTGCAGTTGCAATAAGTACATGTTTCATGCTTTCAGATTGTTTGATAGGGTGTCTGCAAATGTAGACAAAATGAATCTGTCTTTTGGCCTTTTTAGAATAAAATAAAAAATTTAAATTTATGCAAACCAGCTCTTTCTCCTGGGTTCACTCACACCTCTTTGGTGCTGCTGTCTTTTGTTTCTCTCTGCTCTATTTTGTCAGTTATTCTTTTTCTTTGTTCTCTGTAGTCTCTCTGCCACTTCCACGTTTTGGTAACAAGGTTAAGATGGCGTGATCAGTTATGACCACTGGAGAAGATGTATACAAGCCAGTCTTCAGTAGATCTGCAGGGTGTGGTTTTCAAACTGCACTCACTTTAGAGTCACTTAGAGACTGGTAAAGTCCTAGATCCCAAGACTCTAGAATTTCTAATCCTGTGCACTGTAGGTTGGATACCAGATCTGCATGTCCAACAAGCTTTGAGAGCCCTATTCAAAAAATTCCATGTCTCTTTTTAAAGAGACCATTTTAAATGTAAATTCGAAGAAAACCCAAAAAACCTGTCAGAGAATAGATCCTTATTTGGAACCCTGTGTTTCTGGGGGAGATTGCATTCTGCTCATTTTTCAAGTCTTTTCAAGGATGGACCTGACAGATTACTAATAACTTCCCCAAATAGTTTTTCAGAAGAAACATTTATTATAAAATATCCATATAAACTATATCTCATCTTAGCCCTAGACTATTGGTCCTCAGCCTGTGGGTCATGACCCTGTGGAGGTCAAATGACCCTTTCATAGGAGTTGTCTAAGACTATGGGAAAACACAGATATTTACATTATGATTCATAATTAGCAAAATTACACTAAAGAAGTAGCAATGAAAATAATATTATGGTGAGGGGGTCATCACAACGTGGGAACTGTATTAAAGGGTCGCAGCATTAGGAGGTAATGAGAACCACTGCTCTAGACTCTTCTACCTTAGGAAGGTGACCTCACATAGTAATTAAGGACAGTTACAAGCCTTCTCTATTTTTCCCACCTCATGTCTCTTTATATAAGCATTACATTGTCATGGCATTAATTTAATTTTGATAAACAAAATGATGTTGAAGAATAAGGGCATTTGCCTTTGAAGAAAGGATGAGTCTGCTTAATCTGTACAAGAAAGATTTAATAGAAGGCATCCAGCTTCTGGGCAGGAAGTGTCTCCGACTCAGATTGGACAGCAGAAGTGGTTATTAATTTGCTTGACTCTTTCATGTAAAGCTCACATTAGTGATTCCTATAGACTCATGTGTGCAGATTGTGTCTCCCATAGCTGGAGGCTTTTTTGCATCCTGCCCCATCCTGCAGCCACTTGTAAATAATCACTCAGAGGATTTAATATTAATTACAAACTGTTTGGCCTATTGCTCAGGCTTATTACTAACTAGTTCCTACAACTTAAATTCACCCATTTCTACTAGTCTGTATTTTGCCACATGGCTGTAGCATTACTGGTCTACTGGCATCTTGCTCCTTGAACAGCTGGATGGCATCTGCTCCTGACTCCTCCTTCTTCTCCCTGTATCTCTACTTGGATTTCTCGCCTGGCTCTTATCTTGCCTTGTCATAGCCCAGAGCAGCTTTATTTATTAACCAATAGGAGCAACACATATTCACAACATACAGAAAGACATCCCACACCTGTTTCCTTTATAGAATAGTGTGTGATGAAATACCTTTGGGCCTGAGGAGTTGTCCAACATTTCCTCAGATGTCAGGATAAATGACATCTGAGATTTAAGCATTTTTATTTAAAAATCATTTTAAGTTGACATATGATATTTATATATGTTTATTATATACAATGTGATGTTTGGAAATTTTTTGAAATGACTAAGTAGAAATAAGATCAGAATTATCATTTTCCAATTTTTTGTAGGGAGAAAAGTTATAATGGATTACCTCAGTAATTTTGATGAAACCATTTTTACTATGTTGAACTAAATTCTTCTAGCCTAACTGAATTTTGTATCCTTTGATCAATATCTTATGTACTTTCCCAAGCCCTGACAGATGTCACTCTATTCTTTACTTCTGTGAGTTCAACTTTTTTGGTTCTATACTTAAGTGATATATACAAAGTTTGTCTTTTGTACCAGGCTAATCTTGAATAACACAATGTCTACCAAGTTCATGTTGTGACTAATGACAAGCTTCCCATCTTATCAAGGCTAAGTAATATTCTCTCTCTCTCTCTCTCTCTCTCTCTCTCTCTCTCTCTCTCTCTCTTTGTGTGTGTGTGGGTGGGTGCGCGCGTGCGTGCACATGTGTGTCTTGTATTCTGTTTATTCATCCATATGCCCAATCATGGCATCTGAGATGACTCTATGTCTCAGCTATTGTGAGTAATGCTACAATCAAGCCAGTACAGATGGCTTTTTAACTTGCTACTTCAGTACTTCTAGACATGTACATAGACATGAGATTGATGGGTCATATCATCACTATATGTTTACCTTCCTCATTGTTTTCCATGGTAACTGTACTATTTACTTCCCTACCAACAGTGCAGAGAAGTTCTGGTAACTCCACTGACCCATACTTTCTCCAACACTTCACTCTTATCTTTCATTTTAATGATAATTACCATTATAATGAGTATGAGATGACATCTCATTGAGGGTTTTTTGTACTTCTCTGATGAATAGTGATAATTGATTTTTTTTGTCTTCTTGTTGGCCATTTGTGTGTCTTTTTTTGGGAAAATGTCTAGTGAGATATATTGTTACTATTTTAATTAGGGTATTTGCTTTGCTGTATTTGGGTTGTTTTCATTCCTTAGTTTAGCTGTTGACGCCTTATCAAATATGTGTTTGAGAATCTTCTCTTGTCCCATAAGTCATCTCTCCATCCCTGCTGGCCTTCCTGCTTATACAGAAGGTTTTGTGTTGATGTGTTATTGGTCCATCTTGTCTTCTGTTCTCTGTGCTTCTGTTTTCACATCCCTCACTCATTGCCCAGGTCAGTGCCTTAAAGCTGGCTTCTTAGCTTTGCTTCAAATGCTTCTCTATTTTTCATTACTATATTTATTTATTTATTGTGTGTACACATGTGCATGCATATGTGTGTGTGGCAACGCACATCTGTAAGACAGAGGACAATTAGAGTTTGTTGGTTATCTTCTTACATCCTGGGGGTTCCAGGGGTTAAACTTAGATCATCAGGTTTGACAGTGAGTGCTTTAAACCTTAAGTCATCTCAGAGACTCAGTTCTGTAATTTCAAGTTATAATGAAATCAATCTTGTGTTGATGACTATATATGCTGTGAGATAAGATTTGAAAGATTTTTTTTATATGTGTATGTCTAGTTGTTTTAACACCATCTACTGGAGAGATCACCTTTTCCTTGTTCTTTGTTCTTAGTATCCCTGTAGAAAATAAACTAACTATTAGCACTTGAATTTGTATCTGATCTCTTTATTCTGTTCTTTTGTTCTGTGTGTCTTTGATGAGTGTAGACCTGTTTGGTCACTGTAGTTTTGTAGTATATCTTGAAGTCAGGTATTTTGATGCTTCTAGCTCTGCTGATTTTGCTTAACATTGCCTGAACTACTTTTGAATTTTGTTTATTTTTTGGCTTTCTTTGGGTTCCATATGGATATTAGAATTTTTCCCATTTTGTGAAAAATGTCCCTGTAGTTTTTATGGGGATTACATTGGAATGTGCAGAGAACTTTAGGTGACATGCATAGTTGACCATCATTGATTCTTCCACATCAAAAAGCATGGGTTGTCTTGTAGTCATATATGTCTTCTTTCTTTTATTCTTTTAATATTTTATAGTGTTTGATAAACAGATATTTCCTGTGATCAAAGCAAATCTCAGGTTAGTGGAGGCTTCTATAATCTGGAACATCGTCATAAAGAGTAAACACATGTCTTACACTACCAGTTTGTGCAAGTTGTATTCTAATATGAAAATATCATTTAACCTCTTCTAGAACTGAGTGTTCTTTTATTATCTTCAAGGACAGTTTGCATTTGATTGTAGTATAGTTCCCTAATAGAAGTGCTGATACATCATACAAGATCAGAGAAATTTTAGAGAGAGAATTCATGAATTCTTCATCACCGTGTCTTCAAGGCATTTGATTTCTACTAAGTTTGAGCTAACTGATGCCACTGTTTATGACATGATCTTGAACATACATTCTTTAGAAAACATAATGCTTTAGAAAAAAGAAAACAGATAATATAAATCACTCTTCATAAAGAGCTTCTCAACATAGATGAAGGAGATGGGGAGGAGCCAGGGGGAAGCAGTCCAGGGAGAGTCAGTAGACAGATCCAACAGATGGGATGCAGCGATAGTTAGCTGGACTTCTGTAAATGGCATGGCTCTGTCTTCTGTTTGAGAAAACAGGGCTGAGAAACAATGTGTACCGTAGAAATTTCATTAGTGAAGTTCTTAAATCAGACAGATATTAACAGGGATTCAGGAGGCTGAGTTGTGGATTAACTAGAAGGAGCTGGGCACAGGCTGAGTGGTTAGTATTGTCTAGACTGTGTGATCAGGGTGAGATTCACATGGATCTTTGTTTGGTGGTGACCGTATAAGTAAGACAAATAGATTCTTACAGTTTCCCTTTAACTATGATCAGTACAATGACTTAGATCTTCCCAGAAGCCCCAAAGAATGCATAATAAAATTAGATGATTACAGAGGTAGTCAAAGCAATTTAAAGATATTCACAAATACTGAATTTATTTTCTATAAATGAGTTGATTTTAAATTGTAAGGTGATCATTTAGAAGGAAGGAGAAGTGCATTGTAAGCCCATTACATCCTGGATCAATGGGGACCACCCATTCCTTTTAAGTCTTCTATGCATCATTGCTAATAGATTGCCCAGGGAATACCAAATCTCATTTATAATGGTTATTTGAATATTCTATGTAAAAGCTAATCTTCTGCAGACTTGGAGAAATCATTGTAGATTAAAATAAGAAACAAAGATTTGCATTTATAAGAAATTAATGATGGTTCTGAAATTGAGGAACTATTTAGTTCTGGGAGAAATAAATACAAATTGTAACATCTATCTGATGGAGTTTTGTTTAGATTGCTTCTGGTGATAAACCATCTATAATAATATAGATCAATCGCTGGTGTTTGCTATAAATTTGCAATGTTTAGCATAATTTTCATCTGCACTTCATACTAAAGTGACACCAAGAAATATGAGATTAATAGTTAGTTATTAAGTGAAAATGACTTTCATGGCTGTAGTCATTTTTAGAAACAGTTACGTGTAATTCATTTAGGGAGCAGAGGAAATTAATTTGCAGCTGCGGAGAGATCCAGCTCATGACAACAAAGAAGGAAGTGTACGCAGTAATAAACTTCTGAAACACGAGGGTGCCTTCCTTCCTAAGCCCTCATTCAGGTTACTCAGTTATTTCATGTGCTCTTGAGATCACTGCTATTGACTCCAGAACGTTCTGCTATCAGCTCAGGAAACAGAAGAGGCAGCGCCTGTTCCCCACTTCTGCCACAATGTTGAAGAACGCAGGCTTGTGCACCCCTAAGGGGATCGAGGGTCAGAGGCAACGGCAGCAGTGTGGTGCCTTTTTATTAATTTTAATTAGTGTTTTCATTAGGAAGTGTCATTTTAAGTTCTTCTTTTAAAGAAAATGACATGTTATCCACTTTCATCTGTTTCACTGCTTGGCAAACTAGTAGTGATATAAAAATTAAATTTTCTAGATTGCTGTTTCTTTGAGAAATTTATCCTCAGATTATTAATGAGATAAAAACCTACACTTAAGCCGGGCAGTGGTGGCACACGCCTTTAATCCCAGCACTCGGGAGGCAGAGGCAGGTGGATCTTTGTGAGTTCGAGGCCAGCCTGGTCTACAGAGAGAGATCCAGGAAAGGCACAAAGCTACACAGAGAAACCCTGTCTCGAAAAACCAAAAAAAAAAAAAAAAAAAGAACCTACACTTAATATGTAGCTAAGCATGGATTATCTGCCAAGTACTGTTCTGAACGCTTTCTATGCACTAACTGATACGTTTTCTTGATCACTGGATTTCTGGAAAGACAAAACAATACAATTATTTGGGTATAACCTATTGAACACCCTCTTTATATCGTCACAGAACTAAGTTGGAAATACTAATGTTTTAGAGTGGAGCAAAAAAATATACTTAAGAATTTGGAAATTCATGAAAGTGTTATTATTAAGAATGTATATGTAATTCTACTTTATAAGATATCTATCAAAGCCAGATAAGATGCTTTAAGAAATGATGATGGTGATGATGATGATGATGATGATGATGATGATGATGATAGGCCAGAAACAAATGGAAACCAAGTTTGGCCTCTTGGTAGACCAGAGCAGGTATGGGAGGGCCAAGTAGCAGTGTGCAGGGACTCCCGGAGGACTCACTGAGGTGTGAACGTGGAGCTGGGCAGAGGCAGTGCTGAGTTAGCCCGTGAGTAATGGGAGGAGAATAATAATGTCTCAAAGCAATCTTTCATCATACAACAAACTGTCCTTTCTGTCTCTTTCCTTTTCCAAGGACCTTCTAAGATGGTGGTGTTCAAAAGGCTGGCACTTGGTTCTAGGTTGGGTACCAAGGATAACAGGTGGAGGGATGTCTATACCCATCAGGCACTCATGCTATTGGTGAAAAGTCTCAATGTGCTGGTATACAACACAGGGTTATTTATTTATTTATTCATTTATTTTTCTAATCAATAAATTATGTCAAGTTGCTGCCCATGTTCCCATCATTATACATCATTTGCTAATTCTAAAGTCACTTTGCTAGCTTATTCCAGCTCAGTTTAAAACTCGTATATATACATGGATACAAATAAATCTTTATTTGGCCTTTTATGTATTGCCTCAACATCTGGCTCCTCCTTTCTGCCATGACAAATTAGAACTGTAGTTCCAATAGCATCAAGCGCCCAGCAAGACAATAGAAATGTTGGTTGCCATCTGTGTTTCAGACATCCTTTTTTCTCCCATATTTTTTCTTAACATCTCTGGCTTTTGTGTTGGGAGAGGAAGGCAGAAGTAGGAAAGTGCCAGGGACCAGCCTCAGCAGTTTCAAGGGTCTTGAAGGGCAGGGATGTCTGGCAGGTGCAAGAAAAGGCTGGGACATAGGAGTTGGTGCAAGCTGACGAGTCTTGTCAGATCTGGAGATGTGTGTTTTCTCCACCTTCTCTCAATCTGACTCAACCCCAGTGTTTTATTGTAATAATACAAGGAAATAGTGAACGAGAAAATTCAACAGGTGATTGGTTTCTTCACAATAGTTTCAAAAGTTCTTTTTGTAAATCAGCAAAGTGTACCCCGTATCCCTTGATTGCACATAGAAGTTCCCAGGCAGAAAGCAAAGCATACCAGCTTATTCTTTCACAGGTTAATGATTACCAGAACATCTGAGGTAATCACCCCAGAGGCCATCTACTTGCTGTTTCTCAGAAAGCACAGAAATACAAGCAATGGTTTAAAGTACTAGACTGCGAGCTTCCTCTCAGCCTAAGTCCTTCTTAATCTCTCTGTAATTCGTCAAGTTGTCTTCTGACTAGTTCTGGACAACTCTTGTCTTCTATCCTATCTATATGTCACTCCATCCACAGTTTTCTGCCACCAGCCTTCTGGGTTTTTTCCATGACCTGCATAACAGCTTTAACTCCTGCCATTGTCACAATCTCAATATCATTTCTAATTTCATGGAAACCACTGTAGGAGAGAGAAATAAAATCATAAAGAACAAATAGAGTAGGAGGATTACAAGAACCAGTAACAGTTGGATGGGTGAAAACATGACATGCATACGCCATAAAGTCTACCCTCGGGACACAAGGGTTGTTTTCTCCCTGGCCCACAGAAGGCAGGCTTAGTAGAATATCCGGTGGGGCAGGCCCGGAGGGATTGATGTCCTCCTTCTCGAGTACCTCCAGCACAGATTCCACTGGCAGCACATCAGGGTTTTCATATGCCGTCTCCAGCAACAAAGGATGCTGGGATTCTGCCATGGATGAAGGAGGTACCTTAGATTATTTTGTTTGCTTTGGTCTGAAGTTGGTGACTTGTATTTTAGATGGTAACAGGTGACCTTGGACAAGCATATGATTTAGTTAGAAATTAATACTGCCAGGCTCTTGTATACACTGGGGAGGGGGACCTTTCTTTTACCCATTCAAGTCTAACTGGACAGCTGATACAATTTCTAGAAGCTGGTTCTGTCTCTTTCTGCTTCAGCTTGAAGTATTATGGAGGGAGTTGGCCTTAGCCAATCTCTGAGAGGGATTAGTGCGGCTCCCTAATTATTATTATTTGTTTGTTTGTTTTTGATTTTTTGAGACAGAGTTTCTCTGTATAGTTTTGGTGCCTGTCCTGGATCTTGCTCTGTAGACCAGGCTGGCCTTGAACTCACAGAGACCTGCCTGGCTCTGCTTCCTGAGTGCTGGGATTAAAGGCGCATGCCACTGCCTATATGGCTTTTTGTTGTTGTTGTTGTTTTTGTCCCTAATTATTTTTGAGGGCAGTTTATCTACACTGTTGGGTCATTTGATGCTGGGCCCTTTACTGGCTAGTCCTCTTTCTGTGTATCAGCTCATCACTTCCTGGTCAGTGCTCTATGACAATGACATAGACCTGATATTGTGTTTTGTGGAATGCTTCCTAAACAATCCCTTATGTGTATAGAGACATAATAAGTAATTTTTGAATGAGTAGATTGGTGGCTAGATGGATGAAGAGGTTGTACATTGTAATTCAATGTGGGACTCTGTGTAATATATTACACTGTTGATAACTAAATAAAAGACCTTTGTGCTCATTCCATTTGAGCTACTTGGCTCATAAAAATCCTTAAGACCAAATAAAATGTATTTGTATTCATTTATAAATATTAATATATTTGTGTCTCTATTTATATACATGGATACACACACACACACACACACACACACACACGCGCGCACACACATGCACACACACTTTTAGTCTCTATATTAGCTGATTCTTAAAAGCTAAGATTTTCTTTAGGCTTGCTGCTCAATTCTTGATGATTTTATGAATGTGTATCTTAGCTGCAATTTTATACTTACTTTGTTATTTTTGTATTTATTTAAAGTATTAAAATGTGCTATGTAAACTTCAGAAATGAAGTTCCACGTGATCTTTATAGCATTTAGGTGAGGTTGGCAGTTGCACGTCACCTTTCAGAAATGTCTGTGGATGTGAGAAATGGGCTGTAGAAAATCAGGTGGTGAGACTGAGAACCACAGAGAGCAGTGATAAAAAGGAAGCTGCGGTCAGTGAGGGTGGTGTCATTGAGTTATGTGTGGGGCATACATTTAGACATTTATTAATCAGTGTTAATTCTGTGTCCCTAGGAAAGTTCACAGAGATTTTCAGGAGCTGATTGCAGCAACTCAAGTAAAGTTCATTTTTCTTTTTTAACTTTTAGCTGGCTGTGAGTAAGGTCAACTAAGCTAGTGTATGGCTTGTAAACGACCTTGCAGGCATGAAAAGCATGAGCAGTTTACCTAGCTTGCCACTGTAATTAGTAGTAATTGAAGACTGCACTGAGCTAGTAAATAGATCATCACCAAAAGCATTCTTAAAATCACAAAAGATTCTAAATAATATTGGTGCTTTATGTAGGTTATCAGTGTATAGGTACATGATAAGTGTACCTATGAACCTGGATTAACTTTATTTAAGGCAAGAGTCATATAATGGGACAGTGTGATGTTCATTCTTCTTTATCAACTTGACACACCTGGGAAAATGGAACCTCAAGTTGAGGAATTGCCTCAATCACAATGATTGCTAATTGATGGAGGAGGGTGGAGCTCACTGTAGGCTGGTGGTTCTGGGTTGTGCAGGAAGGCAGGCTGAATGGAAACAGGGAGTGAGCCAGTGTTTCACTTCCAGCTTCCAGGTTCCAGCCTTGGGTTCTTGCTCCGACTTCCCTCAGTTATGGACTATACTCTTTAAGTCAAATAAACCCTTTCCTTCCCAAGTTGCTTTAGGTCATTGTTTTACCTCAGAAGCAGGAAGCAAACTTGGACAGGGAAGTTGAAAATTATTTGTATTTAAACATCATATTACATATGAAATCAAATTAAACATACAGATGGAAAACACTGCTAAGAAATGATTTCCAGGAAAGATTAAAGTTCTTTCATGAATTAGCTTGCTTTTTCTTCATGGGTATTGAGAATCCTGACATTCTGTTTCTTTCTAAATTTTGGCTCTCATAGAGTTCAGAACTTAATATGCAACTCAATTATCTTAACCATGTGGGAATATAAGAACTTGCATATCTCTAAAATTTTCTTGATCTTCAAAATCTATTCTAGTTTTCCTTCTTCCTGGCCTGAGATAGTATAAACTATTTTTTTTACCTTAATTGACTCATGGTAACTGTACATTGTCATGGAACCTGGACTTTTCAAAACATTGCCTGTATTTTCACCTGTTAACTTTCTATGTGTATTTCTCTAAGCCATTACAAATGTTTTATGGAAAATGGATGCGTTAACACCCCATGCTTCATAGAGAAAAGCTGCTCACTTCTTCTTGTGTAACTGCTCCTTTCTCTTTTTGTGAAGGCCAAATGTTTGCAAAGAGGAACAGCTGACGGTGATAGCCCTCTCACGCCCATGCACCCAAGTGTTCGTAGACACCGTCAAATTCTGGAAACAAGGCTGTACAGACCCACGGGTGTGTGTGGCTTATGAAAGAAGGTAAGGTGATGTCCTAACCCTGTAACTATTAGAACTCAAAACTAGAAGCTTCATCTATTCCTAAATACTTTATCCTGTGAACTGTAGCAAATGGTTGGATAATTAAGTAAAGGGGCCAAGGTACACTTACAAAGAACAGTCACAATTACATGATTTCCTTCAGCAGTGGGATGGACACTTACTTTATGTTAGACCTCACTTATGTGTGAACTATTTTTGGTTATAGATACTAATTTTACCTCAGGATATGATATTCCATTGAAAGCTAAAGATCAGAAACACGACAGAAACAAGGGATATTGTGTTGGTTTGCTAAATTTAGCTCGACTTGATCCAGAGTTTCTGCAGCTATGAACCAGCATCTGACCTGGCCTTGTCACTCTGGGACACTTTGAAACACACAGACTCTTTAACTTTATTATGGCCTTTGAATTAGGATCAACCCAGCGGGCTGTGGGGAGAGAGAAAGGCAAGTGTCCACAATGCTTTCCAAGGGTCCAGGCTTCATGTAGACTTCATTTTTTTTCAAAGTTTTAAAGTAGTTTCACAAAACATCTAAGAGCCTCTTGATGCGAATGTTTGCTAATGGGTTGGATTTTATGAAAATGAATCAAATGTGTCTAAATGTATGATAAATCTTAACAATAAAGTGTGTTTTAGGTTAATGAATTCGTTAATACTACTGTCAGCACTGAAAAGTTAGGGTATTTATAAGTAACTAGCCTTGCCATTGTACAACTCTGGTAACAGTTATAATACAAGACTAAATAGTTTATAACTGTAAATATGGGTACCTACTATATGTGTGTACATATGCACATACATGTGTATTTATCCTGTAGATAAGTACTCTTTGGGTGGTGCTAAATTAAATTAAGGATATTTAAATGACAGTTAAGTCAGAAAAATTTCCCTAATTATTATTTACTTTGTGGCCTTAAGTCAAATTCAATATTTCTCTGTACTTTAGTATGTAAAGTTGGAAAAAATGGCATACATGAATAGCATGAGGAGTACTGAAGACATAGTTTACACATGCAGCATAACGCTGATATCCTGAAGGTACTCAATACGTGTGTTAATACAAACCAGTAGCAATGATATGCCAAAACATTAGGCAGGAGACATGCCTCTCTATATATGTATGATTTAGTAATTAGAGGGATGTATGTGTGTGTGTGTGTCTGTGTGTGCACACATGCTTGTAGTATATATGATTTATTGATTAGAGGAGTGAGTGTGTGTGTGTGTGTGTGTGTAGATATGCTTGTAGTATATATGATTTATTGATTAGAGGAGTGAGTGAGTGTGTGTGTGTGTGTGTGTGTGTGTGTGTGTGTGTGTGTAGATATGCTTGTAGTATATATGATTTATTGATTAGAGGAGTGTGTGTGTGTGTGTGTGTGTGTGTGTGTGTGTGTGTGTGTGCATGCCCATGTGACCATCTGCCCATCTGCATGCACATGCTCTGGCACACATGTGGTGGTCAGAGGGTAGCCTCGGGTGTTGGTTCTCACCTTCCATGTTGTTTGAGGCAAGGTCTCTCTTGTTCACTGCTGACTTAGCTTACCAGTGATATTTCAGGAGTTCTCCTGTCTCTGCCTCCTATCTACTCCCTAGGAGAGTTGTGGTTATAGACACTGTACTACTGAGTCCATTCTTTATGTGTATTCTAGAGATTGAACTGGGGTCACTGGCTTAGAGGGGAAACCCTTTACCAATTAAGGAATTTCTCCAGCCCTAGAAATTGTTTTTGAAAATGGTTTTTCATTTAAATTTTCTGTATTACCCCAGTGTGGTTTAATATTTTGTAAATAGTGATCTGAACCAAAGAAAATCCTCAGCTGTGTAGATGCTTAGAATTGGGAAAGACAAACATGAATATGTATCACAGGCCTCACATGTTTATTCTTAAGCACTTGCTAGTTTAACAATTCTGCCTGTGGCACTGATTTGGAGGGTGGCAATGTAAGAAAATAATTGGTGTCTTGCCAAACATACCCCCCTTTTTTGTTTGTATATACATCTAGTCATATCCTAATTGGGAAGATATGCACAGAAATACTAGGCTTTTTTTCAAGATGTTGAATAATTAAATGCCATAAACAATGCTGAAGCCAATAAACTCTGTAGCAATAAAGACAGCTGACATAGAGAGACTTTGGAGGAAGTGGAAATAGAAATCGGCCTTGAATAATGAAGGATTTGGGCTAGGACATGGGCAAGGTACATGAAGGGGAACGAATGAGCTAGAACTTCAGGGATAAAGCATATATGAAACTTTGATTTGATAGAAAGGAAGTCAGCATCCTTTGAGATATTTGGTACCACAGTCAGCTGACAGTTCAACACTGTGGCAGACTGTTCCTTTCACACTGAGAGGCCTTTGGCTCTGTCCCCTACTGCAACTGCTTCATCCTAAAGGAACTTTTGACTTTGCATTTATACTTTAAATAAAGATTTTATTCTTATTTTTAATTGTGTGTGTGTGTGTGTGTGTGTGTGTGTGTGTGTGTGTGTGTCTGTGCATGTGAATGCTGTGTCTTCAGAGGCCAGAGAGAATGTCAGATCCCCTGGAGCTGGAGTTACAGGCAGTTGTAAACTACTGGAAATCTTCTGCAGGAGCTGTCTCTCAGCCCACATATATATTTCTTAAACTTCCTCAACTAATACCTAAACCTTATTTGATTTCATGTGTGATGTAGTAGTTATGTACGATATACAAACTGTATAACCATAGCTATCCATCCCCTCTGTTATTTCCCAGTATATGTGGCAGGATTTGAACTGGAGGGAGACATTTTTTATAATTGTGAAATGATAATTTTGCCATCAGAGGAATGATACATTTTCCTGATTCCTATCCTGTGTTCCACAGGACCCGCTACTACACTGTCTACAAGCAGGTGTATACCACAGAACACCAGACATTCTTCAGGTGCTGCCCTGGTTGGAGCCGATGGGATGATGAACCAGGCTGCCTCTCCTGTAAGTTGTAATTCTTCCCGCCAAGTTCTATTGCTAGGGAATGCTTTTGCTTCCATTTCAGTGTCTTAAGAAGCACCATAGATTCAGAGCATTGCTCAAAACCAGTGGTTCTCAACCTTCCTAATGCTGCGGCCCTTTGATACAGTTCCTCATGTGGTGGTGACCCCAACCATAAAATTATCTTCGTTACTACTTCATAACTGTAATTTTGCTACTGTTATGAACTGTAATATAAGTATCTGTGTTTTCTGGTGGTCTTAGGTGACCCCTGTGAGTGGTTGCGACCCACAGGTCGAGAGCCACTGCTCAAGACTAATGACTCACACATAACGTGGTAAAAGGCATATAAAAAGCCTTTCTGTTAAGCATTTCGATGATGGGTTGCAGCTTAGGACCCATGAGAGCTGCTGTATGCTCTGTCTATGTGGAGGACAGTCGATTTAAAGGCACCAGGCTTTCCTTGACGTCCATCCCACTTCTCCGTTTGCCCCTTTCCTGTATCATCAAATTTGTAATCCACAGCTGATTCAAAAGTCCAGAGGGAAATCACTGTTCTAAATCTAGATGGGATTTCTCAACGTGGGCTTGTCATGATTAATTGCAGAGCTCTGGAGGCACCTTCCTGTTTAAGATGAGGTCTGCGCTCTGTTCACAAACCTCTGGTGATGGGATTCCAGAGCCTTCCGAGTCTGGTGTTTGGCAACACTCCCACCAGGCTGTGAGAAACGACTCCGTTCAGTGAGCCCCTTTCCTGCATTATGTGCCTATGGCGACTGTGAAGTCCCTCAGAGTCTAATCAATGCAGCACCATAGCACAGCACATCTCTCCCGCCTCTGCGTACCTTAGGGAGTTTGCCAGCATCCTGCCTCCTTTCAACTCTTGAAATATGTTGGGGAAGTTTTGCTGTATGCTTCCTACATTAAGCAGGTATAGTGTCAAGTGCTGTGCCAAAAGTGTGTTTACACTCAGGCTACTATGGCTGATTGGTTTAAGATCATTGAAAAGATCTGCCCACAATACCATCAGAACTGTTATAAAGTCCAGGAAATTGACAGCTTTAAGTATTTATATTTATTGTTTAACAACTACCTGAGTTCTTTGCCTCTGGTTATGCATTAGCATTTTGTTTAACTTTGTTGTTGTTGTAAAGACCGCTTTGACCACACAGTCACTTTCTCCATGCATTTTCTTTATGCCAATGCTTCTTCCCTCTCAATGTGAATACAACTAAACTGGTGTCTTGTTAAAGGGTAGATTTGTATTAACTAGGTCTAGAGGGGTTCTCAGAATTTGTGTTTCTGCAAAGTTTACAGGAATGCTCTTACAGATAATTCTGTAAGGCTTCAAATAGTCAGCCATTGTCTTGCAATGGCAATTCTCTATAACCTTCCTGTGGAAGGGCCAGTGGAAATTTCTAGATCATGTTATATTACCTGCAAGATGCCTACTTATACTGATGATTTCCTTTCTTTCTCTCGATTCCACCTATCCTTCCTTTGAACATACCTTTTAGCTGTGTCTTCTCTGGGAACCCATTTCAGTGGAAGGCAGTGCTCAGATGGTGATGATCAACGGTGCCTCTGCTCACACGGGTTTCACGGACCCCACTGTCAATATGGTAAGTTACCAACAGGACCATTCTGTTACAATTTGGCACTGTCTGCCAGTTGTGTCCTGGTAGACTCATGGCGGGCTACCTCTCTGGGAATTGGTAAACACTGAAAATGAGTCACTAAGCAGAAATCCAGAACCATAGTGTAATAAACATCATAAAATATGCTTTGTGGTTTAGTTGTAAGTCTTCACTGTATAAGTTCAAAGGTCATTGCAAGAACAAGATGTTCTACTCTGTAAAGAAAGCATCAGATGTTAAGTCTCTCAAGGAGGATGGTGTGAAACTACCGCTATGGTATGGTATTCTGTGTGATCTCTGGGCTCCATAAATGAGCTGAATACAATCAGCATGAATGTAATGTTAAAGCAGTATTGACTAATGTTATACCCGTTATCTTAAAAAAAAAAAATCGCAAAACCTGGAAGTCAAGACTTGAGTGATTCTCAAAGCTTCAACACTCACTGGACATGTACATATAAGATTTTCTTGTGTGAGGAGTTTTCCGAATGACCAATGATTTATCCTTTACTGCAGAATGAAACTTCACTTAAAGCAGTTGGTATGTGTACCTTCTCATGTCTACTGCTTGGCTTTTTAAAAGTGCATTTCTGAAATTTCTGAGGTCCCGACACTCACATGTTTATTCTCTTCCACACTTGTGATTAAGGACAGTGCTCCCATCTCCCATGGGTCCCTTCAGAGATGTTCTTATAAATGAATTCCCAAACTCTTTTCTAAGTTGCCTTTTAAAAAATATATGAATTAAGATAAAGCCGATGTTCAGTGATCTCACGCTTGGACCACAGGACTGATTTGGAGACAGGGATCAGTGGAGGCTTTGGAGCTCCAGCATGTATCTTTACTATTTCCCAATGTTTTAGAAAAACAACAACAACAACAACAACAAATCACACATGGATCCATTCTTTGACTTTAAGTAAAGTAAAAATTTCAACTAAATTGGAACTAAAGGTTTCCTTATTTTGATCCATAATTATGGTGGGGAATTACAGATGTTATTAGTTCATTAAGAGGTTTTCTTTAAAAACCATAATTAGTTATTAATTTATAAATGTCTTGTTTTGCGGAGCAAATCTTGCAGGACATCAGGTCCCAGAGGACAAAGATAACAAAAGAGAATATGGTAAAGATATAATGTCCCAGTTATACCTGGACTAATTTATTCTTTATCTTTTACACCAATACTTGAATATTTTGATTATTCTAACTTACCAGCTGCCATACACCAAAGTAATTAAGGTGCTCCCTGAAATTCAAGCAGTCAAAATGTTCATTTTTGTAGTTTTGGCTTGGTGAAAATACTGGATAATTTCAAACATAGGAAGAAAGATTGTCTTTTGCACAAGCTTGTCTGTACACCATGAAGTCTCCAGAGCCAGGGAATAACATCAACATACTAAATTCCTGTCAGGAGTCCCTACTGCTCCCGACAGCACCACTGTCCAGGCCTGCTTCCCTTACATGCTAACACTGTTTCTCTCCTGCTATAGGACGCTTGGTGAATTTTAAAAGGAATCAACAAACCCTGAGGGGCTAGGTCCCAGAGAGTGGATGTTTAGACTTCTGCATGGGGCTGTATTTCCCCCATCAAAATGAGGCACTCCTAACTGTATAAACTAAGGTGGTTTTTAATGGAGAAATTTTGAAGACTTTCTAGGAAATTGAGCAGTTGAGGAACAAGTGGAGAACCCCATTAAGAAGAAATTACACTAGCTGAATTTTAAAAGATGAGAAGTTCAAATTGACAAAAGCTCTTTGTAAAATGTAGCTAACAGGACAAAGCCTACTAGGCAGGCTGATTATAGCCTGGTGAGGCAGGATCTATTCTAACACTTCTCTAGGGGCTGGAGTTCTTATGTGTGGCATCTGGCCCCCTGTAGCTGGAAGTTTTCCTGGTCCCACCCAACTCCCGCGGCCCCATGGTCCTGCAGCTGCTCAGACCCAAATAAACACACTTAGGTTTATATTATTTTTAAACTATGGCCATGGCAGGCTTCTTGCTAGCTAGCTCTTATATCTTAAGTTAATCCATTTCTATAAATCTGTATTTTGCCATGTGGCTTGTGGCTTACCAGTATCTTTACATCTTGCTTCTTCTGGTGTTGGCCAGCAGAGTCTCCCTGCTCTGTCTTCTTCCTTCCTCTCTCTCTCCAGTTAGAATGTCCCGCCTAACCTTATTCTGCCTCATAATTGGCCAAGCAGCTTTATTTATCAACCAATCAGAACAATACATATTCACAGCATACAGAACGACATCCCCAACCACCCCCACATATATACACATATATATTACAGTAAAATAATTTTAATATTGTGTTTGAAATTATATATAAAAAATCACTCAGATGTTGAAACATTAAAAATATTCCAATTATTACAAAACCCCAGTCAATGTAATACAGCAAACTAAAACTATAAAGAACTGCTGCTGCCTGCAGGTAACCATGATGGGCATCCCCATACACATTTATGTTCATACAGATATGAAAATGTATACATGTGGGATCGTATTACACACAGGATCTTAATGAAGGCCTTTCTGGTTTTTTCCATCTCCTCTTTCTTCCCATCTAATGTGTTCTCCCTTTGTTGTCTGCTGTTGAACCCTTGTTGTGTCTTTTCCCGGGCTCACTGAATTGTGCACAGTAAGCTGTGCAGTAGTCTAGTACATCAATGTACCACACAATTTTGAGTAATTATTGGGTGATAGGCATTTGTTCCAATTTTTATCCTAGTTTTGGCACGATAATCAGGCTTGTGATAACATTGTGCTTTACATTTTGTGACGAATGTCCCAGCTGTGGGGTTGTTGGGGTCGATGACTATGTTCAGTTAAAATTTTTATATACTTAAGGATCAGTGTGTGTGTGTGTGTGTGTGTGTGTGTGTGTGTGTGTGTGTGTGTATTAAAATTGTGATAGGCCTTCTTATTTATTTATTTTTGACATTGACCTTTAAGAGAATCCTCACATCTTCACTCAGAATCAAAGATGTGATGCCTATCTCAGATCATTTGGGTCACTGTATAATGAGTTTGTAGCCTGGAGTGAAGTTGGTGTTACCAATGTGTATGGGAAGAGAGAACTCTGAAAATAAGCCACTTGGCCTTTATAAAATGGAGAAAAGACTGTAGTCCTAGCGAGAGTGGGAACATGCTAATAAGTGAGAACAACACTTGAAGTTAATAATGATTCTAAAATTGCTGATCTACTTAACTCATTTGAAAAAAATCTGGCTCTCATAAAGCAAATGAAGAAAATGAATTTGGACAATTAGGAAGCAATGAAGAGCTTTCTGAAATAACTATTGATTACAGAAATCAAAAGGAATACTTTGAAGATTTGAACACATGCAAATCAAACTAGATGATGGTAGTGAAGTTTACTCTCTTTGAACTTTTATGGCTTCAGAGAGAACTGGGAGTTACAGGAACTGAGTAATTTCACACACAAAGTCACACCTCATTTCCACATTACTACCCTCTTCCTTTTCTCTGGGTCAGAAGTCAAGCAAAATGATAATGTGCCTAACTAGGCTTCTAAGTGTCCTTATTTTCTATGCATATATTTCTTTATTCGCTCTGTCTGTCAATCAGCCTTCTATCAAGTCTCCCACTTAGTAAATATTTATATAACAGACTGTGCACTAGATATTTCAGAGGAGAAAACAAATGGTTTAGTTTTAGTCTGGTGGGAAATAGAGACCAGAAAGCCTATGACTATTATGCAGCTCACCATTGCCATGATGGAGGATGGTTCTGACCTAAGAGAAAGAGGAGGATGTCATACCAGAAGGGGAGGAGAAGTTTCTCAAAAATGCTTGTAAGTACAAAATACAACCAGTTCTTAAAGAGAAACAGAATAATCATATGAGATTTGGTAGAGATATTAGTATGTTTTCCACAGACATAAGAAGCATAAGCCACAGTTCTCTTGGCTACAGAAAGTGGTGCATTAGAAATGGCCAAATCAGGCCACTAACTTACAGCCAAACCTGGTGTTTTTGGACTTTATATACAGAGAATTAACTGATGGAATTCTTCATAATTCTATTGCCAAATTCAGTTTCTGATCAGTACAGTCCGGTGGTTGAAGATTGGTTGATTTATTGATTGATTTCCCCCCCCATGTATGTATGTTAATGCACATGCATGTGAACATATGGAGGCCAGAAGAGGGCGTCTGGACATCTTCTTTCTCCTTTTATTTCTCTGAGGCAGGATCTCTTCCTGGACCTGGTGCCTCCTTTTTCTCAGCTAGACTTGAACCTAGCAAGTCCCAGCACTCCTGTCTCGACCCCTTTCAGAACTGGGTTTATAGCTTGTATGGGAGGCCTGGATTATTCCTCAGGTCTGAAATCCCAATTCCCACTCTTGAGATTCTGCAGTTAGGACTCTTAACTGCTGGGCCATCTTCCCAGTCCAAGTTGGGGTGTCTTGAACATGCAGCATCACTGGTTGTTTCTCCATTTCCAGTACTTACAGGAGAAGTCACAGATGTTTTTTTTCCCTTCTTTAAATGTGGTGTTTAGACATATTAAACATAAGAAGTTTTTGGAATGATGTCTGGGAAGTTATCAGGCAGTTTGAGGCTGAGGCTGGGCCTCATTGTTGACTAGCTGTGCTGTCTTGGAGAAGGTGTTTACATTTCCAACCTCAGCATTATCATTTTTAAAGAGAAAAATAAAAACTTCAGCTTTCCTGAGTTCCAACAATGTTCCTACAGTATTTTCAGAATTTTATATATACATTAAATTACCAGTGATGTAAAGGTTATGGAATAACTATTCTTACCTCACCTTTATGTATTATGGAGTCATAGAGACTGGTCTAAGAGCAAATAGCAGTGATGTAGGACACATGAGGTCCATACGTACTATATTCTGGCCTCTGAGTTTGTGAGCTTAACCTGGAAGCTGGGATGCCCTTCTGACAGTGTTAAGTGTGGCTGTGTGGTGCGGTGCGTGTCAGGTTGTTATTTGTGAGAGGCCTAAGGGATAATGTGTGTGATTTATATGCTTAAAAAGCATCATCGTCCAAGCTGTACTACTTCCTATTTGCTGTAGATGCTCTGAGGATCCTAGAGGGGGAGCTCTCATTAGAGGGAGAAAGGCTCCAGCTGTTTTAGTTACCCCACTGGGGAATCTGAGCAAATCTCAGAGAAGACTGAGTCACAGGTATAGCTGACCATGAGGCAGGGTCCAGCCAAGGAACTGTATTGACTGTATATAATACTGATGGATAGAAAGCTGGGCTGAAGGGATTTCTTAAGAACACTATTTATTTGAGCAGTGCTGTAGGTTGAATTATGTCCCCCATTGCCACATTTCCTATATTGAAGTCCTAAATCCAAGTACCTTATAATGTGATTTTTTTTTTTTTTGAGACAGGGTTTCTCTGTGTAGTGCCTGTCCTGGATTAGGCTGGCCTCAAACTCACAGAGATCCGTCTGCCTCTGCCTCCTGAATGCTGGGATTAAAGGTGTGTGCCACCACCACCCAGCTTATAATGTGATCTTATTTTGATACAGGCTTGCTACAGATATAATTAAGTAAGATGAGTTCATCCTGAATTTAGTATGACTGGCAACCTTCTTGAAGGGAACATTTGAATACAGGTGCATGCACACAGGAAGACCGTCATAAGAAAATGAAGACTGATCAAAACAATAGTTGTACATGCCAAGAAATACCAAACGTTTCCAACTAATGTCCAAAAGTGAGACTTACCTTCATAGCCCTTAGGAGGCAATATGCTGGTCTCCAAGTTCTAAGCCCAGCGTTTGCGGCAGTCCTATGCCACATGTGTGAAATATGTTTTCAGTTAATCCTCAGGCTGTCCACACATGGCATTATTGTTCTGATTTTACAGAGAAAAGCACTGGGATTTGTTTTTATTGCTTAAGCAGCTCAGCTTGTTGTATTGTGTTGCTGCAGCACTGCAAAACAGTATGGGGATCTCAGCAAACATGTCCCCTCCATCTTCTGCTTCATTTCAGCAGTTGGCCTGCTGTAACAGTGCAAATGGGGAAAGTGGCAGGGAGGTTATAAAGAACAAATCCTGCTAAAGGAAGTGGGTGGCTTATTTTAATTGAATTATAAAATCAGTCTGGGAAGGTGATTTTGGAAAAGAATGGAAAAAATCATTCATGTAAAACACTTCAAAATGCCACACTTAAATGAGCATTGCTAGCAGATGTTATAAAATGAAGTAATGACAGGTTATATTGTGGAGATAAATTGACATACAGTCTTAACATGAGCCAGCAGTTTACACTGGTTAAAATCTGTGCTTATTTTGTTTGTCAAGTAAAGATGGCTTGTCTTAGAGCCCTAAGCTCTCAGCACAGGATGGACTCATCTGCACTGAAGTTACCACAGTCTTCATTCTATAACTAGACAGAGGCTGGGGCAACACTGGCAGCCATGGGGATGTATGGTAGAGGAACTGGGTAAACTGTTTCTGAGGGTAGTAAATTAAGATCTGGTGTCCTTCCATGTGCCCAGGAGAAGAGCCTGCTGTCTGGACTCCACGCATGGGGTCTACTATCCTAACATGGATTTGGAAATCAAAGCTTTGGAAGAATGTTGCTGTGCACCCTTGAGGATGTGCTTTCCATAGCCATTGTTAGTGACCATAAGCCACAGTTTAAAAGAGGCTGCAATGTAATTACTTGATATTTGCAAATATGACAGTCTCAGGGGAGAATACACAGCACCATCCAGGGTTATTTGATTCCACAGGGTGTAATTAGTGATGAAGTAGAATGTGGTGAATGTTGATAATAATGGCAATTATGGGTAACCCAGAAGCCATGCTTTTTTATGAGCTATGTTGCATGCTTTATACATCTGTGCATGTTGGAAATGCTCACAATCCTGTGTCTTTAGTATTCTTATTTTACAGATAACACAGATCTTCACACACTTTCTGTTGCTGAAAACACAATACTAGTGTTTGGTAAATTATTTTTTTTTAAAGGAGTTTTCTTTGGACTCATGGTTCTGGTTCAAGAGTGAGGGGCCATGTCTGGTGATGACCATCTTACTTGAAGATAGCACAGAGCATCATGTGTAGGGATAAAGAGTATGAGAAACTCATCCACTAAACCAGCCAGTTCATTAACCCAGCAGTGTCTTAATTTATTACACATATGGGTGTGTCAGTCCATTCACCAGACCAGATTCAGAATCAGTTTTTCAAAGATCCAAATGGTTCCATCTCTTAATATCTCATAATGAAGAGTTCAGCATGAGTTTAGGGGGAGACAAACCTATATGGTTTGCATATGAAGTATCCCTCAAAGAACTCAAGTGTTGAAGGCATGCTTCCAAGCTAGTGGTGCCTTGGTAATGAGTTCACAACTGAATGAATATCAGATACCTCTATTTCATTTTCAGTGTTTAATCCTGAAACCATGCTGGGAAACATTACTGTAAAAGTATGAGGTGAATTATTGTGTTCACTTGAGTTTTGCTAACTGTATAGACGTATGTTGACCTATGTTATTGAAAAGTATACATTGTTCTTATGGAAACATGAAAACAAAGGCTAATAATGCAATGAATGGTGTTCTCTGAAACAGATTCAAACTGACACAGGACGCAGGCCATGGTGGGAGGTACGGCAGTAAGAGGGAATGTCACACCCAGTCCACACTGTTGCCAAGCTAGACAGGACAGATCACAGCTGTTTGGATATGCAGTGCCACAAAAGATGGAGATGGGGAAGTTTATGTGAAAATATGTCTTTACATGATACAGCAATATGATGAAAGAATACAGCATTCCAAAGTGAATGAAAATGTCAGACCATGAAGGCAGTCAAACCCTACATAATCATTTTTTCTCAGTTTCTTCTTGCAATCAAGTTGTGTATTTTTGCTTTATCACATATTAAATCAAGCTCACTTTAGTGAATCAGGTACAAAATAAGATGAAAATGTTCTTTTTAATATATTAACTGGAGCTTAAATACCATATTTTATTTTTTAAGAATATGTTTGTTATTCACAATTTCATACAAGCATACAATGTATCTTGAGGCTATCTACCTCTTGTTATCTATCTATCTATCTATCTATCTATCTATCTATCTATCTACTCATCTATCTATCTATCTATCTATCTATCTATCTATCTATCATCTGTCCATCTATCCATCCATCCATCCATCCATCCATTTTATGTATATGAGGATGTACTATGTGCATGCCTGGTGTCCAAGGAGCCAGAGGAAGGTATCAGATCCCCTGGAAGTAGAGTCACAGATGGTTGGTGCTACGAACTGACTCTGGGTCCCCTGCAAAAGCACCAAGTCTTTCTAATGGTTGAGCCATATCTTTAGTCTCCCTCTCATATTTTCTTGAGAACACAATGGTTGTGATTTGAAAAGAGAACTGAGTAAAACAAAGAGAACATGTTTTATTGCACAAATCAACCTTCCACAGTCACTGTTCTTTGGGATAGTGCATCTGAGTTAGAAATGCATAAGTTTCCAAGTCTATGTGGTAGGGGGAAACTTTGTTCAAGTTCAGGTGTTTCTGAGGATAATGAATGAGAAGTACACTAACAGCGCTTGGTTTGGCTAGACAGTTTCATGCCTAGCTCTTTTTAAAACCATACATTCCGTGTATAACAGGAAAGCCTGGTCATGCTGTTCTGTAGAACTGAGTATCCAGTCCTCTCTCTTAGAAGCTTGGCTGCTTAGTGTTAGAGAGTAGGGTATTCAATCATTAAAGCCCTCATGTGATTAGAATATTTTGTGTTGGGTAAAGAAGAAACATTTCCTTCAGTATTTTCTGCCTTCAGGTGTGTCTGTCATTTTTGAGGACAAAGATGGTATGTAGGAGGCTGAACTTGGTGTGTTTGCTACTTTCTTGATATTCCTCAGATAGGAGAGTCTTGCAAATCAGCTAACTTAAGTGTGATTTTTTGGTAGATTTCCTGAGAGGTTAAGCATAGAAGATGGAGAGAAGCCTAAAGAAGATAGCCAGAAGTTGGGTCTGAATTGGATTAAGGGGGGAGGACAGTGACATTGAGAGAAGCGAGACATTCACTGATACTAAAGGTGTGTATCTATGTTAAGGCTAAGATCTTTTTCATAAAAAGTTGTAGGTGCCATCTCCCTTTTTCATTTGTACAATGATTTTTCAGTACTCCAGGCAGAAGTCAAGCAAATACAGTGCTAAATGCATAGGATGTAATTTATTATCATTATATTTAAAAATATGAATAGAATACTCTGCTTTGTGTACTCTATTTCTCAATGTCTATTTTCTGGATCACCTCTTTTTTTTTGTATTTTAAGACATGTAAGATGGATTGAAGCTTCTGTGTTTAGCTAAGCCTGTGAAGTAATGAGTTATGTGGCTCCTGATAGTGTCTTCCTTTGGTGGACTTTTCAGAGCCCCCAATGTGCTAGTGTGATCTGTGACTCATAGAAGGACATGTAGATTCTTATGTGCTCAAAAGGAATATATATGTATATATTTGCATATATATGCTTGTAACTACAATTAATGAAAAAAAATGGCCATGGATTTGAAAAAGATAAAGGAGGTTTATGGGAGGACTTGGAGGGAGGAGAGGGAAGGGAGGAATGAGGAAATGATGTAATTATATTAATCTCAAAAATAAAAGAAAAAAGGGTGAAAACATGTAGGCATAAAGCATTTTTAATGGAACTATTTTGAAGCATTATTATTTTGTGTAGAACATTCTTGCTTTAAAGAAATAACACACACACGAAGAAAGAGACAGGGAGAGATAGATAGATAGATAGATAGATAGATAGATAGATAGATAGAGCAAGCTACTTTTTCCAATGTGTTCAGCTGATAATGAAATATTCATACAGTAGTGAAAAAAACTAAACAAGGTACTTTCCCATATGTTACCTCTTTCAAGATCCCACCCACTGTATGGAAGAGTTCATATTATTACCAAATTAGAGTCAAAACAACAGAGACACAGAAAGCATAACTGAATTGCCCAAGTCACATTTGTTAGCAGCTAAGCCAATATATCAAACAGTTTTTTAACTTTCCCATTTTAGGTTACTTGTTACTATCCCACAGGTAAATGGGGATGTTTAGGGATCGCAGTAGTTAGGTCTTGTGTGCCCCCCCTTTCTTTGCTATAATGTATACTGGAAGGGTCAGCGTAGTTGGGAAACAGAAGTTCCATGGTATTCTCTAGGAGATGTGACCAAATACCACACAGCCCAAGTAGGGAACTCACAACAGCCCAAAGTACAGATAACCACCAATGAATTTTATTGAGGTCCTTTAGAGGAGCAGAAATGATCTCCCCAAACAGCTGCATCACTAAAGTCTTGTCCCAGCATGGGTGATGGCTCATGAAGGCTGGAAATGTGGAGCACACTGCACATCCAGGCAGCTCAACAGGCTGGAGAGCATCTTGTCCTCATAGCTCAGTTGGTCTGCACCTCTTCCAGATATCTAGGCTGGCCTCTGCTTCTTGCAGGCTGCTTAGCTGTTCGAGAATGTCTCTCAGCAGTCCCAGACTGTATGTGCTTAAGAGGGGAGGAGTTGACTGTCAGTTTCAGGGACTTCCTGAAACTTTGGAGGACACTTTGTATTCTGTGAGCTTTCCTGTAGGATGGACTCTCTCACCTCCCTTAGAACATCCCATTATTCACACCCATCCCTAGTAAGATGGAATATTTGAATTCCAGAGGAAACTGCTATTTATAATTCACCTTTTCTCTCAGATTATTTCCATTGGTTCTCCCAATAAACACCTTTAAACAAATAATTCATAGATGCTACTGGATTTTTACTTTAACAGGCTGCTGGGAACACAGAGGTTGATGGTGATAGAGGTCTGGTTGTGCAGTCAGCAGACAGTTGATGATGCAGGATCTGGGAGTGCTGAGGACTGCCTCTAAGGGTACTGTGAAGGCTTGTCTTCATGTATTCATTCTGAGGCTAAAAAATGTCTGTGCCTTTCCCCTCAAAGGCAAGTACTTGTACTTGGTGGTAGTCCTCTTCACTATTGCCTCTCTTTATATATCTGGGTCTCAGTTGTTGCCACGTGTATCTCCTGCTTGTGCTAAATCTTGATGTCCGTTTTTTTATTTTAAAACTAGGAACCATATTGCATTCCACACCCTCTTCTACAGCCCTTGCCTCCACATATTCTCAGATAAACTAGCTTTATCATCCTCTGTTTTAATAAGTATCTCTTGACCTTCCAAATAGCAAAGGCCATAGGTACATCCATAATAAGGAAATAAGGCAGAGGTAAGTGCTCCAAATCAAAGATTTAAGAGAAACTAACGACATGTGTTAAAGAAATTAACTTTATTCAAGAGTGTTCTGCCCTTTGACTTTGGTGTCTGGGAGGTTTTCTTTAAGGCCTTAAAATGATAGCTTTGTCTCTCTCGCTGAAGACCTTAGGTTGCCAGAGAAGCTAACCACATAACAAGGCCGAGTCTTGCCACACACCCAACTTGTCTTAAGGTTCTTAGCCCACCATAAAGACTGACAGTGTAACTGAACTGAGGATAGGGCCTTTGGGTGACCATCAGAAGGTCCTAGAGACTCAAGCTCACTCTGTGGACAGTTAGGATCATCATTCTGGATAATGGATCCCCAGCAAAGAACAGTGGGGCTTGAGTGAGCTGTGCTGCTGGTGGGAGTCTATGCAATTGATGGCGACAGTTCCAAGAGGCTGGTGTGTTACCACCACAGGGAAATGACAACAGAAGCTTCTCTTCTGGAACTTCTCCACACTCTGTCCTGTGCATGGCTCCCCTGGCTAGTTTCAATACAACAGTTTCTGGTAAATTCCATGAGTCCTTACAGCAAATTATTAAATTTGAGGATGGTTTTGGGAACTCCCTGACCATATCTGCAGTTGTGCTGGGGCTGAGAATGGCATCCTGTAGAGACTATTCACTGTAATGCCTCAGTTGCTTTCAACCTTCACAGAAGGGTTTCTTCAAGAGTAAAGTGCTTTGGGTATCTGCACTGCTTTCTTGTGACTGTGAGACACAGAGACAATGCAGCAGTGCAACACTGTGCTCAGTGTGCAGATGGGGACGAAACAGGTGTTTCCTCCTCACTGGTGAAGAACAATGGTGTCTGGACTCCCTATGTGGGCTGAACGTAATAACTTAACACACCCATTTATTGAATCAGATGGCAAACCACAGAAGGCGAGTGCAAAAATAACATTATTATAATCTGTTGGAGCTGAACAATGCTGGAGACTGGGGACATGGAGGAGGAGGAAAATAAAGCGCATGGTACCCGAAGTTTTAAGAGCCTGCCTGCATTTGTGGAAACATTTGTTGAAGTTGTTGGAATGATTTAAAAATGGTTTTAAAGACTGCATGCTAAAGAGTATTTAACTGAGGGTGTAGTTATGTAACTTAACTAGTTACTGTTTTTTTCCCCATTTCAACAGAAAAGATGTTATATTTTGTTGTGTTGTAAGTTGTGGTGACCTGTGCTTAGCTTTCACTTATCACAAATAATCTTTTCCAGGATCGTGTATTTGCTACAATGTTGAAATACTTCTGTTATGTCTAACCTTGGAGAAGGGTCAAAACAAATCTGTGCTTTAAGTAAGAATAATTAAGCTGCCTGAAGAATGTGTCAAGAATACTGAAGAGAAAAAAGTTCTCCTTGTAGCCCATGGGCCAGTCTCTCCTGTTTCCTTGTTGGCTGTGGAGCTGGGGAAGTAGGTAGAGGTCCCTGTCAACATGCTCTTGAAGATTGAAAATATTTGAAAAAATGAATAAAGGTGTTTTCATTCTGCTTATGACCTAAATAATACAGCCTGACAACTATTTCTATAACATCCAAATTATATTAGGTATTCTAAGTAGTCTAGACATCATTTAAAAGTCATGGGAAGAGGTATGTAGTTAATGTGAAAATTCTGTTTCATTGTACACAGTGATCAGGAGCATGGCCATTTTGGTATCCTTGGAGTGACACTCTAGTACCAAGCTCCCTAGAATTCCAAAGGAAGGCTGTATTATTCAACTTAGTCCCCATGTGAGTAAAGACTGGGAATAAATGTGACTATAGCCCTTGACTTATTCCTATGTGGAAAGAATGAAATATTCATGTGTGATATTAGCTATGGTAATTTATACTTACCCAGAATCAAAAACTTTCAGGCAAAGCTCAAATACCTCAGTCATATAAACAACATTTGACTGTGAGTTAGAGAACTTCCCAAAGACTAGTGAGATAAAGACATGTTCATGGTTAACTTAGAGAATTGTGGAGAAGCCATCGATAGTGGAAACCCTAATGCAAATGGTGACAGAAGAGGAGTAAGAAAGATATTAAAAAAGGGAAGCAAATCAGATGACTGATTCAAACTGAAAGATATGGATGGAAATGGAAATAAAGACGTGTACTGGGCAGCTCTGAGAAAATGTAATTCAAAGTCTTCTCTGCTTTCATTTAGAGATTTCCCTTTTTGACTATGGTACAATACAAGGAGAAAAGCAACTTTTTCTATGAGTGTAACTTGAACAATTTTCTTCCCGACAAGCCATGATTAAAATTTTATATATGCATTACGATGACAAATGTTCTGTTTTTGACTGAAGAATGTATTTCTGTGGTCAATCAACAAATAAGTTATTGAAATAACAGAAAAATAAAGGCTGAACAAATGTGATAGTTTAGACAGGAAATTATAGATAGTGGCTTGCATAATTTGGTCATTTGTGTGTTGCAGAAGAATAAAGAAGGCTTTCATTAAGTAGAAAAAAATAAACCAGGGATGGAGTGTTAGACACTGAAATGATGGCATTTGCACTGAGCATGGCTCTGTTATTCTTCTCAAGGTTTTATATATTCATTCAATTATTCTGCAAATTGCTATGCAGACACTTCACTATGCATTTTGGCCACATAAGTAATTTTTTTAATAGTTGAGAAATTTTAAATAGAATGATCAAGTACTTTCTAAAGCTTTAAGCCACCAATATTTCATTGCCTTTAAAATACTTTGAATTCTTTGTGAGATGTATGTCATCTAAACCTCACATTTTTCAGAAAATAAGAATTTCTGAACCTGTTCTGAGTCTGTGATATCTAAGTACAGAAGAATAGTAAAGGATTAAGTTAGAGAAACAACAGAACACGTGTCACATGACTCCTGTCACTCAGCTCCAAGAACAGTGTACTGAAAGTTTCTCTATTTAGAAATAGACTGTCCTATTTCCTTACATTGTGCAGAGTGTCCTCAGTTAACCCTTTCATCCTGGAGGAATGGCTAGCCAGGTTGGGCAAAACAGAAACCTCCAAGAGATTTTCTTGTGGCTTCTGCACTGTGGTCCTTCTGGTTCTCACTGTGCCTTCTGTGAAATGCTGTCTACGGAATCAGCCAGGGATTAGGGGTGAGACTCGGTGTTCTCACTCATGGTGCACTTTTGAGACCACCTGTGCACGTTGTAAGTGTACAAGGTCCTGTACCTGGCTTCGCAGAAGACAGGAGACAGTGGAAAATATGTGCAGTCTAAATTTAAAAGGCTTACTCAATGTGGCTACTACTTTAATTTGTCTGTTTCTCCTTCTTTCTTTCTTTCTTTCTTTCTTTCTTTCTTTCTTTCTTTCTTTCTTTCTTTCTTTCTTTCTTTCTTTCTTTCTTTCCTTCCTTCCTTCCTTCCTTCCTTCCTTCCTTCCTTCTTTCTTTCTTTCTTTCTTTCTTTCTTTCTTTCTTTCTTCCTTCTTTCCTTCCCTTCCTCCCTCCCTCCCTCCCTCCTCCCTTCTTTCTCCTTCCTTCCTTCCTTTTTTCTTTCCTTCCTTCCTTTCTTTTTTTCTTTTACCTTCTTGGTGTGCAGGGTTTTGTATGGATATGTTTCTAGCTCTTACATTTAAACTCCCCCACTTTGTGTATGCATGTGTGTGTGGTATTCATGAGCATAGGTATGCATGTTTACATGTGTGTAGTCACATGTATATGACAGTGCATGTGCTTGTTTAGCGAAGGGAAGGAGGCCAGAATGTGACAGTGTTGACTCCGGTATCTTCCTGTGTAACTCTTTGCCTGACATGTTGAAAAATGGGCTCTTGCTGAATCTAGAGCTCACTATTTTGGTTAGCCTGGGTAGGCTGGATAGCTAGCTTGCTCCAAGGATTGTCTGTCCCTGCCTTCTGTTTTCTGTAATGACAGGTGGGCTGTCACACTTACCTGGCTTTACAAGTGTTCTGGAGATCCTTGTACTTACATGACAAGTGCTTTTGTTTTAACCATTTCAGTATTTATTTATTTACCATGGCATTGACTCCTACCACACTTTAAAATTCTGATCAGGATGAAGTTTCCATTCATTAAAGGTATACAACCAGATTGTGGATGACCACGTGGTAGGATTTGCATAAAGGAGATTGTAAAGTTAGAATGAATAGTATAGGGAAAGAAAAAAACTATTAAGAACACTTCAAAGTCCCAGGTTCTGTGATTTCTGGATGGCAATTCTGAAGCCAGGACAGAATCTAAGCTCCTTTGTTTCTGGCCCCCAGCAAGGGACCTGAAACCAATTGAGTTTTAAATGCATGCGCTGAATGAACGGACTTAGTGGATTAATCAGGATTTCACTTAGCTGTCACTGATTATTATACGGCTTTAAATCTGAGACTGCACAGTTGTGTTTAAAAGTTAGATTTCTTTTTCTCTGAGTCGTCATGTCGGGAATGGGTCATTGTCTCTATGAAAACTGCTGTGTTCGGCTCACTAGGCTTTTCCCATGGACAGATTCCTGTTTATGTCACACCACATAACTCAATCAATCACATAATCTTCTGAGAAAACAAACTTTTCATCAAATAAAACAGCTGTAGCAGCCCATCACTAGCATTGGCATATGTTTTTAAAGATACAAAGCTCCAGGGGCGTTGGTAACAATGAAATATAAATATTTAGCTTCAAATTAAATGTCATCACTAAAATTCAGAGGCAGCTAATCACTGCCTAATCCCACTCCTGTATCCTCCCAGGGATTAAGACACCAACTCATTCCAAAATGTATTTGGCCCTACCAGTCTTCCCAGCTGCATTCATGGTGCCTCAACGCTTAGGGGCTCCGAAGCAACTTGGGCATCAAAGGTTTTATTCCACTCTTTGATCATTCTCTTCTGGTTAGACCCTTTTCTGCCTGCTTGCAATTTCTCAAAGAGAAAGCATTAATAATTTGCCATCGGAAGACTTGCAATTTCGTTGTCTTATTTCTTTATCTATTCTGCACCTTTTCCCCTGCCTCCTCACAAGGTGAAACAGCCCATTTGACACCGTGTTCTGTCAGAAGCTAAGAGGGGGGCACAGAAGCACCCCTCTGGCTGTCTCTATCATCCTGTGCCCACCCCCCTCCATAGTTTTCTCATGCCTCTAACCTGCTTCTCTTGCCAGATTCCTGACTTCTCATCACCAGCTGTTGTGAGGTCACTTTGCACCAAATTAAGACCCCTTTGAGATGATTCTGGGCAGTCTCATAGCATTGGCCAAAGGCAGTTTTAAGCCAAAAGCTCTCTTTATACATTCAATTCTCCTCTTGCCTATAGGCATTTAAGTAGAGTATACTTTAGTTTTAAAATGTAGATTCCACATACCATTAAGCAATAGTTCTGGATGATCTATCTACTGTATGGTCTGAAGGTCTGTCTGTTATTGGACCGCCCAGAGTCCCTGACACTCACTGTTCTTATCTCTGATTGTAGTGAAACTATTGGCTAACAGATGTGAGGTGCACTCCAGGCCTGTGATGCTCCTGTTCTCCTCCATTGCTGATCGAGGTCCTTGGATGGAAGTTTGACAACAAGTTCTTTTTTTTTCACATTGGCTTATTTTAGCATCTAACTGGTGGGATGCAGATCTCCCTATCTAATCTCCTTAGGATGAATTTGCCTTTGATGTGGTTGTTTCCTGGAGTAGAGCTGCCGCCTTCTCGTTATGTCTTCCAGCACACCAGTATGTGGGGAGACATTTTCATTTCCTGTGCTTGCTTGACAGAGGGGGACTGAACTGCCTGATGCCCCTGCTTGATAATCACTCACAAACACCTGTGTGCGCTGAGTGTTCCTGTCTGTGTCTCTAGGCGTAGACCGTGGGAAAACCTCTTTGTCCTGGCCATGGAGCAGTGTGTGTGTTACCATCACTCAATTTCCTAGGAGATCGTTCCCCACAGAGGCATATACAAACACTTGCTATTATCAGTGGTTGAAATTTATACCAGCGTCCTGTAATTGAAGTATTTTGTGAAATTCCTATGGTGTTATGACATTGTTTTATACACTGATGTTTTTCAGGTTAAAATGTGAATTCTGAAGACTAAGGTTATAAGGACTCAGATTCCAGAGAATGCTGAAATGTAGCTTTAATGGAGATATTTGAACCTAGCTATACCCTCTATCATAAAACATGACTTCTCTGATACTGAAATTACATTCTATATTTGAAAATGAGAAAAACAGATATATTTTGAAGGTAAAGCATTTGAAGTGAAAAGGATGAACCATGAGAGATTTATTTGTGGGGGAAAAAAGTCTAACGATGGGAAGGGGAACAGTCCGCCGATTTTGTTTGTAGATCTTCAAAGGTATTCCTCCAGGCTGGTCTCAGTAGCAAAAGGATTGATTAATCACGGTGAGTGATTTTATATTTTCTGCATTGAAATGGATGAATACGAGGCATAAGCAGAGAAGACTGGATGTAAGGGAGCTGGTCCATTGCAATAGTTACAGTTAAGCCTCCAGGCAAGCTCCAGTTTCACGGATTGTAGGGAAAATGTATCAGGAGTTTGCTTTGTACCACAGGAGATGGTGAGCATTTTGGAAGATGGCAGTTTGCGTTTGAATCTTAATCAAATGTGAAAGATTGCATCATATCTTGGCACATCTACTCACTGTAACAGCTCTGTGAAAGAAGAGTTTATTATCATCCTTGTTTTAAAGATGAGAAGTTGGAGGCAAAGAGCAATTGAATAAACTGCTCAAGGTCAGTGTAAGTGAGAGTAATGGAACCCGAATGATGAGCTTGTGGTGCTATTGTGATTCTGCCTTTTTACCGTGGTGCTGTGTGCCTTGTGGATGGATGTGTTTCTGTCCCATGCTGCTGTTTTGGATTTTTTAGTTGTTTGTTTGTTTTGATTTATAGGACTCTTCTCCTGTATTTTGTTAGTGATCCCATATTTAACTGGGCAGTGAACATCTTTTTCTTCTTCTTCTTGCTATTGGACTTTAAGGACTCTTCTGGTCAACACAAATACTTTATAGATTTGGGGAGATATTTTAGGGTTTTATGACATTATACATCATAGTCCCATTGATCAGAAATAGTCCTGTTGCTTGAAAGAGCACTCACCAAAGATCTGGATGCTTTATGTGACTCTCAGAAGAGTGAGCCTCCTCTTTAGCTTTTCACTCCCCTGAAAAGGAAAGAGCAAAATGGTGATTGAGAAATCATCAGACAGTTAAGTTCCGATGGTAATAGCCCGCCATGAAGAAGCACTTGTCAGCTTCTGAGACTTCTGCAGCTGTTCCTTCAAAGATGCAGGGAGACAGACAGTGCACAAAATAGGAAACAAAGACCCCGCAGCCTGCAGGGGATTGGGATTTCAGTGTGTGTGTCAAAAGTAAATGAATTCAAGAATAACCACTTGAAAAGGAATTCTCCCTTAATGTCTTTGGTGCAAAATGTGCTCAGATTGTACCGGCTCTGGAGTGAGACTCAAAGAGGTAAATTACTTTCTAGCTAGTAGCTTTCAATGGCTGGGGCCTCCAAGTGCTGGCTAACCTCACAAAGTGGAGCAGAGAAGTAAGTAGTTTGCATTTTCCTTCTAATCAAAATGGAAGAGAGAGGCTAACGCAGATACAATAGTTGCAATGGGATTTCTGATGGCAGAAGTTTATAAATAGGTAAAAAAGAAAGAAAGAAAGAAAAAGAAAAAGAAAAAAGAAAAAAAAACCCAGCTCACTGCAAGCCTCAACAAGAGTCACTTAAATGCTCTGTATACATTTTTTCAGGCAATTTTTATTTGGAATAAAGGGTCTCGGAAATGGTTCTGAGGTGTGAAAACTGATGTTTATAGAGAGTAAACTGTTTCTCTTTGAAGGCTTTTCAAGTGTACATTCAGCAGTCATGTAATTATGCAGAGCTGTCTGGGACACTCAGACTAGTTAGAAGTCAGGACTAATGAGATGCTGGCTCATGGGCTCAACCATACTTGTGCAATTACATTTCTGCCACAGGAAAGCCTTTAGCATGGCCTGGAAAGCATCCCTGGGCATGCCCTGCACACTGTGGTTACATGGTGTCTGGGGACATCAAAATCAAATTCTTTTCCATAAAATCTACCTGACCTGTATGGCTCTTGCATCTTTTTCATTCCTCAAAGGGAGAGCTAAATATAACATGCATTTAGAACACTGGAGCCAACCAACTTGTGAATACAAGCATGGTAGAGTGTGCATAGAATAGACAACAGCAATAATAGCTCTGTGTGTGTGTGTGTGTGTGTGTGTGTGTGTGTGTGTGTGTGTGTGTGTGTGTGTGCGCATGCGTGCACACACGCTTGGAGGGCAGAGGATGACATTCCCTTAAGACAGAATCTCTTTCAGCCGGGAGTTGGTGACCAGCAAGCGTCAGCTCCTCCTGTTTCCAGCCCACAAGATTACAGGTGCCTTCCTGGCCACAGCCCACTTTTTGCACTGGTGCAGGGAATTGAACCCAGGCTCTTCTGCTTGCACAGCAAATACACTTACCTGGTACGCAGGATGTTTTATGTCAACTAAGCTAGGGTCATCATAGAAGAGGGAGCCTCAATTGAGAAAATGCTTCCATAAGATTGGTCTGTAGGGAAGCCTATAGCCTGTAGTACCAGTGTGAATGGTGCCCTTCTGGGCTGGTGGTCCTGGGTTCTCTAAGAAAGCAGGCTGAGCAAGCCAGTGAGCCGCACTCCTCTATGGTCTCTGTGTCATCTCCTGTCTTCAGGTTCCTGCCATGCTTGAGTTTCTGTACTTACTTCCTTTGATGATGAACTGTGATATGGAAGTGTAAGCCAAGTGAACCCTTCTTCCCCATTTGGTTATGGTGTCTCATTGCAGTAATAGTAACCCTAACTAGGACACCTGATAAACCATCTCCCAAGACAACTAGATATCTTTTTATATTAATTCATTTGGATGAGTGAAAAATCTGTTTACAAAATCCTTACCTGGGCCTATAAGCTGAGTGTACTCCCTCCTTTTCCTTTAGCAGTTTCAGAGTACTGGGTCTTGTGTTGAGGTCCTTGATTCATTTTGAGTTTTGCTTTGTGCAGGCTAAAACATAAGGGTCTAGTTTCATTTTCTGAATACTGAAATCCCGGTTTCCCAGCACCATTTGTTGAAGATACTATCTCTTCTTCTATGCACGCTTTTGGCATCTTTGTCAAAGATCAGGTAGCTGTAGCTATATGGAGTTATATCGGGGTCCTCTTCTACTCCACTGAGATACATGTCTGATTCTATTGCCATGTCTCTGCATTATAACTTTAAACATGTAGGCGATACCTCCTGCAACATTATTTTTCTTTGGGATTTTTTTGGCTATCCTTGGTCTCTCTTTTTGAAGTTTGGACAGAAGTACTCCATATTGCTGTTCCCAGGACTCATGAAAATAGTAGATGTAAATCTGTTTCAGGCAATGGTACCTCTCAGAAGCACCCAAAACAATCCAGTGCACTTCTATTGCTCTTGGTTTTCTATCATAACTAGGTGGCAAGACCCAGTTGCTGAAGACACCACATGACCCGCTTTAGTTGCAGAACACAGAAACCAATCTGGAACTGAACAAGAAACTCCTTCCAGACGATCTTTCCTAGTTCTGGCAGGTGCTATGTAGGCTGCTGGGGGAGAAAATACACCAATCATTTGTTTTCTCAGGTGCTGCATCCTGCATGCTACAAGATGTGCCTGCTGGTACGGTCATGACAAAACTATTTATGGGGTAACTATCTGTTCTCTTGTTGGATTGGAGGCCACTGGAAGCGTGGTCAAAACCTGTGGCTCGGGAAGTCACAGGCCTGCGTGGAGAAACCATTGGTGTTGTTCTCCTAAATGTTCATTCTGTCAAACTGCCTTCCAGATGTTTGTATTATGTCCATAGATTCGCACTGCTCCTCAGCCTTGGCTAGAAAAGCTTCATACTGCAGTGGGGAGTGACCAGTGTGTTAGTGTTCAAAGCACTGAGAATAAGCTCCTGGGAGTGCTCAGCTCTAGGTTCATTATCTGTGTCAATGCCCCACAGCAAGGCTGGGGATGTCTTGGAAGAGAGGGAAGAAAGAACGTTAAGAGCCTGAAGATGGGGGAGTGCTGTGGAAAGCTCTCCTTGGGACAGGAGATGCCTGTTGCACACAGGAACCTACAGTAGCAATGGTTCCAGCCCAAGGTCTGCACAAGAATAAGCCAGTCCAGATTTCCAGCACAGAGGGGAGAGGGGCTCCTAGGCCCAGCACGAGCTGAGCAGCTGTTGGCAGTTGATGGCTGCTGGGGGAGTAGCAGCTGCTTTTCTTTTAGGAGTGTGGCTGCTGGAAAGTTGTTCATGCCGTAGCAGATAACTTCATAGGCATGCTTATCTGGGCAACACTAATTAGACTAAATGGATTAAAAAGCATAAAATAAGTTTTAAGTTCTATAAGGAAAGTGTGAAGTTGCAAAGGAGATGTGATGGGAGAACCCAGTGTGAACAGGTCTTTCCACTTCATTTAACCTAAGAAATAGTCCTTCAGAGGTAAGCTTGGAGAGTCACTTCCTAGGTGATGCTATCATCAAGTTAACAATTGAGATTGATCATCACACATGCATGTATGGAGCATGGATATCTAGGTTTTTTGAAGCTCAGAAATTTAAAATACTCCACAGCATTTAATAGTGCAGACTTATGAAAAAACTTGACAATGACATAAAATAAAGAAAACTTAGACCAATTTCCTTGATGAACATAACAGAAAAATTATCAAGAAAATATTTTAAAATAAAATATAGTAACATATTTAAAAAGATAAGACAACATGATCAAATTGATCTTTCCCCCTCCTGAAAATAAAAAGATGACTCAACATATACAAGTGAATAGATGTAATAGAACACATAAATAGAATCAAGGTTAAAAACTCCATTTTCACCTTAATAACAGTAGGCAACCTTTGACTAAATTTGACTTCTCTCATGAAAAAGTCCCAAAGAAACTAGAAGTAGAAGGATCATACTAGCACATAGTGAAGACCACATATAGGACTGTGAAGAAAAGATCATTAGATCATTTACACAGTCTAGTTTCTACCTGGTGTGTAGGAACCAGGGAATAGACATTTTGAGAGGCAATGCTATGGTGAAAGGAATTGGAGATTTTGGAAGCATGGAAGAGCAAAGTTCAGGAGCATCTGACTGAATGTATGACTGCATGACAAGAGCCTTCTAGAAGGGTGTCAGAGGCAGTGATGGAGACATCAGAAGAAATGCAGACTGTGTGGACGTGGAGGGGGAAGCTGCCTCTTGAAGACAGTGTTTGAGGCAGGGGTGTAAACCAGGTCCTTCAGAAGAGACAGTGGAGTTCGGTTTCTGTTAAAAAGTCTGAGTGGTTTCCTGGGGAAAGAGACTGAATTTTCTGTGTATGATTATAACTACCCATGTAAGGAGGGGCATAGCTCAGTTTCTTGTTCTCCATCTGCTTGTGTGTTAGGGCTTCTCTGGGTCTGAGAGAGACAGGCTAGTGTCAGCTTGTTCTCCCAGCACCAGCAATGTCCACACATTTATCTTTTTGATGATTTGGTCTAAGCAAACACAAATCGTTGCTGTACTGGGGGCATAATAATAAACACCCAGATCTCCCCATTTTGATTTTTGTTTTCCTCTGGTCCTGGAGGCTGAACACCCCCCCCCCCCCCCCCCCCCCCCCCGCGAGTGCCTGGCTCATGCTAGGCAAGTGTCCCAGGGCTGAGCTATACCCCCACCCACCAGCTGGTTACTTAGCAAGAACTGGAGCAGAGATCGCCTGAGAAGCAGTGGTAAGGACAGTGCTACTGCGCTGGTTTATTAGCAGAAGAAAGGGTAGCTGTCATGACTTGTCTGGGGAAGCTGAGATGAGCTGAGGAAGGAAAGGTCTATAGACAGTGACTTGGGGGAGGCACAGAATTGGGAGGGGCACAGGAGGAATCACAGCCAATCACAAGAGAGAAGGTGGGGCTCTCCTTCAGACCTCCTTCCTTCCTTTGCCTCAGGCAGTGTCTGGACAAACTGGAGGATCATTTATTTCTCAAGTTTTCCAAGATCATTCAGAAGAATGGACTTTCACGAAGCTACACCCAGGAGCAGCTGAATTGTTGAGAGGAAATTACATTTGGGATTATAAAATGATTGCAAGTTTATAAATTGGCCTATCTCAGTCTCCGTCTATAATATCCACACTGATTTCCCCAAATCACTGTTAATTTTCTTCTCAACTCCTATGACCTTTTCCTGCCAGCTATCCATCTCGTGTTATGGATCGAATTAGAACCCTCTCAAATTCCTATGTCCACGCCCCAATCTAATATCGTGCATCAGCCAGCATGGGGGATCCTACCAGGGAAAGGTAATTAATGTTAAATGAGCCGGAGACACTGGAGGCCTTGCTTTCCCTATTTGTATGCAAAGAGGTCCCTGAGACAAGAGCTCCCAGAGCCACACTTCCCCCTTTTGGTGCTTCATCCTGGGTGAAGATTGATGCATAAATCTGTCTGGTTTATGTACTTTTAGGCAGCCCAAGATGGCTGACTCATGCCTTCTTTAAGGGTAGCAGTTTGTGCATGGAATGCTGTCTCTTGGAGCTTGAGATCATGTCTTTTGTCTCTGTGATTTCCTCCCAATATGTACTTGACACTGGAAAGTTCATGGCTTATTTGTAATGGGATCCCCCCTGTAGTTTGTTACTAATTCAGGAAACTGTGTAACCAAATCTGGAAAAGATTTTGTAAATAGTTGACAAAATTCAATTATCTGGAATGGCTGTTTCATCAGCTCTTCTGAATAACTGGTTCACTGTTGTAAAGTGCTGAGGGCAGGTTTAAAAACAGGGACACGCTAATTTGCTCAATGCTGTCATCATTAACTAGTTTCACATGGGCGAAATCATTGAAAATAGTATTTCCTGCACATTTGCATACAGGTGTGATTCTGGGTAATGATGGAGTAGATACCAGGTTGCTTGACTCAAAACTTCCTGGGATGCCAATAATGGCTGTGCTTTTCTTCCTTCTGTTTTGATGGAATTTTCCAGTTGCCTGAGGTTTTAAGACAGTGGAGTATTGAGCATCTAATAACTTCCAGGCACTGCTTTAAGGATTTTGCTTGTAAGCTGCTGTTTCAATCCAAGGATGTCTTTATGAAGTAGACACCTAACACCACAACTACTTCAAGCTGAGACTCTGAATGGTTCCGTTACTTAGTTAAGGCATACCGATGGACATAGGAAAGCCCTTATTCAGGACTAACGGCCATGGCTCCCAGGGCCACGGACTTCAACACCATGCCTTCCCCAGGTGAGCACCCAAACCAGAGGGTTTGCTTGGCAGGTATCAGTGGCTCGTCTACATCAGCCAATATTCTCTGCTGCTCTGAACAGTGGTGAACAGCCAGCAAAAGGGAGATCATTAATTTCTGGAGGTGGAAAATCCTATATGATGACTGGTCTCTCCTTTCTGCAAAGGAACTTCATAATGTTTGCACTGAGCCATATTTCATGTGGTGACACCTGTTCTCTCTCTACCTTAATTTCCTCATCTGTAAAATGAAAAGGGGAACAATTCTTACCTGACATCATTATTGAATTATTGAGCAGACAAATCTAAATTATTTGGCACTGTTTGTAACAAGTGGCAAGTACCCAATATGACGACCACCTTCATAGCCACTGCCATTTCTAGCTCCATCACCATATCCTCATTACCATCACTATCACCGATGTCAGTACTATGACAATATTATCACCAGCAGCACCGTCACCATCCTCAGGACAACCAGCACTAACATTATCGATATCACTACCATCTCCACTACCACCATCACCGTCATTACCACAACCCTTCCCATCATCACCATCATCTCTTCTGCTGTCGTCACCAACAGCACCAACGTTACCCGCGTCACTGCCACCATCATGGTCTCTTTCTAAATGATTTGACAGCAAAGCTGATAATAATCTTCACTTGCTTTTGCGTTCAAGGGACAGTTCAAGGACAGTTCACTGGCGTGAGTGGATTTCTTTAGACCTCGCTATGATCGTGTGACAAATGACAAGCAGATCTCTAACTACAAGGCCATTTGGAACATAGTGAATAGTTAATGATCCAGTGGTCATCCCAAATAGGGAAGATAATATTCATCTTCATTCAGGTTTTTATCCCCTGCCCCGTACATTTTTTTTATTTAAGAAATTTTTTTATTCATTTTATATACCAACCACAGATCCCCCTTTCATGGTTCCTCTCGCTCCCACCCCCCACAATCTCCCCACCCCACCTTCTCCTCTAAAAGAGTAAGGCCTCCTGTAGGGAGTCAGCAAAGCCTGGTACATTCAGTTGAGGCGGGACCAAGCTGCTTCCCTCATTTAGGGTTTTATAAACAAGTCAATGGGTATTCATAGTACAGTTGGGAAGTATTTCTATTAAAAACATTATATTTAATGTATAAAGGCTTTCAACAACTAGTTAGGAAAAAATACTACAATAGCTCATTATCAGAGGATTCCAAATGACACCCATTTTACCATTTATTTTAATGCAGCACTGTTTTTACATTAAGTTATGAGTTAGATCACACAAAATGTGCATGAAGGTAGGAGGGCATGATTTCTGACAGAGCTTCACTGTGGTGGTGTGAGACCCTGTGACAGAGGTGAGGGGTGGTTGGAAGTGCCAGTCAGACACAGCCTGCTGAGGAAGGGAAGTCACTTTGACACAGCTCCAGCTCTGCGGCCCTAGGAAGAGCAGTTAGCTGTTCTCAGCCTGCTCTGTTTCACTTTGTAAGGTCAAAATGAGCTACCACATTCAACAAGTATGTTTAAAGCACCATCCTGCATAGCATGCACTGATGGGAACCACTCTTCCTGAAGCTCAGAGAGAGCCTCCCCGTACTGTGTGCTGCGGGAAATGTTGCTCTCAAGTTCTAGAGAAAAGAATTTTAAGAGGTTCTAATTATGGTTAATCCAGGCAGTGATAAAATGTTCTGCCCGTCCTTCTGTGTTTCTAAGTTCTGGGAAGTAGGAACAGATCCACTAAGTGCACAGTAGACTTCACAGCCTGGCCTCTGAAACAATTCCAATGGAGGAAGGAATCTCGGGAATGAATGATACACATAACGCAGGTATAAACAAACCAATGATGAACATGGGAAGCATGCTATGATCACATGCAGGATTCAGAAGGCATGCAGGCAACAGTTGACTTGCATATTAATAGAGAATGGAAACCAGGGAAGATCCTAGATAGAAAACTTCCTCTGAGGTAGTCCTGCCTAATGAGGAGACACCTGATGTATACAGCCTGCTCTGTGAGACTGGCCCTTCACTTCTGCATCCCCAACACTGCTGCACATCTTTGTAGCCATGCTACTTCATCTCCATCCCCCAATGCTGAACACTTAATGATGGCTTTAGTACTGTGTACCCTGTTTATTGACTGTTTACTTTAATAGAATGGAAATTTAAGAATGGACATTTTTGTCAGTTTTGTTCACTGCTTGGAACAGAACAGCACATAGTAGGTACTCAGTAGACATTTAATAGATGAAGGATGTTACAATTTACATTCTAATAGTTTTTACACATTAGGGGTATATGTTCCATTTTAGTTGATAGTCCTTCACCAACCATAGACCTAAGTCATTCTATAAAATATACTTTTTTGTCTGTCTCTTTCTTTCTTTCTTTCTTTCTTTCTTTCTTTCTTTCTTTCTTTCTTTCTTTCTTCCTTCCTTCCTTCCTTCCTTCCTTCCTTCCTTCCTCCCTCCCTCCCTCCCTCCCTCCCTCCCTCCCTCTCTCTCTCTCTCTCTCTCTCTCTCTCTCTCTTTCTTTTTCTATGTACTGGATGTTGAATCCAGGGCCTTATGTATGCTAGGCAAATGCTATATTGCTGAATTATTTCCTTCAGCTTCTCTTGACTTTTTATTTTGATACAAGGTCTCACTACAAATGCTCAGGTTGGCCCGAGACAACTCAAGTTATCCTGAACTTCTGACCTCATGCCTCAGCCTCTGAAGTAACTGGAATTATTGGTTCGAACTACCAGGTCCAAGCTTATCATAGGTGTATATCTGAGGCCACAAATTTCTTTTTGGAATTGCTAAGGACAAATCTATTAACTGGCAGATCAAAATCCTGATATTCACGGTCATGATTTGCGTGTCAGGAGGAGAAAGGTCACATAAAGGCTCTGTGAGGTTGAGTATTTACTGACAACTTGACAGACTCTTGCATCACCTAGGAAGAAGATTCAAGCACACCTCCAAGGGATTATCTAGTTTCTGGGCATACTTATGAAGGATTATGTTGATTCAGTTAATTGAGGTAAGCAAAGCCATCCTGGAAGTGATTGGCACCATTCCCTGGGGTGGGATGCTAGACTGTATGAAAAGGAGAGTGTGCTAAGCTCATTGTGTTATGTGCCCAGCCCCTTCAGGCTCTGCTGCCTTGACCCTCCTTCCCTTATACACTACATTCTTGTACTATGAACTGAGTTGCTTTTGTTGGAGTATTTTTCCATGGCAATTAGGAAAAAAAAACATTATTCACGATTCTCACCTATGCTGATAATATGCTAGCAATGTATATTCAGTGACAAGCTGTATTTGCGTCCTGTGGTGAAGTATGGCCAGTATCTCATGAAGTTGTAATATACCTATCCCACTTACATAGGTAACAGAATGATTACTGTATATAATGCTTACCCTAGAGTGGTCCAAGAAGGGTGACATCCTATTTGCTTATATTCTATATAGACACCAGGACATAACGTCTCTGAGAGTAGAGAATGGGAATCACCCTTTTGGGACTCCAGATCAAATGTATGTCCACTGTCATTTCTCTCTCAGCCACTGTGTGTGTGTGAGTGTGTGTGTGAGTGTGTCTGTGTGTGTGTACAATAATTCTTTGTATTGTTTTAACACTAAGTTAGTAGCAATTTGTGTGGAAAAACAAACCAAACCATTAGTTTTATGCAATCAAATGTGTCCTTTCATGGATTTTTTTTCTTCCCTGGGTAATAACGTTGCATAATGCTTGAAATGGCTTTGATGACGGTATGCTTTGGACTATAATTTAACAGTGATACAAAGTTGAAATACTTGAACGGTGAGATATCTTAGTGTCAGACAGAACACTGTGTGGATGTAGTCACATATGTATGGTTAATGTAAGTTCTATGGATGTTGTTTTGGTAGGTACATTGCCGCATTTCCCAAGTTGGCTCTTTTACATTGTGATCTCTGTCTTGTTCATAGAACCCGAGGTTGATTTTTCATGTATTATAAGTTGTTAGTTAATATGAGCATTTGCAGTTGAAACCTGAAACCTTCCTACTGAGTGTACTATTAATCTGTATTAGATTAAGTGACCAGACACCAGGAAGCAAAGCATAAGCCTTGGTTCAGCTTCTTAATGCTCCAAGGGCATTCCTCTTTGTGAATAGTATTCATGATAGTTTAATTCATAGTATTCTTTAGCTCTGAGTTTCATTTATTCTAAGAAGGCTAGTGAAGTTAATTATGTTGTTTAGAAATGGAAAAGGAAGCCCACCAATAACCACTAAAATTTCTGCTCATGTAGGTATGATTGAACTCCTAGCAGAGGCAGCTGGGTTTAATTATCAGTTTGCAATGCTGTGGTTTCAGAAGCACTTGCTGAGGAATGGATAATGCCAGTGGTCTTCAAAGCACTCACATTAGAGATAAAAACCTGCCATTCAGTCGGACAGCTGACTGAACATGTATTAAAATGAACAAAGATTTCCCGGGGGAGGGTGCACACTGCAGTTTGGTTTGTCTCTTTGGCTCTGATTCCATATGTCAGGCACACCAGGTTTTATTCTTCCGAATGTAAAATGGTAGCCGTTCTTAAGCAAGTAAAGGTGGGTTAGAGGGAAAGATGGAGGGTGGAGGACTTAAGTAGAAATTCTGTGCCTCCTTAGCTAAGCAATCTGCTTCCTGTTTGGCTCACTTATATGGAGAAATGTGGGCAAGACCCTCTAGGTTCTAGGTACCTTAGGAATGTCATCACTGTACCAACTTGAGTCTCGGCACAGCTCTGACTGTGCCTTCTAAGAGCAATAGTTGGCACTGGTGGCAGAAGGAGGGGACCTTCCTCTTCCCCACAGCAGTATTTGAAGCTCAGTTAGATAATTCACACTCTGACCCCCTCCCCTCCCCCTCCTCCCTCCCTCCCTTCTTCCCTACTTCCCTCCTCCCCTCCCTCTCTTCCTCAGTCAAGTCCTCCCCCCCCCCCACCATCTCACTTCCTCCAACCCTCCTCTCTCAGCCCCTCTACACACTCTGTTTACGTGTCTGGGGAGTGTTCTTTCCACTGGTGGACACACATGGGCTCCATGTCCTCCACACACGGCATGCTTGTAGCACTGCTTCCTAGTTGTGAAAATAAAAATAGCTTCCAGGTATTACAAGTCACCTTGGAGAAGAGTGCGCTAGGATGCATGCTCATAAATCTCCCTGGCCTGTGCAGGAAACTTCTGGAAGGTCTAAAAAGCTTCCATTGTAATGAGTTTTGAGTTGAAAAAGAGGGTTCTTGGGTTTCATGTTCTAGAGAGAACGGAATGCTTTCTGGAAATACTGATGATAAGTTGAAGTGGGCATGCTCACACTCAGAATGTCCTGCCCCCATCAGACCTCCCTGTGTTAGTTCTATTTGCTTTAATAAGTAATATCCTTGGGATATTCTGGAGAGAGCATTCAGAAACACGCAGTGGCTCGACATAAACGCCAGAGTTGGTGCTGCCTCTCTGCACAGCGGTACTCCAGCTCTGGGAAGCAGCCCTTTAGCTACATAAGATATGAAACAGCGGGATGCAGTAAGAAACGAATGAATCTTTAATGAATAGTTTTTAATAGAAGTCGAATTGTTTTAGTAATGGGGAAGATAACACGGTATTAGTGCTGGCAATTAATTAAGGAATTCTTGTCAAGATAATTGCTAATCATTTTCTTAATTTCTTTGTGTGATTCAATAAATACATTTTGAGATTTTTTTTTTTTTTAGTGTGATGGCATTAGCTGGCTGAATCATAGCTCTCATTCTGTGTAGTATGGAGCTACCAGACTAAGAATCAGCATTGTAAAAGCAATCTGCCCTGCATGGTTGTCACCTAAAAAAATTGACAGTATAGCTAAAATTTAAAAGGGGTTGTAAATATGATGTGTCAATCAAAAATAAAATAAGGCTTGAAATTAAAGAATGATTCAAGTGGGAGGAACCTTGCAAAGTCCAGTTGGTTGGTTTTGATTTGGGGTACATTACCATCCTAGTCTCAGGTAGAAGTCTCCACCCATAGAACCCAGGAGTGCACATGTGTTGTGTGTTTTACAGTCTGAATTGCAGAAGACAGAACAAGAAGCCCTGTTTGTCCTTTCTCACCTGTATGACCTTGAGCTTCCAGCAGTTTGTTCTCTCTCTCTCTCTCTCTCTCTCTCTCTCTCTCTCTCTCTCTCTCTCTCTCAATATACATATACATATATAGAAAAGGCAAGAAACTACAGTTTTCCATGAATACGTCTCACATAATACATTTTAGGCATTAATTGAGAAGTGATGTGCAGTGTTTTATGAGCCTAAGGGAGATGCACTACACATGCAATGTGGGGATTTCCACATTTCCCTTCCTGCTCTCTGCTAGGAGTTTGGCTGCTCCTATTGGCTCTCATCTATCCATTTAGCTATTGGGGGCTGATTAAACTGTTACATTTTCTGTCCCAGCTTGCATTAAAGGAACAGTATTGGGTTTCATTTTGTTGAGAGATTTAAACCCTGCCTTGTCTGACACATTTTGAATTCACCTCTTAAATGCATTCCTCCATGCCCTAGTCACAGTATCAAAGTGGAAAGCACGACTTTATTCCTTAGTCACCTTGAATAAAAATGATGTCATTTATTTTTAACAAGTTTGGTATATTTGGATCCAAACACCATCAGTTCTGATGGACCTCAGTAATAGGATGGGGTCTACACATTTTTTTTTTTTGAAAACTTATTTCTAACACTTTCTCTTCTTTGTAAATCTAATTGCTTTTGGCTCGCCAAGCGTTCATGGACAATTGCTTTTCTCACTCTTACAAATATGTTGCAAGTGGAGCTTTTGTATTGAGGGTTGCTGACCTGAATCTGTTTGCTTCCCACTCATCTCGTGCTGTTCTGAAGCTTAGGAAAGGCGAAAGTTTGGAAAGACAATACTCATTAGTCACAGTCTGGACGCTGCCTTTGCACCCTCTACGTATGTATAATTGTCAAATTGTCCTATTAATACCCACCTAGTCTCCTGTGCAGGGAAATACAATCAGAGCAGGGCAGAATGGATACAGAGACAAACAGGAACTCGAAACTGTCTGTCATTTTCGACCCCAATTTAATGCTATCCCACACAGATTTGCTGTTCTCAATTTCTGGAGAAATTATCTATATCAGACATGCAGACTCATGGGCCAGAGGTTATAGGAAATGTCAGTTTATATTAAAAAGGAACCCACCTCAAATCTGGCTTTGTGTTTGCTCCTTGCATTGATAATGAGTTCTTCCCAGCCCCAATTCTGCTTTTTAGTCCTGGGGGACACATATTTTAATTTTTTATTGGCTGCAGGGGAGTTTTAGCAGATTCATGGGAAGTCCCTCCCATATGCTGCCTGATCCATTTAACTGAGGATTGCAGAGGAGTGTGTATATGTGCGTGTGTGCGTGTGTGCGTGTGTGTGTGTGTGTGTGTGTGTGTGTGTGTGTGTACAGGTGTGTGTGTATGTGTATGTTTGTGTGTATTGTAGTAGATGAGGACCAAGTTGATTTCAATTAAAGTCGCACATCTCTGTGTCTATTTAAAGTGGATGCAAATTAGAACATTTTAATGCACTTAGTCAATTTTTTTTCTCTTAATGTGCTTAGATTCTAAAATCTGAACATAAAATGAGTTGCGTTGATGAAAACAATAGAAGGGAAGTCAGTATATGTCTGATGTAATCTATGTGGTAGAATTCATTGTGGCTCCAAGCAGTATGAAGTCAAACGTTAGCAGTAACTCTGGCTGTGACTGTAGTCAGTGTGTCTTGTGACTCGACAGCCTCACATCATTCGAAAAGTGAATCCTTGTGTATGCTTGCAGTTTTCATTTGCTTTCCCAACTCTTTCTGTTTGAAATTTTTCTCAGTTTACATGTTTAACTGTATAACATGTTTATAAACTTGGAAAAAACATAAAGTATTACAATTAGGTTAAATGCTATTTGCAGAAATGGTAGAGAATTTCCCAAATGACTCTTTGTAAGATCTGATTCTTGGAGTGATGTCAGCTTTATTGACAGGCAAGTTGACAGATATCATTCAAGGGCTCTGTCTTTAATTCAGGTATAAATCACCTGGTGGGAAAAAAAAAAGCAAATGTGAAATGTTCAGTACAGCTACTTGTACCTGAATTCTATTTTAAATTAAAAATTTATGCATACGTACTTCATGAGTGTGGGTTAAAGCACAGCATACCTACCTATAGATGTTAACTTGGAGAGTTGGTTCTCTTCATGTGGGTCCCAGGGGTTGAACTGGGGTGCTTAGGCTTAGTGGCAAGCAACTGTACCTGTTGTCTCCCAGGTCCTATACCTGCCACCTCACAGGTCCTAAACCTGAATTCGAGCATTCATTCTTCACTCAGCTACCACGTGTTCTGAAAAAGGAGTTTGTAACTAGAGTTTTCCTGCCTGGCCCACAGTCAGGACAGATCTTTGTCACCCGCCAGTCCCACAGCCGCTCAGACGCAACCAAGTAAACACAGAGACTTATATTGCTTACAAACTGTATGGCCGTGGCAGGCTTCTTGCTAACTGTTCTTATAGCTTAAATTAATCCATTTCCACAAATCTATACCTTGCCACGTGGCTTGTGGCTTATCTTCACATGCTGCTTGTCATGGTCGGGGCTGGCAGTGTCTCCCTCCGCCTTCCTGTTCTCTCAATTCTCCTCTCTGTTAGTCCCACCTATACTCCCTGCCTGGCCACTGGCCAATCAGTGTTTTATTTATTGACCAATCAGAGCATTTGACATATAGACCATCCCGCAGCAGGAGTTATATCAGCTTATTTGCCCAGAGACATACAATGCTCAATAAAGTTTTGATAGCATTATCCAAAAAAATTATTGAAAATAAATTGGATCATAATTTCTAATGGAATGTAAGTGATTTTTTAAAAAATAGTAATCTTACTATTAATGAATATTAACAGTGAAGATAACTAGAAACTTTTATATCAATAAATGTGTTAATGGTGTCTTCATTTCTCAACATCCTTTCAGCTTGTTAGCCACATGTCTTGATAACTGACTCAGTGCCTTATTTACTCAGTACTTAATCATAGTTTCAGTCTTGAATGATTTCGGAGTGTCAAGTTTGCCTCCTCCTAATGAGGTGGGGTGATAGGACATGAGTTATCAACTCTGCAAAGAAAGAATGTATGGTATTGAAGAGTTCATTGGAACCAAATGTTTTTAGAGCAGATATTCTCTTCAAAGATAATTTCTCTTTGTCCTCTGGCCTTTTAAAAGAATACTTAGCATGTTTAAAATCTCTTTCTTTTAAACTTGCTCTTTGAAGAGGCTTCACCTTTCTTGATGGTGACAATTATTTTTCTTTTGCTCAGCCCCAATATCTGGTTGTCATCCTTACACTTTTTCCTTTGTGCCCAATGTTCAACATCATCCTGTTGGTCCTCTGTTGAGGTCATGTCCATGACATGTCACTGTTCACCATCTCTGTGTCTACACATATGTGGCTGTCATCTCCTTTGGCTTTGACTGTTGTCCTACCTTGTCTTGGCAAAGTTTGGCAGTCACGTTCTTTTGCATCCTGCTGGTCCAGTTTGGATAGTATACTGCCATCAACTGAGGCAAGGGCAATTTCTTTGCCCAGATGGCTAGCTTTTGCCATAAAGAAAGTAAACTCCATATGGAGTTTTTTTTGATGCCCATTATCTTCTTTGAAGCAAATTGATGCTGTCAGGAGCAGACATGTATCATTGTCATGAAAAGTCTTGGGTTATTAAACATTTTAAATACCATATTTTGTAGGTCTTTGAAATGTTTGAAGACCATCTATCTAAATATATCTGTGTATGACCTTGAAAACATACTGACTATAACTTTGACTCTTCTAGATGACTAACTATTAATCTGTATTTCTTAATTATACATTGCATTTTTAAGTGAGATGCATAAACCCAATACCCTAAATAAGAGTAGAAATATACAAAATTAACTTTTAATTCATATCAATAAACCAAAATCCATACCAATGTAAAATATTTTGAGATTAATGGTTGTTTTTTTGGATTAAAGTAGATTTAATAATCTACCCTTTTATCCTATCATTCCTATATCATTTCTTCTTTTTTCCTTTAGAAAGAGAGGTTTGAATTTAATTTTTTTGTTTAATTTTTTTCTGACTGTGACTAATAACAACATGTAACCAGCTCCTCTTAAGTGATAACAAACATTTACAGCCCATCTTTTGGGAATGTGGGCCTTGTTTTTTTTTAGGATGCTTCCTATTGTCTGGAGGGAGCTGACATCTTTGGGGAAACCTTGAGAAAATCAGGGTAATTGTTAAGTCTTGACTGGGTATTCTGTGAGGCTGGATCATCTCAGCAGCCAGCCTTGAAGCTATTCTGGATGCTGGATCACCTGGACCATTCTGATTGGTGTCTGGTCCCCTTGCTCTGAAAATACATAAACTTTTAAAGGTAACATACATATCTGCATTAATAAAAGTATAGACTGTGTGTTGTACACAAGTTAGCCAAAGATGATTTTATTTTTGTTTTATGTTTGAGCATTCAAAATGCATGTTATGTGTTTTGTTGCTTTTCTAGGTTTATTTCTTTATGTCTGTAGCCAGAATTTTCAGGGGGTCTACCCTGATCAAACCTGATCCATATCAACTGGGAATGAATCCACAGTCTCTCATTTCCTGTGGAAATAAAACATCCTCTTCCCCAAAGTAACATATCTTTTGACTTCCATTTTGAAGTCAAAACATTTTTAAAATGTATAGGTTGGTTTAATCAAGCAGTTTTCATAAGCCAATGTGTTGTAGCAGCTGTTATTCCTTCATTAGTAATCAAAAAATCTGAAGACAACACAATACCATATAGGATCCAGACTCTCTGTGTGTATTTATATAGGATCCAGATTCTCTATGTATTTCCCATCTTTACATGGGTTATTATATTTTTTTATTACTTAATTCCTTTTTTTAAGGACTTTACTTCATTATTTTTAAACTATTTTTTATTTTATGACTGTATATACCCTTCCTCTTTTCTCTCCCAAGCCTATGTATATTTTAAAACACACTGTAACCTGTTTAGCGGTTTTTTTTTTCCCATCTGGATCTGTCTTTATTGCATATCTGTATTTTTTTTTTGATCACATGAGATGAATCTTAAACTGTTAAGTCAGCTGCTGGCATTGCTGAGCTTAGTGAATGGCCCTAGTAACTGGCAGTTGGTGGCCAGCTGCATCCCACTGGTAGCTGCTGGGAGATGGATCTCTCAGCTGTGGCAGGTATGAGAGACATGAGACTAGGAAGCTGTGTTTGGCTCTGTTTTTGTTTGTTTAGAATTTTTTAAACTTTCTTAGGTCTTATGTGGATGTAGGTGCCCCATGTTGGACGCCATTTGTAGGGGACTTTTCTGTCTTTTTCTTCCATAATTCACTTTTTGTCCTCTGTACTCCATGGCAATGTGATACCAAAGCTATATCTCAACTCATAGATAGGATGAGAACTGAGAGAAGCAAAAGGCATTCTGGTTTTCAGAAGAAAATGTGCAAATGTGCTGAGGCCTGAGATAAGTGAATGAATATTCAGGGGTAGAGGGAGTGAGAGTGTAGGGGATGTGGTGGTTTTTGAGAAGAATATGCAAAGTTTGGTACCAGAGAGATTACCTACATCTGTGTCCTGAGCATCATCCTAAAGTGCGTGAATTTATCTCTTGACAAGGGCAAATCATAAAGAGATTATGAAAGGCTTCATTTATTCATAAGCATTTTGGAAGGAAATATCTACAATGTAAATTGTTTTAAGAATTATAAACGAGGCTAGCAATATGTGTCAGCAGATGAAAGTGCCTGTCATAGAAGAGACAACCTGAGTTTCATTCTGGAATCAATGTTGTTTGAGTAGGAATATCCCCCAACATGTTCATGTCCTTTTGAATGTTTAGTCTCCAGAGTTGGTGCTGTTTGGGAAAGTGTTGAAATCTCTGGGAAGTGGAGCCTTGTTGGAGGAAGCATGTCACTTGGATTTTATAACCAGGCTCTACTTTCTGTCTGCGGTTGTTCAGCTTCCGGACACTGCTGTCATGCCTTCCCTGCTCATTACCATGACCTACTGTGTCCTTTCAGAGCTGTAAGCCCAAATGAGCCCTCTCTTAAGTTGTTGTTTTCAGGCTGTTTCATTACAACTACAGTGAAGCAGACAAGATCCCATGTAAATGTGGAAGGAGAGGACCGACTTTACAACACTGTCTTCTTACCTTTGCACACATGCCAGGTGTGATTCGGTACACATACATCAAGCATGCCCACATGCCCTAGTTAGGTTTGTATTGTTGTGATAAAGACCATGACCAGAAATAGCAGAAGAGGGTTCATCTGACTTACAGGTTATACTCCATCACCAGGGAAAGCCAAGGCAGGAACCCAAAGGCAGGAACTGAAGCATACATCAGGAAGGAATGTTGTTTATTGCTTTGCTCCTCATGGCCTGCTCAGTTTGCTTTCTTATATTACCCAGGGCCACTTACTCCATGGATAGTACTGCCCACAGTGGACTGGCCCCTCTCACACCCATCATTAATCAAGAAAATGACCCATAGACTTGCCTATAGGCATCTGATGGAGGCATTTTCTCAAGTGATGTGCCTCTTCTCAGATGGCCTTGTGTGAAGCAGACAAACAAAAACAAGATCAAACAAAAAACCATCAAAATACACATACAGTAATACATTTTAAAAAAATTATAAATCTTTCAGTGGTTCAGTAAACCACTTTAATTGTGACACAGTTTTTGTGAACAGTGGCCTGGACAGGAAATAAGCTAAATAAATGTGGACCAGAGTCATAGACACACATTCACATCTGAGTGCAAACAGGGACTGGTGTGACATTAACAATTTTAGCATCTCTTGAGACTTATGACGTGGTGTTCCTAGGTGCTACTATGTCTGCCTAGTTGTCACTGCGCTTCCAGAACACTCAACACATTTTTATAGTATTTTTAGCCAAAGGGAAAATGATCTATTTTTTAAATGGGCAGGATTCCAATCCACATTTATGAAGAAATAAACCCTCTAAATTTTCAAAATCTACTTGCCTCAAAAAAGTGCTTTTCTTTCCTTTTCTTTGAGAAAGTGGCCCCTGGAAGGAGAATTTTACTTTTGACAGAGGTATTGGAAGGTGATGTTTCCGAGCTGGTGTGAAGCTTGCCAGCCTTGCTTCACTTTTGCGGGTAACAGGAGCCATTACCAGGTGGACTGTCTCTGGAAAGAGTCAGACATTCAATTACAATGTTTTAGCAAACTTCAAGCGTACTGGGAGTTTTTTGTCTCTATCTCAACTTCCAGCACATCAGAAGAATTTCACTTTAATTGCTTCTTGTAGGAATTAATCTGTAAAGACACCTATCTATAATGAACCCCAGAGGCCAGGACCAAATGCAAAGCCACTCCTCTCTGCTCTTCCAAGCGTCCCAAAGACATCTGCTAACATACAAACAGATCCCTACTGGATTTCTGGTAGTAGAGCTAACAGAAACATGTTTTAAATTGAGATTTAAAAAATTTTGAATAAGTCTTTTTTTTTCTGCCTGGATTCTTGGTTCCAATCAACAGAAACTGCCTGGGTATTTTAAGTGAGTTAATTCTTAGAATACCTGGGCTAGACATTCATTAAACTGTAGTATCTTATCTCAGAGACTTGGAGAGTGACCACAGAGTTTGAGTTGTACGCTACCGTAGGGACTAGTACAAAAGAAGACCATAGGAAGACCCATTGAGGAGTCATTAAACTCATCAAGAATAGGATGGTGGGGGACTTGGTTATGGTTAAAAAAATGTATAATTTCTTCAGTGGTGCGGCCACTGCTGAGTAGCCTGTGCTTCTGTAAATAGTTCCTCAAGCTCCTGTGAGCAGACTTAGTTAAACTCATTAGGTCATCAAAAACTTGCATGAAAGCAGAAGCAGAGCCTGGTGGGAAGCTAAGGGGATCACCAAGGGGAGCGGCAGAGAGAGTAATAGGGGAAAAATGATGGGAATGCAATGTATACATGTATTAAAATGTCACAAGGAAACCAGTTATATAAAGTCAATCTATACTAATACAATTAACTTAAAAAATTAAAAATATAGTTTATTGATAGTAAGGGGCTTTTTAACATAAGGAACTATTAGGGCAATGCACAAAGTTTTGGAGAAAGTTACAGTTATGAAAATTTTTATCTTTCTGAGGCGACTTTTTGTGAAAATAGGCATGAGAATTCCTAATAGACCAAGTAGGAGTGTAAAACTGTTTAAAATACAGTTGGAACCACATTGGGTAGAATATTAGAATGCCAATATTGATATTGCTACTAATTCCAGCTACAGGGTATCTGATGACCTATTCTGGATTCTGATTATTGCGCTCACATAGCATATGCACGATACACTCACACACACACACACACACACACACACACACACCTAAAACCAAATGTTTTTGAAAAGGACTTTGTCAATTTACACGATCTTTTAATAAACTCAGGCTTCACAGAGCTGCTTATCCAGGCTTTGTTGTGTAAACCCAGCTTCAGTTTAATAACTTTTAAAGGCTTTCTTCTGGTCTTTCTGATAGTTGCCTCTTTCCCTCTCTTCTGCCTCACCTACCTCTTCCTCTCTCCTTGCTACCATCCCTACTTTAAACAAAGCAAAATTATCATACATATTTGTGGACACGGAATAATTTGATGCACATGCACAAAGTGTCATGATCATATCAGGGTAATTAACATTTCCATCTCCTTAAATATTAATCATTTATTTTTAAAATACTATTTTATGTGTCCGTGTGTGTGATTGCTTGTCTTTATGTGCATCACCTGTGTGCAGTGCCCACAAAGGCTAGAAGAGGCATAAGGTACCATGGAACTGGAGTAACAGGAAGTTGTATAGCACCTGATGTGTGTGCTAGGAAGCAAACCCCACTCTGCTGCAAGTACTCTTAACTGCTGAGTCATATTTACAGCCCAAATCATTTTGGGGGAAGCAGGAAACTTCAAGCTCTTTCCTTCAAGTTCCTTATACTAAGAGCATATTGTAAGTTGTGGACAACAGCCACCTTGCTGTGTGCTGTGTTCCAGAACAGAAGAACTTACTCTGCCTGCCATTGTACATTGTATGTAACTTCGTTGTTTCCAACTCCTGCTCTGATGCTTCCTAACCCCGAGTGATCTCTGTTCTACTTTCTCCTTCTGAGAAATGAACTTCTTTTTTGTTTACACAGATGATTGAGAACACTTGGGTTCTGTGTTTCTTTTTTCTTTTTTCTTTTTCTTTTCTTTTCTTTTTTTTTTTTTTTTTTGGATTTTCAGGACAGGGTTTCTCTGTGTAGTTTTGGTGCCTGTCTTGGATCCCGCTCTGTAAACGAGGCTGGCCTCGAACTCACAGAGATGTGTCTGCTGGGATTAAAGGTGTGTGCCACAGCTGGTTCTGTGTTTCTATCCCTGGATTATTTCACCTACCGTCTGTGTCTAGTTTTATCCACTTCACTGTGTACTACACTTTTGAAGCACTTCTTTTGACCGACTTTCTTCTGCAGACCTGTCTTTACGGTCAGAGATTCTTTTTTCCCCTGCATTAGTCTGTGGATCAGGCTCTCAGTCATATTTCTATTTCACTTACTGAGTTCTTCAGATTTAACATTTCTCATTTGTTCTTTGTGATCTTTCTGTGTTTACTGGACTGGTCAGGGTGATCTTAAATTCTTTCCCCAGGTTGTTGCATTATCTGTCTGTGTATCCTTATGCCCTTTTTAGCTTTTATAAGAATCGTAATTTCAAAGCCCTTTCAAGAACTTCACGTTGCTTTTATGTTAATGCTTCTTGTACATAACTGTATTTATATAGCTTGCAGATCAATTGTCTCTCTAAAATGTAAAGATTGGCTTTTACAGAAGAGACTTTTGCTTGGAGATGGGACCCAGGGTGTTGTTTTGGGATATGGGATCATGGGTAGGTGGACATAGTCATATAGTGTTTGTCTTACTTTTGGGGCTATAACACAAAGTCATTAACAATGCCTGTGGGTGTCTCATGGGCCCAGGCTATAGAAGTGTGTGGGGTTGATCTACAAGCAGGGATGCAAACTGCATGGGGTTTATTTGCCAGGGGCTCTGGGCTTGGTGCACCTAGGTCTGGTTTTAGAGTACCATTCAGTCTTCACAGGTCACATGGGGTCGAGATGTTTCCAGTAGACCCAAGCCATCATAACAGTTTTCCCAGAAGTCAGGGCCGGGAACTTGTCAGCATCTGAGGGCCTTGTGGGAGCCATGCTATACCAATAGGCACAGGAATGGTACCTAGAAGTGTTGACAGGTATATAGGTGCCTTCTTGGGGCTTCAGGATGCACTCTCTAACTGCTTCCTGGTGTTGAGGTTTAGGGTATGAGTGCTCCCTGCTGTCTCCCATGGAATGTGCACTATGAGCTAGCTACTCATGGTGGATTCTACTCTCATTCCTGGGTACCATGGGCTGAGCCATTCAAAGAAGGCTGTCAATTGCTTTACCGAGTCACAGGGGATGAAGCATAGCCATTTACCTTGTTCTCTTGCCTGAGTGTGCTGAGATGTCCTGGTACCTTCCCACATGTTTCACAGGTGGGTGCGTGAAGTCTCAAGATAAAATTGTCAGGAAGGAGCATGGTTATTGAGGGTGGGGCAAAGCATATATTGAGCTGTTTCTCCAAGTCAGTGTATTTATATGAATTGCTCAGTAGCTCCACAAACTCAGTTCAAGGCAGGCTGGTGAGCTGGTCAGCAGCAAACACTTCAGTGTCTGTAGTGTTAATAAGGATACTGCGATTCCTCTGCTTGTCCTTTTCCACTTTGGGAAATGCAGCAGGGTTAATGGTTAACTTCAGCTGGAAAGACCAGACTGTGTATCTTGGTATCACTTCTGTGAGGTCATCTTCAGTTTCCTTGCTGTGCAACATCTGTGCCTCATCTGGGGCTCTGCCTCCTAAACCATAGAAACAGGTTCTTCCATTTTCTTGGCCTTTTTTTTTGTTAGATTAGAGTATATGAAACATTCCTTGTCAGTCATCTTGCTGATGTCTGCTCCCCGCTTCCCCTTACCATAGGCTTTGTGATAAGAGAACTACACTATCAATCCCAGTAATGGAATAAAATAAGAGGATTATAGAAGAGTCAGTTCTCCTATATGGAAAGTTAGTGCCTAATTCTGCTCTGTTTTCATTGAATTAGAAAGGATCAATAGAGATACATGAATGGTAAATAAAATTTAAGACCTTTGTCTTTGTAGGGATTAAGTGTGAGTGTAATTGGAAATTAAAATTTTATCTGAGAAAGCTGACTAACAGACAGTGTAAGAAAGAAGAAAAGTCTTCAGGATTTTTCTTCTGCTATGGATATTATTTCAAACTATGATACGTATGTATGTATGCATGAGCATCACAAAATATGTGTACCATGCAATTATACTTAACCACCTCTGTACCTGTAAGTGAATTTGATTCCATTAAAGCAGTGACATAGGGTAGGTTTGACATTTATTTCAGGGATTCCACATTTAATTGAGAGTTATCTTGAGTAGTTCAACTGGCTTTGCCTTACCAATCTGTTTCTGCACAGTTGTTTGTGTTTCTGTTTGTGTAATCAGTTTGCAAGAAGATTCAGTCTCATTAAAGTAGTCAAAACTACATCATGAAAAGCAAAATGCTCATTTCTCACTCTGTTATTTGTACAGATCTGATCCTGGCTGATGCTGGCTGCTTCTGAAAGTCAGCTTCACCCATAGAAGATGCTCTGCATTTGATATCAAAGGTAGTCTCAGAGAGCAACTCCAGAAGTGGATTCCTAGGTCCTCTTTTTAACAGCCACATCATATTAGGACACTAGTGTCTTTAGAGATGAGCTAAGGCCACAATTCACTCGTGAATTTTTAAACCATGGAGTAAATTTTACATACAATAAAATGCCTTTGTCATAATGGCACATATGGATGCATTTTGAAAATACCATGCACTTGTGTAACTCACAGCCTTCTAAAATATAGACCATTCTGTCAAAATAGCTCTGGTTCTTTCCTGTGCATCTGGAATTGGGAGCCCATCACTACCCAGGAAGCTGCTCTTATGATTCCTTCTCCATAGGTTAGCAATACCTAGTCTAGAACATCATAGAAATGGCAACGTGGAGGATGTCTCTCAGTGCTCTCTCTACATGGGTGTTGTAAGAGTCATTTATGACACTGCATGAGTAGGAAGCTTTCTTCTTTTTAAGGCTGAGTGTGAACGCTTTTGTCATGAGAGATTACGATCTATGCTAAGACTGTGTGGGAAGAACAGATCATCTTATTGCAAGTCAGAAACTAGCATCCCATTTGAGGATTTTCTCTGGCATGTAGACCCTTTCTTTCTGTACCATATCCTGTAACACCAAGTATTTCTGTATGAAAATAATCAAATCATATTGACAAGTAAGTTCATATATTTTAGCATAAGCATTCTGGGATAATTGCATCAGTATGTTGGAGTTTTAACTGTATACTTATTGAATATTTTAACTCATTAAGTAAATGCTTACTGGCAGTGTAGTCTGCGGCAGGCAGAAGACCATACTAATTGCCTCATGTTTTCAAACGATACATAAAGGCTCTAGACGTGAGCCATCAGGATCTGATCTAAACCAATGCATATTTACTCATTAGCTTCAGGGTTAGTCTGTCACTTTGTAGGCTGATAAACATAAAAAAAAACGTCATGATGGAAGTTCTGTTAGAAAGGTGGAAGTACTGAAAAGAGTGAGCTCTGTGCAGCATTTTTCATGAACAATTTGTGCTGGAGGCTTCCTTTCCTGCTTGTGGTTGAAAAATGGACTCCGTGGGGTTGAAGAATCATGGAGATTTTAATTAAGTTTTAATTAAATGTTTTCCATGGTTTTGCATAATAAGGAGATAATATCAAATCTAATTCCTGCAAAATCTAACATGCATCTGGGTAATCAGCACTCGAGGACTCTCTAAGCAGCATATCATCTGGTGCTGTTTCCGTAAGTATATTTTAAGGGGATGGTCCTCACAATGTCTCTAAGTATGTGTATTAGGATTGGTGAATTTAGGACAGTAATCAGGGACAGCATTTTGATGTGCAGTTGCATTGGTTTACTGTAGGGACTCTTTGGTCATTTAATTAGCTTAGTGTGGCCCTGCATTTGCTCACTTGAACTGTCTGATATGGGCACTCCTGTGTTCAAGATGTCCAAGCAGGTGGAGCATGAATCTCTGTATCAGCTTTCAGTGGTGTGATCTAAATTATGTTTTAGAAAAAATGGTTATTAGGGACAATGGCATACCAGACCTCTAAAGCTGTAGCTAGCTGGACGTGAGGCAGCATCTTAAGCTATTTTGTTGTCATACTTCAGCTAGAACCCACATTTTGAGATGCATATCCAAATGAAATTTCAGAGGCAAGCACTCCAAAGATCAATGAACAAGACCAAACATTTAGCACAAGTCACAGTTTATCAGTTTTGCTTGTGACATATATTGTAGGCAAAGGGGAAAGGCCTGTGCTTCTCTTGACTAATGGGGAATTCCAGGTTAAAAAACCCCAAACCTGTGTCATTTAATACAAGCCAACTGACTAAATGTGAGCTGGCTTTTCACTACTTGAAAAGGAGTTTATTATGCTTTAGGACTTCAAAGAGTACTGATGAAGAAAATCTCACTTTCTTTTCCTGATTCAGCCTTTTTTCTTACTCTGTTTAGCTTTTCGTCAAGTATGTATTAATATCCTTAATTCCAAGGCCTGTGTTTTCACTGTAGATGGTTTCTAAAGTTTCTTCCAAATTGAAAGCTGATGCTTTGAACCCTAGTGCTTTTAATATTAACACAAACATGAGTGAATACTGAAGCAGTTTTGGTGAGAAATGCAGCAAGTTTGAACTTAATGTCTGAATTTGAAAATCTGGGTTCCAGAGGCATATCGGTGTAAATCCAGCACCTGGGTGAGATATAGACTCTCTTTGAATTTGTGTCTGTGGAGTAATTTATAAAATATTTGAGTTACTTTACACATTGTTTATGAGGTATATATGCCATAATGCATGTAAGGCATTTTGACAGACATGTCCAAAATACAGTTAGCTACAAGTAAATATTTGTTCTTAATGATTTAGGTACTATAAATATGGGTAACATGACTATCTGTAAAAACACTTCTAAAATTCCCATGTTAGGCAAGGTGTACTGTGAAAGAGAAGGAAGCGTAATGACTATGGCTAAGTAAGGTATTGTCTGTCTGTCCTGGTCTTATCAAGAGGAACACTCTGACAGGATTTGGCTGGCTGGGGCCCAGAGCATGGCAGGGCCATCATCTCTCTAGTTCCCTCATTGCTCAGCACTGGGCTCAGCATATGTTTGCTGAAGGGATGGAGAAAGTGTTGAGTTCATTAAAGAATGAAATGACCTAATAAGCCCATCTGCCAGTGATACTCATGGTGAAATCCAGCCTTGGGCAAGGCAACATCTTTACAGGGTTGGATAGAGAACCAATCCAGATGTGCCTACATGTTGATATTTTGCCATTATTGACATACACAGACATGTGGTGTTATAGTGACTTTAAAAATGTGACGGTTCTTTTTACTTATTCATAGCAAGTCTCAGGAACTAACAGTAGCCTTAGTTTTACATTTTTTTTTTTAATGTTCAGAACATGCTGGACTCGGAGGAAAGAGATAACCTGTGTTGGAAATCCATTCATAGCAGAGCCAGTAAATACCCTCTTTCAGAGGAAGGTGCTTCTTCCTCCAAGTTATACCACTCAGAGTCAGTCCATGTTGTTCCTGTGGTTGAGATAGAATTTCCAGTAGCAGCGTGGGGCACTTTTGCAACCCCGGATCTCTTATAAAACCCCATTAATATGAGTCTCTTTATAGTCCCCAAGATTAGAGAATAAACTCTTTAGTGTGTGTCATGAAAGTTATGGGTCTAGATCATGCTTCCCTTCCTCTGTCTTCGATTTTCATGTATGGTGTTATTGGATTAGAATTGCATGTGATGTTTGAAGTGGCGTTTCTGAGTTGGATGGATACTGTGAATTATGAATGTCTCTGGAGTTTTCTGCACTTGTATATCTACACTCAGATGACACACTGGGTAGAGACACTTACCATTAGACCTGGCAATCTGAGTTCAATCCCTGGGACCCACAGGGTGGAAGGAGAGAACTGAGTCCTGCAAGTTGTCCTCTGACTACCACACACTCACTGTGGCATGTGCCCCCCCCCCAGCAGTCAAATAAAGAAACAAAATAGTAAATAAAATAAGTGAATAAATAAGTAAGGATTGGTGAAGTCAGTTCAGATCCAGGGTGTGTGTCAGCATGCTGTCCTCTAGCCTGGTATGTACCAGTACCGGTGGCTCCACTATTTGAAAACAAATAAATACATCTTTGTGTGTTAGGTCGCCTCTGTCAGATGCCACCTGCCCATATCCTGTGTGCAAAGTAAGACTGAGTGGAAATGTACCAGGGAACTAAAGATCTGCCAGTGGAAAAACCAATTGAAAGAATCCAGATGCTTCTACTATTTTAAAGGTCAAATCTGGTTGGCTCATAAAGCCGAAAATAGTGTGAGAAGAGATGTTTAATAAATCTTGGAATTTGGTAGCAGAGGAAAAGTGGTGAATTTATCGACCTTAAGCCTGGCTGCTTGGATTGTCACGCTATGCCAATCTAGGAATGGAAGAGATTTCTTCCAGCTGTAAAATTGCGGGTTAAAAGAAATGTCACACTTTAGCTTTTTCTTCCTATTTAAGGGACTATCCATATGTTGTGAATGTTACCAGATTTCCAGGCTTTGGGGACAGAGGGTGTTTTATTCATAGGGCAGGCTTTGTGTGAGCCACTGTGGTGCAAATCCACCCTCGCAACTGCGAGCACACATATGCACTCTTCTCTTTGGATATGTCGGCTCTTGGGTAGGAAGAATAATTTCATTGTGGCCTTCACAGCTTTTGGCTTTTGTCTAAAAGATCCAGAAGTGCAGAGGTCACGCTGCATTGCTTCAGTGACATGAGCACTTGTCCCTGAGGACTGACATTTCAGGAACTCCTTCATGTGTTACAAAGCCACATGCAGAGTGTTTGAAAGTCTGAGTTCACCACAGGGAAAGTGACAGGGACCTGGAATAAAGCCTTTTCACTGGAAACCTTTAGGTATAATTAGATTATTCGAGCAGGTAGTAGATTCATGTCAATCCAGCCATCTCCAGAGGATGCAGGAAGCTACCAGCATCACAGGACAGCCTTTTCTGGCTGGTTTCCACTGAGCTCTGAGTTAACTTCAGGGACCTTTTGAACTGCCTTCAGGGTGTAGGCATATGAATGTAGGGGGCTCTAGAGACATTTTAAAGATTCATTCTCCTGAGTTGGCCCTAAGGACTCAAAGGGAACTTGGGATGGTGGCAGTAATTCAAGGATTCTCTGAAGTGTGAAATACAGTCAAATGCACAGTAATCTGGATATTAGCACGTTAGTGACTCAATTCTGGCATGACTCCTGAAAAGTGTTTGTGAAACTGTGGTCAGGTGTACGGTAAAATATATTGAAACATACATAAATCTTTGAGCATGATATTGTGGCAAGTGTGGTTTTAAAGGGACATGTGATGAAATAATTAACTGGTAGTTCTTTTGTGTAAAAAAGCTGAAAGAATTTTGTGGCCAACGTGGTAGCTGCTTACCCATTCTCTCCTTCCTTTCTTTGTTCTTTACTCCTAGATAGCATAATCCTTTTATGATATCATAGTTCCCTGCTGCTGAGCCCCCTGACCCCATTCTGACCAGTGAGCTCTAGCAGGGAGTTCATAAATTACCTTCATCTGCACTGTAAAAGAAAAGTCTTTCTGGCTCATCCATTGTTAGTGCTTCAGTGTTCATTTTTGCTTTCTTTAGAAGTTAAAGTAGTGATTGATGGCAAATACCATGTACTTGTAGTTATGGTTATCAACCTCTCTTATTGGAGGCATTTTAACATTCATCCACCAAGTATTTGTTATTGCATTCAGGTTATTTTGTGATCAGGTCTTGTGTGATCCTCAGATTGGCCTCAAATGCTTGGGATCAAGCCATCATCCTCACTTAGCCACCCAAGTAGCTGGTACCATAGACACATGTCACCACGCCAAGCTTTGACTTACATCCAACTTTTGTTAACCACAGCTAGTTCACATAACCAGAACATTTTTTCTAGTTTTTTTTTATTTTTCCATGGTTTTATTAAATATCTGAATCTCCCAGGTGTCTCCATTTAGATTAGGAGAAAAGGAGTACAGCTTAGTGGAAGAGAGCTCGCCTAGTATGTGTGGATCCCTTGATCAGATTGTCAGCAACACACACACACACACACACACACACACACACACACACACACACACACACACACACACACACATACACACACACACACACACACACGAGAAAGAGGGGGAGTGGGGAGTGGGTTGTGCATGTGTAAGAGGGACAGATACAGAGGAATGGAGGGAGAGGAGACAGAGGAAAGGAAAGTGATTCTGAAGGAGAGAAACTATTTCAAGTTTAGTAAAGACTGACTGAAGAATGTGCCAGTGAGGACTTGCTGTTTTCTATTCCAGTTGAGAGCATGTTATTAAATCTGTGAAATGTTTCATCACAAAAGGAGAATCTATTCTAGCATCATTTACATATTATTCACAAAAATCACAGCAAAGGTATTTTCCTGATTAATGTATTGCATTTTCTAAAATGTTTCTTAACCAAGATTTAGGAACTAATTCCAAATCTGTAACTGACTCTTCCAATAGCATATTGACAGGAGAGAGAGTGTACAGTCCAAACTATTAAGATTAACATGGCTGTATTGGTGCTTGTCAGTCAGGAAAGAATTTATAGTCTCACTTGCTCAGGACTGACCAAAATGACCCAGAAGTGCAATTAATTTAATTATTGATACATTATTAATGGGTAATTAGTTATTAATAAAACTAGGTAGTAAAAAATGTTTTATTTTTTATTTACTTCTCTACATAAATATTACTTTGATAATAACAAGACGATATCTTTTAAGTTTTGAACTTTAAGGATCTATGTAGCTTTTTAAGGCTGCTTTTAATGTGCTATTTGTAGCCAGATATGACCTTAAGACCAGTGAACCTGCAGTACTTCAGTAGACTAAGAATTGATTTCAACAGGACAGATTTTCTATACAATGAGAAATGGTCCTAAGAATTAAAAAATAAATAAATAAAAGAAAAAACTCCGGTCTGGTGTGTCAAATGCTTTTTCACATTCAGATTTGGGCTGGTGACTGTTCCCTTACTGCAGTGGAGCCCAGTGTCAGTGAGATGTTACAAATACCACCAGTGAGAAAATCTGGTTCTTTCAAGTCTGTGCTTTTGGCTGAGGTTGCAGAGTTTCCCAGCGGTGTCTGTTACAAAGCAGTGTGCGGGACTTGGCAGCAACTTTGAGATAACAAGACTTCCATCCCAAGACTGGCCAAGCTGCATGCTAAATTTTGCCCATCTGTCACCAGTCTCCCTGGTCCTGTATCAGAGTCAAATTTGGAAACGAGTGACATTGGAGGTACTTGTTATGCTCGGCAGAAGAAAACCCCAAAGGTCTTATTGTTCATGATGGCTCAGATATACTTGAACAGTAAGTACTGCTCATATGGACTTCTGAGTGTTCTCCTGTTTTATGAGCTTCTAGTCCATAGTCCCTCTGTGGTCCTGAGTGCATGAAAGTGAATGTTAAATACAAGGAAAGGGCGTGCTACATATTTGTTTTACTTTTATGTAACAAAGATCACATCTATGCAGCCTTTAATTGGACTGTATTTGTTGTCTATTAACCATGTAGTCAGGGACAATATAGAGTATGAATTTGTTTTCAGAGAACTATGGCTTAAAAGATTTTATCTTTGTGAGTATGTCATTGAATACACTGCATAACGACTTACCAATTTTTCCAAGTTAGTACATGTGGGTCTTGAGTAGAAAGTTGACTAGCCATAAAATTCAAAACCAGGCATAAATAGTGTAATAGTCTAAGGATTTATGTCATCTCTGAGGTTGTAGCTGGACTTAGGCAATCTGTGGATTCCTGCCCTGTTAGCAATGCCCCATTTTCATGTCTGGCTAAATGTTACAAGTTGAAGTCATGTTGTGAACGTGTTTAAGCTAGATGCTTATCATCACTGTACCTTTCTGTTTGTCTAATTTTATTCAATTGAAAACCTAAGAACAAAGCAATTACTTCAAAAATTAAAATAGAAGACAATTTTACAGTAGATTGAAGAGCCACTGAGGCAGTGATTCTCAACCTATGGTCATAACCCCTTTGGGGTTCATGTACAAGATAGCTTGCATATCTGATATTTACATTATAATTCATAACAGTAGTAAAATTACAGTTAAGAAGTAGCAACAAAATAATTTTATGGTTGGAGGTCACCACAACATGAGGAACACTAAAGGGTCACAGCATTAGGAAGGTTGAGAACCACTGAACTAAAAAATATTTCCTCCTAGTCAAGAAAATGAGTGATTTCTGAGTAGAGACCTCATTCCAGCTGGGCAGGCAGTCCCTTCAGGAAGGCAGGTTCCCCATAAGCTATGCCAAGGGAGGAATAATTATCCCTTAAATGAGATACTATACTTTTTTTCTTCCTCGAAAGTCTACCCTAAAGCAGTTCTGGGGAGCTGCCAGGGGGTTCTGTTATGTTTTTCCCCATTTCTATAACTTTTTCTCTTCTGTCTCTATCTTTCAGATGTGAGCCAGCGCCCAAGGGCTTGTTTTCTAGTTCGTTGGGCTCCATCACTCTTAGTCTGGAGCTCCCCTCTGCCATTTTCCATGCAGCTATTTGTCTGCCTTGTGACCTGACCTTCATGCTTAACTCAAAAGTCATGGTTTTGTCTCTTCTCATCCTCATTTTCCCCTTTATGCAGCTGAAGAAGATTTCAGTTGTCAGGCATCTGGTTTTCTTTTAAACATTAGAGTTTAAAATTGTCCTCAAGCTTTCTTTCCAGTCTATTCTGAAGTTCATTAATAACACAACTAAGAATGAAGAGAGGGACCCCAATTTTCCTGGTCATGTGCCCACCTCAAGGATCTGGTACCAGAATTATATAAAAATGAAGAGTTTTGTTTTTGAGCATCATTCAGAGTCAGTGGTTTGTGGAGCATATCCCTGTGTTAGCCCTGACTTGGAGGGAGTGAATAGCATTAGTTGATTTAGTGATTGTACCGGTTTTGAAGTGTGGATTATTCCTAATAACTGGAAGAATTGGGTGTTGTAAAACTAAGCAGCTGTTCAAGGTCAGATAGCAAGTTATATGTAGGTGGGAACTTTAATGCTTGCTTAATGTCAAAGGAGGAGGAGATCTCACACAATGTCACACATCTCCACTTGGTCACAGTTCTCTGAGGCAAGTTGTTAATTTTACACTCTGGACTCACTTTTCAGGTTGGAGATTGGCAGTTTTATTTCTGGATTTAACATTCCATTTGAGTGATAATCAACAATTGCTATTGCAAACATATGCTCTCATTCTATGCTCAGATTTTATAGAAGGGATCAAATACACACTAGCAATAATGGTTAAACCCTAAGGATTAGAAAACCCAAAGTATGAGCCATATATTTTGCCATCAATCACAACAGACAAAATTGAGGTTGTTTTGGTGGATAGCTTTATATTCCCTTTGTATTATTTTAGGAATTTGTGATAACTGTATTGTAGGAGCAATGATTCTCAACCTTCCTTATACTGCAGCCCTTTAATGCAGTTTATGTTGTGGTGACCCCAACCATAAAATTATTTTCATTGCTATTTCATAACTATAATTTTGCTACTATTATGAATTGCAGTGTAAGTAACTGTGTTATTCAAATGTCTTAGGTGACCCCTGTGAAGGGGTTGTTTGAACCTCCCTCCCCCATTGAGAACCGCTGGTTTAGAGGCGGTTATCCCCAGGCCTGGCAATTTGAGTTTGATCCCTGGGATCCACTTGGTGTAAGTAAAGAAACACCTGTTGCAGATTGTGCTTTGATCTCCACACACATGCCGAGGCATGCCTGTGCACATCTACAGGTGTGTGTACACATGTATGCATAACAATACATACTATAGATACACAATAAATAAAATGCGCTTCAGGAATTTGTTTTCTGTCTTTTGCTTTTGTGTTTCTAATGCTTGTGGTTAAGGAAAAAAGAAAAATACGAGGTGCAAAGATTAAAAGCTTTGAATTTAGGACCGGTAACTTTGAAATTACTGGGGTGGTACTTGATAACTGTATTTTTGAAAGTTGTGGAAATATCCACATTTTATTTCTCAACATAAAATTGATGTTTTCCATGGACTACACATAGCTTTAAGGAAAGGATAAGAAGTCTGGGAAAGAATAAAAAGAGAGATACAAAGTAGGTCGGTGTGCTGGCTAGATTTATGTCAAGTTGGCCCAAACTACAGTCATCTGAGAGGAGGGAACCTCAGATGAGAAATGTCTTTATAAAACTGGGCTGTGGGCCAGCCTGTAGAGCATTTTCTTAGTGATTGATGGGGGAGGGCCCAGCCCACTGTGGGTGGTGCCATCCCTGGGCTGGTGGTCTTGGGTGCTATAAGAATGCAGGCTGAGCAAGCCCTGGGGAGCAAGCCAGTACACAGCACTCCTTGTGGCCTCTGCATCAGCTCCTGCCTCCAGGTTCCTTTAATGTTCGAGGTCCTGTCCTGACTTCCTTTGATGATGAACCACAACTTGCTTTTTGATCATGGTGTTTCATCAAAGTAATAGAAACCCTACCTAAGACAATATGTCAATGCCCAAGGGAAAACAGATATTGATTTTGGTGCCAATCAGGGTTAAGAGATAGACGAAATGAAATATTGCCCCTGAATAGTTTTCAAAGCATTGCCTCTTCTCATTTCCCCCTCTTGACTCACCCTAAAAAGCTGATGACGTTATTGTAGCCATCTCATAGATAACAAAGACAGTATTAGTACGAGCACATTCGTCTAGTAAGCAACAGTCTATGGAAACAAAGGAAGCACATTTTTATATAAATTGGGACTGCTTTATAATAGAAATGAAAGGGCTGGGTCTTTAAAGAGCAAGCAGGAAGTGAGCACCAGAGAGTAAGTAGAGGGCACCGTTGGTTGAATGAGCACCGAGAGCCAGAAGTCTAAAGGCAACAGGAAGGATGTCTCTTGTACTGTGGACATTTGTTCATGTGGGGCCATTGTAACTTAGTATGCAATAATGTTCTGTGCTTACGTTCTGGAGGCCTGGGTAGGAGAGACACTCTTGTGCTTTGGAGGTGCTAATACTGTTTGATTGCTTGGGGAAAGTGCAGAGAAGGAAGAAAAAGACCAGGTAGTGTGTTAGGACAATAGTAAAATGAGTGGCAGAATTAGGAATGGGGAAACACTCCCAGTGACTATTTCCAGGGAGGCCGGAGCTCTGACTTCTTATACACCCTGTGTGAGTATCATCACATGGAACTCTCAAGGACTCCCAGGACAGGCTTTTTGAAAGTCAACAAAATGACATCAAGAATAAATATAGCACTTCTCCTTTACTCAGGGTTTATTTATTATAAAATAGAATTTTGAGTTACTAAGTGTTAAGTTTCAGTGTATTTGAAGGCAATGTAACTTTCTGTATCACACATAGCTACGACTTCCTGCCTCTTTTACATGCTGTACCACAGAACTATGATTTCGTACCTCATATACTTCCTGTACCTTGCACAGCCACGACTTTCTACCTCCCATACTTCTTAGCCCGAGTATTTGACACCCGGAGCAGATTTCTTTTAACCCCTTCTCATCTACATAACAAAAATATTTTCCTGTGATGATTGGGAGATGATGTTAGTCATTTTGTAGTTCATTCTTGAGCTTTGAAACAACATTGAAATTTGATTACACTTTAACATTTAAAATGCTGAATACATACAATAAAAAATTTAGTTAGCTAAAGAAAACATTATACCCGATAGTTTGTGATGTTTCATGTTTAAAATTTTGAGCACAAATAAAAGTTTGAAGTAGCCACACAGAATGACAGTGCAAACTGGCTTCATGTTTTTTTTGTTTTTGTTTTGTTTTGTTCTAAGATTGTGCTGCGAATACTGTTTAGAGTGTACTAATTAAGTACAGGGACAGATAGTACTGCATGTGTTGGAGACATTACACCTGAAGCAAGCTCAAATGGTCCTGAATTTTAAAACTGTATTTGAAATGAATGTGTGTAGTTTATCTTTACCTACCAGAGCCTAGTTAGAGAAGTAAAAAAATAGGATTTGTTGTCCTCTGAACTCGTATGCAGAACACAATACTAATGAGAAGACAAACAAGTAACTATTAGAATATAGATGTATATATGTATTATTAAACTCAATGAGCTCAATACGTGTATAATTCTTTAGAAAGTAGACCTATACATTATTTTTCAGGATGTTTTGTCAGTGACATTTTCAAAATTACAGGTCCGTGGTAATAATGATAAGACCACCATTTAGCTTTATACGTGGATTTGGAAAAAAATGCAGGTGAAGATCCCTTTAATTACCAGTGCTGGGGCGGATGGCTTCCTCTGTCACAGTTTCCTGTGCCACCGCCTTGACTAATAATGCCTTTCTTCCCTCTGAAATGACTCTGTGATGGATAGTTTTATGTCAATTTGACACAAGCAAAAGTAATCCAAGAGGAGGAAACCTCAATAGAGAAAATGCCTCCACAAACTTGGGTGTAGGAAAGCCTGTAGGGTATTTTTTTAATGATTGGTTGATGTGGGAGGGACCAGCACATCATGGGTGGTATCATCCCTGGGCAGGTGGTCCTGGGTTCTATGAAAAAGCAGGCTGAGCAAGCCATGAGGAGCAAGCCAGTAAGCAGCACCCCCTCCATGATCTCTGATCAGCTCCTGCCTCCAAGTTCCTGCCCTGTTTGAGTTCCTGTCTGACTTCCTTTTAATGATGGACTATGATGTGAAAATGTAAGCCAAAAAAACCCTTTCCTCCCCAACTTGTTTTTTGGTCATGGTGCATATAGCAATAGTAACTATAGCAATAGTAACCCCAACTAAGACAGACTCTCTCCCCTCACTGCTTGCTGACATAATTCTTCACTGCCCTTCCAGCTTCAGTTGGATCCTACCTTCACTGCTTGATTACCATGACTTGTCATCTGCTTCCTTTGAACTCAGGGGGTACCATCACACCTCTCTATAGGCCACCTGGTGATGTTAACTTTGCAAATACTTTCATTGAAAGGCCCTTACTCACGGTTCATTTGTCAGCATTTGCTTAGAGTTGGGCAAATGTGTTCTTAGATATCACTTGACTAAAGAAAAAGGAAATTAGTCTTCCGCATTAGTTCTTGTTCGTTGTTATAGAGATGAGAAAAATAAGACTTTTTTGGTTTTTGTTTGTAGTACTGAGGAATAGAACCCAGGGCCTTGTGCTTGTGGTCAGGTCCTCTACCACTTAGATACATCCCTAATTTTCAAAAACAGAATTTAGAGAATATTAATGCAAGTCAATATGCATAGTTAACTGTATTTTTATGCTTAACTCAATTTTTTTTAAAAAATTTAAATTCATTTAGTATTTCTACTTTTAGAACAAGACAAAGAATTCTGCCCCAATCTATTCCTATCCCTCATCTTCTGCTATCTTTCTAATGCCTGAATTTTTTGTCCCATTTATATTTTTAAAGTTTGCTAAATTAAATTTTGCACTCAGTGTTTAATTAGAATTGCCAATTAGAATTTAATTATAACTGTTTTATACATACCATCCTTCTTTATGTAATTTTTTTTCTTCCAGAAGTATATCCCCAAGTAATCCTTGCAGTGAGTTGGTGGTAAGACCCCTTTTGCCCTGTGTGTCTGGGAGATTCCAATACTCATGGTTTAGGGTCGGTGTAGCTGGGCATCTAATTTTGGATTGGTGGTTACTTGCTTTTTTGTGTTGGGGAGTATTTTGTCTGTCATTATAATTGATAGGAGAAATAGTATTCTAATCAGCTTGTATCTGTACATAACTTACTATTTATCTTAAGAAGCTCTTAGTGGTTTCTCTTTATCTTTAATGATACTGCTTTCAATATATATCTAAGCCAGAATTGAATATTTTTTTCTTATTCTAATATTTACTTTTGATTGTTTGATACCTCTTTCTTAAGTTTTTGAAAATCTCAGGTCCTGTGATTTCTTTAAATACAGGACCTTCACCTTCCACTCAGCTTGTAGGTTTGGAACTCTGATAGCTGGACTGGGAGTAGATGGGATTTCTAATTCCCAGCAGTCTGAATGTTCAAAGTTAAGCAGAACTATGTGACTGCCTATGACCAATAACGGCATTCCCATGCATGTTATTTCCATGTTGGAGCAAGCAAAGGCCCCCATTCCCCCATTCTTCTTTAGCAGTTATGCACAAAGGCCATGAATAAGTAATAAGCACACTATTAGTAAACCACTGAGATTTGGGATATGTTTGTAACTTAAATATTGCCTGTTCTGTCATGGATAAATTGAGGAGCCTCTCAATCAGTTCTGTATATATTTAAGCATTTTCAATTATGGTTTTTCTTTATTTCTCTCATAAATCTTTTAGCTATATAGTTATGTCTTTGGAAGACTCATGGTTGTACTCATGGTTAGTTCCTTTAGAAATGGTCTTAGCCGGGCGGTGGTGGCGCACGCCTTTAATCCCAGCACTCGGGAGGCAGAGCCAGGTGGATCTCTGTGAGTTCGAGGCCAGCCTGGGCTACCAAGTGAGTTCCAGGAGAGGCGCAAAGCTACACAGAGAAACCCTGTCTCGAAAAACCAAAAAAAAAAAAAAAAAAAAAAAAAAAAAAAAAAAAAAAAAAAAAGAAATGGTCTTGTAACTATTTCTTTCTTTTTTTTGTTTTTTTCCCATTAAGTTTTATTTTTTTAATTTTTTAAATTCATTTTACATACCAATCAAAGATGCCCCTCTTCCCTCCTCCTGCCCTTCCAGCCTCCCCCCTCAACCTACCCCCCATTCCCTCCTACGAGAAGGTAAGGCCTCTTAATGGGGAGGTACATTCAGTAGAGGCAAGTCCAAGCCCCTCCCCCTGCCTCAAGACTGTCCCACCATAGTTAATGGGCTCCCAAAAGCTTGATCATGCACCAGGGATGGCTTCTGATCCTACTACTAGGGGGCCCCTTAAACAGATCAAGCTATATAACTGTCTCACTATGCAGAGGGCCTAGCCCAGTACTGTGTAGGCTCCACAGCTATTGATCCAAATTTCACGCGTTCCCACTAGCTTGGTTTGGTCGTCTCTGCAGGTTTCCCCATCATGATCCTGATGCACTTGTTCATAGAATCCCTCTTCTTTCTCTTCCACTGGACTCGTGGAGCTCGGCCTGGTGTTTGGCTGTGGATCTCTGCATCTGCTTCCATACATTACTGGAGAAAGGCTCTATGATGACAGGGTATTTACTGATCTGATCACTGGGGTAAGCCAGTTCAGTTCAGGCACCCTCTCCTCTATTTCTAGTAACTATTTCTTTCTAGCCTGTGTGACTGACTCTACATCCCTTATAAGCCATAGGATGTTGGCTTATAAATATTTATAACTTCTTATGCTGGTATTGTACATCACTTGTCTTTCTTCCTAGAAGCATTTATATTTACTTAATGTTTTTTGAATAGTTGTATTGTTTCACCCCTGGTAAAGATTATGTCTACTTGTTGTCAGCTGTCCCCCCTGGTGCTTTCCCAGGATAATACAGGAATTTTCACTTGCTAAATAATTTTGTGTAGGGGTCTGTTCTGTTACTCTGATGGTTGGTTTGGGTTTTGGTTTTCAGCCTCTTCCTGATGAGCTCTTACATCTTTCCTGACTGTTCTGCTGTTCACATATCCAGCCTTCCTCAGTTTAGAACCAACCTTTGCCTACATCCTGGCTTTCCAGCCCCACTGTACCAATATATTTGCAGGTCTCCCAGCCCAGTCTACAAATGATGATCCAAGGTTAGGTTGAGAATCAGTGCTGACCCCCACTCACTGCCTGGCTGCAGTTTAAAGTGGTTCCAGTGCTGGTGTACTGTTTAGTTTTTATTAACTTGACACAAGTTGTCACCTGGGAAGAGAAACCTCAACAGAGGAATTACTGGCATCAAACTGTCCTATAGGCACATCTGTGGGGCATTTTCTTAATTTGTCATTATTGTAGAAGGGCCAGCCCATTGAGTATGGTATGTCTATAGGCAACCGGGCCTGGGGTATATAAGAGAAATAGTTGAGCAGAGTAGTTGAGCAAGCCAATCAACAGTGTTCCTCATGGCCTCTGCTTCAGTTCCTGCCTCCAGGTTTCTGCCTTGAGCATGTGCCCTAGCTTCAATTAATGATGAATTATAACCTGTAAGTTGAAATAACTGCCCCTCCAATCATTTTCGTTAGTATTTTATCATAGCAACAAAAAGAAAACTAGAACTCTTGGGTAGTGGTCACTACTTTGTGACATTTTCTTCAATGAGTCAGATTAGCCGAACCCAATCTGAAGTTTCTGCCCTAGTCCCTTGATGTAAGCGAAACATGTATCACACTGCCCTGAAATTGGCTTTACTTTAGCAGCTTCATATGTTTGTATTCCTATCCTAAAATGTTTATCTTCTCCCTGAACATAATATTTTCCAGTATAATATTATCTTCTAAACTATTTTGTGTATACATCATGTGACATACATTCATAACTATATTTATGCATATATACATTTCTTGGCATATTCTAGGTTTAGAGCAGAGAGAGTGTTTCTGCCTCAACTCTTGATTACAACTTAATAAGAAGTGAAAATCTCCATTTAAATGAGATTAACCTATGGGTTATCAGATGGTGCTCATTCTCTGACTACAAATTATAGGTATTTAATTTCATTTGATTCCCTACCAATGACTTTTTTTTCCTCTGCAAAGATTTTCTGAGAAGTAATGGGACATTTTGGTTTGTGGTAAGACAGTTGATGGTGTCCAAAACGACAAGGCTGTGCGTTCAGAGCCCTTAAATACACTTATCACTCAGTTTTCTCCTTCTTTAAATCAGAGGAGTGTGGATTGACAAAGCTTATCAGTCTCCTCGTATTTGGCCTGTTCATATTAGTTTTTCTTTTCCTTACTATTGATTCAGTGATAAATGTAATGATAATTTCATGTAAAAATATATGCGGACATATGAGAATGTTGGGGTAACATCATTTAATAAGAAGCCAGAGGCAGCTAAGTGAGAATGGAGATGTCAGACTCATTTTCTGTGTTGCTGTGCTGAGATGAAATCACATCTGTCCCATTGTGTGCTGGTGGGCCCTTTGCCGTCACTTCTCAGAGATGCAGAGAGGGCAAGATGCAATATCCTCCCCTGGAGCTGCACAGAGATCCAACAGTATCACTTTCACGGTGGCTTTTCTCTTGTCTTAGCTTTGGGACATGCTTGTCACATCCAGAGATCTCCTGTGGCCATATTTTCCAGGGAATCTAAAACACCACAGAATTTCACAGGCAACTTTCCACATTGCTATAGAAGATCTTTTTTCTCTTACTGAAATTCTTTAAAATAAGACTATTTAATTGCTTTTATGTCATTACTCTTTTAAGAAAAATGTTTTTATATTACAAAGGATAATTTCTTCAGTTGCTACAGTTTTAAGGGACCTGGCATATCTTCTTCCCTCTGTGCTGAGCAGAGTAACACTATGACAAAATCCGCATGCGCAAGAACCTATGAGCTTACCTGTAAACAGAGCTCTGCAGATGCAGTCACCTTAGGATGTGACCATATTGAACTAGAGCAGACTGAGTCCAGTGATCAACATCTATGTGAAAACAGGGCCCATAAAGAGGCTTCTTGCAAGGACAGAGCTTGGAGTGGTGCATCCGTCAGGGTTGAGGATTGCTGCCAGTCATCAGCAGCTGCGACAGAAGCCAGGGTGCAGGGTCCCTTAGGGCTGCAGAATGACTTACCCTTGCTGACACATTAGCTTTGGTCTTCTAACTTCCATAACTATGGGTGTTTTCAAAACTCAGTTTCTGATACTTTGTCTGGAATCTCATAGAAACTAATGGGCATTGTGGCAGGAGTGTGACCTGTTCTCCAAACAGAATATATTGCCAACATAGTGCAACTCCTATCTGTGGCATGAATAACTAACTTGTTACTTAAGACTCTGATGCTCAATAGATCATGTTTGTGTGTTGGACTTCTGTGCTCCTTAAAGAAGTGCAAGTAAACAAGGTGCCATGGCTGTTCTTGCTGGGTCGTCATGTTTCTCTCTTCCATCAGATGTTATTATTCTTCTACAACTTGCTTGTTTTATTTCTGCATACTTATTTGGCTGCGATAGCCTAAAATGTTTAGAAGATTTCCAGAAGAGAAAAACCGAAGTTCATTAAATGACTTATTCACTTTCAAACACAATTCTAAGTCTATGGACTAAAGTTTGATAATGCTCAGCTTTTGAAAATGTACTTGAACATAAATGGTCAACAAAAGTGACATCCTTATTACACACACACACACACACACACACACACAGAGGCATATATGTATACATATACCACAGATATGAGCATAAATCTCCACAAAACTTCCAAGAACTATTCCTAAAGCTACTACCTTATGTTAGTGTCTGACCTTCTGTCATTTTTGAAAGCACGTCATGATTTTACAGACGTTTCCTTGAGGAAGTCTGTAGCTGAAGTTTTCCTGTGTCCTGCCTGGCCCATGGTCAGGACAAATCTCTCTCACCTGCCAGTCCTGCAGCCCCTGGGACCCAAGTAAACACTCAGAGCCTTATATTATTTACAAGTTGTATAGTCTATGGCTGGCTTCTTGCTAGCTAACTCTTATTTATATCTTAAATTAGCCCATAACTATTAATCTGTGTATCACCACATGTTCCGTGGCTTTACCTGTGTCCCATTACGTGTTGCTCCTTGGGCGTCTCACTGGCGTCTCTCCCTGACATCTTCCTGTCTCTCTCTTTGAATTTCCCATCTGCCTCTAAGCTGCCTTGCCATAGGCCAAATGGCTTTATTTATCAACCAATCAGAGCAACACTTATTTGCAGCATACAGAAAGACATTCCCCATCAGAAGTCTTAATGAGAAAAGAATGTCCTTTCCTTACTAAGAAATTTTCTTCTTCTCCAAGCTCAGAGCTTAGTTCTTTGTAGTCTAATTGTGGTTAGATATTTGAGGTTATCCTGAAGGAGACATGTCAGACACATGACTAGTTCTAATTTGTTCCTTCCTCAAGCACTCTTTAGTGAAATAGCAGGGTCTTGTTGTTTTGGAAGGGTTACCTGCATCTTTCCTGCTATAATCTAGGTATTGAGAAAGATCCAATAAACATGTTTGAAAAACGTAAAAATTGAAGTCAAAGGGGAACATTCTGGTTTTTCTCTTTTTTATGTTTGTAGCTTTTCTGACTGTGCCGTGCTTTGTATTAATTATACAGAAAGGAACTGTGCCTTGTATCTAATTATTTCTAATTCAGCTGAGCAGGGTTGCTGAGCTAATCTTGCTGCAGGTTTTACTGGGAGTTGGAAGAGTTCATTTGTCTGTCAAGTCAGTCTGATAGAACATCTTTGATGTCAGGTGCAATTTGAGCTGCAGGTGATTCAGCAGGTAGCAAGACACAAAGTCCCAGCTGAAGGGGAATGTGTGTCCAAGTGCAAAGAAAACAACAATAAATGGAAATGGTAGTATTTCTAGGATGTAAGTCAGAAAAGAATGCTATAAATAAAAAAAGAAATAAATCAGACCAATAGGAAGATAGGCATAGGTTAATGAGAGTTCATACTGTGGATGGTGGTAGTTAGAGAAGGTATCACCACCACCAACATAGGAGGATTTGGTAAGGTACGCACAGTAGATAAGGGAGAACAGTATGCAGCTTGTGGTGGAAAAACATTCTAGAAGAAATAAATAGTAAAAAAGCTCAAAGGCAGGAAAGAGTCTGTAAAGACTTGGCACCTGCACAGACATTGTGGGGGAGAGATCCAGTGGAGGAGAAAAATAGGTATTTGGAGGGAACACACCATGGCCACCTAACACTATTAGAGTAAGCTTCTATTCTGAGTGAGTTGGGGATGAAGTTGTGAAATATGAGCAGAAAAACGACACATTCTGGCTTACGTTTTAACAAGAGTTTAACAAGTTTTAGGTTTTTGGCACCTAGCCTCAAACACTAGCCCTCATTAAGACATTTGAAACAGACCCAAGTATAATCTCATAGAGCCTAAGGCTGAGGGTTGCAGAGGCTTGGACATGCTTTGGACTTACTGAACACAGGGAAATGGCCTGATAATCATGCCAGTCTACATTCTTGTCTTGAGTTGTCAGAAAGATAGACTTGCTACTGCTGACGGTATCACTGTCAGTTTGAGTTCATCATTTCAGTCCTGGCACTTAATTGCTACCTGATTAAAGGAAGAATCTTGTCATGACAGTCTTATATAATGGTATCCAAGATGTATTTAGAAGCTTAGGATAGAAGGCTGTCTGCCCTCAACTTGTTTGAACATGCTATCACGAGTTAGAAATTTGAAATGGGTAAATAAAGGAAGAGATACTTAATTAGAAATAGGGTATAATACCAACTGCCCATCAATCACTAATGAACCAGCTGTTCCACCCCTCTTAGACATCCTTCGTTCACACTTCAGTTCTGATTCCATCTCATTATGTCAACACCTTTCCTGATCACTTTCTGTGATCAGAGAAATGGCATAACGCAGTCCCATGCCTTCCTAATCAAGAGGTTAGTTATGGGTAGACTGAGAAATAATATGCATATCATTTGTAACTAAAATAGTAGTTACATAAATCTAATGTGATTTTTATACCATAAAGGCATGGCTGAAATCGTTGAGAGCTTCCTGAAGATTAGTAACAAATAAGAACACAGAGGAATCATACACATTACTCGTTAGCATCTCAAATGGGAAACTCAGGCTGGATTTGTCAGATAATGTTTCAAAAGAAGTTTCTGTGACTCTCAACAGTCACTACTAGTAATTATTTTGAATGATTTACTCAGTTATTTAAAGGCGCCATACCCAAGTGCAGTTGTAAGTAGTTGGCAGGTATACTGGGTGAGATCTTTGGTTTAGCTGAGCATGACAAAGACTTGTGGTAACAAGAGTTAAATAAAGTGCAGTTTTTCCCCCCGGGTGGACTTAGTGCCTTGTTAAAGAAGCATCCCAGAGGCCTGGGCACATTCCATTTCGCTGCCTTGCTTTCCTGCGGTGTTGGTCTCACTGGCTTGACTCAGGATGCTCACTCTCTCACGCTTCTCATGGTCACATTTCTCTTTCACTGGTTGAAACTGGATATTGCACTTATAATTTTTACTCCTATATCACAGGTGAATATTTAGTCACAGGAAGCACATCTGGCTGCACAGGCAGAGGGAAAGGGAGGGTTTATTCACAGTGGCTGGGTGTTCTGGTGGCCACCATTAGGTTATGATCCTGGGGAAATGCTTTGCTGACCCCATAGCACTCTGGTGTCATGGATGTCATTGTGATCTGTGTTTGTGAGGCAATTGTCTTAGATGTAGTAAGGGTGGATGATTTCCCAAATTAAGGAGGTGTTGATATTTGAATTAATGGTTTTTACTGTGATTTCCTTTGGGCAGATCAGAGATTATCTGTGTTTCTCAAACACTAAGTAGTGAAGACATGGGTTATTTTCCTTTGACTGAAATGATGTTAGATTTCTATTTCTACTGTAGAGGTGTCATGGCAGTTTCCACTGAAACTCTCTATTATATTCACATATCCTGGCACAACAGCAAAAGCAGTTAATATGCTAGTCCTGAGATCACAATTTGTGTTACCTGCACTGATACTATGTACTTTTAACAATCAATTCTATTGGAAAAAGTGACATCACTTTTGCACTCCTGATGTGCTTGCATGGTCTAGCCTTTGTTTCAAAAACTAATCACATTGCAATTGTAGTTGCACGTGCAGTGCATCCACACACACTTGTGGAATATGATACACACCACAATATTTATATGCTCATTTTAATAAATTTTAGTTTTGCTGTTTTAGAAAAAGATCTTATTTTTAATAATTACTTTTACTATGCACAGTGACATTACATACACAGTGACTTTACACTATGTTGTGTTTGGAAAAAGGTATCTCCATAGATTTTTTTAATGATATTTATGAAAATACATTGTTATGCACTGAAGACCTCTGACAGTGAGAAGTGTGATGAGATCTCTGTAATTTCAGAGATGAATTTGGTTATACTTATAGATAAAAGATGTGTCAATAAAACTAAGGGATAATCATTAGGAATAAAAAGGACCACATTTGCCTAAAGAGTCTCAAATAGAGCCATCATTCAGACTGGTTGAAGCTTTTCCATGCCATGTGCAAATTCCGTTCAATTGCTTGTGGATAGCTCAAATACAATGTTCAGGGTGAGTCTGTGTCCACGTGGGCTCAGCTGGGAAAACTTGTCAAGCTTGATGAATGATGTCAAGAAGAGGAGCAGGTGGGCCGACATAGAACCTACGCATCTCCTCCGTTATCTAGTGTGCTTGGTCTGAACGACCAGCAGTAAGGGAGAGCCATTAACTATGGCCAGCTATTTCAGTATCCAATGGAATACTCACTCCCATTACTAAGAAATATAAATTTTTTTGTGCTGAATTTCATGATGGTTTTGTTAACTAGACAGAAGGGGCATTGAAAAATAGAGAGATCCAGTAATTTTTCACATAACATTCTCAAAAATGTTTTTTTTCCAGTAGACATACAATTAAATAAAACACTGCTATGAAATTATGAATCATTGACAATCTAATAGCATATTAGGAATAAGACACAAGGTTTCTTTTTATAAGAATTTTTATAAATACTGCATTGTACTTCCAAACGCCTACAAAGAAACACAGAACAGAGTGCAGTTAAAGACTGCTGAGTTATCAGGCCCCCTGTTTTCTCTATGCAGAGTTGCACATTTCTGTTTCCTCAGTCTTTAGTCTCTCCATTTCCCCCCTTTTCCAAGGACATGCTGTTACACTGTACTGAGGGATTAGACTCAGTAACGAAGCATGGATTAGACATGTCAAGGTGGTTACAAGGCCATGGGACAGGAGTCTGCAAATGGTCACCACTGATGATTTGTGTCGTGATTAATGGTGGCCATGGTCCAAGCAGCATGGCTGTGAGTTCGATTCTTCCCAGTCAGGGCTGTCCTATGCTTTGCTGATGTCCCCTCTGTTTGTACCCCATGCCTGGAGCTTCTCTTCCTGTACTTTCCGGAAGTATAAAGATTTTTTTTTTTTAATTTTCATTAGCAGATTTAAAGTCATCTCTGATCTTATGTTTTTTAAATTTTTTCTCCAATTGAAAACCCGATTTTAAGCTCCCAAGGTGCTGCTGCTTTTTAAAAACAAACATTTATTTGCTGGTAATTTCATATATGAATACAGTGTATTTAAATCATTATCTAAGGCTGGGTTTGGTAGCTCACATTTTTAATCCCGGTACTCAGGAAGCAGAGGCCACAGTTCCCTGGTAATTCAGCCTGGACTATGAAGTGATGAGACCCTGTCATCAGAAAACAACAATAACAACAATAATAGTAACTACCCTCCACTCTGCTTCTGTCTATGAAATCTTTTCAGATCTCCTAACCCACTCCCAATTACCAAGTACCATTTTCTCTTTTATAACAACTCATTGAATTTTAGGTGCCAGCATGCGCAGGGTACCTACCCAGCATGCACAGGGCACCCACCCAGCATGCACAGGATACCCACCCAGCATGCACAAGGCCCCAGATGCCCCAACACCCCCAAACAGGCAAAGGACAATGACAACATGCACATGTGACTATAAACACTGCAGACAGAAGTTAAAGGCCTAGGTAAATAGACAAGGGTGCCCTGTTCATGGCTCAGAGACACAGTACTGTTAAATCATCAACTGATCTGTGGCGACCTTACAGTCTCAGTGGAAAGCACCTCTTTTGGTGAAAACTATCTTCTTATACAGGCTCTGTGAAAATGTAAAGGACTCAGAATAGCCAAAGAGACTTTGAAGAGGAGAGTAGTTAAAGAATTGACACTACCTGGTGCCGAGACTGAGAAATCCACAGTGATCGAGGCAGCATGGTATTGGCATAAGGATAGACGAATATATCAATTTGAGCAGAAGAAGGGAGTCCAGAAATAGGCTCATATGCATACACACAGACAGCTGGTTTTCTACAAAACTGCAATGCCAATTCAGTGGATAAGGGATACATTTTTTTTTTCCTCATCAAATGGTGCTGAATTATTGGCTATCCATATGCATCAGGAAAGAACAGAATAAGAAAATAACAATTCAAAATGGAGTCTAGATCTAAATATAAAACAAAACCAATAGACTTAACTGAAGAATGCATAACAGAAAACTTTTGTGATCTGGTGTTGTCAGATTTCTCCTACTACAATTTCAAACCTTAGACAACCGAGTTAATGAATTAGAATTCATCTTAAGTAAAATTTCTATTCTTAGAAATATACTGTGAAGAAAATCAAATGGTAAGCCACAAATGGGAGGCGATGTTTGCAATGTATACATCTGTCAGAGAATATGTGTCCAGGGTGCATACATGAGAATCAAAACTCAGTAGAGAAATTACTTGGTTTAAAAGATTGACAAAATGTTAAAGATCTATTACCAGAGGAGATATACAGATGGCAAATCAATACACAAAAAGATGCTCAGCATGATAAATCACTTGAGAAATGCAAATAAAAAGGCATGGGGTATACTAACTACTTTCTGCTCTTCTGTTTAAAAAATTGACCATGCTAGCAAGAGTGTAGAACAGTTAGAACTTCCATATTCTGCAGATAGAAATACGAAAATGGTACAATAACTTTGCAGAGAATTCGACAGTTTCTTACAAATAAAATATATAACATACATTACTTAACTACTCCTCTTGTGGTATTTGTCCAAAAGGTGAAAGCATTTGTTCACATAAAAGTTTACACTTGAGTGACCAGAGAGTAGGTCAGCAATGAAGAGTGCTTACTGCTGTCTCAGAAGATCTGGGCTCAATGCCCAGCACCTCACCATTGCCTGTAACTCCAGATCTAGGAGAATTGACACCCTTGCCTAGACTCTCTAGGCTTCAACACATACAAATAAATGAAATATAAATAAACCTTTAAACATCTTACACTTTAATGATCATTGTATCTTTATTTATAATATCCATGTCTGGAAACGCTATAGTTGGTCAACAGGTCAATTGGTAAAATGTGATATGACCATACAATGAAATATTGTTATCAATAAGAAGGAGTGAACTATTCATATATTCATCACATGTGAGTCTCAAGATAGTTATGTTGAATGAGAGAAGCTAGATAAGAATGACAACATAATACGTATTAGTATATCACACATGTATAAGAAATGCAAGTTGATATTTAGACAGGAAGACACATCAGGCTTGCCTGGTAATGCTTGGGGCCCAGATGGGAGGGAGGAGGGCTTCAGGGAGAATTTCCCTAGCACTTGCACACTTGAGAGTAATGCTGTATTTACTATGCTATCATCATTGATCCTGTCATGGGCATGTGCGTAAACTAAGTTTTATCAAATTGCATACTTATAGGTATGCAGTGAACTCATCTTAACGAAGTGGTTAAAATGCCAGGTGTGAGGTTTTATGTTGTCCTTGTCCAGGTCTTTGAGACAATACCAAATACCAAAAGAGACAAGATTTTAGGACTAAAGCGTATGAAGATGCTTAATCACTGGTGGTGTCGCAATGCTGAGAACAGAGACAAGAGGATAGGTGGGTGTTCTTTCCGTGCACTTCTCTTTCTTGGCCTGCATGTGGCTCTTCTCATCTGTCACTCCTTGTGATGCGTGTGTCCTGGCTTCCTTTTTGTAAGGACACAAGATATATTGAGTATATCTATAAAATCTCATTTTACCTGAATTAAGTAGTCTACATTTCTAAATATAATTACATTATGAAACATCTTGGATTACAGCATCAAAATAAGAATTTTAAGTGGCTACCACTTATCTCCCCCAAAGCTCTCCTTTATAAGAAAAGAAACAGCCCCTCATGATTCTTTTTCAGGAACAAGATAATGCATGGAAAGCACTGCTAACATGTTTGATACATTTTAGGTACTGAATGATAATTCCTGGAATATGAAAGAAATAAGTGGGGAAAAAAGTGAGCAGAGAGAATAGCTACCTGCAGTAACAACATTGATTAAGCATCTTTACTCATTTTGCTTTTACCCAAAAATTGTCTGGTAGATAATGTAAAGGGCACTAAAATGATAGGAACCTACAAAGACATCGTGAAAATCAATGCACTTGTTATGGTGTGTGTCTGTTCCTAATTACTGAAACTTGGTTGGGAATGCCAAGACTTGACTCTTACTTACCCAGCTCCTCCTGTAAGATTCAGAGCATCAGTGGTCTCCAATCCTTTGGAGCTCTTAATTAAAGAGAAGGCCAGGGAGGGGCATATGAGTGATTGTGAGAGTGGTGATTCACACGGCCTCCAGTCCCTCTATGTTTTGTCCTCAATTTCAGAAGATAAAGGAGAATTTTGTTGGCTTGTGTTTTAATCTGTGGCTGTGGGGTAGGCGGCTTTGTTTCTTTTCCAGGTGAGAAATTTAGGAAGTCTGCAATTGAAACCCACTTATGAAACACAAACAGGTTTATTTATTAATGGCCACTAATGCTTGGTAATCATCTTGGCTGATTAAATAAGTAAGAAAAAATTTATTGTGAGTGCTTGCAAAATTGAATGCACAGATTTTTTTTTAAATGTACTCTTTTTTTTTCTTGTGGATTTAACCATATCTGATCTTGAATCAAGTCAGGGTGGCAAGCTTCTCAAGGAGACCATTTGAAGGAGCAGAGGAGTATCGTGTGATTATAAAATATCATGACACTCTTTAACATTCTATATGTTACTCATAATTTCTAAGCTCAATGATCTGTGGTGGTATATTAATTAACTCTCAAAATTCTAATAGCTGAGCAGATCACTTGATTTCACTCGCCTACACTACTTTATGTTAATTAATGAAAACCATAAATTTTGAGCCTTTGCAAATTGTACTGCTCCATTGCATTTAGGGCTCTTGTAATTCCTACCCTTAATTAAATAATGAGGCTGCAGATCATATTCCTAGCTGTGAGTTATACTAGATGGTAGCTATAGCTGAGACTCCCACTGACCAGTCAGAATAATCTCTTCTAATAGGTAGGCAAATTATCCTTCAGTTTTGCAGCCTGATGTGATAGCAGACATACATAGGGCTGTGCAGCTTTGTCTTGGTCAAGTTGCATAGATTTTATTTCTTCCTCTCCACTATACTCACCTAGTAGGGAGAGGTGAATTTCATTAGTTGCAGTTGGTGGGAATCATACAGCAAAGAGAGTGATCAGGTTGAATGTGTTCTGTTTCTTTACTGAAAATGACTGCATACTCTCTGTCATTCATTGAGAAGTCAACAGATAATTGACTGAGCATCTACAAAGTACCCCAGGAGCCACAGCAGTGATCAGGGAGATTCTTTTGAGAAGAGATGCAAATCTTCTCTGACATCAAGTTCCAATCCTGAACTATTTCAGCAGAGAACACCTTGACAGAATTTGGAGACTTCACATTCTTCATTATTTACCTCTGTCTGTCTGGTTTGCGTGGCATGCATGTGTAGGTCAGAGGAAAACTTTGAGGACCTAGTTCTCTCTTTCTACCATGTAGGTCCCAGGGATCAAACTCAGGTCCCCAGTCAAGAATCTTTACCCATTGAACAATCTCACTAGGACAAGACCTTACATTTTGCATTGTAAAAACAACAGACAAATAATCATTTAGCTTGGAACTATTCTTGATCAATAAGCAGACATGGTTTGTGTTGTTAATCTACTTCCTATTTCCTAAACACATTTCCTGCCCAATTTATTATGCTCCACTTTTCCTTGCAGGACTTTTCTGGGGTTGTTTAGGAGAAAATGGGATGGGACAGATGTCTCTCAGGTCATGTGCTAATCATCTTTATCACTAGAATGCCAGCACCAATGGAAGTTCATTGCTCATTATTCCTTTCTTTCTAGATGTCCCTGGTCATCCTTGGCTTTCACCTTCCCTGTGTTCCTGTACTTCAGTGGAGAGGGGGCTCTCTGCCTCTCCACAAGCTATCTCTTCTCTAAACAGCATGCTATTGCTGTTCCTTGGTGTTCACTAGCCTGAGAATGGAGGAGGAAGGTTCTGTTTTATTGATCCTTGCTTAGTGTTGCTCAAACCATGTTTCTATTGGTTTTTTGGGTGGAACAAGTTCCTTCTCTGTATGGTGGTCAAATTGTCTCATATCTTTGTGCATTTAGTCCAAGAGAGATTTTATGCTCCTTTCCTTGTGCCAGGAGATTTCAAATAGTATCCAGAAAATTGCCAAACATTAATTGCATGTTTATTGGATAGAATGTGACATTTTGATCTGTGTGTATATCATATGATGTTGGGTAAAGTGATAGATTTTTTTGCTTATATTTTCTTTCTAAGGAGTGATAAATCACTTATCATGTTCCAGTTTTACTGCAGAAAAGAAGCAAGAGTTTCTCCACTGGCAAAGAAATTAAAACCCAAATAACTCAGAATACCAGTATCTACCAAGTGATTGTACCTAGAAACAAAAAGTATTTAATTTGACTGGTATAGAGAAGCCTTGATCATTTTTTTCAGGGTGTTTCCAATATTTAAGTTCCCTACGGCTTTTTCTTCTTCTAGATTTCCTTCTTTGTACATTTCTTACCAGAAAAATAAATGAAGTAGTCAGTTTTACAAGTTGGCCCAGCCTAAGAAGATATACTGGTTAACTGTGATTCAAAATTATATCCTTAAATACTGTTCACAATAAGTAATAAATGGAACCATCTTCAGTGCACAATAGGTGAATGGAGTAATAGAATGTGCCACCCACATACAACAGAATAATACGCAGCCATAGGAAACAATGCAATCTTGTCACTTGTGACGACATGAATGGAATTAGAGCGTGTTATGTTTAAGTGAAATAATTCAGAGCTCACTGGTGAAGTATAAAAAGCCAGCACATAGAAACAGAAGAGAATGGCACTCAGCAGTCTGTGCAGAGTGGTGGAAGGTGATGTGGTGGTTTAAAAGAGGATGCCCCAGAGGCTCATTTATCCCCAGTTGGTGGAATTATTGGGGAAGTGTTTGGAATGTGTCCTTATTGGGAGAGAAGTAGCAGGGCAGGCTTTGATATTTCAAAGGACTCCACCATTCAGGTTTCTCTCGTTTTGTGGTTGCGTCTCAAGACGTAAACTCTCAGGTACTGTTCCAGTGCTGTGTCTTCCTACCTGTTGCCATGCTCCTCACCGTGATGATAATGAACTCTGACCTTCTGAAACTGTAAACTCCAAATAAACCCTTTATTCTCTAAGTTGCTTTGGTTGTGGTGTCTTATCACAGACACAGAAAAGTAACTAAAACCGGGGGTACGAGTGTTAGTCATATTTCAGTAACTCCAAGTCAATGGCATTGAAATCATGCTTCAAATGGTTCCAACCAACCAAAAGAACATTTTTAAAAATTTAAGGTTGATATTATAGTTTTCTGTTATTTCTGTATTTCCCATAGGATTTTTTCCCTATGTACAGGAGTCATGAGGTTCTTCTGAGGGTCATTATCTTTTTTATTCTACTTCACCAATTGTGTAGTTTAGTGGAAGTTGAGATCTTTTGACTTCAGGATGACTATCACTTATTGGGTTTATGATCTCAGATGAGTTCCCATTCTTTATATTGAAGAGGAATAAAACCATACATTAGGGGTATTCAAGCTTCTTATCTCAATTGACTAACTAATATGTGCTTAAAACATATTTACTTGTATTTATAATGAAAACTTCAAATCAAATATGTATATACACACATACCCCAATATGTGGAATTTCTGATGCCCTAACGAAATACAAAGCAATAGTTCTAGAATTTACCACATTATGTAGCTTTTCCATTTTAAATATGTATTAAAGAAAAGTTAGACTAATTATATGAATAAATCATATTTTTAAAATAAGGTCAATACTTATCTCTTTCACTTTTAATTCTTACTGTGAGTTATATGTAGTTCATTGAACAAGTATTCAAAATATGCTAAGTATGAACCTCCCACCTTTAGCTTTTACATTATTATGCTTTTGGACTAAACTATTTCTTATACCTCTACAGAGTAAGTTTTTGGACTAAACTTTAAAATAGTTGAGAAATTACTTAATCTTGTGCTTGTGCTGATTTTGTTTTAGTAAATTTGAATTGTGCTTGGTTTTTATACACAATTATTAACTAATGAAAGTTTCCTTGCAGTGTGAAATACTTTCCTTAAGAAAACGAATCTTTAGCAAACATTACTCAGTGGATAGTCCTGGTCAGGGCACTCGCAGGCATAAAGACATGCTTGAACAGTTTGTAGTTTGATGTTCTTGTTTCCTCACAAATTACATTTCCTGTCAGGGACTGAAGTTGCCTTGACCTTTATCCTGGCTTATGCGTGATATCCATTCATGCTTTGATAACTCAGATTGCATCCTTACGATAATCACACTTTTTTCATCTTAGGTTGTTAGGAAATCTGGTCTTCTGTGTGGAAACAAGCTAGGTTGCTGTATTAATTATGAATAGGAAGTAGGTTTTCTTATTTACCTTTATCTTTACACAAAGGATCATATTATCCATCATGTACAACAGTAGCACATTGTGGTATGCATGTAATTTACATAGAATTTTAATGTTACATAATAACATCTTCTACATTTAAAAATAAATAAAATTATTGGAGGTTTTGCTTTTTTTTGTTATTTATTTTTTTTACATTTGAGACAGTTTCACTCTGTAGCCCTGACTGGCTTAGAACTTGCTAGGTAGACCAGGCTGGCCTTGAACTCACAAGAATCCACTTGCCTCTACCTACCCCATGCTGAGATTAGAGTTGTGTGCCTCTGTATTATATGCCAGCAACAACAACAACAACAAAAAGATGATTGTTTCTTTCATCAGCTGTTTTCTTACAGTCAAACCAATCTCCCTCCATAATCAGCATGATAGTGTGTTTTCTTACTGCATTTTAAAAATGATCCACATAATACTTTATTCTTTATAAAAATGTTTTGGGGATAGGGAGAATCAGTGTCTTTAGTTGTGTGGCCACTGCTGAGCCCCGCTGCTGAGCCATGAGGCTTCAATGGATAGTCCCAAATCTCTGATCACACAGATGGCCCTGGTTAATCACTGTAGGACACAAAACAAAACAAGTAAATGAACGTGAGTGAGAAAAATTCAGGGATGACTGGGGGGATGGCAGGGGGTAGACGGGTAGGAAATGAACATGGTCAGTAGCTATGCACGTAAATGAAAGTGTAAACAATACTGCTTTAAAAATATTTCATTATCAATAGGATACCCTGCTTATATCTTCAGGTTTACTTCTGTGGGTCTTTTGCTCACAGGGAAAAGACTGGGTTATAATTATTTCATTCCTGTCACACGGTCAGTTTAAGGTGCAAATCCGGTGTCGATGAATTATGTAATTCAGGTACCAAGTAGAAAGGTAAGATGTTTGATACTGTATTATTTACTCAATCTGTGCTTTTGCTGCTGCTATTTTTGGCTTTGTTTTTGAAACATGGTATCATTATGTACCTCAGGCTAACTCTGCAATGTGCAACTCTCCTGCCTCGGCCTCCTGAGTGCTGGGATTACAGAAGTGAGAAAACCCATTGCTTCTATTATTAATTCTCTTAAAGTCCCATTTTAAACAAATCTAAGCATCTGAGGCATGTACTGTGTTCATGTGACTTTGCTTAGAGCAGGATTCATTCCTGGTGGAACCAGTGACCGGTCTTGGAAATGAAGTAGAACACACGGAAATTAACAAACGTGTAGAGTAGAACTTGACAGATTTCATTCACCCAAATCACCTAAAATGAAACTTGATAATCAAGATGTGAAAAGATGATTAATGAGAAACAGAAAACAGGGGACTCAAAATTGATGTGGGGATTAAGCATGTGCATTTCAAACTCTAATAGAAAGCTGTGGCCTAGAACATACACTCTTCTTTTTTTTTAAATGAACATATACCTCACATTAGCTTAGCCTTAATGATTCCTTCCATAGATAGTAAAAGATGTATCAGTTTCTCTCAGATTCATGCTCCATAATAGCATGCTTTTAATCTCATCTTCTATTTTAGGGGCCAGTCATTATTTGAATTGTGGGAGCTGTTTATGCTTCACAAGAGCTAAGCCGGCACATGTCATAGGCAGTGGACAAGCAACTCAGACTATAAAGAGCTCGTATTTAGCCCTGAGCACAGTGCAAACTGGCTCCCAGGGACCTTCCCCTGCCCAGAATGCTGAGGACAGCCAAGAAGACAGCTCCAGGGAGGAATGATTTACGGAGTTTATAAGTGAGGAGTGCTGAGTCGTTTTGGGGGTCTCACTATGACTGCTAAATGAGGGAGCCACTTCAGAATCATGGCCATAGGTATCTCTGTCCCTGCTCTGGCTCGGTCCTTGTCATGGTGGGTGACAACACCCTTTTTGCTTTTTTTTCCCCTTTAGAAATAATGATTCTGATGTGAGTGTCGGTACCTGAAACTCTTGAGTAACAATGCTGGTCTTTAAAGGTGGTTCAAAGGGGATTCTGGGACATGGTGACTGAGAGAAACCCAGGGGAGAGGATTTGAAGAGATTTTGTTGTTCTTTTCTGATTAGGTGTTAACGACATGTTTAGTTTTTTTTTCCTTTTTGAAATGAGGAAAATAAAGACTTGTGCAGGTTTATTTAGAGATGTAAATGTGACACATACATACTAATTAGAACGGATTTGCCAAGAAATGCTAACTGCGTAAGATTGGTCCGAAACACAGGAGGAGGAGAAGAGGTCTGGTATCAGGCACACTTCTATGTCTCTTCTTTCCTGTTTGACTTTGGACAGATACTAAGTCCCAATGCTATAATTATCTGAAGCTTCCCTGAGTCCCTCAGTTAGAAGAACAATGGGCACACATATCTAGGAGGAGAACAATGGGTGAGATATTTAGGGGGCGGGGCTCCTGTATTGTCAGAAGAACTCTTCTGGAATTACTGAAAGCAAACTGAGAATAATTTTGAAGTAGTCATTAATTTTTAGAGAGCACATGGTTGAATTTGGTTGTCAATATTTTGTGATGACGGTAATGTATCATGAATGGTTGACATTCACTGTTGTAATAATAATTTAAGCTCATATAATGAGTCTGTTCAAATCACGGAGCGTATTTACCAACCTGTACACATAATTAACATTTTAATTCCCCTGAATATCTTATCTCATTATCCACACAGCTTAGGAAAATTTATTAAATAGACCTTAGCAACCAGCAAGCTTAGGCTCTCTCGGACCACAGAGAAGGATACTGAGTTTCTATTTGTGGTCAGGTGGGTTTGAGCCCGTTTAGAAGGAGGAGAGGAGGGTGGAAAGGGTTTTCTGGTTGAACCTGCTAAATAGGACTTTGAAGTAATGCATGTTGAATTCAGTTTGAGTGGTGAGATTTGAAAGGATATTTTACCTTCAAAATTTAAATCTGCTCTTGTGTGTGTCACAGAGCTGCACTTTCCCACAACAAGCTTAACTCTGTCCTAGCCGTGTTTGTAACGTTTACAACACCCAGTTCAAGTCCCCCACACTTCCCAGCACCGAATAGTCACCACATCCCAGGAAGATGTGGCTTCTTTCCCTGACACTTCTTATTTGGTTTCCTCTTTTTTCTGCGACTTGTTCCTGGAAAAGAAAAAAGTAAATGTTTAGTAATAGGGTCAATTGTCAAAGAAGCTGCTATTTAAAATCTGGGGTAAAATTATACCTTGTAGGCAACCCTCAAATTCTCATTAACATTTATATTGTGATGCAAGAGGAGGCATACTGCTGATGTTGGTACCACGGACAACATAAACATAACCATTTAAGTGAAAACCAATGAACTTTCTTACTCTATTAACTGAGCACCTGAGAGTATAAGATAGAAGAACTCAAAATCTAAAAATATCCTTAATTTTTTAAATCTTACATGGAGAGGGGAGAGAGTTATGCTCTTTTTTGTTGGTAATTTCTGATCTGTATTTCATAAATTACCAGAAGATTAAAAAACTATGAAAATTTTTGTCAAAGCTGTAGTAATTTAGCCACCACAAAAATAAACTCAGTTAACATGTAAGATCTTTACATTTTACTAGACCTTAAAGAGCTACTTATGTAAGAACAGAGAATAAACAATTTAGGTGATGCTGAGGTGAATATAAACAAAATGAAAGTGAAAAAGGTTAGGTAAACCACAAAATGTGTTATCAGAGCGATTTATTTGTCTTTGACTTAAAGGAAAGTCGTCATGTCATTGAGAGAACTGGCGATGGACTCCTTAAGGCACACTTAGGGAAGGGACCACGGAAGCCGCAAAACTGGGCTACAGTTCTCTGGCCAAGCATGCCTGAAGAAAGCTCAGGTTTCCTGTCTCCCTCTAAGTGAACACCTCTACCTGGAGGCTACAAGCATGAGTAGGGCTGAAACTCCAGTCCAGCCCGGTGATATTAACCTGCCCAGTGAACAGCTGTAGAATCGAATTACCAGGTTTTCATGGTGAAGATGGATTACCACATCCTTCCCCCAATTTCAGCCCAGTTCCTAAGTGATCTTAGGGTTACCTCTTCTTGGCAGGGAATGGTACAGTGGCATCAGAGGCCCATTAAGGGAATGCCTTTCCTTCAGGTCAAGAAAATGGAATCAAGAAAAGAATGGCCTTGGTGGAAACTGAACATCCAGAAGAGGCAGTCAATCACCTAAGCGACTACCTCCCAGGAATTCAGATCACCTTAAGCCGTGCTGCAGACCACCTCTAACACAGCTTCCACGGAATCTGAATATAACTGAGCTTTACTTTTCTTCCTGCTGCTCTGTTTCTTCCTTTTGGCTTTTGACCAGAACCTAACTCTGCTTTTTTCCAGTATTTTGGGCTTTCTTCCTTCCTCCGAGGTTCTCTCCAGCCCTCACTGCTTGTCTGTCTTGTCTCTGACTTCTGCTGTTAAACATGCAGCTGAGCTCAAAAGGCCTGGCTTTCTCTCTTCCCAGTCTCCATCTCCCTTCTTTGGCAGCTGCCAAGATTACCAGCTTGCCTGGCCCATTGTTTTTCTCTTAGATTCCAATTAAATTATCCTTGGGCTTCTTTCTGAATTTTTCTTAAGTTCTTTTATTGCCAAGAAATATTGTCGAGTTTATTATCTCTTTCAGGTAATGGAAGATTAAGTAAAATAAAAATAAAACAACTAAGAAAAGTGATCAAGTTAAAATACAAAGGATAAAGTTGAAATCTGTATCCTTCAAAGGCCACACGTACTTAAAAAAAATCCTGACTTACTAAATTTCTTAAAATCAATATGGGTACATATGTTCTTTGATGACATAAATACTTGTCAAATGGCCATTATAGAAGGCAAATGGATTATAAGTTAACTTTATAGAGAAACGAGTTATTGGATATGCTAATATATCTATTGCTAATATATCTAAAACAGGAAAAGAGACTGAGAAATACTGTATCTTAAGCAATGTAGCCAGGGCAGAAGATAAGGCAATGTTCTCAGCTGTACTTCATATTATAAGAGAAGAATTCCATAAGTCAAGGATTCAGACCACAAACTTGGAGAAAAATTAATCAAATGCATAAATAAAGAACTGGAAGTAGAAACTCATAAATTATTTAAAATGATAAAATAATGCAATAATTTATTCTGTAAAACATGTAAATTGGTAAGAATAGATGGCAAATCTAATGTTGAAAACTAGAGGTTTTTCCAATACTCTGATGAGATATTAACACTTAAATCATCTTATGAAACTTGGTATTAAATTTATTACTGTGAATACAATTAACCACTACTAGAATAAAATGCATATCATACAAATGTTATCACAGAAACCAAAAATTAGACGGACTAGTAACCTGATCTTTTTCTTCTATTGCTCATTCCACAAAAGTTTCTGAGAGCAAGGGATTTGACCTTAGTTTTCTAAATGTTCATGGAAGAGATGTCTGTAGGAATCATAATGGAGAATGAGAATTTGGAGTGGAAGGCAAGCGCTCTTTGAATTCTATAGTTAATTTTGGTTATTGAACTGGATAAATTGGGTAAAGAAAATGGATCAAACTATCTTTGATCCCTCATTACTCCCCCTTTCCTCATTAGAAAGATTCTCATCTTCATTGTTGTGGCAGCAGTCTTCCAAATCCGGGTGATGCCCATGTTTCTCCTCGCTAGCTATCCATATTCCCAGTCTTCTTTAGAACTCTGTGTGGATGATTCAGTTCTGACCAACAGAGTCGCAGGACAATTAGGAGACAATGAAGGGAGAGGGAATTGGGGTGCTCCTAGAACAGTGAGGCAAAAGGAAAGGCTGTTGGTGATTTCTGGAGTGGCAGCAGCCAGTGAGTGAGCATGAGGTCATGAGGTGTTAGGTGGAATGAAGTGAAAGCCTTCACTGTAGCTGGGGATGGTGGAGGAAGATAGAGAGGCATGTGCCAGCCCACACTGAACCAGTCTTGGAATCACCTCTTGGAATGTTTCTGTTACCTGAGACAACAGACAGCAAATGTACACATACACACATAAATACCACACGTGACGTAGCACTGCTTGTGGCTTCAGTTTCCATTGTTTTGATTCCTTCAAGTATTCATCTGATACAAATGCAAAAATCCAAAACCTGTTGATCAAAGGAAAATAATCAGCAGTTCATACAAACATCCCTTACCACACTCTCGCAAGGTTGTCCTAAAGTACAACATTGTTATAGTCCTGGAGAGATAGATGTGCAAGCAGGAAGGCCTGATTTGGAGATCTCCATCCCTTAAGTAAAGAGGCAACCATGGTTCCAGCACTTATAATCCAATACAAGGGTGTGAATGGAGACATTCAATCCAAGAGGCTCACTGGCCAGCCAGTCTAGAAGAAACTATGTGTTACGGGTTTGGAGAGAAAGAGAGAGAGAGAGAGAGAGAGACAGAGACAGAGACAGGGAGAAGGAGAGGAGACATTCTTAAAAAATAAGGAAGAGAACTAACTGAGACAGGTATCTCTCAATGTCAGCCTCTGATCTCTGTACACAATCACACAAGTTACTACAGACACACACATAAGTGCACATTCAGACACACACACACACACACACACACACACACACACACACACACACACACTTATTTTAAGAAGCAAAGGGATCTATCTAACACTCAGAATTGTACTAATGTGATGGCATATTATTAATAAATCTGATGATGCTATATAAATTGCAATATTATTAATATTTTAAATGTAAATAAATTTGTATTAAATATATTATTTTATTAATAAAATCCTAGTTGTTTTTCCATTGTATATAGTTAAGACAAGTTGGGGAGGCTTATTTTTTATAATTTAAATAGTTGTTTATACTTTCAACCAATGAACTATGTTTTGAAATAGAAACAAAATTATGAGTATTGAAAGAAAATTGACTCTTTTATTTGATCACATGACTGTATGCATATGAATCCCAGGAAAATAAAATGAATGGATAAGAAAGCTCATTAGGTGGCCCTGGGTAGAATAGATGGCCCGAGTTAATGAGTTTGACAGTGTCCACAGACTCCTAAAATATGTGGAGTATCCCTGCCATATCCAAAGTTGAGGAAATTTATCCTGAGGCAGAAACTGTAATAGAGACCATTTTTGTCCACAGGGAATAGACACCAGCAGCAATACAAATGGTTCCAATGAAGGTGTGTTGTGCTGCAGTGTGGGGTTACTTTATGAGCTTTCAGCAAGGGCTCCATGAAATATTTACAAGAACATTTAGCAGCCTTTGAGTTAGACTTTCCATCACTGTAACCAAATGCTAAAGAAACAATGGAAGGGTCATGCATTTCTTTAAGCTTATGATTTCAGGGTTCAAGGTAGAGTTGCTTGACCACACGTGAATTGGCAGAATGTGGCAATGGGACCCCCAAGGCAGAGGACAGCTGTCTTCTTTGTGACAGCAGGAAGCTCAGCATATGATAAGAAGGGACCAGAGATATCCCAAAGATGGCTTCCTCTAGCTAGCCCCATCCTAAAGTTTCTAGAACCTCCCAAAACAGCACCAGTAACTGTGGATTAATCAGAGATATTTCCTGTTGAAACCATAACTGCTTCTGTTATACCATTTGTACCTGAGAACTTTATGATAAATGATGTGACCTCTCAGCTCTTAATCCTGGGAAAGTGTAAGTGAAGGAGGACGTGTACACTCTATTGTCAGCTTACTAGTACCTGTGCTACCAATAAAGGGCCACTGGCTAGTGAGATGGCTCAGTTGGTAAAATGTGCCGGACAGCCTGGGTTCGATCCTGGGAGCCCACGTGCTGGAAGAACAAAACCAACTCCTGTAAGTTGTCCTCTGACCTCAGCATGGATGTAGTGGCGTGAGCACACACACTCATACACACACAACTTGAATAAAGTATGATGATAATAAAAGAGCTTCCATCACAAACACACCAATAAATTGAAATTCCGGTTAAGGACAAAGAACAGGAAAGGTGTAAGTTATTCAAAAATATTATGAAAGCTAGTTTATAAGAAGAAACATCAAGTGATACCATATTTATACAAAATAAGTTAAAATAGACCATTCATGGACTAAACAACAAAAAACTAAGTGAAACATAAAAACAAAACACTTTTATACAATTTAAGAGTGTGTGTGTGTGTGTGTGTGTGTGTGTGTGTGTGTGTGTGTGTGTGTGTGTGTGTATCCTGGGAACAGCATTATCCGACAGGATAAAATCTTATCTAGCTTAGTAATTACCAATCACTTGAAACTTCATTTGAAATTTAAAGTTCTTTATAAATGAAAAAAGCAAAATCAAGCAGGGCATGGGAGCCTGCAATCTTAGTACTTGAGAACAGAAACAGGAGAATTAGAAGCTGAAGGACCACCATGACTATACTATAAGTTTATGGCTAGCCTAGACTTCATGAGATTCTGTCTCAAAAACAACAGAAAAAAACAGTAACAAGGCAAAATCAATGAATCCATTGTTCAAATTGCTTAATCCCTAGTGTAGTTTGTACACTCCCTGGCCCATTCAGGTCAGGGAGATATATGTAGCTTTAAGGATCTGTGCTTCTTTGCAGGACCTGGCCATTCTCACTTACCCAAGGAACTTAGCAAATAAAGACACATTTATTTTCCTACCTACAACTGCCCTAATATCTTCTTACAAAATCCAGATGACTCTGCATTTACAGTCCTGAACCAGGACCTGGAAGGGAAGGTGGGTTTTAGGCCTCTATCCTCAGAGCATGAGGCAGCTTCTCCTTCACACTTCCCACTTGTTAAGGGCTCCTGGCCTGCCATCTTCTTGCTACTCATCACTAAGTGGGCCTCACATGGAAAACAGAAAGAAGAGAAAGATGCAAAGTGGACTATCAAATTCTGTGTCCTGACTGGCATAGTCAGTGAGCCAGTTTAATTAAGTGTGGAGGAGACTCCCCACTTCAGAAGCTCTTAGGGGACTCCATCTGCCCCTGTGAACTTCGCTGGAGAAGAGCCTGAATTTGTCTGCTTCTCAAATAGTTGGGTCACAAGAACCAAGGCGTCCATGCCCTATAATCAAGGGTCTCTATCTCACCAGAAGCCCAGAATTTCATCCCAGAGCCATGAAATGGTTCAGACTCACCCTAACCAGCCCATGTCAAGTGTTCAGTCAAATTTAGGATGAGTATTTGGAGGGTGTGCAGATAAAATAATTCAAGTTCTGGGCAAGGGTAAGCTGTGCCCACCAAAGGCAAGGGGTGGTGTCCATTGCTGGAAACCTAGAAATAATATTACAAGGCGAACGAAGAGCCAGGGTCTGTGTCACAAAACAAGAGAGTGTGTGTTTTACTGTGTGAACAACTCAGAGAGAGTAGCAAAGGTGAGTTCACACTAGCTCTCCCACACACAGACATACAGTGAAACAAGAGAGTGTGTGCTTTACTGTGTGAAAACCTCAGAGAGCAGCAAAGGTAAGTTCACACTAGCTCTCCCACACACAGACATACAGGGAAACAAGAAGAGTGTGTGTGTTTTACTGTGTGGAAAACTCAGAGAACAGCAAAGGTGAGTTCACACTAGCTCTCCCACACACAGACATACAGTGAAACTCCAAAAATAGTCACAGAAACTCAGGATGGCATTAGGGAAAATGAGTTACTTTTCTCTCATCACTTGAGGAAAATGTACTAAAACAGCAGTTTTCAGAGAAAATAGTATGAAATCCTAAGAACTTTCTGTTTTAATAAGCAATGGGCACACATGAATGTCAAAGAGCATCCCACCTGCTAGATGCAATTCGTCTCCAGGTATTTTTTTTTTTGACAATCATTATGAAACTGTTAAAGTCTCCATGACGTTGTTTATCAATTTGTGACAATATTTTTAGAATTCTCTGTGAAAATGGAGACTTTGAAACCTGTAGCCTTCCTGTCCATCTTTGTAAGTAAGGTCTTATGTTAAATTTCCCATGTTTCTTGGCTTGTGGTCCATATCTGCATGGATGTGTGCGTGTCTATAACATACTACTTGTCACAACCTTAAAAGGGATTCAACAGGTCTCATCACCTTTCTTCCTCATGCTCCATTTGATGTAATTGACACCTTATTTGTACAGTATCTCTTATAATAACTAAGTCATCTTCAGTCTATTTACTCGGTATATGATATAAAATTATTTAAAAGATTAAAAGCCAAAGCAAATTATTAAATTAGTTATGATTTTCATGTATACATCACCACATAGTGTGAATGATGTGGGTTTATGGAACATCCTATACCTCTATAGCTCTGGTCCTCCTCCAGGCATTACCCTTAATGTCCTTCTCTTTAATTTCTATACCATTTTCTGAAATCTTTCTTCTATAGCTTTCTGCTTTTTAAACCCCTTTTTCCTCACCACTCTTGGCATTATCTTTGGTTTTGATGAATAATCTGGTTTGATAATTTTGTTTTGTTTTGTTTTGTTTTTTTCACAGAGGGTGTTTGCATGGGAAGCATCGGTGTAATGGTATACTGGCATTTGCAAAGTTGATGGTTCTTTCTCCCTACATTCCTCTGGCAGACTATGCCATTTCAAATTCAGTATTTTCCTTTAAGTTTTGATAATTATGCTTTTTTTGTTTCTTTGTAAACAGGATGCTAATGCGAGCCTGATGACAATGAAGCATGTGCTGGAGGAACACACTCTTCTGGCATGAACACACATGCACACTCTTCTGGCGTGAGCACACATGCACATTCTTCTGGCATGAACACACATGCACACTCTTCTGACGTGAGCACACATGCACACTTCTAGTGTGAACACATGCACACTCTTCTGGCATGAGCACACATGCACACTCTTCTAGCGTGAACACACATGAACACTCTTCTGGCGTGAGCACACATGCACACTCTTCTGGCGTGAACACACATGCACACTCTTCTGGCGTGAGCACACATGCACACTCTTTTGGCGTGAGCACACATGCACACTCTTCTGGCGTGAGCACACATGCACACTCTTCTGGCGTGGTATGTTTTTAGTTTGCCTCCTCTGGAAGCTTTCAGAGGTTCTGCTCTATCCCTAGAATGCTGGGATTATTACTTCAGGAAGTTTACAGACATGTAGCTAGTCTTGTTTAATTTTTAATTTCTGATACTCTTGCCCAGCCTTATCTGAACTCATCCCAGAAAACACCTCTTGTGTTATTTTTCCAGTATTCTTTCTCTGTTGGGTCATTTCTTTTTAACAGCACAGATATTTTTCTATCTGGATATTTCATATACAAATGTTAATTTTCTGCTGCTTTATAGCCAGTCCTTTGTTGTTTCACATTTTAATCTGTGGGATTTACTCATTTGCATCCTGTAAGATACCCTCCATCCTGATGGTTTTCAGTTGTTTTATTCTTTGAACTCTATCAATGAACAATGAAATAAATGTAAAGAGTGCACTGCTGTAAGGAGATACACTACTTATTACTACTAATTATTTGTATATGTGTTTCTTTAAGTACTATGAATGTGTACATACACAAATATAGTGTATCATATGTGAAATGTGTTTATTAGTCAATAAAATTTAGAAACTACTGATTTAAACCATAATTAATTGTCCCAGAATGTCATAGAAGCCTCTTCTCCCCATTGTGCTTGCTCTCTTTCTCTCTTTCTCTCTCTTTCTCATCTCTGTCTCTGTCAGAGTCTCAGTCTGTAGCCTTGGAACTCCCGTGCAGATCAGACTGAGCTCACACAGATCACATGCTTCTGCTCCCCAGATGCTGGGATTAAAGGCACAGACTTCCACACAAGGTCCAAGGGCTCTTTTTGATTTGTGGATACAATATCTCTTGGCTCTCTGAAAACTCTTATAATATTTTTGAATAGTTGTTTCCCCAAATTTTGACATCCATGTTGTTTTGTTTTTATAAATTTGTTCCTTCATTTCTATTCTTTTCTTTGTCATAGTAAAAGCCCTCTAATATTGAATACTTCTTTGACTCTTTGTCTATGAGAAAGGGCTTGTTTAATTAGCATAGCTAATTTGCTTGGGAGTGTGGCTCAGAGTTCCTAGTCATTTTGCTCCAGACACCCTTGAATATGAGCTTTGCACTTCAAGACTGTAGCAGAACCAAGTTTGTTGGCAGCTACTTCCCAGTGGCACTAAGGTGCAGGTGCGTACTGCCCCATGTGCTGCCGGTGCCAAGTAAGGGGGATGTAACACTGGGAGTTTGAATCTCAGCTGACTTTTTGCCTTTGGTCAGATGGGATATGGCTCCTTGCAGTGTATCATTGATGTGTGTCCTTTCCTTTGGAGAAGTGATCAAATGTCTGCTCACCCCAGAACGGCACTGACAAGAGGAAGAAGGACTGCTTCCACCCAATCTAGCATAGGTTGCAGTGAGCTTATTTGGTTGATCTCTAGAAGCATAGGACAGAGTACTTGATGCTTCCCTGACAAACCCATCACAAGATAGTTAACAGCTCAGGAGATCTGCTTCACTCAAAGTCCTTACACAACTCCAGGCAGCTCCACCAACAGCCTCTTGCCTTCCAGCACTGACTTATTGCTTCTGTGATCTTGGGGAGGGCCTCACGAGCCTAGCAAGATTTGAACTTTCTGTGTCTTTGTCTTCACGAGTTTCATGAACCTTGCCAATTCCCACCCCTTCTCCCTCCTCTCTTCTCTCCCCTTGTTCCAGGAGAGAATAATTCAATTCAAGGAAATGGCCACAGAAGAATTAGAGAGGGTTGACTTTCCAAAGCCTTGTTCGACTTGATTCAGCATGATTTCAGCACCATCTTCTGGGTGGAGTCCCGGCATTGTAGGAGCAAAGTTCCCTGGACATAATCCTGATGGAAACAAACAAACAAACAAACACTAGCTTCCATTTGGGGGTGGCTGTCACATGGTCTAGCTCGTCTAAATATCATGCTTTAATGAACCTGATGCATCCTGGCTCATTTCTGCCCTTGTAGTTCCTAACTTGAACCTAAAATACCTATGGAAATCATTTAGGGGGAACTTTGTTGTTGTCCAGTGTTTGAGGCCATTTGATTTGTCTGCTGTGATGTATTTCTACAACCGCAGATCAGCCAGTTTATATCATTAACACCATAATTATGACATTGACATCTTTACTGTTTTCAATTTGTCAGCATATCTCCTCCCTGCCCAGACACACACAAAGTGTCTTGTCTTTTCAGTCAGAACTTGTGTATGTGTGTGTGTGTGTTTGTGTGTGTGTGTAAGAAAAATAACAATTGGTCTCTCTCTCTCAAACTAGACAAATGTAGACTTGCTTGAACTAATCTTTGCTGTAAATGGCAAGGACCTGAATCCACCCGTACAAATCCTGAGAGAACTTAGCTAGTGCATAGACAGAAACTCAAGTTTGTATTGAATTGTAAGAATGCCACATAAGAGGCTGGTAAGATGTCTAAGTGGGTAAAAGTGCTTATTGCATAAGCATAAGATTTTGAGTTTGGTTTCCCAGTACCCATGTAAAAGCCACAAAAAGCATGCATATGTAACTCCGGTACAGGAGTACAGAGACAAAAGGATCACCAGACCTTACTGGCCAGCCAATCTAGTCAAATGGTGAATTCCAGTTCAGTGAGATAGCTTATCTCAAAAAAGTAATAAGGGTGGCCTGGAGATATGGCTCAGGGAGGGAGGGCTTGACTTGAATGTTCGAGGTCCTATGTTCAATCCTCTTTACTGCCAATAATAGTAGTAAGTCACATACAAACATATTTATACATACATGCACACATACGTACATGACACAGACACACAAAAGTAACGCATAAAACCAAAAATTCAATATGATAGGATAATTAAGTGAATTGCAGTTTGTATTCCCATAACATGCTACGATATCATTAAAGTTCATGTATATGAGGCCTGGGAGATATGTCAGTGAGTAAAGCATTCACTATACAAGCATGGGCACCAGAGTGTAAGTACCTAGGACCCCTGTACAGCTGGGCTGGTGTGCACATCTGTAATCCGAGTACTCCTTCTGTGAGATGAGAGGCGGAGTTCAGAGCAACCCTGGAAACTCAAGGCTCAGGAGGCCAATATATACAGCTGTGCATAAAGACCCATATTAGCCAGGGTGGAAAGTGTGGACTGACATCTGGAGTTGTCATATGACCTCTACATATATACCACGACACCTGTGCATCTGCACACACACACACACACACACACACACACACACACACACACACACGATAAAAGCCATGTATCTGAAGTTTCTTCAAATATGTGAATAATTTTAATGATACAATGCTAACTTAAAATAGGTGCATAAAATGCATGTATGTGAGATAATCACAAATCAGATTATGAATCTGTCAACAAGAGTGCCTCTTATTAAAAAGAACAAGCATCAAATAGTAATACACTATTTGTTTTCTTTTTGTAGTTTGTACAGTGTGTTTAGTTTTATATAACATTATTTTAAATTTATAAATTGAAATTTTAAATCCAATTTTCAATGTTATATGTTTAGTTTTATCTTAGTTACTATTCTTTCTCTGTGAAGGGATACCATGACCAAGACAACTCTTAGAAAAGAAAGTGTCTAATTGGGAGGATTGTGTTCAGTTTATGATCATCACGGTAGGAAGAAGAGAAGCATGGCACTGGAGTTTTCATATAAAGCTTTCTTTCCATGGAACATGGTGGGAGCTTGATATCCTGATCCTTGTGGGAGGTTTGTTTGGGGGGATAGATGGAAAGAGAGAAAGTGAAAGAGGGAATTGGGGATGGAGAGGGAGAGGAATATATAGATAGAGACAGAGACAGACTGGGCCTGGCATGGCCTTTTGAAACCTCAAAACCCACCACCAGTGATCCACCTACACCAACAAAGCTATGTCTCCTACAATAAGGCCATACCTCCTAAATCAAGGCCACACCTCCTAATCCATTCCAAGCAATTCGTCAGCTGGGGACTAAGCATGCAAATAGATGACCTGATGAGGACTATTTTTATTCAAAGCACTGCAGTCCTTGAGGGAGATTCTGCCTCTGTTCTTGACTTCATTTCACACATCTGCAGTGTGATAGTAGTTTTCACATAGCATCTTCACATTATCTTTTGTGTATTTATTTTAGCAGTGTAATTAATTGACTATGAGTTCTTTGGAGAAAGAGACAAATACCACTCTCTTTGAACACTGGATTTGAAGGGCTAGATGACACAGCATGCAGAGTTAACTTGCTGTGCAGTCCTGGCAAACTGAGTTTACTTCACGGAGTCCATGTGAAGGTAGGAGAGAAAGAACTCCACCAACTGGTCATCTAACCTCCATTCGCACACCATGGCACACATGCCTACACACTCATGTGCACACATGCATGTGCACAGAGAGAGAAGGGCAGAGAGGGAGAGAGACTATGCACATGTACAAACTAGAAATAGAATAATAAATTAAAAGCAGGTTTGCTTTGAGTAAAGAATGGATACGCAAATTCACTTGGCTTTTTTTTTTTTTTTTGGCTTTTTTCGAGACAGGGTTTCTCTGTGTAGCTTTGGAGCCTGTCCTGGAACTCACTCTGTAGCCCAGGCTGGTCTCGAACTCACAGAGATCTGCCTAGCTCTGCCTCCCAAGTGCTGGGATTAAAGACATGCACCACTACTGGCTGGCTCTCACTTGGCTTTTATAAGGAGAACTTCTGTATGGGGAAGTAGCAGCAATAGTTCCCAGAGTGTGGGTGTGTGCATCCTGGGAAATTTGAAGACACTTTTGGGCAGTTCCTGAGGGTAAATTACTTTCACTGTTTTTTTTTTTTTTTAATCATTGTGGAGATAATTGAGTTGACTGTACAAAGTAGTGGTGCAGAAGTAAACCTTAGACAAAGGCCAGCACTCATGGTCATTGAGCTCTTATGGCTTCATGCATTTTATATCAAAACAAAAACCTATTTTCACTTCAAAATATTTTTCCTTAGTTCTTTGAGAGTTTTAAGTGTTGAACTTGTTTTGATCACATTCAACGCCCTCCCAAACTCTTCCCCAATGATTCACCACTCCTTCCCTACATACAGGACTTTGTATCTGATTTTTAGAAATATCTTCAAGATTGATTTGTGCTGCCAAAATAATCTTGGGTGTGTTTTCACCTGGAGTATGGTCAGCTTCTCAGGGGTGATGCTCTTAAAGAAAACTGCCTCTCCCAGAATCTTAAAATTGCCATTCCACTCACTGCTAGTGGTGGGATTGTGTGCCCAGTCCCCATCTCCATGCTGATATTTGGTCAGTCTAGGGCTTACAGAGGGTTTGAGTGAGTGTGTGTTGTCACAACCACTGTGAGTACATATATATAGCTGCCCTGCTGGGTTGGATGCGTTCCTGTAGTCATCCACCTATTCTGGTTCCTAACATTCTTTCTGATGACTCCTCTTCCACAGTGATCCCTGAACCTTGGGAGGGATGTGTGTTATATGTTCCCTTTAGAGCTGAGTGTTCAGTAGTCTCTTATTCTCTGTACTATAGTTTCTGTCAGGCCAGAACTCCCAAATACCTGGCAGCTGCTTCCCAACTAATTTACTTGGAGGCTTAATGTTACTGATAAATGTTTGGCCAGTAGCTTAGCTTATTACTAAGGAGCTCTTACACTTAAATTAACCCATAATTCTTATCTATGTTTAGCCATATGACTTGGTACCTTTTCTCAGTCCAATATTCTCATCTTGCTTTCTCTGCATCTGGCTGGTGACTCCTGACTCCACCCTTCTTCCTCCCAGAATTCTTAGTTTGGTAACCCTGCCTATACCTCCTGCCTGGCTACTGGCCAATCAGCATTTTATTAAACCAATTTGAGTGACAAATCTTTGCAGTGTACAAGAGGATTATTCCACAGCACTGCACTTTGGTCAGTAATGGTCTCTGTGTGACTCACCATCTTCTGCAAATAGAAGCTTCAGACAAGGGTTGAGAGATGAATTAATTTATGAGTATAATTATAAATCATTAGGAGTGAGTTTAATATTATGTTATGATAATGGTGGCAGGTATGGGTTTTATTTTGTAGATCAGGATTTAAATCCAATCAGAAAGTGGTTGATTACTTATGTAATGTTTGTGCCACTATTGTACCAGTGGGCCTGTCTTGTCAGGCCAGTCATTGTAGCTCTCAGGGTTCAGAGCTAGGTATGATTGTTACTTTCTCTTTCCAGCACTATGAAGGCTACTCAATAGGGCTAAAGTTTCCAGGTCTGTAAGAGCTTGATTTCTTCATGTTTATGGCTCAAGTATGTGGAATATTCAGCAATAGGGTCTTACCATCAAGTTATGGAGGGTAACCAAGAGCAATAACATTAACCTGTCTAGGGGTCTATGGGCCCTTGTTGGCCAACAACACTAAAAGATGTAATTCATTTCTGGTGTTATAAGGCAAATTCATTTTAACTCTCCCCCCATGTACACATACAGGTGTGTGTGTGTGTGTGTGTGTGTGTGTGTGTGTGTGTGTGTGTGTGTACATCTATAGTAGTAGGTGTCTATGTCTTTTGTAAGGTCTTTTTTTGAAAGGTCCCCATACTTCTTCCCTCTACCCTCTGCCCTTCTACCCCAGTTCAACCCTTCCTATTACATTAACGTCTCTTAACTCTTGTAAAGGTGCATTCTATCTTCTCTCTATTTAAAGCTCCACTCCTCCCCATGGCACCTTAGTAACTTCCTGACCTCTATGGTTTTTTTTTTTTTTTAAGAAACACACATATCTGAAGAATCAAATGTAACAGCAACAATGAGAGAAAACCTGTGACATTTGTGTCTCTAGGTCGGGGTTACTTCATTCAGAATGTTTCCAGATCTACCTATTCACCTGCAAATTTCATTTTTCTTAATAACTGAACAATATTACATTGTGTAAATATGCCGCAAATTTTATATTTATTTATTAGTCAATAGATTAGACATCTGGTCTATTTCCATTTTCTGCCTATTTTGAGTACAACAGCAATGATTATGGATGAACAGGTATTTCCATAGTAGGTCATGGAGTCCTTCTGATATAAATATGAAATTGGATGCCCATGTGTTTAGTGCATATATATTTAGGATTATAATATCATGTTATTGGATATTCTTTTTAATGGGTATAAAGTGTTCCTCTTTGTTTATAATTAGTTGGGGTTAGAAATCCATTTTATCAGATATTAGAATAGGTTTACCTCTTGTTTCATGGTTCAGTTTTCTTGGAATACCTTTTTCTATTCTTCTACTCAAGGGTGCTGGTGAATATTGTTGATTGTAAATGGTGTTTCTTGGAGACAGCAAAAAGATGGATCATGTTTTCTGATCCAGTCTGTTAGTCTGTTTCTTTATCGTGGTGTTGATAACGTGAATATTGAGTTATTATTAGATATGTATCAATTCCTGTTATTTTGTTATTTTTGTGATTTCCTATAAAACCTCCTTGGATTTGGTGTTCTGGAATTGTTTATTTGTTCCTTTTTGGGCATGTTTAAACTTCTCTGCAGACCTAAATATTCCTTCCAGTATCTTCTGCAGACCTGACTTAGTGATCAAAAATCTTTAGATCTGTTTTTATTGTGGAGAACAGTCCCTTTATTCTTGGATTATAACTGATGGTTTTGTTGGGTATAGTAGTCTGGGCTGGCCATTGTGGTCTTTCATTTGTAGAGCATTAGTCCAATCTCTCCTGGCTTTCATGATCTTCATTTAACAGCATGATGGACCCACCTTTGTGTGTGAATTGCTCTTTCTCTTTTATTACATTCAGTACTCTCTTGTTACTTGTTACTCTCTTGTTTCTTTCTTTGTTCTATGCATTTAGTGTTTTGAATATTATGTGACATTGAGGTGGGGGCTCTTTCCTTTCTGGTCCTGTCTATTGGTCTTCTGTATGCCTATTGGATCTTGATGGACATCTCTTTCTTTAGACTAGGGTTTTGTTGGAAGTATTTACTGTTCCTTTGACCTAGATCACTTCTTCTTTTATACCTGTTATCATATGCTTGATCTTTTCATAGTGCCCCAAAGTTCCTGCATGTTTCATTCTTGAGTTTGTTTGCATTTGACATTTTCTTTGACTGAGCAGTCCAGTTCTTAATCCTTTTCTTCAGGACCTGTTATTCTGTCTTCCACTTCATCCAATCTATTGGTAAGCCTTTCCTCTGAGTTTATGTTTGTTTGAATTCCTGAACTTTTCACTTAAAGTTTTATTCCATTTTGTTTTTTCCTTGGATATTCCCTTTAGTAAATTCTGCTTTGAATCTTGAGTAGTTTTCATTCAACTGCTATATTTCTGAGTTCTCCTTTTGCCATTTATTCAGATCCACTTTGAGTCAGTTGTACTTTTCTTATTTCGAAATCATTGTCTTGTACATCATCTAAGTCAGTTTTCTCAGGGGATAGTACTAAAGAAGTACAAAACATTTGTGGAGACTTACTGTTTTGCTTATTCATGTTTGTGTATTTGCAATGGGACCTAGGCATCTGGACTGAGGTAATTTATAGGGAGTGGAAGAATTCCTGAGTGAATGTGTGAGGAGTAGATGAAGTTCTGAGTGCATGTGTATTGTTTGAGGTGAGTGCAGTCACGTAAAGTACCACAATGCTTCAGATCCATGAGAATGACAAAACCCTCCTCAGGTAAGGCCCAGGGAAATAGCAAAGTCTTCCCCTTTTCCATGTGTAGATGGTGACAGTGTGTGAAGAAAATGTCGACTGCAGCTTCCAATCCCAGATATTTACAGCCTAAAATTATTCCTCTACAGAGACTCACACTGATCTTAGCTAAACCTTCTTCCTTGTTCAGCTCTGTACAAGAAACCACATCCTTAATTCAGACTTATGAAATAAACTCCCTGAGTTTCCATGATGCTGGTGGGGTATCAACATCAGAGGCACAGCTCACCCAATCTCAGTATTTCTGTATTTGTATGTTTCCTTTCTTTATCCAGTTAGAGTACCGTCTAAGCTGTGAAGGCTGCAGCAGTCATCAGTAATGTTCTTGGTAGGAGACTGTTGTGAGGTATCCACCAGAGAAGACCACTCAGGTACAGGTTCAAGCCAATAGAAAGTCTTTATTAGCTGGGCAGCGACTACACTGGGTGTTCAGGACATGAATGCAGTCCTGAGCCTTTCTCATGGTAAGCTTTTAAACACACACACATACACACACACACACACACACACACACACACACACACACACACACACACACACCCTGGACTGACACACCTCAGTTAACAAAAACAGTTGGGCAGAATCAGAACTACAGAAGCCAGAAAGCAAGGCCAGTTCATTTAGAAGCTTTCTCAGAACAATGGACTTAGGTGGATTAGGTCTTTGTTCTTGTTTTGGCAGGTGTTGGTGCCTACGTGCTGGGTTATAAGGCCTGAATGTTATTTCCCTCATGGTGTCAGTTATGCCAAGGTCTGGGGGCCTGTTTCATTCCCTACTGGTCCCATGGGCATGAGTCAGATCATGGGCTCATCACGTGATGGGGGGGGTTATAGTGTCTTTTTATTTTCTGAAGGTTAGTTTGGATCACGGCTACATGGTCTCTAATTATTTTTGACTGATTGGCATAGAAGCAACAAGTGTCTCACAGTGCCATACAGAGACCTCCTTGTCTCAAAGTCTAATTCTTCAATTCTGAAGAGCAACCCCAGATAAGAAATCTAACTGGGTTTCCAGATGGGAAACAGAATTTTTTTCACATGGCCCAGGTCTGTGTCTACTTGAATACCAAGCTTTTGAATGTTTTTATCCTCCATAACTAGGGCTGAAATTTCAGCTGTAACAGAGCCCATGGTGCCTGCCCCCCATTAACAGGGAAATGAGAAGGAGGACAGCTTTCAGAGCACAGAGAAACCCAGAATCTAGGTTTAACTGTGCCATGCCCTCTTATCTATTATAGATAAACATCTGTTGTATAACATGCAGGAAGATGGAAAAGAGTGGGTTCTCCTCCAGTGCCAACAATTCTAGGACTATGAAGAGATCAGCTTGTCCCCCCAGAGGACTCAGTTTCACAAACCCACTAAGCATAGTGGTATTCACCTGGCTTCTGGCAGTTCAGGAAGTGGAGGGGTCCAGACAGGTAAACATAGTACTGGATAGATCGAAGCCTCTTTTCCCTATGGGTGGATCCACAGCCCCACAGGCATGCTCATCCCTAGGAGTTAAGGAACCATACCCTGTAAATTGGACATTTCATGTCCTGATCACCTGTTCCCAAATACCCAGTGGCCACTTCCCAAATATCATACAGTGGCTTATATTAATTATAAATGTTCAGCCGATAGCTCAGGCTTATTACTAACTAGCTCTTACACTTTAAGTTAACCCATATTTCTATTTATGCTTTGCCACATGATGGCACCTTTATTATCACGGCATGTTCATCTCCTGCTGTCTCTGCATCTGGCTGGTGACTCCTGACTCCACCCTTCTCCTTCCCATCATCCTTAGTTTGGTCACCTCGACGATACTTCCTGCCTCGCTACTGGCCAATCATCATTTTATTAACCAATGAGAATAATACATATTCAAAATGTAGAAAAGGATTGTTCACAGCAATTCCCCATAGCCCCTGGATACAAAATTTTACAGAAATCTACCTGGAAGGTGGGTTGAGCCTTAGTGGATAGATTGGTGTGAGCTTCCCAGTTTCAGTCTTTTTTAATTTCCTAATTCAAAGTTCATGGTCTATGGGTGTTTTGAGCCTTTCCCATAGAGGAACAAAAGTACAAAATAGGCCAACTATAATTACAGGGCCTGTGTCAGTCTTTAGGGGGTTGGAGGCCCTGGGATGACCCTTTTGTCAGTATCTTTTGTAGACTCCTTAAGCTGGTTATAGTGGGTGGTGACACTGGTGACCATCATCACTGTAGCTGTGGTGAAGATCACAGGGCATTGACATTTCCGTATGAACCCCAGGCTCCAGGTTGGAATCTTCTTTATCCACACAGGGTCACCAGGCCGGAACTTGTGGGAAGGCTGAGAATTGGGCAAGGGCACAGTCTCTTCAATCGTCTGAGCAATCATCCTCTGGGCTTGTTGCAGAGCCCATAAGAACTTGAAGAGGAAATGATAGTAGTTTCTGTTTTAATAACTTCTCCATTGGGGGGGGGTATACCTGACCCTTAAGAGAGGAAAAGGTCGGAGACTGGCTCAATTTATGCCAGTCTCAAGGGCATATTTAGCTCAAGTTTTCTTTTTATTCATCTTTTTACCTTCTCTGAGATTTGTGACCTATAGGCACAATGTAGTTTTCCATCAATTTTTAGGACCTTTTCCAGATTTAGGGAAGCTATGGAAGTGAAGACCGGGCCATTGATGGACCCCAGGAAGAGGGACAACTCAAATCCAGAAATTAACTCTTGGAGGAGTTTCTTGATAACTATTGAGGCTGTCTCTATTCAGGTGGGATAGGTTCCCACCTGTTCTTTTTTTTTTTTTTTTCAGGTGGTTGGCCAGCTATATGGAGCTGAAGATTCAGTCTTTGTGGTTTTAAGTGTTGATGCTTGGATGGAGTTTCAGAAGTAATCTGGGCTCAGATTGAGGAAAGGGTTGTTTCAAAGCCCAGGAAAAGGCATTCTGTAGGGTTATTTGATGCTCACAATCAATCTAAAGGAGTCTAGAGGAAGTGTTCAGGACATTTCCTTATGTAAGGGATATTGATAGAGTTGGTAATGCAAGTTTGGGATTCCCTATCAAAAGACAAGGGCTAGGGAAAGGGGTGATGGTGGGAATGAAGGACATGTGATCCTTGGTTGGGTTGGGGTATGTAGTTGCTGGTGTGGATCTAGTACTCATCTAGGGTAGCAGATAGGAGTAGCCCTTGGGTCTATGTGAGTTGGCTATGTGCATCTAATGTTTGTAGAAGGGGCCATGGATGGATGGAGTTGTCCAAGGTGGATAGAGTTGATTTGGGGTCAAGGAGTCTAGGCTCTCTGGCTAGGGAGGGGGAAGGGCACTCTTACAGGATTGAATGGAGTTGTAAACATGGGTTGGGACTCCCTACATAATTGATGGATGTGGAAAGGGGCACAGAAAGCTTCAAATATCTTTGATGAAATAAAATCTACAAATATATTATACACTACCTCTTAAATAAACAACGTGGTATTCTTAGTAACTTAATGAAGTTTTCTAAAAACAAAATAAAACAAAAACCCAGAGCCTGGTTCTTCCTCATTAATAAAAGATCCTTTTACTATGCAAGGTTGACCAAAGAACTTTCATGGTGCAGATCATACAGGCTTCTCTGAGATCTTTTAGATTCCACATCTCAACAATATTTTAAGAAATGACGGCTTGTCAAATCTTGGCATAATCATCAGAGAAGAACATCCATCATTATCCTTATTTTATTTTTTAAAGATGTATTTTAGTTTTAGTTCTTTGTAAGTACATGTGTCTGTGTGTGTAGATATGTTCATGTGAGTGCAAGTACACGTCAGAGGCGTAGAATCCCCCTAGAGCTGGAGTTATAGGCAGCTGTGAGAGCTAAGCATGGAGTTAATTTCAGTTCTCTTGCAAGAGCAACACACACTCTTAACCATCTCTAGCTTGGTCACTGTCTTTTAAAAGCTACAAAATCTCCCTTCCATAACCACATATCTCTTTGCATCTAGATTTTCTTCACAAACATCAGCCTAAGTCATACATCAAGACTCTCAGAATGCAAAGACCTCCGTGGGAATCCAGATGTTTTCTACTTTCTACTGCATTTCTGGGGCAGCCAGGGGACAGCTTTGGACAGTCATTCTCTCCTTTCACCAAATGGGTCCTGGGGGTTGATTCAGTTTGTCAGGCTTGGCCGCAACACCTCATTTACTGAGCCAACTCACCAGTCCTCTTCAATAATTAAAACAATATGAAAGGCTATTGACTAGTTCCTTCTATTCACATAAACTTCAGGTGACTTGCCCAAAGTTACACATTACTACAGGGCAAATGCAGAATTTAATATCTGACTACTCCAATCACCTAAGCATTTTCCTATTGAATCTTTGAAATATAATGAGCTTTTCAAGTCTTCTGTTAACAGCTCATTTGGAATAATTTCTTGCTTGATGATCACTTTCATCTGTCTAGCCTCCAGCAGATTCTGAGTACCGGTGCAGTGTGTTTCTAAGTAGAGCTTTTAAAGAGTCTTGACGGATGCTATCGACCGTTCTTTCTTCAGTTAGAATTGACTTCTGGTTATCACACCTGTGTCTATTCAAGCGCTCAGACATTCTATAAACCATTTTTTTCTCCAGCTCTTTGTCTCTTCTGGATTTGAACATTCTCGGTTCTTAGTATATTGTTATCACTTTTGCTGTTCACAGTTCTTATTGTAGGTTACGAGTTAAAAACAGCCATTATAAAATGACTTCTATAGTTTGCTCTCAGTCATTATGAAAATGTTTCTGATGCAGTCTTAGCTATTAGTGTTGTGATTCCAACATTTCTGCTTTCAATCACTGACATCTCAGTTTCTAGTAGCTTCTAACACTCCTGCTCCTTCTTAGAGCTGGGGTCTCCTCCACATGTAACAGTGTTAAATTACACTTCCCTTCGACATAGATTCCTTTTCAAGTTTTGAATCATTTATTTCTAATGCCACTGCTGGCTTTTCTGAGAATTTTCTCCCTCGAATATTTGCTGCAGTGGTTCACTTGTTGCCTTAACCTTAACCACCTGTATTAGCTACTTTTCTCATTGCTGCAACAAAATGCATCTGGGCACACGTGTGTGTGCGTGTGTGCGTGTGCGCACACACAAAAAACACCTCACACACATGAACACACAGCTCTTGCTTCCATATTGCAAATCTGTGTACTTCAAACACTTGCCCTCTGTGACTCAACTGACCTGTTTTCCAGACTTTTTATATAAAAATAAATGTATAGATGACATTTTGCCAAGTTTAATCTTCAGTCCAGAGAGATGCTAAGAAGCTGCATAAAACGAATGGCCTAGAGCATTGCCTGTCATCTATGTCCTTTCTTTGGGATCTCCTTCTCCCATGTAATATCACATGTCTTGGTGTGCTTATTGGTGCCAACACTTTCCTGTTTGGGTTCTTCTGAGTGGGCTGTTTTTGACTTTAACCTTTCTGTACCTGAGCGCCTGGCCTCCTGATAATGACTTTCTTAAAATTTCTCCAAAGACAGAAGTACCAGTAGCCCCTTGTAGGGAGTCCATATCACAAACTCCTCTGTGATTTCAAGATTAGGTAAAACCAGACCAGCAGGTATCTATATAGCAAGACACCACACATGTGATTTCACTCGATTGGTGCTTTATGCCCTTGTCTTTCCTGAGAGGTGAAGCTGTGTCTCTACGAGAATTTCTGCAGCTTTTATTTTGAAGCTATGAAAAAAAAATGCTTCTCTTTCCTCCCTCTCCTTCTCCTTCCTCCTCTTCCTTCTTCCTCTTCATACTTATTGAGCTTGGAAATATATTTGTTGCCCCCCCCATGTCTTTGTGCGTGCATATGTACCTGTGTGTGGGGGGGGCGGGGCTGTGAGTGGAGTTCAGAGAACAGCTTGTGGGAGTCAGCTATTTTCATACATAAACTGGGTTCCAGGGATGAAACTCAGGTCAGTAGTCTTGGTAATAGGTGGCTTTACCTGCTGAGACATCTTTATGGCCTCTCTTTTCTCTTTTGAAATTGTTTTCATTTTATTATTTTGATCATCTTATGTAAAGAGCCACATGATAAACTTGTACTGGGTAAGCCTTATCTTGTTAACAAAAATTCATCTCACAGTTTAAACATGGGATCCAAGACTAAGCCAGCAGCAGACTGGTGTTGAAGAAAGCCCTCCTAATTTGAAAATGACCCCGTTGTTCCTGTGTCTTCCATGGCAGTCAGGTCAAGAGCTTACAGTTCTTTTCATAAAGGCATAATTCACTAAAAGAGGAGTCTGCTCTTAGGACCTAAATGTGCTCTAATATCCCCATGCTTTAATACCATCAAGCATGGGTAAAAGTTCCAACCAATAAATTTAGAAGGTATGTACATACATACTCTGCATACTCACCCATGACACTAGTGAAATAGGACTTAGAGATTATTACATAGATAATGTATTACATGAGTGGGAAGAAATCACTCATATCATCTGCTCTGCACACATCATCAGGAAGTATACAGCTGTGTATTGCACTCATTTGCCATAAGCATGGAATAGAATGTGCTGACTTAATGTTTATACAGTTCTAGAATCCAATCATATGTTTGCATCATTCAACAGTCCACTTTAAACAAAGAACTATAAAGAACAGCAGGACAAGAGCCACACTGTATAGACTGGAGCAGAGGAGCAGCAGAGAGAAACAAAAGGGATTCCAGGGAAAACAAGACATGCTAAGGTTTTCCAGGCCAGCAATAGCTGACATAACTCAAATCACCTTTTCCTCAACACATGAAGTACATTGTCAAATAGTCTCCTTTTAAATTTTAATTATTTATTTTCTTTTTTAATATCATAATATAATTATATTATCCTCTCCTCCTCTTTCCTCCCTCCAAACCCTTCCATATACCCCACCATGTTCTCTTTCAAATTCATGGCTTCTTTTTCATTAGTTGTCGGTAATACATGTATATATATGTACACATATATTCCTAAATACATAAAAAATGCAGCCTGCTCAGTCTATATCATGTTATTTGTATGTATGTCTCCCTCAGTGGTATTGCCAGGGAATTTCTTAGAGCTGTATCAAGTAACTTTGCCTTGAAGTCTTTTTTATTCTGAGCTATGCCAAAAGGAGTTATGTGTCATGATGAATGGATAGTCCCAATCCAATGGCTAAACAGCTGTCTCTCTCTCTGTTTCAACTAAGTGCATCACAAAATAAAAACAAAAGTCATGAATCTGGAAAGGGCCTGGTGGTGGGAGTCAAATGCATCTTGATGCATTATGTATGTCAACGGAATTGCCAAAGAATAAATAATAAAAATAATTGACAAATGTAAGAACAGAAAAAGATGAGCATGAGGCAAGAGTGAGCTAGCACTCAGCAGAACTTTAGAGGACAGAGAAGTAAAGGGAAAAGGCTGCCAGACTGTGGAGGAAGATGTGTGGCTGGACGTGGGGCTCAGTCCCGCCTCATGGATGGGACATTTATGTGCAGAAGCTGATTTCTCGGCACCATCTTGGATTCATCTTTACTGATCTTCCCAAGCTGCTTTGCAGTTGGAGGAGAGTTCTGTTTCTTGCCTCCCTTCTTTTCCTCTCCAGCCTCCTCTCTCAGAGGGCACGTGGGCTCCCTCTGAGGCCACTGCTCCTGGATTCTCTGTTCCTCTGATCTCTATGACACAGTTTAGCTGACTTTCATCTATGATCACATGATACAGGGAAACTTATTTCCAGAATATGAAACTGGAGTACCCAAGAGTGAAATGTTTATCAGTGCTGCCCAGCAAGGAAAGCCACAGTGGGAAGTGGGAGTTCTGAAGGACCTCTGAAGAGCTTTAGTCCCTGTTTCCAGCCTGTTTCACTCCTAAACCCTTCCTTACCATGACATCTAGATTGAAGGTTAATTCAGAACAAACTGTTAGCAGTGTGTGTAGAGCCTTTCCTACCAGAATGAAGCACAGATGTCCTCTTATAATACAGAATTTGTGGTTCCCCGAAAGTAAGTCACACACATAACCCTGCTGGCATGCACACATTTCTTTTTCTCCACTTCATCCTCACAGTCCTCTTGACAAAGTCAAACTGGATTTTTCATTTTTTAAGTTAGAGGTTTTCTGTGATGGCCAGGGTGACCTCAGGCTATAGGGCTCAAGTGGTCCTCTTGACCAGTGCCTCTCGGGAATACAGTTATGTGTCAACCATGCTGCACTCTACACCTGTATTTTAAGTCTCTGTTTGTCTATGGCTGCTGCCATTTTCAGAGTATTTTTCATTAATTTTTGTTTCAAAGTATGTTGCTCTGAAAAGTCCCGAGGGTTATGTAAGGTGTAGGTATACACAATTATTGTCTGCTGTCAGCAAAACTCACTAGCTGGGAGGGAATAATTATACACTCCCTGGTGCCGTAAGCCACTTCTTAACACATTGCAATATGCCCTGAATTCATTTTACAGTGGTTGTAACTAAATAAATCACAAGCTTTTGGGGATAGGGTAATAGATAGTATATTAGGATTGTATAAAGTCTGTGAGAAGTCAGTATATTAAAATCTGTCAGGAGAGGTCGTCACTGACTACACGTTAGTATCTCTATTCAGTATCTTGAATAGTGCCTGAGTGCGTTTGTCCTAGTATTTAATCTACCTCAAGGTAGGAAGACTTAAGACTTTAGATAATAGGTTTGAACCAGATCACCAAATTTCATAGTGGAGGTAAGTTTCTACATAAAAAATATTTTAAGTTTTTCAGTGTTGAGGTACATGTATGATTTTTATAGTTTTAGACTCTGGGACAAGCAGGAGAAAGTCAGCTCCTTTCTCATCCACCCTGCCACCCACCAATTACCTTTGGAGGCAATCGGCAGCGGTTTGCTTATGCGCCTTGCCTGAGGACGTTCTAGAATCAGACAAGCTGTCAGTCTCTTTATAAGTACGGTTACATTTTCTTTGCAAACAGTGTGAACCAAATTGAGTGAGGCAGCTCAGAACAGTGCTGAAGGGTTGAACACTTCTTTAATGCAGCATTTCTCAACCTGTGGTTCATGACTCCACTGGGGTGGCATAGCAGATATCCTGCAGATCAGATATTTAGATCATGGTTTGTAACAGCAGCAAAATTACAGTTATAATGTAGCAATGAGATAATGTTATGGTTGGGGGTCACCACAACATGAGGAACTGTATTAAAGGGTCATAGCATTAGGAAGGTTGAGAACCACTGTTTTAATGTTTAGCATGGGTATTTATTGTATTGGACAAAATACAATTAATTTTAGTATGAATTTTTGGAAGAAAATTGGGAATGAAGGTCAAAGATATGTGTTCCTTGTCACATGGAAAAGCGTAGAAAATTATCTGAGTCCCTTATCTTTTTAGGCAAAAGTTCTCAAAGAGAAAGACAAACACATTCTTTCAGTCTTGCTGTTCCTTGAGTGCCATTATTTAAATAATGAGTTTATTAGAAAGCAGAAGACTGAACAGTGACCTCTGTCCAGCCTGGCTGGTAAAAACCGAGAACTGATTTTCTCTGGACAATGTAATCAATTTCCAGTAAGGAAAGGAAAATGAGTAATGCTCATATGCCTTTGCACATTGTATTCTACAAGGAGATCCCTACCTCCTGCACCTAGGGAGAAGCCCAGGAATTCATGCTAATGCTATAAATGCGCTCCAGCCCCTGCCCTGTGCTGCTGGTTTCTTCACAGATAATCAGAGCAAGGGCTTTCAAATTTCCATCATGGGCTAGGCACTGGGGCTCTCCAGGAACCATCTGGCTTCCAGTGCTAGACTGAGAATGCTGAGGTACTTGCCCTCTGGTGGGCTTGGCATTACCTGAGGCTGGTCCTCCAGCTGAATGGAATCTACAGTCACTAAAGACTCCACTGGTTGCATGGTGTGACTGTTTAAAAAACTTATCAAGATAGATGCATTTGATTCTCCCGATTCATCTCTTGTGAGGAGTAAGGAGTCTAGTCACTCTATGTATAAAAGCTATGTGTGGAAAAATAAGGAAAATAATGTTGCTGACTTGTCCCTTTCAGCATCTTTGGAAAAAGTTACAATGGAAAAACATGAGCTTAGCGACAAAATTGACCAGCTCCAGATGTACACAGGGACTCTAAAAGTTTCTAAGTGTGCACTGGACGAGAAACACCCCCAGCAGCCATAGTGCTCAGTTAGCAAAAACCAAACTCAAGTCCTCATTATACAGTTTGCCTATGCAGAAGACAGATGGATCGTGTAGAATGACACTTGACTATTGCAAACTAATCTGATTGCAGCTGTTGGCGCCAGATGTGGTGTCCTTACTTGAGCAGATTAATACATCTCCTAGAACATGGTATACAGCTACTGATGTGGCAAATACCTTTTTTCCCCCTGTACCTATCCATAAGGACCACCAGAAGCAATTTGCTTTCAACTGATAAGGCCAGCAGTATACCTTTACCATATTACCTCCACAGTTTATTTACTCTCCAGCTCTGTTTCATAACTTAGTTCAAAGGGATCTTGATTTCTTGTCTCTTCCACAAGGTGTTACACTGGTGAACTATTGATGACAACATGCTGACTGGCCCAAATGAGCAAACTAATAATTAGTGTTTCTTCACGGTTATTTAGATCCTGCCTTGGCTTCCCTCAGTGATGTAGTGTAACATGAGACATGAGATGAAATAAACTCTTTCATACCCAATTTGCTTTTGGCCATGAAATTTTATCATAGCAATAAAAACCAAACCAGGACACATGGTACTGCCATTGTTCGTAGATCTTGATGATGAGGCCCTAATCTTGATGACTCCACAAACAGGACATGGATAAATCAAGCTGATGTTGACAAGAAGGCTTCTTTCCAGCCAGCTTTCATAGGATCAGTATGTACTGCATAGGCTGCTGGGAGAGAAAAGCTGTCAATAGTCATATCCAGCTGTGAGCCCTGCAATATGCCTCTGTACAACAGTGACATGAATGCTATGTGGCTACCCAACTGCTCTATAATTGTATTCAAAGCATGTCCCACAGGAAGGAATGCACGATTCATATTGTAAATTCAACAGAACACATGGCTGGGAGCTCAAGGTCCCCATGGTGAATTTCCTATTGTTATTTTGCTACATGGACATAGAATCAAACAGCTCTCTAAGTATCTCTATACTCATAGATTGATGTAGATTCAGACCTCATTAGAGACATCTTTGTGCAGTGAATAGTGGTTAATCCTAAAGACTCTTTAATATCACTTAAAATTCTAATAGTGTGTATTTTAGTAATTATTAAAAATAGTCACCCACTAATATAATTAGTAAGATATACTTATAGACACATGAACATCAGGACCTTATTACATGCCAAGAGTGCTTAGAAATGAGCAACAAGCTGGTTTTCAGGAGCTTATAATACAGAAGGGAAGACAGACAGGTGAGCACCTAAATATAACACATGGCTAATAGTAGGTAAGTCATATGCTTTGTCTACTTCTGAGACATTTAAGAGATGCTATGGTATGAATGCTTTTATACCTATTAATGGGATTAGTTCCCAAATAGCTGCCTTGCCCCTTCAATCATATGAGGATACAGCTATAGCAAGAAGTTGCAGATTTTCACCAGACACTGAGTCTTTCAGGCTCCAGAACAATGGTGTATATACTTTTATGGTTTGTATACCACCTACATTTTTAATGTTTTGTTATAACAAGATGGTAGGTATAGGACAAGTTAGTAGTTCAGCCTATAGATCTCAGAGTTCTTCTGAGAAGAGAAATGAGTATGACCATCTGACTACAGGACATCTTTCTGTGAGTGTTCAAAGTAGGAAGGAACTTCTAATGCAGTAAAGTAGATACCTGGCCTTTCCTTGTGTTTTAAGCAATAGTCTTCTAATATTATCAAACACTCAGTAGTTTTTAAAATTTCCAGACTTGTCATAATATCTGTGAGTTATTTTATAATATGTTCATTTGATCAAGATCCATTGATATCAAAATGGCATACTTTTAAAAACTGAAATCCAATACTGTATCCCAGATCATCATATATATTTCTTACAAATGTGAAATCTCATTTTTTTAAAATCTAGTGGTAACAGTTCATGACCATAAGGGTTTTGTTCCAGTGTCCACCTGGAGGTCTTATAATGTGAAATATGCTTGAGTGATGTGGCTAAACTTGTTTAATGACTGAAACTTGGAATTGTCCTTATTCAGCCTGTGATTGTTCAGAGCAGCATCTTATACTAACTTGAAAAGTTTCTTATTTTTGCTATCTTGAAGTAAAATAGACCTGATGGGTTATAGCCTCTACCACTTGAGTTTTTCTGAAAAAATTGAACTTAATCTTAAAATCATACTAATTTTAAGAGTTGATTCATGAATTAATAGTGATTGACTCTATATGGTGTCCTTCCACAGTCTCCAACTCAACTCTGAGTAAGTGCCCAATTTTCTCCAGAGAAAGGTGGCATGAGCAAAGGCAGCCTTTGCATAATGTGTTACAAATAGAAGCCCTATTCTGTAGGTGGAATCAGCAGGATATAGGAGGGTCAGTGGCCATGAAGACACTTCCGTAGACAGCAGCACAGGAAATCTTTTGGTGAAAAATGTCAGTGGGTTCCTTGGAAACCCTCAGTAACTATTATTGCAGAAGTACAGAGCTAAATTAACTATCGCCATCCTGTGCTTTTAGAATAAGCCACTAAAGAGGTCCAAAGAAGCTTTGCTACTCCCATCTAATGATGGAACTTTGCATTTATAAATTTTGTCACCATCCCCCAAATTTCATAAGATCTAACATGTCATTAAATGTTAGACATACCACTATTTTAGAGATGATTAAAAAATAAAATTGTATAAAGAACACTGAGGTTTTGTTTTATGTGTCCGGAAAGAGCTCTCTAATGACCCTTTAAGTGCCAGGTAAGCTCCCTCCTTCCATCTTAGCTAAGCTAAAACAGAGACTATAGTCTTTTGTTTGTTTGTTTTTTTCCAGACATGCTTTCTCTGAGTTACCCTGGCTGCTGTCCTGGAACTCACTCTGTAGACCAGGCTGGCCTCAAACTCACAGAGATCCACCTGCCTCTGCCTCCTGAGTGCTGGGATCAAAGGCGTGTGCCACCACCACCTGACGAATAGAGTCTTTTAATTGTACTACTTCAATTAGTAAATATCAGAACCAAGCAAATGTGTCAAAAAGTCAATTGACTTGGCATAAAACTCACAAATTTATGTTTTAAGGGGATTCTTTGGTTTGGAAATGGAAGGATGTCATGCAAAATAAAACATTACCAGTCAGAGCTTCCCATACTGGGAGGAGGAATTATGGAAAAGTGATAACAACAATTGGAAGCTGCCAGGGAAAAAGCCAAACTTTTAAAATGTCCTTGTTTGCAAGATATAGATTCCCAAGATGTTACCTTGTGAAAAGATGTTCATCACAGTATTGTAGAAATAAGCTCTGCCTGTTGAAGCTTTGCATGGTCTTCGTATGTTGTAGAGGCCAAGGCCAGTAACATAAACATTGAAGGTGTTGGCAAATAATTCTGTTGAGAAATTACTTTCAGTCACTTCAGCATTCACTGAGTTCTGCTAGTATCTGCTTTGGTCATAAGTGAAAATGAAAATAGGTGGAATCCTGCTTTGTTCCCCTCTAAGACAGAAAGGAAAAGAGAATGATGTGGGGGATAGGAAGGAGAAGGCCTGGGAGAGCAACGTTCTCCTTTGAGGACCGCTTCTGGGTGAATACTCTACCCATTGTAGGGCCTCACAGCAGGCTGGAATCCAACTTTCAGGATATTTTGTGGTGTAAAATACCATTATGATGAGCAGAAGCCATTAGGGGACTATAAGGAAAAGAAACTTGGGAGTACTGGAGAGATGGCTCTATTGTGAAGAACACTGACTATTCTTCCAGAGGACTCAAGGCTTGATTACCAGCACCCACATGGCAGCTCACAGCCATCTATAATTCCAGTTTCAGACACCCTCTTCTGGCCTCCATGAGCACCTGCATGCTCATGGTTCACACACATCCATTCAGGAGCACACACATGAATAAATTAAAGTAAATTTAAAAGATAACATGGGGATCACAGTTCAAGAAGGATGTTGTGATGGTTCATCTTGATTGTTAAGTTGATGAAATTTAAATGATGTGGAAACATCCTTCTGTTTCTGTCTCTAAGGGAGATGTGGTAGTTTGCATAGGACTAGCACCCATGGAGTCATGTATTTGAATGCTTAGTCACTAGGGAGTGGCACTATTTGACAGGGATGAGGAGGTGTGGCCTTGTAGAGGACGTATGCCACTGGGGCTTTTGGGTTTTGAATACCCTAGCCAGGCCCAGTGGCTCTCTCTCTTCCTGTTGCCTAGTAATTTGGATGTAGAACTCCCAGCTTCTTCTCCAGCACCATGTCTGCCTGTGTGCCTTCATGCTTCCCACCATGATTGTAATGCTATAAACCTCTAAACTGTAAGATAACTCCAATCAAATGCTTTCCTTTATAAGAGTTGCCATGGTCATAGTGTCTCTTCACAGCAATAGAACACTAACTAAGACAAATAGTTACAAAAAGGTTTGACTGGGGAGGGAAGACTGCCTCTAAGTGTGGGTAGATGGCACCATCCAGTGGGCTGTGGTTCTGGATTGAATAAACCAGATTAAGCTATCTGATGCCAGGATTTATGCTCTCTGTATCCTGGCTGAATAGGAAAGGTGATTGCAGTAGCCACACCTTCCATGCCACAATAGTCATGTCCCTTTGAGAACTGTGAGCTCCAGGAATGCTCCCTCCTTAAGTTCCTTTTTGTCCAGTATTTGTCACAGAAAAGAGGAAAGTAATTAATATACATGTCCTCATAGTAATTGTCTCTTTTGAACATTTCTCTATCCATTCCTCAGACTTCCTGGTTAATACTTTCCTTCCTTCTTTCTTTAAGTTTCTTATAGAATTACAAGTTCTTTTTTCCTCATGAAGCCACAGACCAGGAACTCTACAGCCCAGATTTGGGTAAATGACCATCTCAAAAATATGTATCACCACTCATTTTCTTTGCAGAGAGTATCCCTCTTTCTCAAAGTCTTGTTAGAGTTCTGATTTTAGCAGTAGTTAAATACATCCAATCCTCTTTATCACCAACTACATCATGTTACTGCAATTGCACACAATCCCACAAACCACAGTTCAATCCAAGGCACACCTTATTGTTGAAAATTGCATAGACACTATTCAAGATTTTCTGAAAAAACAAAAACCACTTGTGTGTTAACTTGTTTGCATGGGAATCATGACAAAACAGATGAGAACATCCTTAATTTGATAACACAGTCATTTATGGTGATGTTTAAATACGTGCTGAATGGAAACTAATGTGGTTAGTTGTGTGGTATAGGTGGAAATATGTCAGCTGGATCTCAGCACATTGGCAAAGGGTTTGAGCCATTTATGTTGGATAACTTGATGGTGTATGTGTGAGCATTTGTTTCCTTTCATAAAGGAAATGATGCCTGCAGCATTCCATATGTAATGTTTGAATGAGAGATAATTGCCCTACACACTAAAGACTATTTGCATTTAATTAGCATCACTTTCTACTGAGTTTCATTTACTATGCTGTGTAGATGTATCCAACCTTCCCATCAAACAATAAACACAGAACCAATGCAAAGAAGAAAGCCAAGAGGTCAGAGCCAAGAGCCAAAACCTTACCCTTCCTCCTGCAGTGGTCCTACCTCTCCGAACCAGAGCTACCTCTGTGTTAAAGTCTTTATATAGAGTTCCTGTCCTGCCTTCTCATTGGTTGTAAACCCAACCACATGACCGCCTCCTCACAGCCTGTCTGTATAGGCCTCCAGGTTTTCCATGATTGGTATTAAGATTAAAGGCATGTGTATCCAATAATGGCTGTATCCCTGAACACACAGAGACTTACCCAGCTCTGCCTACTAAGTGCTGGAATTACAAGCGTACGCTACCACTGCCCTGCTTTCCTATGGCTTGCTAATAGCTCTGACCCCCGGGCAACTTTATTTATTAACATACAAATAAAATTTTAATACAAATAAAATATCACCATATTTCCCCTTTTCTATTTTAATAAAAAGGAAAAAAAGAAAAAGCTTATAACTAATATAAGAAAAACTATATACAAAAGGACAATAACTATATACAATATATACAAGTAATAAATACCTAAACAATGTCTAGTCCATTTGTATTTGACAAATGCAGAGAAAATAATTTCATTATCTATCCTATTTTGGTAAGTCCAAAATGTATCCTAATTAATCTTCAACTATAACTAACTAACCTTCAACTATAACTAACTAATCTTCAACTCCCTCAGAGACCCAAGAAGGAAATAATATTAGCTAACAAAAATAAAAACAGGAAGTGCACATAAGCAACTTCCAAAAAATTTGAGAGTTGACAGAAACAGACAGCTGTCTGGACAGTCACCTGAGGTTTCTCCGAAGTGCTGGGGCATCATCTTCAGCCTATAGGCTTAGCATATCTGACAGACTCATTTGTGAAGTAGGATGTACACAAGGTCAACAGTTCAACCTCACATTGAGTGAGAGTAGTCCATGTACCAGAAACACCTGAATTCCACTAGTGTCATGTCATGATTCAGGATTTTAAATTCTGGAAATTGTTGATGGTTTTTTAATTCAGCTGTCCATTCTTCTTGGCTGTGTATATATGGCTTCATCTCAGCATCCCATTCTTCTCCATATCCCTCTATCAAATGCCAGTCTACTATTGAGAGGCGTGAGCTTAGTTACTCTTCAAGAATAACTGTTTCAGCTGCTGTTCCATTGCACATCAGAGGCCATCGGCCCACTGCCTGTTCAGCTGCCTTCGAAGAAAAGGGCACTGTACCTTTTTCGAATTGCGAAGGCCACTTCAGGGATGGTGTCATATTGTCCTGGCCTCTGAAGATGCCTTTTGATAAAGCCATAACCACACTTGTTTTGGCAAGAATCAGTAATCCTTTGTTTTATGTCCTGTCTGTCCATTTTGTCCTGTTGATTTGAGGATACTTTGTTGTCCAGTGGCTAACTTTTGCCACAATGAAAATTAACTCCATATGCAGTTTCTTCAGTGCCCATATTTTCTCTGAAGTAGATTGGTACTGCCAGGAGCCGACATGTCTCATAGTCATAACAAAAAAGAAAAATTTTCTAAGTTATTAAAACATTTTAAATGCCATATTCTGTAGATCTCTGAAGGGTTTGAAGATAACCTGTCTATCTAAAATATATCTACTCAATCTTGAAAACATAACTAATATAACTACAAGTTCTATTATAATATCTAACTACTAACTTTCATTTCTTTATATCCTAATAGTTGGTAATAACAGTCAAGGATCAGAAAATTGCATTACATTGTTAGATGAACGGTACAATTAGAAAAATATATATAACATTTTCTAACAATATCAATTTCAATATATATAATTTGTATACAATATAAAACAATCCAATCCAATGTAAAGTATTTACATTTTTCTTTTCTTTCTTTCTTTCTTCTTTTTTTTTTATAAGAACCTTAAATCTAATCTCCTTTGCTTAGCCTTTTTCCTAACCCTTGACAACAACTTGTAACCAACCCCCCTAATCAATGAAAATTATCCCAGACCCAAAACCCATTAAAAGACCAAAAAAACCAACCGCCCCACACCACCTCTTTGGGAATGTGGGCGTCGTATTCTTGAAATTGCTTCCTGCTGGGTATGGGCGAAGGTATCTTTATCCTGAAAGAAAAATTTTAGGTTAATTGTCAAATTCTAGGAAAGGTAAATATATCCTTCGTTATCCAGTCTGTGTATAATGCCAAAATTCAGGGTTTATCTCAAATCCTTATTCAAGTAGTCTTTGAGACTGGATCATCTCAGCTAGCTCTTCTCAAAATTGCTCTGAGCACTTTGTAGTTCAAAGCTGATCTGTAGATGATGTTTGTCAGCTTAGTGATGTTATTATTGTCCACGTGGAATTGTTGTTGTTGTGGGGCCCCATCTTCTTCCTGGAGACTTCAGTTGATGTTAGGCCTAACTGTGATTTCCTGCAAAAAACTGATAAGAGACTCGAACACAAAGACTATATATGCGACTTTTTAGAATTAGTTAGTACTCTATATGACCATTTATATCTTAACAAAGTTTAAAATGTATATATATCTATATATATTGATCTTGTAAATTTTGATATAAAATTCATACTTTAAGAAAAGTTTAAAGAATCAGAATAGAATCAAAGAGTTGAGATTCGTAATAGAATAGTCCCTTAATTAATTTGGCTTTTCTCCTGTCCCATAGCAGAAGATGGCTCTTTTCTTCTGGCATGATACAGGGAGTTTGCATTTTCCTTTTAACAACATGCTTGAGTTTAAAGAAGGAGAGAGCCATTCTCCAACTCCAAAGTCAGCTTTAAATTTTAATTGAACTGGGACTATTAGAAGTTAAATAGTGTTAAATCTTTAAAGAAAAGCAGAAACAAACATTTAGGAAGACATAAAATTTTTTTTTTTAGATAACATACCCATACGCCATTTCACTCTGTTTCTTAGGATAGATGATTTGTTCCTTTTCTTCAGTTGTCTCATTTGTCCAGTGTTCTTCAAATTCCTTAACCTTCATTCTCCTAAAAGACAAAAACAAAAACCTTTCCCCAAGGTTTTTTTGGGGATGTTCCTTTTTTACAAGTTATCTGATTAAATGAAAAGGCATGTGTTACTGGTGTAAGTTAGTTTAAATTGGATGTTTACGATAGTTGATGAACTATCACCTCCTCTAATTAAGAGGTCTCTCTTGTTCAAATCGAACCTTTATCAATTTTGATGGTACCCACAGCTTATCTTCTCCTGTAGAAATAAAAGCAAAACCTCGTCCCCAACGTAACACATACCCTGGTTTCCATTCTGAGGTCAGCACATCCTTAAAGTATATAGGTTGATTTAATTCTGTAGTTTTTTCTATTATCCAATGTCTCTCTGCAGCTGTTGTTCCTTTCTCATTGGCATTGAGAAAATTCAAAGTTAATAGAGCATTATGTAGTCTATTTCTGGGGGTTTTTGTTACTCCTTTTTGTTTATTTAGCATATCCTTTAGAGTTCTGTTTGATCTTTCTATAACTGCTTGACCTGTAGGATTATGTGGTATACCTGTAACATGGTTTATATTATAATAAGCAAAAAACTGTTTCATTTTAACAGAGACATATGATGGAGCATTATCAGTTTTGATTTGTGCAGGTATACCCATAATGGCCATAACTTCTAGCAAATGAGTGATTACAGAATCAGCTTTTTCAGAACTCAAAGCAGTTGCCCATTGAAATCCTGAATAAGTATCGATAGTGTGGTGTACATATTTCAGTTTTCCAAATTCTGCAAAGTGAAACACGTCCATCTGCCAGATTTCATTCCTCTGAGTACCCTTTGGGTTACATCCTGCTGGTAATGGTGTTTGATTGTAGAAGGAACAAGTAGGACATTTCTTTACTATTTCTTTGGCTTGTTGCCAGGTTATGGAAAAATCCTTTTTTAAACCTTTACTATTTACATGATGTTTTTTATGAAATTCTGAGGCCTCCAGCACATTTCCTATCAATAATTTATCAATCTCATCATTGCCTTGTGCTAGAGGGCCTGGCAGACCAGTATGGGATCGGATGTGAGTTATATATAAAGGATGACTCCTTTTTCTGATTGTATCTTGTAATTGAATAAATAATGAAGTTAATTCTGAAGCATCGTGGATAAATTCTGCAGTCTCAATATGTAATACTACTCTTTCAGCATACTGAGAGTCAGTTACTATATTGAGAGGTTCTGAAAAATCCATTAATACCAACAGAATAGCATACAATTCTGATTTTTGAACTGAATTATAAGGACTTTGAACCACTTTACTTAAATTTTCTGATTTGTAACCTGCCTTTCCTTGTTTGTTGGCATCTGTATAAAATGTACGAACTCCAGATATGGGTTTTTTCCTCACAATTCGAGGCAAGATCCAATCAGCTCTCTTTATAAGATCAATTCTATTGCTTTTGGGATATTTGCTGTTAATTTCTCCCAAAAAATTACTACAAGCTTTTTGCCAAGCTTCATTTTCTATCCATAATTTTTCAATGTCCTCCTTAGTTAAAGGTACGACAATTTCTGCTGGGTCTATTCCTGCTAATTGACGAAGTCTCAATTTTCCTTTCCAAATCAAGTCAGAGATTTTTTCCACATAAGTTTTTAATTTTTTATTTGGTTTATTTGGTAAAAATATCCATTCCAATATAATATCTTCCCTTTGCATTAATATTCCTGTTGGGGAATGCCTAGAAGGTAAAATAACCAAAATGCAATCCAGCTTTGGATCAATACAATCTACGTGCCCTTCATGTACTTTCTTTTCTACCAAGGCCAATTCTTTCTCAGCTTCAGGTGATAATTCTCTTGGACTATTTAAGTCCTTATCACCTTCTAAGGTTTTAAACAAATTATTCAGTTCATCATTTTTTACCCCAACAATAGTTCTTAGATGAGAAATGTCTCCAAATAATCTTTGAAAGTCATTAAGAGTTTGTAGTCGATCTCTCCTAATTTGCACTTTTTGAGGTCTAATTTTTTGAAGTTCTATTTTATATCCTAAATAATTAATAGAATCTCCTCTTTGTACCTTTTCTAAAGCAATTTGTAATCCCCAGCAAGGCAAAATTTTCTTTACTTTTTCAAACATTCTTTCTAAAGTATCTGCATTTGAATCAGCTAATAAAATGTCATCCATATAATGATAAATTATAGATTTAGGAAATTTTTTTACGTACCACTTCTAATGGCTGTTTTACAAAATATTGGCACAAAGTTGGGCTATTCAACATTCCCTGTGGGAGAACCCTCCATTGAAATCTTTTAACCGGTTGAGAATTATTATAAGTAGGCACTGTGAAAGCAAATCTTTCTCTGTCTTTTTCTTGTAAGGGTATTGAAAAGAAACAGTCTTTTAAATCAATAACTATGAGAGGCCAGCCTTTTGGTAACAGAGTAGGTAAAGGAATTCCAGATTGTAAAGAGCCCATTGGCTGAATTACTTTGTTAATTGCTCTAAGGTCTGTTACCATTCTCCATTTACCAGATTTTTTTTTTTATAACAAATACAGGAGAATTCCAAGGGCTGGTTGATTCTTCAATATGATGAGCATTTAACTGTTCTTCCACCAGCTCTTGTAAAGCCTGGAGTTTCTCTGTTGTTAAAGGCCATTGCTGAACCCATACAGGCTTGTCTGTTGACCATTTTAAAGGTAGAGCTGTTAATGTTTTTGGAAGATTATCAGTTGTTGTGCCCTGTTCTTGTATGACATGGATGGCTGGTGAGCACTCATTAGAATAATATCTTTTAATATTTCTCTCAGAAACATGTACTAATTTATGATTTGTTTCTGAGATTGGAGGGATATTAATCTGAGTATTCCACTGTTGTAACAAGTCTCGACCCCACAGGTTCATAGCTATGTTAGCCATATATGGTTTTAATTTTCCTTTCTGTCCTTCTGGACCTATACATTCAAGCCATCTTACACTTTGTTTCACTCTAGATAATGTCCCAATTCCTAAGAGTTGAATGTTTACCTCCTGAAGAGGCCAAGTTGGATGCCAAAATTCTGGTGCAATTATGGTAATGTCAGCACCTGTGTCTACCAGACCAGACAACAAAACACCATTTATTTTTATTGTTAGTTTTGGTCTTTGTTCATTAATAGAAGTTTGCCAAAAAATTTTCTTTATGTTTTTTCCTGTATTTCCTATTTTCTCTGTTTCATCATCTCGACTAACATGATTTATTCCAATAGACATTTGGTTATTTAGTTGCTTTGAGTAGGGGTTTCCTCTACAACTGCAGGAAAGGTTTGAACTGGATTTACTGTTTGGGCCTGCCTGAGGCCCCTCTGGGAGTTTCCCGAAGCTCGAGGCAGAGGGTTACCCTGTCTGTCCCTTGTTGATCTACATTCGTTGGTCCAGTGTTTTCCCTTACCACACCTTCTGCATACTCCAGAAGGAAGGGGCATTCTGTTGCCAGTGTTCCTTGAAGAAACATTATTTCTAGGAATGACCTGTTTACAATCCCTTTTCAAATGTCCTTGCTTTCCACATCCAAAACATCTAACATTGCTCAAACCTTTTGAAATTGCTTTTCCTACCCACATATCATCATGGTCATAAGCCTCTACATTAACTGTATCTCTAATCCAATCTTCCAAAGGTGCAGATCTTGCCTTTAACGGCCTAATTATTCTTTTGCACACTGCATTTGCATTCTCAAAGGCTAAAGATTCAATTATTATCTGACTAGCCTCTGAATTCGGGACCATTTTTTGTACTGCTGAAGTCAATCTTTGTAAGAAGTCTGTGAAAGATTCTTTGGGGCCCTGTATAACCTTTGTAAATGACTCAGTTTTTTTTTTCCTGGTTCTTCAACTCTGTCCCATGCATTCAAAGCTGCCGTTTTACATAGAAGTAGGGTTTGGACATCATATGAACATTGTGTTTGTACTGAAGCATATTGGCCTTCGCCAATAAGCTGATCCTGGCAGACTTGTATTCCGCTATCCCTCCATTGTCTTTCTATATTTTTAGCCTCATTACTGAACCACATTTTCCACTGGAGATTTTGTCCGGGTTCAAGAACAGCCTGTGCCAATTCCCGCCAGTCCTTTGGTATAATCCTATTACAAGTTGACCAGGTGTTTAACATTTGCTTTACATATGGGGAGTGCATGCCATAAGATGCTATTGCCTCCTTAAATCTTCGTAAGTCTAACATTTCAACTGGAACCCAAGTATTTTGTTCATTCTCTTCATCAGGTAGCTGCTGTACGGCTACTGGATAAATTAAGGGTGATTGTGTGAAAACTGGCTTTCTTTCTGTAACCTTACGATCCAATTTTGAAACAACTTCACTATTTATTTCTTCTGTCTGAATTTGAATTTCTCTATAATTCATTTTTACCGGTTTAACAAGTTTTTCTAAGACTGTTATCCTGGCACTTAAGTTGACGATCTTTTTAAATAGTAAAATGAGGATAAGAAAAGTAATAAACTGAATAATTCGATCAATATTAATCTTTTCATATAGTTGTTCCATTGTCAGAGTGCCTAAAATTTCAAACAAAGCCCAATTTTCTTCCAATGTACACATAAAGCCCATTTTTTTTTTAATGTAGAAAAAAATTCTCTTTTAAATAGATATGTTAATTGACTTACCAAGTCTGGGTAGAACAGTAGAATCCCAGGGAATTTCACAGCCACCTGGTGTTCGAGGTGTACTAATTTACACCTCTCTCTCCAGCAAGAGAGAGAGAGAGAGAGAGAGAGAGAGAGAGAGAGAGAGAGAGAGAGAGAGAGAAAGTGTAGCCCCTTGAGCCGAGTCAAGCCTTGGCTTTACAGGCAGGGGCCCTGTTCAGCGGGGCAGGTCTGAGTTGTTTGTAGCAGTTCCAGCTGCGGGTCAGTCAGGCCTGGGCCCAAGCTAGGCAGCTGGGCCGCCCAGGCTGGAAACCGGACCTGCCGCCAAGCCAAGCCAATCGGTTTTTGATGAATTCTTGTCACGTTGGGCGCCAAATGTAGATGTATCCAACCTTCCCATCAAACAATAAACACAGAACCAATGCAAAGAAGAAAGCCAAGAGGTCAGAGCCAAGAGCCAAAACCTTACCCTTCCTCCTGCAGTGGTCCTACCTCTCCGAACCAGAGCTACCTCTGTGTTAAAGTCTTTATATAGAGTTCCTGTCCTGCCTTCTCATTGGTTGTAAACCCAACCACATGACCGCCTCCTCACAGCCTGTCTGTATAGGCCTCCAGGTTTTCCATGATTGGTATTAAGATTAAAGGCATGTGTATCCAATAATGGCTGTATCCCTGAACACACAGAGACTTACCCAGCTCTGCCTACTAAGTGCTGGAATTACAAGCGTACGCTACCACTGCCCTGCTTTCCTATGGCTTGCTAATAGCTCTGACCCCCGGGCAACTTTATTTATTAACATACAAATAACATTTTAATACAAATAAAATATCACCATAATGCTGTTTTTTAAATTGTTTGATTATATGTTTGTTATATTTAGTAACTTTCTGAAGATATTGCTCAACCTGGATACTTCTCAAGGTTGTATCTAAAGGTCCTCCTCAAGAAAAGCATTTTTCAGTTACTGGGGATCATGGGCTTTCATTTCTCATGTATCTGAGAGATTATGCTGTATAGCATATTTTATTCTGACCATCAGTCACATGAATCTGAGGTGATTTGTAAAGTATTTGTTATGGTTTTGATATAGCATTTCCTCTAAAATTCATGTGTTGAAGACTTGGTCCCTAATGCAGTGTTCAGAGGTGAGGCTTTGAGAAGTGATTGGATCATGTGGATTCTGGTCTAACCAATGGGCTAATCCATTCACGGACTAATGATCTGATGGCATGATAGGAAGATGGTAAAGATTAGGGGCCTTGGTGTGGTTGGAGGAATGATGTCACAGGGGCATGTTTTTTTTTTCAAGTCTTCAACACATGAATTTTAGAGGAAATGCTATATCAAAACCATAACAAATACTTTACAAACCACCTCAGATTCATGTGACTGATGGTCAGAATAAAATATGCTATACAGTATAATCTCTCAGACACATGAGAAATGAAAGCCCATGATCCCCAGTAACTGAAAAATGCTTTTTTTGAGGAGTACCTTTAGATACAACCTTGAGGAGTATCCAGGTTGAGCAATATCTTCAGAAAGTTACATGCCCTTTATCCCTGTCATTCCTGCCTCTTCTTTCTGGCTATGATGGACTTTCACTTGGTACAGAGACTATAGGATTATATAAGCAGAAACACTGCTCATCTCCCCAAAGAGCCAGGGATGGGATCTGATGGAGAAAGACTATAAGACTATTTTCCTGCCACCTAGCCTCTTATATGAGTCTCCTGCCTTGCTTCTGATTAAAAGCAGTTTGTCCCATTGCCCCTGGACTGAAACCTCTGTAGCTATGACCCAAAATAAGCCTTTAATCCTTGACTTTCTGGTACTGTTATTTTGTCAGCATGACAAGAACCCTGAGCAGCTCAGCATTATAATATGGCTTTTAGAAGTTTATTCAGTTACAGCTTAGCGTGTGTGCCTCTCCAAAAGGATGTGTGGAAATGTGTTCCAGAACAGAACCTCTTAAGGTCCTCAGACTGTCAGTCTCAGACTCACCTCAAATGCTAATGGAGGTCCATCTTCCATGGAACCATGGCCTGAGTTGTGTCCCTTGACAAATACAGCCGTTGAGGCCCTAATCTTCATGGTATGACATTTGAGGGCATCACTGAGGTTAGATGAGCTCACAGAAACAGATGGTGATAGATGGATGGCTTCATATGAGAGAAAACTTCCTTGTCTCTGGGTGCCTGTGTGTCTCTGTCCCTTCATGAAAACCCACCGAGGAAAGGTTATGTATGACACAATGAGAATCTTACTGTCTGGGAACCAGGGAGGGAATGCTCACTGGCACTCCAGTGTGAATTCTGCCCTCTAGTACATATACATCTGTTAGTTAGCTCCAACTAAATAATGGCAGTAACAGAAAACTTTTAAAAATGGATGTTGCTTTGGGAGTGAGGAAAGTCTGGAGGAGTTCTGGGGTGCAAGGTGGAAATAGGAACATGAGAGCTGATTACAGTGATGCTTCAGGTAGATGACAGCTGGGCAGGGATAGTCTCATCAGAGAATGGGCCTGTAATCATGAGCAATGAGCAACTGTAGCTAGAAATGTGCATGTTAAAAGCCATCATTGTAGAGAGAGAAACATTACTGGGCACTAGAAAACCTGATTCTTGTAATAAAGGGTGAGAAAATGCTTCAAACTATTAACTAATGGAAGGTAACTAATGTGAAAGGTGAAATTAACTCTTTTTTTTTTTTTTTGGTTTTTCAAGACAGGGGTTCTCTGTGTAGCTTTGCGCCTTTCCTGGAACTTGCTTTGTAGACCAGGCTGGCCTCGAACTCACAGAGATCCGCCTGGCTCTGCCTCCAAGTGCTGGGATTAAAGGCGTGCGCCACCACCGCCCGGCAAAATTAACTCCTAAACAGAGAATTTCTAGGCAAACATTGAAAGTTTATCTTAGGTCTTTCTTAAGCTTCAAGTGAAATGGAGAGAGAGAGAGAGAGAGAGAGAGAGAGAGAGAGAGAGAGAGAGAGAGAGAGAGAGAGAAAGGAAGGTGCAGTTTGGCAAAAGGGAGACAAAAATTAAAAGATATGGAAAACCTTTCTCATCTACATTGTAGAAAGTGGGGAAGTGTGTTCAGCAGAGAACACATTGTGTGGCTGGGCTTTCTCTAGCTAGTGAAATTATTAGATTACATAAGCAAACAATATTGCTCATTTTAAACAAACAGGACAACGCGAACACATTGTGTGGCTGGGCTTTCTCTAGCTAGTGAAATTATTAGATTACATAAGCAAATAATATTGCTCATTTTAAATATACGGGACAATGCCAATGTGACATTGCTTTGAGTCATGTGAGAAGGGAATGTCTCTAATTACGATTGCCCAGATAATATTAGTCTGTGGACATGTCTGTTGGAGGTTGTCTTGATTGTTAGTTGATGCAGTAGGGCCCAGACTTCTGTGGGCAGCACCGTTCCCTGGCAGTGCTTGGTCTTGACAATAAGAAAGATGGGTAAACACAGACCTGCAAGCAAACCAGAAAACAGTGTTCTTCAATGGTTTCTGCTTACATTTCCTGCCTAAGATTCCTGTCCTGACATTTACCAATGGTGTACTGTGACCTGTACCCATAATCCTAATAAATCCTTTCTTCTCCACTGTTGCTTTTGGTCAGAGTGTATCACAGCAACAGGGATTAAGCAAGAATAGATGGGATAGGATAAAGGAAGGCTGCCAGACATCTTGGGTTCTATAGGACTGGAAGAAGATGCCTCTCACAGTTGTTCAACAAAAGTAAGAGTAACACGGTGTCAGCACAGAAGCGAAGCTCTCACCTTAAAGGACACATGAGAGTGACCATAGCCTGAGAACATGGTTCAGTTTGACCCAAATACCTTCTTGGAGTATGGTAACAGTTTCATGAAGTTCTTACAGTAACAGAAGAAAGACAATTATGAAGATATTCTCAGAAACATTGATAGGAATACCAGGCAGGCTGCTTTATAAGAACTCAGAGAAATCTCTGCTACTATTGTCAAATGTTATCTAGTGAGCATCTTAGCCAACTAGTGCATTCCAAAAGCGTTTACCTAATAGGTAGTTAAAGGGTATTAGACAAAACACAGAGGTGGGCAATGAATGGCTATTAAGGAATCTAAAGATAGCCTGTGACAATTTGGTTCTGTAACATTCCAGTTGTCCATAATCATAGAACTTGTACTCAATCAATCAACCTTACAGAACCTTTGAGTGGGAGGAGGTTCTAGTAATGCTGTCCCAAAGCAGTTATGAAATAACTGAGGCCATTGGCTTGTTTTAGAAGATAGATAGCTTCCCATTGAATCCATGGAGTAGGGTTTTTGGAACTTTGGGTGTGTGACTCCAATCTGAGAGACTCATCAGGACAGGATTGTTGTCTTGATGGATCCCAAAATCAAAGCCACCCTCCAGGAAATGCTAAGCATCCATCTGCAGTGGATTGCTTTGTCTGAAAAGCTAGTGGAATTTGTCTATCCTGTGCCTGACTCTCCAGTGTAGCTTGGAAGTGCAGCTTAATTTCCCAGGTTGACAGTTGTAGGAAAACTTGGTCTCTGGGTGAATCACACTCCAAGTCTTAGTCATGTCTGGTTTAGAAGAGTTTCAGATGAGATCTGGGGCCGTAGGTTTAGAAGGGGTGCTGGAGTGAGTTATGACCTCTGAGGATGGTAGGAGAGAATGATTTTTTCCATGGATGAAAAATACAAATTTCACAGGTCAGGGGAAGTAAGGTGTAGAATGAATTGTGCTGGCATCATGTTGAATGTCTGAACCCACAAATGAATGGTATTTGGAGTTGTTTCTAAAGAATAATGTTAAATGCCTGGGATCTAATGTGTTGGGATTGGTGTTCTATTAGAAAAGAGAGATTGAGTCATCTCTTTCCTCATATGTGCCTTAAAGGGATAATCATGGAAGTGGCTGACTTGAAGCTAGGAAGAGCACCCTCAGCAAGAGTTAATGCCTGACATCTTGATCTTGGATATCCTAGCCTCTGGGTAAAGGGAGGAAAAAATACAATCTACTGCAGTTTGTTACAGTTGAAGAAGACACTTGGTTTTTCTCAATATTACTCCATTTGAAACAGAAATGGGGTGACTCTGATGAAGCGCCCCCACCACTCATGTGGGCAGTGAGTATAGGGAGAGAGGAGAGCACATATGGGGCTGCAGGAGAGGAATGTCATGGGCTGGGTGAGACCTGGTTAACAAATGACACTTCAAGCCTGAGGATCCGAATTGTCAAAGCTCCAGGGGCAGAAGGGTTTGACATTGCAGCAGCAACTGGCTGGCCTCTGCTCAGACAGCCAATGCACAGTTTCAGTGGTGTGCAGATAACCCAGTGACCTGTGGAAGAAGCCAGTCACATTCTGAATGGGGATATGTGCCCAATCCACACAGGGCTTTCCTTTTTACCTCTCATTAAGAGCTATTTAGAATGTGGAAGTGCTGTGGAGCCAGTTCTAAGGAGTCAGTGTTGGAGTTGACAGCAGGGATCTTCTGAAGGGACATCTATGTCCCTGTTGCAGATGCTTAGTGTCTTTATACTGTCCCCAACATGGTCCTGTGGAGTCAGGGTTTGTCTTCTTTTCTGTTCTATAACATCTTCCTCTTGTACATTCTCTGAGCATATGCCTATGTGCACAGGTCACACTCTCAACACATGTCACAGTGGACTTGTCTCCGTCTCAGCTCTCAGCCAAGGAGGAGACAAAATGACTTTTGAAAATGTATTAATGGTTGTTGCTTCAGCCCTTGTGAGCTCCTATGAAGCCAGCTTAGTTGATTTTGTGGGCTGTGTTCTTGTGGTGTCCTCAACCCATATGTGTCTAAGCTAGGTCCTCTGTGTATATGCTAGGGTTGTGTAGGTTGGTGTTCTTGTGAGACCCCTAACAGTGGGATTGGGGTTGTCTCTGATTCCTTTGCTTGCTTTTGGGACCCTTTCCCTCCTACTGGGTTGCCTTGTTCAACCTTGATATGAGGGTTGTGCCCAGTCTTATTGTAACTTGTTATGATGTGTTCAGTTGATATCCCTGGGAGGCCTGCTCTTTTCTGAAGAGAAACAGAGGAGGAGTGGATCTGGGGGAGAGGGGAGGGGGAGGAGTGGAGGCAGAGGAAACTGTGGTCAGGAAGTAATGTATGACTGAAGAATAAATAAAAAATAAAAATAAGTAAAAGAAAGTATGTTAATGGTATTTAGAAGATGGCTTTTTAGTTAACTTGTTTACATTTTAATAAAGAGCCTTCAGGAGGCCAACTCAGTACAAGTGGAAATTCTAGGACACATAGAGGCTGTTTTCTTCTCAGAGTACATGGTCATCTGCTTGACTTGAACTGAGGATAAAGCAACCGTGAAAATGTAAATATAACAGAATAAATCTAGGTCTCTTCAAGTCCTAATAAATAATCTAAGACTGGAAACAAGGCTTATGGAGTAAGCATGAACCCCAAGTTTGAGCCCCTACCACAGTGAAAACCAAGAGTGATCATACAAGTGACTACACTTGCAGTCTGGGAAGTGGGGGAGATAGGAAGATTGTTCTCTGGGACTTGCTGGTCACCACATTCACAGAGAGAGAGACCTTGTCTGGAGGGAAAAAAGCCAGGAAGTGATAGAGTACAACATCCTGCATCATCCTCTGGCCTCCCATGCTTGTGGGGATAGATGCACCCACACAAGCACATGTGCATACACCATAAACTTGTACACCACACTCACATGCATCTAAACATGCACACACACACACATGCACACATATGCACACAAAAACACATGCATACACACAGCACACATTCATGTATACATACACACATCTATACACATGCACACACAAACGTACAGACACTTACATGCACATTTAAATGCATCTAAAGACATGTACACACATGCACACACACATGCACATGTACACACACACACACACACACACACACAGGCTATGATGAAACCATCTTTGCCCCAGCTCAGCAAACTCACGGCTGTGTGGATCCATCCCTATTTCTAAGCTTTCCCAGCTTCTCATTCTTCCTTTTTCTCTCCCTCTCTCAGCCTATGAGCACTTTTACACCTATGTGGGTGCATGTCGGTCCTTCTGTCTTTGACCATTTTTCTTTAAATTTGTCTGTATCACCATCTTCTTAAACCTGTACTAGTTCTGCACGCTTTTCCCCCACCTCTTACCACACATCTAGGAAAAGGAGCCTGACAATCATGTCTCCTGTTTTACCCACCATATGACCGTATCTCCTGTTTTACTCACAATACAATCACGTGCCTCCTATTTTACCCATGATACAATCATGTCTCCTATGTTTTACCCACCATACAATCACATCGTTTATGTTTTACACACCATACAATCATATCCCTGTATGTTTTACTTACCATACAATCATATCCCTGTATGTTTTACTTACCATACAATCACGTTCCCTGTTTTACCATTTGTTTTTAAATTGGCTTCTGCTCACAACTCTCACCTCTTTCCCAGTTCTAGCTCAGCAACACCAAGAACTTCTTTCACTAAGTTTCACCAATGCTTTACCAAACTCTAGACCTGGCAAGACACTGTACATTGCTAAGTAGCCCCTGTTTAAAGAAAAGCCACCGAGACACTCTTAACAGTAACAGTGTGACCTCTCCACCAAGGGAATCTGAGACTATAAGAATGTTCCCTCCACCCCTTGTTATACTGGGCCCATGTGGAAGGAGTTGAAACTGTTGGTAGAGAAGGCATCGGGATGGGACTGGGGGAGAAGACAGCATTTCTCTGTCACCTGTGTGGATTTTCAGCCTCAACTAGAAAGCTGTTTCTTCAGGCAGGGTTATCAGTTACTGCTGATGTTGGCTCTCCTCCTTACTATGGAATGACCACCCACATCCCGCAGTCTGTGTACCCCATGGACTCCCCAAATTGTAAAATCTGTCTGTGGATGTTCTTTAAGGCCCTGAGGGTGATGTGTTCTTTCTCCACTGCCACTCTGATTGAGAACCACTGATAGGGAAATGAAAATTTGGCTTTTGCTTGTATTAAGCAGGACATTTGCTTCACTAAAATAAACTGTTCTTGGGGTTGTAGATGACAGAAGTGACAGGCCTTCCAGAGCTTTCTGCAGCACAAAGGAAGCAAAGGTGTGAAAAGTCTTGCAGACAAATACATTTTTAAGGTTATACACTTTCTGTATAAAATTGTCTTCTGTATTTCTTTACCTGTGGGATAAACATATGAATATACCTTTATGCATGTATACATTCTAATTGCTGTGCAGACAGTTACTGACTAATAATAACTAACTAATAATAGCAACTAATTAGTTATTGACTAATGAAGCCTCTCTTCACTCTAGAAGTGTCCAATATCAGATAATGAGTGATATGCTTTTCGGATTGTGTTCTCAACTATAAGATCCATGAGGAAAGGCACTTCTTCCTGTGTGCTGATGTGTATACATGTTGATGTCTTGACAGGGCCTGGTGGCTTACTGGGAAATACTTGTTAAACAATGAGAAAGAAGTCCATCCCTCAGTGGTGTGCCATCAGGAGCAGGATGGCCCGTCCAATAAGAAAAGTACGTGCTCACTTGCTGAGCCTTTCTGAGGGGGCTTGTTGTGCTTTCCATCTCTTCAGTTGGACTTTCTGTTGGCTTCTTTGACAGAACACCCATGGCAGACAGAGACAGCCGACTCCACACATACCATCTACATGATTTAACTGACTGCTCTATAAACTCCACACATACCAGCTACATGATTTAACAGACTGCTCTGTAAGCCTGTTTATGTTTTGAAAAGACATAAGTCATTCATATTTACATATCATGGGTGTTTTGGATGTTATAGCTTTTCCAGAGGCTGATAGATGATTATGGGAAGCACCTGGTGAAGGATGATATACAAATAACAATTTAGTATCAAACAATATTATGTCTCACAGAACTGGGATAGATTAATTCCTTTGTTCCTTTTTCATCCTATCTCTCACCATGACTGAGTATACACTGACACATGCACGCGCGCGCACACACACACACACACACACACACACACACACACACACACTATGCATGCTCAAAATATCATTCCATCATGCTTTATTATCACATTCCAATTCTAGTTCTGGATTACTTTCTGAAGAAACTGAAATCTACTCTTCATTCAGGAGAAATATATAATTTGCAATTTGGCCTTTGATAACAAGATGAAATGATTAAATTAACCATATCATTGATTTGGTTAATAAAAGAACTTATAATCATAAATAAATAAGTATTTTCCCTAATGTGCTAGAAATGACCCAGCTACTCTCAAATTACTTAGGTTTCCTTCTATAAGTAATACTGGACTTCGGAAAATACAATTCAGAAAGAATGAGGATGAAATAGTATTTTTCCAGCTCTGGCTGACAGCTTCCAGGCACTTGTTTCCCAGGCTCTGTGATCAGGAAGTCAGTTACTGACCATCCCGTTGTAGGGTTGAACTAGTTGTAGTGCTGAGAGTTTGCTGTGCATAGGTTTTCCCCATTATGTGACACACCATTGTCCAGTATTTCCCTCAGGAGTCTTTTGGGCAATATTGGAGGACAAAAGAAAAATGATTACTCAGATTTCTTGCAGTTGGTTTGGGTGTTTTTATAAAGTTATTTAGATATTTTTATTTGCAGAGAATGAAGTTAAGAAACAAAAGCTAATTAGATAACATACTTGGATGTTAAAAAGAAAATTCTACAGTGTGAGGACTTGTGCCTTCTTCAAGAGCAGATGAAGAATGTCTTCTGATGCACTTGTTAATTATTTTAAACGTTTAGAAAATGACATTGAAAATTGAGTTGTTATTTGCATATGCTTTTGGCTTATGAATTCATTAGTTAGGTGGGTAATGAGAATTCGTTACTTTGGCAGTATTGTTAAGACATCACAGAGCACATGCAAAAAGGCCCCATCTGCTATCTGTGCCTCTTCTTCTTGATTATGTTACAGAGAGCACTAAGCTGTGAGGTTGTGCCTTGGTGTGCACTAGAATCTTAGCAAAATGAGAAACTTTTGTGGATTCCAAACTCAGGAGATGGGATGCTTCCTGTGGCTTGATTGTGTAGACCAGAGTGTTTTCCTAGTACACAGGAAGCCGTGGATCGGATCTCATTGCCACATAAAACAGGTTTGGTTGTCTGTAGCTGAAAGTTTTGTCAAGTCCCACCTGGCCCTGCAGTCTCACAGCCATTTATAAAATAATCACTCTGAGGCTTAATATTATTTACAAGCTTATGGCCATGTTGGTAGAGCATGAGACACTTAATGTCAGGGTCATGAGTTTGAGCCCCACGTTGGGTGCCAAATGTAGCTGGAAGTTTTCTCCAGTCCTGCCTGGCCCCGCAGCCTTGTATAAAATAATTACTCAGAGGCTTAATATTATTTGCAAACTTATGGCTATGGCCTATGGCTCAAGCTTCTTGCTAGGTAGCTCTTATAACTAAACTCAGCCCATTTCTATTAGTCTATGTGTCGCCATGTGTTCCATGGCTTTACCTGTGTGTCATTACAGACAGTGGGATGGCATCTCTTCTGCCTCTGCCTTTCTTTTTCCTGTCTCCTTGTTAATTTCCCACCTAGGCCAAATGGCTTTATTTATCAACCAATCAGAGAGAGCAACACATATTTACAGTGTACAGAAAGACATCCCACAGCAGTGGTCCAATCCTATAAATCCCAGCATATGTGAGGTAAAGAGAAGAGAAGCAAAAGTTTAAGGTCTTTCTTAGATACATGGCCAGTTAGAGTCCAGCACCTATACACACACAGGAGAGGGTGGGAGGGAGGGAGACACACACACACACACACACACACACACACACACACACACATACACACAGACATATAGAGAGAGACAGACAGACCAGAGGTGAAAGGGCTAGTGGAGGGAGGGTTAAAGGGCTGTATTGTTATGAGTTACAATGATATAGGTATGAGTAGGAGTGAGACTCTTAAGAGAAGAATTAAGCACCAAAGAGAAACAAGAGAAAGTGTGTGTGTCTGTGTATGTGTGTGTGTGTGTCTGTGTATGTGTGTTTGTGTGTGTGTATCTGTGTGTGCATGTGTCTGTGTGTGTCTGTGTGTGTGTGTATGTGCATATTGTGTACTTGTGTGTGTGGTGTGTGTGTGTGTGTGTGTGTCTGTCTGTCTGTCTGTGTGGAGATTCCCTGACCATTTTCTCCCTGAGTCCAGGAACAGCAAAATCTATGGAAATCTTTGAATAAACTGTGAGTATCTTGTGAAGACTCCATGTCTTCACAACAGTATTCTTGTCTGGTTGGTCTCTTTGTGGTCTGGCTAAATTCTACAATTGTTGTGTGGTCAACAAACTACTAAACGTATACAGTGCAATAATTTGCTTTTCTTTAAGACATCTCAGTGTGTGGGGAGGAATCTTCTGTATCACACTGAATATTATTAGACTCACTAATCACCATACATACACTTGCTTTCACTGTAAATATTGCTAGACTAAATTTTAAGCATCATTTCACTGATCTGACTTCCTCAATTCACTATTGTTTGGTTTTCTTAAAACTGTGAGCTTTGTCTTTGTTATTTCAGCACTCCACACATTGGAAAACCATTGATCCACTGAATGAAAGCATAAATTTCATGTGCTGCAAATATCCCAAGGACCCTTCCTATCTTATGTTTCATGTCCTCTGTGTTCATGAGTCAACTTCTCCCATGCTGACAACTAGCAACTGTACATCAGGTACTTGGTAGGCAATGCAGGTGGCCCCGTATTGTAGTGGCCTTTCCTGGCACCTGCTCCACTGCCAGCTGCTAGCCTGCTTTTCTTTCTGGGTTACAGTTCTATTCTCACTGGGTTGCCTCAGATATGGTAAGCTCTGTTTCTCAAGTTGGCCTCCACCAGAATTGAACTTGCTGTATAGCCTGTGAGGGAACTGTGTGTGATTATTCTTTATTCTAACAGTTACTTATTGCAGAGCTGCAGGTGATTTCTTTTGCAAATGGGTATAATAGGAAATGAAGTATTTGCCTCTGCAAAATAGGTATCGCTTCCCCACTAAAGAAAAGTCTAAATAGTTTTATGAGCTTGTGGTAGGTTTTATCTGATTTTTCTCTTTAAACAGCTGAGTTTGCTAGTTAGATATTTAGAAAGGAAAGATACTAGGGGTACTATGTCAATCCAACCCGCACATACCTCTTTTCTTATACAAACTTCTAGAATCATTTCTTTAGACATCTGCTTCTGTTATAAGAAGAGCAATTGTTTAGTGCCCCCATGGGGCTTCCAAGTTTTCATTCAAATGAATGTATTAGCAGTGTGGAAGAAGAATTATTAGGGCTGTCTTGTTGAATGTTGAATGGGAGAGTGAACCCATTTTCTACAAAAGAGGCTTTGGCTATACACATACAATGTGAAATGCTGTGAGAAATACACTGTGTACTCTCTTAATCAATACAATTTCTGATTCTTTATTGTCATTTGAGTCTTGATTAGTTGTTTCAGCGTCTCTGTGTTTGGATGTGAATTAACACAAAGAAGTGTAGAACAGAAACTTAAAAATTACCTTTTTGTGTTTCATACAGTTGTTTAAATTGACAAAATAAGCAATTATATTGGAGATTGTGTATTTTTGTGTTTATCACCAGAAAGTTCTATTCTTCATGCTTCCTATCTCAGAGGAGTTTATGGTTTAAAGGCACTTGAAATCTGCTTCATAAAGCAAACAGATAACTGTGGCACTATAAGGATTGGAAGTAGTTACCACATGAAATTATTTTTTGTGTCAAACATGGTATTCCAAAGAAATATGAATAGGTGTTCAATTGTACAAATCTCCTCAGACATTGCCAGTAAAATAGTGTGGAAGAAATGGAAGCAAAAGACAGAAAGTGGTAACTTTCATAATGAGACGTTGCTTGTTCTAGGAGATGAATGAGACACACAGATGACTACATCTGCAGGAAGTTAGCAGGCTGAATAACATCATTTGCAATGCATTTCAGTTTTCCCTTTGGACTTCTGAAGTAATGTCAGATTCTGAAAATTCCCACAGGTCATTTCAGAGTTGTTTCTTCATTATTTGTAAATATTTCTTGGGGTTGCCAGCCATAGATTCTACAGCTTAGAAAAGCCTCTTAGAAAAAAAAAACAAGCATTCTGCTATGTTGTCTGTGTTCTTCCTGATCCTCTGTTTGAAACACAGAACAAGGAGAAGGGACCATTTGAAAGCATAGATTCATTGTGGGAACTACCTTCTGGCTTATCACAGTCTAAAAACACCAATAACACAGTCAACGATGAGTATAGCCAACACCAAAGGATACTGGTGAGGTGGAGAGGTCAAGGAAGCAGGCACTTCGAGTGCTCTTTGGTGATGAAGTTTATAAATATGGTCAAGGGTAGAAGCAGAGTCAACACACACCTGTGCTTTTATGAGGTACCATGAATACATAACACACTGGGAAGGATATTTTATGAGAGAGTGGTCTTTTGATGAACTGCATCCTATAAATTTTATGCTTGACTATATAAAAAGAGATAAACTGACAAGCCAAGTCGGTTTCTAAGTTGAGAGCAAAGACTTATTAAAATGATTCATTTTACTCTGTACTGGAGCATAGGCTCTGAGGCAATGCTTTTGAACAGCTGGGTTAGAGCTCTCCACACTATTTGACAAAAGCAAGAGATAGATGTTTTATTTAGCTTCTGAGTAGGCTCTTTTTCTTTCTTTTAATGTGTTTTTGTTAAATACTGTTTCCTACCTGTTGTAGCAGAAATGGCTGTCAGCAACTCAGCTCTTACCTCCAATTCTGGGAGCATGATACAGAGATCTTCACAGGATCAAATAACAACAGCAATCTGGAATGTCCTGTGGACAACAATCAATTCATTAAATACTAAGCATAAGAGCAGTGAACCATGGTATTGAGGAACTTCAGAGTTACTCTGCTTACCACCACATCCAGGCAAAAATGTCTGAGCAATTTAAAGGCAAATACTCCCAATATGTTTCTTTTATTTATTTGGTTATTTGTGTAATAAACACCCACATTAATAACAGTTACCATATTCCAGATACTCTTCAAGGTACTTAAGAGAACACAAGAGGATGTCATGTCACTCTTAATTTTCAAATACGAAATGAAGGCATCACTCAGGACCTGACTTTTTGAAGCTTCTGTTGTTGGTAGTGTCAGAAGCCATGGCTGGAAGGATCTTTGGAAGGTGTTATACTCTCAGTCAAAATCAGATCTACACTGTTGACTGGAGCAGGAGTACCACCACCCACCCTCCCAGTAAGAGGCAAGACAATCATTGTTTCATCGTGGACCAGGTCACCCTTGCCTCTGGAAGCACAAGTATCTGAAGATCAAAATTACACAAAGATTCAAATTTCTATTGAAACAAAAATAGAGGAGTTGACAGCATTTCTTTCTAATTTTAGAAAAACGTTGAAACTTATTACAGGTGTTACCTTTATATTCATTTTGCAACAATTTTCCCTTTTATCAGCTTCCCAAGTTTTCCTAATTAGGTGCTTGTGATCATATTTATTTTGGATATATTTTTCTTGTAAAACAGAGTTTAAAATAGAAATATATGGAATCACATCTACTAAAAGGAAGAAAGAAAACTCTCAAAACAAATAGCATTAATAAGAAAATAGATTTTAAAAATAGTATCTTCTAGAAATGACAGAGAAGCTCCTTCTGTGAAGTCTCATTAATGTAGGTGCCTAAACATGACCCAAACAAGACAGTACCAATAGACATACCAATGTGGGCAGGGGAACACTCATGAGGCCCAATGCTGGGCAAAGAACTAAGGGCAACTAAGGTATAGTGAGAGTGGAAGAATAAGTCTTCCCCAGGGAAGAGCACACCAATTGGTTATCAGATACCAAATGGTCAGCCCTGAAGATGTACATACATGTAACATAATATGGGCTTATCAGGATGCGTTAGTATTTATATAATTTATATAATTATGTAATAAATATTATATATATATCAACATTTAATAAAAAAGAGGGCATGGATTTGAATGAGAGCAAGGAGGCTACACAAGAGAGATAGGCAGGAGGAAAGTAAAGGGGGAAATGATACAATCATAGTATAATCTTAAAAGTGATTTAAAAGTAAAATAATATATTTATTTTGTGTACATGTAAAACGTTTGTGATTACTCGATTTTTTTAATTGTGAGGGGAAAATCTTTGTCAAAATTTATCTTTTCTTGATAACATTTTCTTTTCACTTTTTTGTTTTTTGTTTTCCTATTGTGTGATGGGGGGAGGGGCTGGGGGGGTGCTTACTCAGGCAGAACAAGCACCCTGTTACTATCTGTATCCTCAGCTTCTTTGACTTTCTTATTTTGAGACTGGGATTCACTAAGCTGCTTAGTGAACTTGGACCTTGGAACTTCCCTCTGTAGCTCAGGCTGGCTTAGAGCTATGGTCTTCCTGGGTCAGTCTCCCAAGGAGCTGGTGTTAAAGGCCTGCACCACAGGACTCTCAGGAGTGTTTAAATTATCTACTTCTGGTCTATATAAATCTAAAAATTAGGTACATGTAGATTAATTTAATTTTTCTTTAATATATATTTCAAATTTTCACTATAGTTTAGTTTTGTCCTTTTATTGAAAATAGATCTAGCCAGGCGGTGGTGGTACATGCCTTTAATCCCAGCACTTGGGAGGCAGAGCCAGGCGGATCTCTGTGAGTTCAAGGCCAGCCTGGGCTACCAAGTGAGTTCCAGGAAAGGTGCAAAGCTACACAGAGAAACCCTGTCTTGAAAAAAAAAACAAAAACAAAAAGAAAACCAAAAACGAAAATAGATCTTTTTTCATATAACATTCCTGATTGCAGTTTACCCTCCCTCTTCTTCTCCTACCTCCTCCACACCTCACCTCCAATCCAGATCCACCCCCTTTCTGTCTCTCATTAGAAAACAGACTTTTAAGGGATAATAATAAAATAAAATAAAACAAATCTAAGCCATTGGAATTGGACAAATCAAGCAACCAGAAGGAAAAGAGCCCAAGAAAATGCATAAGAAACAGAGAGCTATTATTCCCACACTTTGGAATCCCATAAAACACTAAACTGGGAGCAATAATATAAGTGCAAAGGACCTGTAGGCTAAAAGGAGAGAAGAAAAGTATATAAATAAAATAAAAGTAAAAGAATAATACAAAGATAAAAAAATAAAAGGAAAAGCCTTGACATATTATGAGGCAAGGAAACTCCAAAAATGCCATTGAGTTCATTTTTGTTGGTAATTTACTGTTGGGCCTGCAGCCTACTCTTAAGAGTATTTTGTTTCTCCAATGGGGTTCTCTTGGAGAAAACCAAAATTTCATTTTCAAGTAGTTTTCAGTTGGAGGTTGCTTCTATTCTAGGATCACATCTGGTACAGAGCCAGGCAGGCCCCTCAGTCTCTGTGAGTTCATATGTATGTCAATCATGTTGATTTACAGGGTCTTGTTTTCTTGGTGTTTTCCATTCTCTCTGGCTCTTACATTCTTTCTGTCTCCACTTTCACAGGGTTTTCTGAACTCTGAGGGGAGGGATTTGATGGAGACATGTTGTTTAGGGCTGAGTGTTCCAAGGTCTCTCACTCTCTGCATAATGTTTGGCTGTAGGTCACTGTACTTGTTCTCATCAGCTGCAGGAGGAAGTTTCTCTGATGATGGCTGAGCAAGGCACTGACCTATGAGTATAGCAGAATGACAAACATATGATACAATCAATGGAAACTTGAAAATCCATAATCACACAGACAGCCCTAGTCAATCCCAGTGGTCACAAACAAAATCAAAAGCATAAACTTGAGAAAGAAATTGTAGGCAGAAGGGCTTTGATTGAGATGGGAGGCAGACAAAGGTGAGGGCCAGAGTAACCAGTATGCATTATATATGTGTGTGGAATTGTCAAAGAACAAATTTAATAAAAGATATTAAAATATTAAGCAATATTTATGTTTGTTATATAGGGAAGTTCACATAGCTCAGCTTTGAAAAGAACTCTTAGCTGGTGTGGAATCTAAAGTAAATCTTACATGCATGGTGTGCTGCTTCCTCCTTATTATAGTTGCTGATGTTCTGAAGGGTTTTATTATCTCTAAAGGCATAAGAAATACACTTACATATGTTCATATTGATAGTAATAAGAAGAGCATTGAATTTAGTTCATTAGGAGTTTGAATCTATTTGCCTGATCAAAGAACTATTAGTGTAAATGAATTCAATATGATTTTTTTTTCTTATCCAAAAGGAACATTGATCATCCCAGTGTTTTCAAAGTTTAACCTATTTGAGGATTTTGGGGTACACAATTGAAAGTAAGATTGAAAGATTTTCTAAGTGGCACTGAAGTCAAACCATAACAAAATAGGAGTGTGGCATTTCATAATATTCCATACTCTGAGAGTTGATCCACCCAGACTAAAAACAATGGTATTTCACATAGCACTACAGTGAGATCTCTATGTATTGCAGAGAATAGTTATTTTTTAACCCTTCACTATTAAATTAGAATGAAATTTGTCTATTTTAACCTAAATACAAAAATGTTATACTTTAAAGTACATTACAGTTTAGATGGGTCCATATGTATTGTCAAGTTATGGACTGTCCCGACAGCTGAGTGAATAATGTAGAGGAATAATAACCCAGTATGTTATTCCTCCTGAGTGAAAACTGTAAGAACTCATGCTTCCTACTGTACTTTTAGAAGTTAATGTAAGTCTGATGTATTTTCATATTTCAATTGCACCTACATTAAAAATGTCAGGTTTCACTCATCTCTTACAGTAACGCTGAGTCTATATAACCATTTCCAACATTGTTTCCCAAAGTCCACAAAAGACTTACAGGGAAAAAGCAAGATCATACAAATCTCATACTATGTTGGCTCATGAAGGTTAATTAAAACACAGAGCTAAAAAACATTATCTTTAAAATAAGTTTATTAGATAGTTTGCATGGAGGTACATCTTGACCTGGAATTTGAGATGTTCCAATGTTTCCTCTTTTCCCAGGGGAATGTATAACTGAAACCATAGCCTATTCAGAGAAAAATAAGTATGCATAGTTAGTGGAGGGAATGAGATTTTAAGATGTTGATCCCTTGTAGAAATTTGATATGGAAATACATGTGATGCTGTGTGTAATCCAGCTGATCAGGAGGGTAAAGGTTACTTGTCAAAGCCTCTCTGGGCTACCAAGTGAGTTCCAGAATAGCCTAAGTAACTTAGTGATCATTACTGTGGTAGTTTGAGTGTAACTGGTCCCCATAAGTCACAGATAATGGCACTATTAGGAGGTGTAACCTTGTTGAAGTAGATGTAGCCTTGTTGGAGGAAGTCCATCACTGTGGGGGTGGGCTTTGGGGTCTCTTTTGCTCAAGCTTCCCTCAGTGTTGCTTTCAGACCATTTCCTGTTGCCTTCTGATCAAGATGTAGCCAGCACCGTGTCTGTCTACATACTGCCGTGCTCTCTGCCATGATGATAAGAGGAATGAACCTCTGAAACTGGAAGTGAGCTACCTCAATTAAATGTTATCTTTAGAAGGAAGGAAGGAAGGAAGGAAGGAAGGAAGGAAGGAAGGAAGGAAGGAAGGAAGGAAAGAAGGAAGGAAGAAAGAAAGAAAGGAAGAAAGAAAGAAAGCCGGGCGGTGGTGGCGCATGCCTTTAATCCCAGCACTCAGGAGGTAGAGGCAAGTGGATCTTTGTGAGTTTGAGGCCAGCCTGGTCTACAGGGCAAGATCCAGGAAAGGCACAAAGCTACACAGACAAACCCTGTCTTGAAAAAACAAGAAAAAAAAAGAAAGAAGGAAAGAAAGAAACAGACCGGCAAAAAACCCACACTGTATTGATGACTGGGGATATGCCTGAGTTGTGGTAGAGAGCCTACAACCTCCAGTACGTTAAACACAAACAAAACCAGAAATTTGATTATGTGCTATAGTGCTTGCCTTGCACACACAAAGACCCAAGTTTTATTCCTAGCACCAAAGGAAGATAAGAAAGAACAAATAAATTTTCAAATTGGTTATCATCAGCCATACTATCAGGTATTCATGCTATGGGCAATTTGATGATATAAAAAATAAAGAATTCCTCAAGATTATTGGTGTCTCATTTCTCCCACATGTATGCTATCACTCCTGACTTCCCATGCTCTATACTTTTACCTGTAGGGTAGTTTATATCATCACTCCAAACTTCTCATGCTCTATACTTTTACATATATGGGTAGTTTATATCATCACTCTTGACTTTCCATGTTTTATACTTTTATATATATGGGTAGTTTTCTTTCCCATCAAAGCTTAGGCTCCTAATCTCATCATTTTAGTCTGCATGCTGGATTTCTTGTTCCAATGATCTTACACGTTTTATCATAATGATGCCATTTTTTGAAAGGAATATGTCAAAGATACCTGGCCTAGGAAAATCCAGGACCTTTTAAATTATATTCTTCTCCTCTCTTTTACCATGAAATCTTTAACTTTGCTTTTCTGAATTTGGAGACTTTGGGTAGTCTAAGAATTATCCATGGCAACTTATTACGCTGTGTGCAGAGGTTGTCATTTTGTCCTGAGGTCTCAGGGATGTCCTTGATCATTAGTTCCAGCCACTCAGTTGGAATGATTCCGAGAAAATGGCCTCTTACTGCCCTTCAACCCACTTTCTTGCAGATTCTTTTCAGGTAAGCCCGTGAAATACTGATCGAGTTCTTAGCTACAACTGAAGGAGCAGCTAGCTGAAGGATTTCTCTACTTGATATCCTGAGTTCATTTTCCCTTCCAATATCAGGAAATAAATATTTAGAAAACATCTAGCTATCCACCATTCAACTGTACATGGCCTTACTGTATAGTAGAATATTTAACAAATAAGTCATATAGTAAAACTTTGGTGCATAACACAGTAAATGACTAGTTTAGTTTAGTCTACATACCAAGGCTCGCTTCCTTTCTCTCTGTCCTCCTCACCCATAAGCTTCATCTGTGTTCTAGTTTTTAGTCTCAGATTTGGTAAATGTCTTCCCCATCTCATGTGCTTCTTATACAAAGTGGCCTACTTTCTTATTGCTATGTTGAGTCAGGTGTTCTCATTGGTGTACAGGAAACCAAGAGCTTATTTACTAATCATAGGAAGTTTTCAATTTAATTTCAAGGATTATTCTTATAGTGCATGTTTTTTATTCTCTTTGAAGTTTTAAGTATTGAATCTGATATTCTTACAAGTCTGATGGTGAATGTAGGGATGCATTCCCTAAGATAATCTTTTTAGATAATGTGTGGTGGTGACCTTCATAAAATCTGATTGTAAGGTTTGATTAAGTATTTATTTTATTATTTGCTATTTTGTTATTATTAATAATTTATTATTGGTTTCTTGTTATTAATTTATTATTATTATTATTATTATTACAGAGTCTCACTATGAACTCCTGCTTGGACTGGAACTCCCCATGTAGACTATGTTGACCTTGATTTACAGTGATTATTTTGCCTCTGCCTCATTTTGTGTGTGTGTGGTGGTAGTGGGGTTAGAAGAAAATTGGAGGAGTCCACTTTCTGCTTCTACTACTTAAGTCCTGGAACTGACCTCAGGTCACTAGGCATGAAAACAAAAGCCCTTACACACTGAAGCATTTTGCAGCCCCATTGGATTGCCTATGTAGACTCCACTGACCTTATGTTTGTAATATCCCTGCCTCTGTCTCTCAAGGACTGAGATTATAGGTGTGTGCACTGCATAGGCTTGAATATTTTATCATTTTCCCCCTATATTTCAATTTAAAAGATCCCACTGAATGCCTATTGTACATTCTCATGTCTTTGATTTTTAAGTTGCTCTTACCATGAGATACTAGAATCACCACAGGCACTCAAGCATTTCAAAGGTGCTTTCTGCATGTTAAAGTGTCAGTGTGTGCTCATTGCAGAAGTATTAAAATGTGTGTTGTGGATTTGAACAAAGACCTTTCACCTTACACTCAAGATTATCTGATTATTAAAACACATCCACATCTCCAATCCTTGGTTTTCTTATAATGTCATGACCTTTAAATGCAAGAAGAGATGCAAATGCCACTTGTTCTCTCAAATACTTAAGCCATTGGGGGTATTTTAAATATCGCTAGGCTTTTCTACTTATTCTCAGAGGATTAGCTGAATAGATGAGGGTCTGAAAGATTCGATACAGGAAGAGAGCAGACCTCTCTATTAGCTCTCAGTGTGTATCAGTACACTGTGACTGTCAGTAATTAGCCGGAATTCACTAACGCACCACCCAGATTCCTGTTCATGAGCTCGTGGCTTACAGTTTGGTGGCACATAGACTGCTGTGGCTCAATTAAAAAGATGAGTAGCCACCTTCTTTGGAAAAGAAGAAAAGCCAGAGGCCTGTACCTGCATTGAGACTTCAATGTCTTCAATCTTGAGTGCCCAGAGAGAGCTTTTCAAAGGCATGCTTGTCATCATTCCATTCCCAGATATCCTGGAGAGCAAGATTGGAGTATGTGAAACTCTCAGAAGTTTCTCAAATGGTTTTAACGTGATGCAAACTTGGAGAAAAGCAACCCAAAAGCTGTGAAGCTCCTGGGATCTCAGTGTGTGTGCTGGTCCTGGGGACCATGTGAATGCCTTTTCCTAGATCTTTGCCTGGGAGTTGTGGTTTGCAGCTGTATTGGGGTTGCAGGAGAAGCTGCTGGTGCTGGTCACAGGCTTCACTGGGGGCGTAGGATGTAAAATGTCCTGTCTGTCACGTTTTTCTCACTCTCCAGAACTTTGTTGCTAGATTGAATTGCCTGCCACTTTATTGGATCTTTATTTTTTCTGTTTTGTTTATAGGGTTTGCTGTCATGTTGGCTTTCAACCTTGTCCCTTTCCTGTACACTGGGACATGGAGGGCATTTCTCTACTTGTGGGCTTCCTTTGAACATTTAGAGTGCATGTAATGATGAGTCCTTAGGCTGAAAGATAAAACTGTCTCTAGACATTGTGAAGCTTCCTTCAGTATGGTCCTTTTTCTCTGGGATCAGATTGAAGAATTACTTTTCATATCTCCACTGGGAGTCCTTCTTGCTAACTTCTGGATCAGACAATATTTTAAATGATTCAGCTAAATATTTTCTCTTGCAGTTAACCCCTGCTTAGTTGCTTATGTTGATAATCAGCTCTAATTTGTAGCCCCTTGAACTTCAAAAACAATATCGCAATACTCCACATTTCTGTTTTAAAATGTATAGTCATTTGTGGCATCTGCAGATTATAGAGACTCTCAAGTCTGGGACTCATATTAAATGGTGTTTCTATGATGTTACTGTGTAGATGATCTGGGCTTTCTGCTAATATTGATGAGTCCAGACTCCATAATCAGATGCTGGGTGGGTGAACCTTTGAGGCCTTGGTTTCTGCATTTTCAATAAATGTCCCATTGAGGTGATTCTGTTGCAACAGTCTACATTTACAGCAACACCATTTTTGGTCTGGCTTTTTAAGCTTAAGTATGTGTTTGAATTATGTGGGAGATGTTGTTACAAGGCTGATTTTCTTCATAGGTTTGGGGATATGCATTTCTAGCAAGCCTGCAAATCTCATATTCTTGAGTAGCAAGGCTTTAAGTTACATAACTAATATGAAATTCAGGCTTGCAAGTGTCTACATCCTTTAATCAAATAGGATTTTATGTTGTACCCCCATAATTAATGTACCCCTATGATTAAAGTACCCCCATAATTAAAGCATAAGCATCTTCAAGACTAGACATCTCAAATCATGGAATATCTAAGACAGAAGGCATTATCAAGATAGCTGATGGAGATAGCTTTAAAAATTGTAATTAATTAACTAATTTGTGGGGAGGGCGCATGTGTGGAGGTCAGAAGACAACCCATAGGAGTAGGTTTTTCTTTCCTACCATTTGAGCATCAGAGATTGAACACACTTATTCAGGCTTGGTGATAACACTTTTACCTGCTGAGCTGAGACATCTTACCAGTCCTGGGGGGGGGTGCTTTTTTAAAGTTCATCTCAAAGACCCAAACCTTTAATTCTACCCCATTCTCCATAAAGAAAAAAACCATAGATACCTTTAAAAGATTTGATTTTTAGGGTGTGGAGGTAGCTCAACCAGTAAAGTGGGTACTGCACAGGATGAGGAAGTAAGTTCTGTCCACGGAACTCAGTGAAGAAGCCAGGGAGAGAGGTGTGTGCTTTTAATCCCAGCACTGGGGATGCTGATACAGGTGGGGCCTGGAGCTCATTGTCCAGTTTAACCTAATAGGCTAGCCCCAGGTCTCAGTGAGGAGGCATAAATATGAAAAGAACTGAACTGTATCTTAGGAGCAACACCTAAGGTTTACTCCTAGCTTAATATGCATACACATACACACACACATACACACATACAGAGAGAGGGGGGAGGGGGGGGGAAAGAGAGAGACAGACAGACAGACAGACAGACTGACAGATACAACAGTACAGAGACAGAGATACAAAGAGAGACAGAGAGACTTGACTCTCCAGTTCTTTGTTTCTGGGCTCCAGGTATTTAATGGCCTTTGGTTCTTACAGTCACCAGGATGGGAATTCCCTTACTTTGGCTCAGATAGGGAATCTGTATGTGAGCATGGCATGGCTGATTGTTGAATATCTGGGGTTGGCTCTAAACTTGTCAGAGATCTGGGCACATATTGATCCTACAATGCCTCTTTGTTTATTGCTTAATTAAACCTGCATCCCTGATGTTGAATCAGAATGTTCTTCATACCTGCAAAACTTATGAAAAAGATGTAGCTGCTGTTTTGCTTTAGTTTTGACCAAACATCAAAAGTTACTGAAATCTGCCCGGGAGATTCATTGTTGATAGAGATAAGGTTGGTCTTTGCTTTCTGTTGCTTCAGTGGTTTTAACATAAGAGAAGCCTAGTGAAAGCATCAATAAACCGCCCTCTCTCATGTTGAAAGGAAGCCTCGGCTTCTAAAAACACCATTTACAGGTAAAATGAAGTTCAGCCCCAACATCTCCTATGGAAGTTTTTACTGTGTGGAAAAAGTATACTTAAAAAAGTGACTCTAAAAGCTTTCTATGAAATGAACAGAAACATTGGAGTTGAATATGGCTAAATTAAATCAAGATCATGCCACTTCTGTGAGCTGACCTTAGTGTCTCTGAACTGATTTTCTTATCTGTGAAAAGATAATAATAGTAATCTACAGAACTGAATACAATTATAAAATATAAAAATGTCTGTAGTACAATGCACAGCAATGAATAATCATTAGACATCTACCTACATTTGTTTCCTTATGTGTTATAGCTAATGTAAACCTCATTGTATTTGTATATTTGCTTTCTGTGAGCAGAATGAATTATTTAACATACTTAGTCTATTTAAATACTAAAAGTCCTATATACATGAATTTTAAGACTAATATAAATTAAAGACTGGGATAAAAACAGTCAAAATTGTCTACCATTATGTAATCCTTTTCAATAAAAACCAGGTCATGTTTTCATAAGTAAGTTTAGGAAGGAGGATTCATTTGTATTGGATAATACAATTGAACATTATTAGCTTTTCAGAAAAATGATAATTTGTTAAGATAGATAAGTCATTTCTCTGAAACACTTGCTATAAATGGCCTAAAGTTTATTGTTCTCTTTAAGGGTTATTCTTTGAGATGATGGAAAAGCTACCAGTCTGTTATGGAGACTTTTTACAATTTTCCTTTAGCCTTTGAAAAAATAATTAAATTCTGTTATGTTCATTTACCTGTGCATTCTTTTTCAGTTTGTTTATTTTTCAAGACATGATTTCTCTGTGTACCCCTGGCTGTCCTGGAACTCTCTCTGTAGACCAGGATGGCCTTGAACATCACTGAATTCCTCCTGCCTCTGCCTCCCAAGTGCTGGGATTAAAGGTGTGTACCACCACTGTCTGGCTTACCTGTGCATTCTTAAAAAGAGACAATTTGCTGGCCACTCCCCTAAGGGAGCCAATATCTGGAGACATTTGTGGTGCCTGTGACTGGAATCAGGGGCTACTGAGATCTAGAAGAGAGAAGCAGGACAGTGCACAGTGAATTCCTAGGTGCATAGCAAGTACTCCACAGTGAAGAATTATTAGACCCAAATTTCAGCATCACTGAGGCTGAGAAACACTGACACAATTCTTCCGTAAAGAACAGATGGTAAGAATTAAAACTCTGTGGCCCTGAGTCCTGCTTTCTTAGTGGGGGCAATCCCATTGTCAGGAGCAAGGACCAGCTCTTGGTTGGTAGAAATAAAATGTAGGCATAACATCTGTGGCCCTTCAAGGACTGTTTTCCTCCAACCACCTGAAATATTCTATGGTACTTCCATGATGTTGAAATTTCATATGGGTATATATGGGGATAATTTGGACAAAAAGAAGAGAAAATATCTTAGTTGACAAGTCAGTGAATAATAATGAAAAAAGTCGAGAAACATGGCTCTATTTGTAGCCACATGTTAAGCGAGGCATGCACTAAGTTAAGCTCATAGCATCACTGCTCTGCACTGGCTGTATTCTTTCCTTAATTGTGCCTCTTAAATCCTATGATGGTGGATCATGGGGCCTGGTCAGAAAGATGGAAAACATATCCCTATCATGAGCCCCATGTTTCCCTGCTTGCTTTCTCTCAGCCTTCAATATTTAATTCATGCAGATACAGGCAGTGCTTGAACGCCTCCCATGACTCAGGCACAGTAAATTCTTCTCTTGAGGAATTGGCATGTTGTGAGAGGAGACAAAAATAGACAATAAGCACAATAGATAACTAAATTATAGAATATACTAGATAATATTTGTCTCAGAAAACAGCAGGTCTTTGAAAGTAAAAATACCTGTCAGGTAGTTACTACTGTCAATATCAATATTTTCCAGATAAGGCTATCAAAGAATAGAACAAACACAGCCGTCCTAAGATTGCCAAAACAGGATCTAGGGAGGCCACATCCATACTCAGAAAGTTCTGTTTGCCTGTTAGCTATTACATTGTATTGTATCTCTGATGTTCTTAATGGCATGACAACTCAATTGCTGTTTAGTCCACATGTTATACATGATACCATGTGTTGAAGTGAAAAGAAAGAAGCATTGTACCAGGCTTGATGAAAACTGTCAAAGAATACTTCATTTCAGAATGTTATAAGAGAAGAGAGGCTGAACTCAGCTTTGAATACAGTACACAGTAGATGGTTCATAGTTCCTCTGCAGAGCAGAGTTAGTGAATGAGAATGTACCAAGGGGAGCTGGATTCAACACCTGGGTATGGGGGATTCTTGCCAAAAGCATAGGATTCTTTAACTGAATCAGTAGGCTAAAGATGATCCTGAGGCTGAGATCTAGCCTAGAAGGCTTAGAGCAGTAGTCCTTCTTAATGCTACCACCCTTTAATACAGTTGTGTGTGACCTCATGTTGTTGTGATCTCCAACCATAAATTATTTCTGTTGCTACTTCATAGCTATAAGTTGTTACTGTTATGAATCATAATGTGAACATCTGTGTTTTCTGATGGTCTTAGGCGACCCCTGTGAAAAAGTCATTCAACCACAAAGGGTTGAGCCCTGCTGACTTAAAGACCTGGTCAACAGAGCGTCTTAGACATGGTGAGGAGAGGGAAGAGGAACCATGGAAAGGGTTTCTAGATATGAGTACAGGCCCCTACTTTTCATCTGAATGACCAGAAGTAGATCATGTCAGGTCTTTATGCCTCCCTGCCTATGAGCACAGGGTTTTCCCTAAAGAGCAGCTGAATTAAGCACCCTCTGATTACTGAGTGAGAAGTTGTGGGTTATTGTAGGCACTCTGCCTGTATTTTTAGTCATTGGCTCAGCCATTCAGTGAGGCAGGCATTATCTTCCTCTTGCAGATGTAGATACTGAAAGTCACATGACCTATTTAAGGATTTAGAAGCAGCATATGGAAAGGTCTACCTGTGATTTCATTTTAAGTAACAGGAGAGCCTTGTCTCCTTTTCCAGCTTCCATTAGCTCTCCCTGTGATAAACAGGTGTTGTCAAAACATTGCAAGAAAAAAGCAAGCACACATCTAGAATTTTCTCTGGGGAGAAAACATTGCAGTTAAATCTTTTGCTTTTGAATGTTAAACCCAGCCTGAGGAAGCCTGTCATCCCTCTGTTTCATGGTTTAGACTTGATCCTCTGCCTGCTTCCTGTGCCTGCCATCTCCTCAGGGACCTGCACTGTGTGCTGAAGCTTCTCTTTCTCTTCTCTGCCTGCCCACTTCATGCCTTCATTGCTGGATGCTTCTTTAAGCCTCCGACTCATCCTTCCCAGGCATCTGTAAGCTCTGTTTCTAGCTTTGTCATTTCTTCTTCAACACCTATTTATTCTCCAAGTATGCCAGGTTAGCCTTATGTTTAATTATCAAATCATGCTGTGCTGATCTCTCTGGACTTGATTCTACAGACACCCTTTTCTACTTGCAGCTCTCTGCTTGAGATGACCTGAGGGATTTTCCATTTTTTTGGTTACTGGCATACCTTTTTCCTGGAATTCCTCTTACTTTTCTTAGCATTCTTTTGTCAACCTTTTTTGCCCATGCCAAAGTAATACCATTCCACAGGGACTGGTCTTCATGGCTCACCCTTTCTCATTACTCTTCATGTGTGTTGTAGAACTGTCTCTCCAGCCAGACATCACTCTTGAGTGTCTGATGCTTGCAGGATCTGTTATACCACCCACTGAGTATCTCTGCAGATACTGAATATCTTGGCAGATTCATCACATCTGGAAATGACCCTGTCTTCCCCTCCTAAGGTTTTCCTCCTTTGGATTCTTCTTATCTTGGGTATTAGCACTGACAGAGTCACTCAACACACACACACACACACACACACACACACACACACACACACACACACACACACTAGCATATGTATAAATTAGCAAATTAGCATATATATACTTATCACATATAATTAACATGTATTAACATGATATATGGTAGCTATTCAATAAATGTAGCTATTATTTGTACCTTTGTGCAATGCTGTAATAATTAACAAACAATTATACTGTGATAATTAATAAATGATAATAAATCACTATTATCTAAATTAGAGAGGAGAAATAATGTGATCTAATCAAGATCATTCTAGTTTTCTTTATTTCTGAAATAGTAGCAGCCAAGCTGTTTTTCATTCTATCCATTTTCCCATCTCTCACTGCCATTGTTTATAGTCTCCTTATTCCTCCTGTGGCCTGATGTGATGTACTCAGTAGCTTATCTTGCAGTAGTAATGCACCTCTCTAAATCTGTCTGCATTCTGCTTAGTCTGGAGAGATTTTTAGTCTTTTTACCTCTTCATGATGTTGGCTTTCTCTTAATACTAATTAATGTCCCCTTTGTTTTGTGCCCTGCGCTGAGCACCACAACCTGGCCCCATGTCACCTCACTAGCTAGCTTCCATTTGTTGCACACCTCTATCTCAGAGCTGTAGCTCAGACTGCACAGAATGAGTCATGCCGTCCTGTGCGTCCATGACTTCATTCTCACTGCCTTCTTTGTCCTTCTGAACAACTCCTGCTCATCCTTTCATAATGTCAGCTACTTTAGGCAGCTTTTCTATCTGAAAACACAGGGATGATTGGACACAGTTTCTTTCTAATAGGCTGTACATGAAGTTATTATGTTATAATATATTATATAATATTTTAATAAAACTTTAAAATTTTTTGAGATTGTAATAAAATGACACCCCCCCATTTTGGTCCCTTGAAACCATTCCATGTACCCTACCTCACTCTCTTTCAAATTCATGACCTCTTTTTCTTTAATTACTGTTATACAGACACGTACACACACTTGTATATATGTATGAATATATACACACACATACATTCATACATATATTCCTAAATATATAAACACAACCCACTCAGTCTATATGTTACTTATGTATATGTTTTCCTGACTGATCCTTTGGTATTGAGTAATAAATTGGTGTGCTCTTCCCTGGAGAAGACTGTTTTTCCTCCTCTCAGCATTCCTTAGTTGCCTGTAGTTCTTTGTTCAGGGTTGAGGCCTCATGTGCTTTCTTCCTTCTACATTAGTGTGTCTATTGGTGTTGTCCTTATTCAGGCCATATTTAGACAGCCATGTTGGTGAGACTTCCTGGGAGGAGCTTCTGTTAGACATTTCTAGGACACAGAATCTCACAGCAAGCTTCCACTTCCTCTGGCTCTTACAGTCTTTCCACCCCTCTTCTACAGTGATGCCCGAGTCCTAGTTTCTGGAGAAGTGTTATAGATGTATCAGTTGGGACCGGGTTCTGCATCTCTACCTTTGGATAGGTTGTAGTTTTCTACAATGGCTTCTGCCTATTGCGAAAAGAAGTTTCCTTGGTGAAAAGTGATAACTACACTCATCTGTGGGTATAAGAATAAATCTTTAGTATGTAGTTAGGTCTTGCTGGATCCTAACAGCTCCCTTGTGGGAGATGGTGAAAAGGTGAGGCATCAGTGACACAGACACCAGGAGTCAGGTGAAAGGCAAACAGCAGATTCATTTAATTTATTCAGTGACAGGGAAAGCCTTATATACCCTCCTCCTAGCACCCAGGCTATGTCCCAATCTAGTGACATTGCATGGTCATCCCTCATTGGCTGGGCACCATCAGGAGCTTCAACAGTGCCTATTGCTCAGCCCTCAGTCAGACTCCTCACAATCAGCACATTGGACAGCACCTGTTGCTCAGCCCTCAGGCAGACTCCAGGTTGGATCATAAGTAAGAACATTATGTACATGACTTGGTAACTGATTTGAGCCAATTTCCTCAACTCTTTGGGCCTATCCTACTACAGTTAGGGGTTTATTCTGATCTACTAAAGTGTAGGTTGTTGACTCTCTTCCAAGGTCCATGAATTCACTAGCCCTGTGTAATTGTTATGTTTCCAGTACCAGGCATGGTCTTCCTCATACTAAATGGCTCTTAAGTCAAATTAGAGAGCTTTGGTTACTACCTAAATAGTATGCCACTACTGTACATTTAAGGTTATTGTGCCATACTGGTCATCATAGCTTAGGTAGGACAATTGATTTTTTAAACTCCTTCAGAAGTTTACATAGTACCTTCTGATACCTTGAAAGCTAGTCCTGAAGGAAGAGATTTTCAGTTCAGATCCAGCTCAGTACTGTGGGCTCATTTTTTATAGTGCATGGTGTCTTCATCAACAGGGACATACCTTCCACCTCTAGAGGGCAGCTAAGGGCAATAGCCTATAATGTTTTGGGAGTCTCCTGAACAACTCTGCACCTCAAAGAAGAGTTCTCAAGCCTGATGTTGGAGGGTTTGTACATATTCTGTGACTCATGGTCAGAGGTAACACTGTCAGCCAGATGGGAAAATTTTATTTAACTATATATGTATATTTATACATTGATTTACATGTGTTTTAGTTATTTTCAGGTAGATAGTTAATATTACAATTCCTTATAACCTTCTCACACATCCTTACTGTTATTTTATGCTCCACCCTTCTTTTGTATTTATTTACCTTCACTCTCCCTAATTAGAGCCCCCTACTTTTTCCGTTTCCCCCTTCAAATCACTTGTGCCCTGCTGTTCCCCTCCCTATTGTTCTCCCTCTTCATCTTTAACAGTTAAATTGTTCTAATTTGGATATTAATGCTTTTCAGAAGTTGGAATCTGGATAAGAACCCTTAATTTAGCTCAATGTCTTTGAGCAAATTATTCTCTCCTTATCCTACAGTATGGGTATATATAAGGGCCTTGTAGATAGTTACTGACGTTATTAACTGAGATGACTTTGGATGGTGATAGGCACATCGGACAGTGCCTCCTTTCTATTGGCAACATTCTCATAGGATCCCATTGTACATTGTATAAGCTTGAAACTGTTGTCTAAATATATTCAATTTCAGCTTTAGAAGGAGAGAGTTTAGAGAGTATATATGCCTTTAGAATACTTTTAGATCAACCCTAGGTCAATTCTGACCTACTGCACCCTCTTGCTTCATCCTTACTCAATCACCCTTGGCTTGGGTACCCAAACTGTTGCCTTAGAGTCTTTTCTCTTGCTGTGACCTCCATCTGGACTACTGTCATCACTGAGGTCCAAATGGTTCTTCTCTCTTCCTCCAGAGAGACAGCTACTCAAAAGTTATTTGGTACCTAACCTAAAGTACACTTCCTCACCACTTCAGCAGTTTTCCTTTTGGCCTTCTTGATGGTCTTCATCACATCTATCGTTGTTTGACACATCCACCATTTTTGCTTTTTCTTCTGCCTATCTCATTCACTGTGGTCTAAATTCTATCATTGTAAGGATTCTGTTGTGGTTACTGTTCTCTCTTCACATCTAGAATAAGGCTCCCCTTATAGCATGCATTCAAATATATTTCATGAATGAACAGATGAATAAGGTATGAAATGGTGCTAATGCTATTTTTTCTTATTAAATGTTTTCTGAAATATTTATGAACTATATTCCTTGGATTCTTTAAAAATGAGTATATGCATTGTTCATGTGAGTGCTTGTGTGTGTACCTGTGTATGTGTGTGCACATGTGTGCATGTGTGAACTTGCCACAGGAGTGTGTAGAGCTCAGAGAACAACTTGCAGGACTCATTTTTCTTTTTCCACCATGTGGGGTCCTGCTTGAAATCAGGTCACTAGGTGCTGCTCAGTCATCTCAAAGGCCTGTTCCTTGGATTCTTGTTTCCTCAGACATTTTTAGAGATGAGTTTTGTTGGTGTTAGAATTAGAGTACCAATTTTCTTTATTTATTGTTTTACACCTTGATTTGTAATATAGTTTTACTTCTGAAAGATTTTGAAATAAAATGATAGATTGTGGAGAAAATTCACAGTGATTTAATAACTGCTTGCTGAATGAGTGAATGAGGTGGAAGGCAACATAAGAGTATCTTTAGCATTAAGAGAAAAACAAAGAGCTGAGATTTTCCTGGATATTTTTCCCATTATAAAATATTCCTAGAACCATTAACTTTTATTTGTGTATCCTTCTAAAACTAATTTAGATTTGATTAAAAAATTAAAACATACATTTGAAAATATTTTAATAGAGCCTAATGGCTTTTCTGATTTTATGTTACTGTTTTTATTGTTTGCTTGGTATTATTAAGTAGTCAGTAAGTTCAAGTGCTAGAGAGGGAAACACTAAGTGGTAATTAAATTAATGACCAACATATAATTGCTCTATTATTATTATCAAGCTAAAAGAAATGGTGATTCAACATTCTTCACTTACTAAACTAGTACTCACCAAAATATTCTACATCTTCAGAATATCTATTAATATTTGATTTGAATGAAGTTTAATTTTTATTTATATTTGCTGACTCATTTGAAAAAATATATAATTATACTTGATTGGTATAAATGATTACTATAAATAAAGTCATTTGGTTTGACAGAAAGAAGTAGGAAAGGCAGTAGTAAGTAAAAATCTAAGTCCACATGCTTTAATTGACTCAATATGCAATTAAATAATGTCTTAGTTAAGGTTTCTATTGCTGTGAAGAGACACAATGACCATTGCAACTCTTATAAAGGAAGTCATTTAGTTGGGACTGGCTTACAGTTTCAGAGGTTTAGTCCATTATCATCATGGCAGGAAGCAAGGCAGCACAAAGGCAGACATGTTGTTGGAGAGGTAGCTGAGAGTTCTACATTTTGATCCACAGACAGCAGAAGCAATTGTGTGTCACACTAGGTATAGCTTGATCATAGGAGACCTCAAAACCCAACCCCACAGCAACACACTTCCTCCAACAAGATCACACCTACTCCAACAAAGCCATACCTCTAAATAGTGCCATTCCCTATGGGGGTCATTTTCTTCAAACCATCACAAATAGTAATAGTGTATTATGACCATAATATGAACAAATTAAGCTATGTATTTCAATGGAGATGCAATTTCTGGAATTCATGAATGGAAGAACTTACCCTCTTTGGTACCCTTTTTGTCATGGTCATTCTGAAGATAAGATATGGAGTGGTCAAAAGTGTTGGTAATAGCCATGGCCTTTGAAGCAAGCCCTTAGAATACACAGAAATCAGGATGAAGATATATGGTATGGTTATCATAAGGAAGGTGTAAATTAGTTCTAGGAAGCTGGTTATATGAGTTAGCCCCAGACAGTCTGCTCTGGAAACAGTCTTTGAATATCACCAGGAACCATGCACAGAATGCATGTTTTATAGTTAGTTATACTGTACTGATGAAAGGTGTCTAATTCAAGCCATTTCTAATGAATTATCTAAGAAGATTACTTGGAAAACCATACTATGCAATCAGTTTCAAACATGGGAAAAGTTATAGGGTTATCTTGGGAAATTCCTCAGATTTCCTGGTCATTCTGATAGCAAATATACTTGGGAGCTCTAGATAACCTATGTGGCCTCCCCAAGGGCTGGAATTTTCTTTCCTGAGGTTTAGATCACTTTGGATCATAGAGATATTTTAAGCCATAAAAACAAAAGGTCCATTTCATTTAATTTTCAGTTAATGCTAAGATAATCTTGAACTCTGCAGACTGTAATAGATCAGCATCAGAAACAAACAAGCACACACATATCCAGAAACACAGTCCGAATTTCACTTTGTCACCAATACTAGACCATGCCATAAGCATGTTGTAGTAAAGAATATAGCAATAGTGCAGAGAGGAAATCCAAATGTAGACATTAATGTTGGCAAGATCTTGACATCTATTTTGAACACTTCTTAACAGTTATAGAATCCTAGATACAGACAAGGGCACACATTGAATGTCATATAATGAAATTATTCATGGAATCAAGTCTAAAATAAAGGTTTTTGAGGCTCCCAGTATAATGTCCTTCATTAATGACTGTACCTGGGACATTTGTATGTATAATTCATTCAATATTTATCCAGTCTATCAGTTATTTTTATTATTTAAGTCAATTGGCTCAAAATCTATTTTGAAGTCATGTCCCAATTTATACAAGACAAGGTGAGTCTTTATTTCACCCAATCAGTATTCTTGAGTCCATCCATTTCCTCTGACAATAACTTGGTTTCATTTTCTTTCTGTTTAAAAATGTATTTTTGTGTTTCATTTGTGTCCATGTATGTGTGTGTTCTGTGAATGTGTGTGCGTGCTGGTACCTGCCAATACCAGAAGGGGTCATTGAGTCCCTTTCAATTAGAATTACAAGCAGTTAGGAGCCTTTAGATGTGGTGCTGGGATCTGAACTCTGGTCCTCTGTTAGAACAGAAAGTGTTCTCATCTCTTAACTGCTGAGCTATCTTTCCAGCCTCCTCTTCCTTTTCAAAAGCTAATAATGTGTTGTTTTCATTACTATTGTGTTCTTGGACTGAAAATTCCCATTTGGTATTATTCTTTCTTTAAGTAAAAAAATGGCCGGGCAGTGGTGGTACACACCTTTAATCCCAGCACTCGAGAGGCAGAGCCAGGCGGATCTCTGTGAGTTCAAGGCCAGCCTGGTCTCCAAAGCGAGTTCTAGGAAAGGCGCAAAGCTACACAGAGAAACCCTGTCTCGAAAAACCAAAAAAGAAAAAAAAAAAATGAAGCCAAGTGGTGGTGGCACATGCCTTTAATCCCAGCACTAGGGAGGCAGAGGCAGGCAGATCTTTGTGAGTTTGAGGCTATCCTGGTCTACAGAGTGAGTCCCAGGCCAATAAATCTACGTAGAGAAACCCTGTCTCAAAAATCCAAAGATAAACAAATAAGTAAATAAATAAATGAAAGAAAAAATGATCTTGTTTTGCTACATTGAGGTTTAAGGTTAACTAGGTTTCTGGTTTTGAAAATTGGTATTTTTATGGCCAAAAAAATAATGGTATTTCTGAAACTGATTCTCAAAATATAGACTAAACTGGCCTTCAACTTACTTACATAGCCCAATCTGGCCTTGAGCTTCCTTACATAGCTCGAGCTGTCCTTGAAGTGGTGACCCATTCCTTCCTGAGTGATGGTATGACAGATCTGTACCACCTCAACCTCAATAACATAATGAATTTTAAAGTATTTTATAGTGTTGTGTTTCCTGATTTCAAATGGATGCTTATGTATGTATGTATTTTCAATAGCTGCAATGTTATCAGACATCTATTTTCTATTTGAGCTGTTTTTTTATGACAGCCATAAAATAAAATGAATGTCAAGTATTTCCTGTATCTCTACTTTTACTTTACATATAAATTAGTATACATTATTTAGTAAATAAATTTCAAATACATACATTTTTGGTGGATTTTTGTATTGAGTCTTATCATTCCTCTTCTTGAATTCAATTGATATTAACATTGATATTCTTACTATTTTAGTAATTCTCCATTTTTTTTTTTATTTTTTGAGACAGGCTTTCTCTGTGTAGCTTTGTGCCTTTCCTGGAACTCTGTAGCCCAGGCTGGCCTTGAATTCACAGAGATCCTCCTGCCTCTGCCTCCCAAGTGCTGGGATTAAAGGCGTGCACCACCACCACCACCACCACCACCACCACCCAGCTATTATGTTCTTTTAGATTCATGGTGTCCTACTATTTTGTGTGGTCTGGATACCATCTTCATTGTTCCCATTTGTAAGAAATTAATAGTCTTAAATTCTTTATATTTTCTTCTTTTCATTTGGAATTTATTCATATACTTTTATTATGAATGAATTCTAAAATGCGAGACATACAGTTAAATGAATGTTTTATATTTAGTATTGAGTGTTAGTCACTATTTACATTATCTTCTGTCCTGTCAGAGTGACAAGAGACTCCACCTTTATATATCTCAAAATAATTACATTAGCAAGGATATTCTTCCAAATAAGTCCACACTCACAGATTCTCTTTGGGAGTCAAAATGTGTCCACTGCAAGAGTAAAATTCAAAAGACAAGTACAAATATAAGTCATGATATGGAAATGACATTTAACCCTAGACTTTACTTACACTGTAACAATATGAATGACAGAGAAAAGGCATAGCAGTAAGCAAGCCTGTAATGTTCACTATTTTAGAACTTCTATTGTGTTTCCAGCACACTGATTCTCAAAATACACTGTTCCTATGAAATCACTAGGGCCCCCTGGTTAAAAAAGCCAAGCTCCATTTTTAGAGATTCAGGTCCAATAAATCTCATGTGGGACCCTACAACTTCAAAGGAAGAAGTGAGGAATCAAAGTTTCATATGGCCTAACTTAGTATGATTTGAGAAGTGTTCTTTAAGAAATAAAAGAGAAATTAGGCACATTCTGAAGATTAAATTAGATGAGTTAGTGCTGAATACATGCTGTTACGTGGGGTTCAGGACTCATATTACTGGTTTATCTCTCTCTCTCTATCTATTTAGATAGATAGATTTAGATATAGATATATAGATAGATACACACACACACACACACACACACACACACACACACACACACACACACACACACACGTATGTCTTGTTTTAAAATAAAAGCCAGAGCCCTGCAAAAAGTTTTGTGTGACTTTTCCAGGAAGTTACACAACAAGGAAGTCACAAATCAATAATACCTAGCCCAGCCCTGCCCCTACCTTGGCCAGTGCTACAGTTCTGAGATAATATCCCATGGAACAGAATGGAGTCCTCTTTATTCACAGACCGATTTGTCTTACTCAACAATCAGGTCCCGCTATCAGCAGCTGGTGCTAATATAATGCTGTTTGCTTCTCTTTTAAAAGCTGGTAGAGTGATTGTGGTTTCAGGCATGTTAGCTTGGGAAATTACTGAGAATACAATTTTCCATGATTGGGCAGAAAAGCTTTTAATTTCCATCTTCTTTTGACAGTTATACTTTTTAATACAATTCTTTGCTGTACATTTGGGTTTTACTAATGTGATTATGTGGTTGAACATCAAAAGGGTTCATCGCTTAATGACCAAGAACGAAGCATGTCAGGGTCCAGGAGTGAGAAATGGTTTTAAATAAATCAATTTCAAGTGCATTAATCTTTGGAAACTATGCTTGGGCGGTTTCCATGGGAAAGTCATTTCCGTTTTGACTTCTTTGGGTATTCAAAATGTCTGTTCGATGTTTGTTGTCTTCATGCTACCAAGAGTAATACACTGTGCTGTAATAACACAGCTTATTTCTCCTTTAAATCATCTGTGGATGAGAGCGGATTTGTAATGCTGTGTGTATTTACTTGTGATTTCTTCAGCATCCTTCCGTGGCTGCTGGCTGCTGGCTGGCTGTGTCTTTGGAAGGTGATGGCAAACACTGAGCACTCTGTGGAGCTGTGTGCTGGTACTACAGTTGTACGCTCACTGATGGTGTGGTGTACTTGTGCATTTGTTTGCTACCACGAGGCTATCTGAGATGACGGTGCAGATTGAAGTTGCTGAACAAATTATCTATTTGTACAGAAAACTTCAATGATTGAAGAAGAATAGAAATTCCCTTTTTGCTTTCTTTCCTTCCTGTTTCTTGTCCTTCTGTCTTCTGTTTCTTTTTTGTTCACTTTTCAAGACAACAATGTCCACTTTGTAAAATATTTGGTAACTTCACTGAGAACATGATGTCATCTTCCTTAGAAATACCTTTTCTTCTGACTTTAGTTTTTGCATTTATATTGACTATATGGCCCAACTTACTATTAAAGTCTCAAAGCAAATCACACTTTAACTGATCTTTCCATGGCATTATTAAACCTGAGTTCCTGCCTTACCTGTCCTGTCTAAATTAATAAATATCTTAGCTGCTGCTTTCAGAGTGACTTTCCACAGTTACTCAATGTCCTGAGTGAAAATTTAAAAAAAAAGAAAAATAGGACATTTTTTTCTCTTATGAATCTCATATTCTCTATAGTCTACCAAAATAATTTCTCATTCCATTTTAAAAGGACACACAGATTTCTAGTGAAAGCAGTTTAGGAAACATTTATAGCTTTTAGAATATCATATCATCCATCTTAGATATTTTATACAAAATCTTGGGAATTGAATCAGAGATTTTTTAAATTGACATTTACCTACAGAATTCTTTCCCTTGTTCCTCATATGACAAATCTATTCCTTATTATTTAATTCAAAGCAAAACTGTGTCACAATTATGGAGATTTTATTTTTTTTTTTTTAGTAGAGAGCCTGTTTCAGGGGCAGAATTGTAGAAGCCTAATTCTAATTTGTGCTCAAGAAATGCGAGTGGAGCTGTCGAGATGGCTCAGTGGTTAGGAGGGTCCTCTGCTCTCCCAGAGGACTGCAGTGTGGTTCCCAGCACACATATCAGACATTCACAACTGCCTGTCAAACTCAATTCCAGTGTGTATCTGATGTCCTCAGCTGGCCTCTGCAGATCCCTGTACTCACATGGCAAGCACACATACAGAGAGAGAGAGAGAGAGAGAGAGAGAGAGAGAGAGAGAGAGAGAGAGAGAGAGAGAGAGAGAGAGAGAGGAGGGGGAAAGAGAGAGAGAGGAGGGGGAGGGAGGGAGGGAGAGACAGAGTGTGAGAGTCAGGGGAGTAGAAACATAAATAAATCAAAAAAAGGAAAAAGAAAGAAAGCAATAACTGCTCACAATTCTGATTCTGATTCTGTACAATTCTATTTAGACCATTTTTTTTTTAAAAAAAAGTAAGAAATATCCTTTTATTTCTTCCTTTCTTTGTTTTGTTTTTTTCATTTCTTCCCACCATGACTTTAGCTTTGAGTAGCTGTGATAACACAGAAATGGTTAATACATATAATCTCCTGGGGGTTTTTTTTGTGGGTTTGTTTTGTTTTGTTGAGATGGGGTTTCCTGTGTAGCCCTGACTGTCCTGGAACTCACCCTGTAGACCAGGCTGGTCTTGAACTAACAGAGATCCACCGCATGTGTCACCACTGCCCTGCTCAAAGTCTTTTTCAAACTGTATAAGATTTGAAACTTAAGATTTGAAAGAATTTGGTGGCCTCCATATGCTTCCAATAAAAACAACATTATTAAGTCTTCTCTGTGTGATGGGAATCTATGCTTTCTTTTGGGCTTTGAGAGGAAAATGATATAATAATCTCATAACTTATTTCAGTGCACAATAATTAGAATTGTCAAAAATATTTTTTATCATTAGCCCAAATACTTTCTATTGTCATTTAAGCCCAAGAATCAGACACATAACTTCCCAGAATGAATCCATGAGTACGAAGTCGGAGAGTACAGTGGTTGCCATCCAGAATACTTGACAGCTGCTAAGCCATCCTAATTATAAAAGAAAAGAATGAAGACCCTTCTTATTGGTTATTAAATTTCATAATTTAATGCTACTAGTATTTATAAAGAAAGATTTCCTGGATGTGGCTGTGAATATGGTAACCCATCTAAAACACAGTAAGAATGTTTTTGTAATGTAAGCATTATTACTCTTTATGCTGTGGTTTAATTTATAAGTCTCTGAATAATGTTCTGAACAGTAAGAATATATAAGCTTTAGTGAAAAGCATTCACTCTGGTTGAAACAATTTCACCAGAACTTCAATGAATTTGTCCAGTTGGCTTTTTGTAGAATTCTAGTATTTTTGTGAGATCAAACTTCTATATCATGGCATCACTTTATTCATCATCTAATGTTTCTCCCTCACTCTAGTCATAGCTACTTTTTCCCCCTTACCTTCCTAGATGTATGAATCAACTCTAAAAGTATTATTTTGCTTTCCTCCAATTTAAAGGTTGTGACAATCATCCTCTCCCCAAATTCTGTCACATGATTGTCTTTGTTACTGATCCTAAGGAATGCTTTTCTAGACTTTGCATTAGCATCCTGAATATACTTTAGAGACCTGTCAAATTCTTGGTCTTGGGTAGCATTGTATGAAAGTGGAAGCTGAGGGATGGGGCCTGGTGGAGCTGTTTGAGTCACTGACACCTTGAAATGTGTGGTTTTGGTCCATCATGTGCTCAGCCACAGTACCAGTGCAGTAAGGACAAAAGATCTTGGACTGAATCCTCTGAAAGCATAAGTATCTGTTATACTGACAGAATACAGGAAAGAAAAGACATATTCATGTTCTCATTCCTTGACTGTTTTCCTTACTGTTTCTATGCTGATCCCATGTCACCCAGTCAGAGGGAATTCAGTGAATGGTGTCAAGCATGAAGTAAGGGCTACGGCTGGAAATAAATGCACTTTTTTGGAGATAGACAGTTGCCATATGTACTAGTCAATTTTCCACTATCCCAAAATAAAATAATTTTGTGAGAATCAAAATTCAAGATCATTAAACCATTCATTCATAGTCCAGTGTGATGGATAACTTTAAAAAGAACATATGTTACTTATCTCCTGTTCTATAGGGCATGGTGCCAACACCAGATTGTCCCTTGTGAGGATATTATGGTAGATGGCCATGGTGAGAGTGTGCAAGACATACATGCTCACTAAGAAGTGTGAGGAGGGGAGAGGCTAGCAATGGCATCCTGTCCCTTTTGGGCCACCTCTTAGCATCACCACAGGATGCTGTGGATATAGCTTACTCACAATTGAATGCTTCTCTGTATGCATGTGTACAGCTCCGGGTTTGATTTCAAGCACCAGTAAACAAACGAAGATCAGAAACACAAAGCTTCACTAGGTGATAAGTCACACCCAAATCTAACCCCCAGCACATGGCGGTTGTATGAGAGAAGTGAAAATGAATTCACTGGCAGGAGGTTCATGATTTTCCTTACTGATGCATTTCCCCACGCGACTTCCAGTTACTCTAGTGTTCTTGCATTTGAAATTTTCCAGATTTCCTTCAACATTTGGTGCAGGGCAGGTCTACCAGTGATGAATTGTTTGGAGTTTGTTTACCTGGAGTATCTTAATTTCTCTTTGACTTTTGAAAGAATATCTTGCTAGTTCTCCCATCCTTGGTTCATGGTTTTTATCTTTCTCTTCATACTCTCCATGAATGATCTAGAACTGTCTTCGTCACAGTGTTTCTGACATGTACCCTGCTGATAACTCCACTGAGGCTGCTATGTCTCCTTAAGTTGCTTTTCTGTTGCCGCTTCCAAAAGTTTGGTTACAATGACTCTGTGCTTATTAAGTTTATTGTATGGCAGTTCATTGAACTTCCTGGATATTTATATTCAAGTAGTTCATCAAATCAGTAAAATTGGGCCATTCTCACCTCAGATTTCCACTCTATCCTTCTAGGGCATCCACAATTCTTGTATCTATCTGATGTAACCCAAGGTCCTCTATCTGTGGGTCTCTCCTCTGTCCATTTTTTCAACATTTTAACTTTTTTCAGCTCATTAATTTAGTCCTAACATAAATTTGAAAATTCTTTCTTCTGACTATTGAAATCCCGCTAACTTTCAAATCCCTCTGACAAGCTTTTTGTTTCATTTACTGCACTTTTCAACTCCAGAACTTTTTCTTCCCATCTCTTCATTGACATTTACATCTTCTTTGTATTGCATTTGTTGTCTTGCATTTCCACACTTCCTTTCATTCTCTGAATATTTTTATGAGAATAGTTTTAAAGTTTGTCTAAGAGACCTGCTAGCGGGTCTGTATCAGTGACTCTTCTTTTTCCTTTGACTGAATCATACAGACCTGATTTTTTGTATGAGTTGGACTTTATAATTGAATAAAATGGGCATTTAATATCTGTGCATCTAATATTATCTCCTTCTTCAGATTTTTTTGTTGTTTATTGCTTTTGCTTTTTATTGTTGTAGGCCATCTCTTCAATAAAGTTCAACCTGTACTATGACCAGAAGATGTTGTCAGGTCTTTACTGATTCTATGCATTCTCCTGAGGATGCACAATAATCTTTAACTTTGCCCTGCATATGCAGTTGCTTTGATGTTCTAGTTTTCAGTGTCTGTCTCTTGGAAAGGGGAGAAAAGGTACTAGCTTCTAAACTTCCTGGAAATTATGTCAGCCAGAGGGAGGAAGAACTACCAGCAATGAATCAAGAACACTAGCAACGTCTACTGCCTCACGTCACTCATCTATGACCAAATCAATAACCCGGGAGTACAGCCAAGATCCATATTTGAAGGTCTTTTGCTCACCATGGGTTCGGCAGCATAAGGGCAAGCTATACCTGAAGCAAATGTGCAGCTGCACAGTACTCAGGGAGAGGGGACGGCAAGGCTTCCTCATAACAGCCAGACCTACCCCAGATGAAGCCCACAGTCATCAAAGCTTTCACTGGGTGTTTGTAAGTTTTAACTTGGTGCCCGTCAACCCTCATTTTTCAAGCACTTCCATCAAGCGTCTGTTGACCAGATGAAGACAAAGATCTCTGATGCTTCTTTTGCCCTCTTCCCCCAAAACTCATCTCCTTTGTGTGTGTGTGGGGGGGGGTCTGGCACTTTTGAGTGTGTCTCTGTTCAGGTACAGGTACACAGTGTTTGTGGACTAGAGAAAAACCTAAGGTTTCATTGATAAGGTTACAGATAGCCTTTGTCCTTTGAAATAGGGTCTCTCCCTGGGACACAGGTTCTCCCGCATGACTGAATCGGCTGTCCAGGAGCTCTAGATCTTCCTGTCTCCGTCTCTACGGTGCTCCAGTTACAAGCACATGCCACCATATCTGCTTTTACAGTGGTCCTGGGGAATGAACTCAGGTTCATACGTGCCATCACATTACTTGTCAGCCAAGTTGCCTCTCTAGCTCCCATCTGTTGCTTTTCAAAACATAGATCTCTTAGAGAGCACCCAGGAGAACATGAGGAAAAGGCTCCACATTTAAATTTCTCATTATATTTTGTTTATTTTGTATGGTGTGGGAGGATAGCAAATGCCATGGCACTGATATGAAAGTCAGAGTACAATCAGTAGAAATCAGTCCCCCGCTTCATTATCTGAAACCCAGGGGCTGTATTCAGGTCATCAGGCTTGGTGGCAAATGCCTTTAACCATTGAGCTATCTCACTGACCAGTATAATTTTAATTTTTAGGATTTCTTTATTTTATATGTATGAGTGTTTTGCCTGCATGTATGTGTACCACATGTTTATCTGGTGCCCGTGGAAATAAGACGAGAATGTTGGATCCCCTGGAACATGAGTTTCACACACCTTTGAGCCACTATGTGGGTTCTGGTACCTGAATCCAGATCCTCTGTGAGAGCAACAAGTGCTTTTAACCACTCAGCCACCTCACTAGCTCCAGGGACCCTACATTTTTAAAATTCACTCTGCAGCGTGACACTTCAATTGTAATAGTCAAGATCTCACTACAAGCAAGGAAAACTGAACCTAGAATAACCCAGCAGAAATGATGAACTTATTAGCCCAAGTACTTGAATGACATAACAGAAGAGACATGACCTGCATTACATCAAGAACTAGAGATGAGAACTGAAGTGACATTGAATTTTGCTACATTTTCCCTTTTCTCTTTGACCAAGTGATGTTGTCTACCAAATGAAGGGACACTATTCAGGATTGGCTCTAATGTACCCTACAAAGGCACATCTTCAAGCACACTTTTGTGTTTTTATAGACTCAAACAGATGCCACAATATCTGAAAGCAGAATATTGTTGTGTTTACCGCATTTCATTTGATACGCAATTTCACCTTTTAACACGGCCATAAGGAGTCATAACATTTGCTAGGAATCCCCGTGTAAAACACAACACATTTCTTCCTTGTATCCACAAATGATTGGACCCAAGTGATCCATGAACAGCCAGCCCAACTAAGAATAGTGGCGCTGTGCTCGACACAAACTGGATATTTTAATGTGAGCTTTTGACTAAATGGTGTCAAAACTGTTCCAGTCAAGAAGATGGGGATTCTTTTCACTCTTATTGCATTTCAGTTCATTCAGGAGGTTAAAATTACAGGCACAAAAACAAACTTTGACAGAAGTAGACTTCAAGTCAAGAGATTTGGTGGCTTTGCAGAGGAATTCGGAGGAATGTAGCAGGTAGGAACTAATAGGCAGAGACAGCAAGGGACAGTCTCAGCACCATTCCTCTCCATCTGCTCCACAACAGAGCCAACTGTATCTCCTCTTGCTCGATATATTCGTATTTCCTGTCTTAGAGGCATGTTTGGAACTCATCTGTTACACAGAATCAGTGATGATGATCCGGTTGAGAGAATTATCACACATGAATAAAATAGTTATGTGTTAAGATATCAGGTAAATCCACTGATGGGAAACACAACTTAAAACCTCAAAAAAGGAAATAGTAGTAGTCATAAAAACCAAGTGTGATGACTGTTCTTGGTTGTCAACTTGACTACATCTGGAATTAGTGTAAGCTATTCTAATATATCCTCTCTCTCTCTCTCTCTCTCTCTCTCTCTCTCTCTCTCTCTCTCTCTCTCTCGTGTGCGTGTGTGTGTGTGTGTGTGTGTGTGTGTGTGTGTGTGTATTAATTCTATAAATTATTTCCTTTAGATAACCCTGACTAATAAAGCAAGGACATAAAATGAATGAGATATTTTCCTGACAGCTTTATATTCATATATATTTACATTAATTACTCATATATAAGACATATCATCTATTACAGTTATGTATTAATACATATGGCAAGTATGTTTAGTGACAATTCAGTCTTATATAGAAAAATGCATGTTATAGTATAAAGTTAATAATATTAATCTTTGTATCCCTATCAGCCTCCACTGCCTATGACTTTAAAATGTGATTGTGGTGGTAGAGTACCTATCCTGCTGCCATTTATCCCCAATGGTTCTCATGCCTTGGGACTGGCCCTTCTCTAGCCTTTGCTCTGGGTTTTGTGTCTTGATCTTGCTTCTGATGGACCCCATGAGTTTCCCAATACATGAACCAATTACTATCCACTGATAATTGTGACCAATGCTGCTCCAATCTAGGAGAAATGATTAAGCCCACTCCACCCCACCAATGTGAATACAATTAGTCCCAATTTTACTAAAGTCATGTAAATAACAGAAATAAGGCTCAGATGTACTCTGCCAGTAATGGCTCAGAAATTGTCACCTAAATGAAACTATTAGTTGATTTATCTTAGGTCCCTGAGATACCTGACAGAATTACTTCAAAGGAAGAAAAAAATGCTCTGTTCATGGTTTCTTAGGCCCCTAACCATGGCCGATCCAGCCTATGCTCTAGAGCAGTGGTTCTCAACCTGTGGGTTGCAATCCATTGGAGTCAATAACCTTTTCACAGGGACTGCCTAAGACCATCAGAAAACACAGATATTTACATTAAGATTCACAACAGTAGCAAAATTATAGTTATGAAGTAGCAACAAAAATAATTTTATGGTTGGGGGTCACCACAACATAAGAAACTGTACTAAAGGGTCACAGTGTTAGGAAGACTGAGGACCACTGCCCTGGAAGCAGAGCACCCTGACAGCAGAAGTGAAGAACTGCTCACTGCATCCAGAGAAGCAGAGAGACTAGAGTGGACTCAGGATGCAGCACAACCTTCCAAAACACATGCTTAGTGACTGGCCTCCCCCAGTTATACCGTTCCCCAAACCTCTACAACTTCCCAAAAAGCACCAGCAGCAGTGATTAAACATACAAAACACGAGTCTGTCAAGGATATTTCATTTCTAAACCTTACCAACCGCATGTCTGGTCCTCACAGATGGTCCTTATATTCCAGAAGTAGCAACTTCTAACAAGGTCTACATCTAAAGCTGGGGCCGAGGTTCACCACAGATTCACCAAAGAAGAATTTTGGCCTCATGTCCAGATTCACTCCACAAAGTTCTGACTTAGGATGACCAGTGACTTAAATATTTATTTCCTGCAGAGTCTATTTCTCCTCATAAGGATTCTGGATCATAAGATTATGTATTTTTTTTAAAGAAATTGTTTATGTTTCTCAAATTTCCTATATTACATGTGATCTTTTTTAGAGATGTAATTTCAGAAAGCTTTTCTAGAATTAATTTGCCTCCATCTATTGTAAGTGAACAGTGCAGCTGTTTGCTGTGCCAGCTTATTCCTAAGCTGGTCATCACACGCTTGACAGAATTCTGCTTTAATGACAATGTCTCATTCTGAATAAAACCTGATGTTTCCATTAGAAGAATGATGTTTATGTTTATAAGAATTCCACTCACAATTTATAGCAGTTAAAATTAAGCTCAAAACAGAACAGTAACAAATAAGATTGAATCTCAATTTTCAATTAAGTGATACGGTTGTTTACTATGTTTTTGGAACTTGAGAGAACATCCATTTTATGGAGGGGAGGTGGGAGAGTATGATACATGGACTCCATTTGAGTGATATTAATTACTGAAATAGCAAACAAACTATTTTTAAAAAATGCCATGAATAATTCTATGACATAGAAAGTGAGGTCATCCAAAATTTTAAACATCATTAAACTTACGTATCATGTTGTCATTTTGTGATGGCATTTGTGTATGTGTATGTGTGTGTGTGTGCACATGCATCCACACATGTGCACATGCATATAGTTGGGTATGTGTGCATGTGGAGGTGAGAGGTCAACTTTGGGTGTCCTCCTAAGGGACCTTCACCTTCTTTTTTTGAAATAGAATCTCTCACTTCTAGGTTAGCTGTGACTGGTTCTGTTTCTTTGATCTTTCAGCATTCACCCCAATACCTGGCTCCAGGTTTGTTTTTATTAATAAGACCTTTTAAGATTTGTGCTACATCTGGCACCCAATGTAGGGCTCGAACCCACGACCCTGAGATTAGGAGTCTTATGCTCTATGGACTGAGCTAGGTGGGCAGTTTTGATTAATATAAGCCTTTGTGTGTTTACTTGGGTCTGAGCAGCTGCAGACTAGGTGGGAACAGAAAAACTTCAGCTACAATGTACAAAAAAATTTAAACTGAATAGCAATATCTAAAACAGTTTTTGCACAGACCTAAAAATTTAACCCAAATAAATCTTGAAGTAGTAAAAAGAAGTAAAGATAAAAATAAGGTATCTTGAGTGGTTTTATTTTAGACAAGATAAAAAGATGATAGAGGTCTCAATTACATATCTATACTAAGGAATTATAGTTTTGAAATGTAGTGCCATTTGTAAAAGCCAATGAAGTTACTCCAGGCTAATTAAAGACAATGATATTAGAAATTGTTTCAATTTATAAATTTGTCATATTACTTGGAGATTTGTTTTTATTCTCAGAAACCCTACAAAATATTTTAATTGACCTACCACTCAGAACATTACATTTACAAGGACCATTCATTTAATTATTTTTCATTTAAAATTAAATTAAAATTTCTTGTCTAATTATATTGAGTTTAAAACTAACTCAAGTTGAACTCAGCTGGCATATATGATTAACTGACTCAAAAATTACAGCTGAGATGATTACTTAAACCAATGATAAGAAATGCTATTACAGGGCCTTGGGGAGACAGTTCAGTCAATAAGGTGCTTGGTCTTGTGAGCAGAATGATCAGAGGACCTGAATGTGAGCCCTAGAGCCCATAGCCTTCGTGTGTGTGTGTGTGTGTGTGTGTGTGTGTGTGTGTGTGTGTGTGTGTATGTGTGTGCTCACACTTACACATATGAGTTTAACTAGAGCTATGTTATACAAGAGGTAATGTTCCTCTCAGAAGCCATGGATTGAGGAATAAAAACCCAGTGCAAGGTGTGGGGTAGCATTCCTTGAGTTCTTGATTAGATGTCTTAGTGTTTTATTGCTGTGAAGAAACACCATGATCATGGCAGCTCTTATAAAGGAAAATATTTAATTGAGGCTGGCTTACATTTTCAGAGGTTTGGTACATTATCATCATGGACAAAAACATGGCAGCATGCAGGCAGTCGTAGTGCTAAAGGAGTTGAGAGTTCTACATCTTAATCTGTAGTCAGTAGATGGAGACTGTGTACCACTGTGGGCATAATTTGAGCATATCAGCCCTCAAAACCTGATCCCACAGTGGCATACTTCCTCCAACAAGGCCATACCTTCTGCAATAAGAACAAGCCTCCCAATAGTGCCATTCATTCCCTGTGAATGTTCTAGCATTCAAACAAGTCGAGTCTATGGTGGCCAGACCTATTCAAACCAACACATGAGGGATTTTGCAAAGACCCTTAAAACAATAAATGCTGCTGTTGTTGCTCTCAGTTGACCACCAACACTTGGTGTGAGACCCTGTTGATGAGGATGCCACAAACTTTCATCATTGTACTTGAAAAAATAAAACAGATATCAATCAGGAAATTTCTCCCCTGATAGCTACCTTACACAATACCAAAAGTTGCTATGTAGTCTGCAGGAAGAGAGATGTCATTGACGGTCTTAAATAGCTATGAACCCTGCATGATACATAACAACTGGCTTGAAAAGATATGCCCATGGGTACAAAACATGCACATGTGTTTTGGAAATAATCAAGTACTTTCTGATTTTATTTATGGCCCATTACACAGGAAGAAACACACCTGGTACTATAAACTGAGCAAGACCCCATCATTTGGCAGTTCATAGGCTCCAGGTATGAATCCACTATTTTGCTTAATGGACATAGTCTCAAATAGCTCTCTAAAATCCTATATCCTTATCCATAGCTTAGTGCATCTCTCGGTCATACCATAAAAGTTCCTTTGTGAAGTGCCTAGAATTTTATGTGGAAATTCACAATTGGTCAAACATCAAAAATGACATGTCAGTGAAATGCTTAGTTAGCCACAGTGGGACATCTGATTCAGTCACCCTCCCCACAAGGATCATGGAGTGTTGTGAAAGAGGGGAGGGAAGAATGTAAGAGTAAGAGTTTGGGAAGCACTGGACAAAACGGTGTCTCCTGAACCCAACAGGATAGATGTTCTCATGAACTCACGGCAGCTGAGATTGTCTGCATAAGAGCTTCAGGACATCAAGTCCGTCAGCATTCCAGCATGCAGGGGTTAGAAGCCCCAGACCCAGTCCAGGAGCTATTGACAGGTGATAGTTGTTAAGGGAAGAAGAGTTAGTTTCTTTAGGGAGATAGTACATAGTAGATGGACCTCTTCCAAGGGATGGCTCCACACTCATGCTTAAATAGACACCACAAATTGTACTCATTGGGGGGTTGGAGGAGCCCACAAAATTGAAGTTTAAAGTGTGAGAGTAAATCCAGGAGGAATTAATGGGAGGAATGGGGAGTGAATATGATAAAAATGTATTGTGTGCATATATGAAGTTATCAGTGAATTAATAAAAATACTAGATTTTAAAATAATCTTGAATTTTATTCAGTATTTATAGCCTTATATTAAACAGAATAAATAAGAAAATGCCTATGTAAAGTCATGCAATTCTTATATTTTCAAAGTATCATAAATTAAAAGAACATTTTTTTACAAAAAAATAAAATCTGGGCATGCTGATATGATTGTAATCCCAGTATTGGGTAGGCAGGGATGGGTAGATGTTGGGGGCTTGTCAGCCAATAAGCCTAGACTAATCAGGAAACTCCAGGTTCTAGTGAGTGTGATATTGTATTCCCCAATATATTGTGTACCTTAATAAACTTATCTGGGGTCAGAGAACAGAACAGCCACTAAATAGACATAGAGGCCAGGAAATGGTGGCACACACACCTTTAATCCTAGCATTCTGGAGGCAGAGATCCATCTGGATCTCTGTGAGTTCAAAACCACACTGGAAATAGCCAGGCATGGGATTGTACACCTATAATCCCAGATAAAAAGAGATTTTGCATTTTCCTTTTAACGACATGCTTGGGTTTAATGAAGGAGAGAACCAGTCTCCAACTCCAAAGCCAGCTTTAATTTTTAATTGAACTGGGACTACAAGAAGACCATTTGTGTTAAGTGTCTGTAGAGAAGAGCAGAAACAAACATGTAGGAAGACTTATGAAATTTTATAGATGATACCCCAATAGGCCAGTACATTTTATTTATTATTTTGTGTGTACGTGTACACATGAGCACTCATGTGGAAGTCAAAGGACAATTGAGGGTGTTGATTCTCTCCTTCCACCTTGTAGGTACTGGGGATAGAACTCAATGTTATCAGTCTCAGTGGCAAGAGCCTTTACTTGTTAATCACTGATATCAGTGTAAATGTGTATTCTCCCCATGAGGGAAAACAGCTCTTTATAAATGTTCTAAGGATATTAGAATCATGCCTGAGCAGCACTAACTTTGGGTGCATGTAATGTTGTGAGGATCCCACACAGCAAGGTTGCCCTTGCACTACTTCCTGTCAGTTGAATTGTTAACCTACCCATTCTTTCCAGGGCTTTCTAAGTGATTATCTTTGTTTTAAGAGTAAACTTACTCTGTCCTCTGACTTGATAATTTAGCAAGAAACTGACAAATCAAAGAAAGAACAGTTAATTTCAGGCCTCCTCTTCTTTCCCTAAATCTTCTATGCTCTTTGATGTAAGTATATTGACCAGAAGACAGAAGAAAATCTATCTCCAGTGGAGCTGTAACCCATAACAGAGCTTTTGGAAAGAGACAAAGGCTGCCTTTTAAGTAAAAATGGGGTGTGGGATTATATGGAGGGATGGCTCAGTGACTAAGAGCACTTAATGCTCTTGTAGAAGACCTGAATTTGCTTCCCAGGCGCACAACCACCTATAACTGCAGCTCTAGGGAATCAGATACCCTTTTCTGACCTATGACATATGCTCACACAAACATAAAAATAAAAATAAATTTGGTAGAAAAAGGAATGTCTCTTTAATGTTAATTATTTGAGAACAAATTCCTTTCCTGTAAGAATAAGTGTAGTAGGCCAAAACCTGGAACCCAAGTCTCTGGTTTGCATTATTTTATGCTTAGATTGTTAGCAAATCTAGCAAATTTGTGGTCTCTAGTTTGTTTCCTACATGCGTTCTCAAGAAGTTCAGAGATATTTGTTCTGCTGAAAATATGTTAATGAAAGTTGATAATCCAAGCAAATAAAGTATGGTACATTTTTGTATTGAGTCACTATTACTTCCTCTATGATTATGGGTTCACCTGGCTCTGAGATGCCTTATGACTCTTAGCTGCTCTGGGAGACTTCCATAATAGACTTAGGCAGTTAATGATACTCTGTAGAGAGAGAACATTCCCTTACCTAAAAATGCTGCTCAGAGATGAAATTATACATCTATAACTTTATGACCATTTCATCTTGGTATGTTTCATGCTCTTTATCTAATATTTTGGTTAACAGTGAAGCAGGTAACGCTATCATTCGGTTATTTCCAAAGGTTTATTTTTTTTATTTTTTTATTTTATTTTTTTTTTGTGTGTGTGTGTGTACTGTGGGATGGTCTGTATGTGCTCTGATTGGTCAATAAATAAAACACTGATTGGCCAGTGCCCAGGCAGGAAGTATAAGCAGGATAAGCAGAGAAGAGAATTCTGGGACGTGGGACGTGGAAGGCTGAGGCAGGGAGACACTGCCAGCTACCTCCATGACAAGCAGCATGTGAAGATGCCGGTAAGCCATGAGCCACGTGGCAAGATATAGATTTATAGAACTGGATTAATTTAAGATATAAGAACGGTTGGCAAGAAGCCTGCCACAGCCATACAGTTTGTAAGCAATATAAGTCTCTGTGTTTACTTGGTTGGGTCTGAGTGGCTGTGGGACTGGCCGGTGGCAGAGATTTGTCTTGACTGTGGGCCAGGTAGGAAAACTCTAGCTACATGTGTGTGTGTCTGTCTGTGCAAGTATATGCCACATGTGTGCTGGGGCTTGTGGAGGTCAAGAGAGGGTTGGATTATCTGGATCTAATGTTGCAGATAGTTGTGTAACCATAACATGGGTGTTGGGTACCAAATTCTGGTCCTCTGGAAGAGCAAGAATTGCTCTTAATTGCTGAGCCACCTCTCTATCCCCACATTTGGTTCTTATGGTAGACTTCTGAAAAGGAGAATCCTTCATCAATGTTACGTGTTTTCCCAGGCCATTCACAAAAATGCTTTGAAAGTTTATTAAAGTATAGATTAGTCATTATAAATTCATTGTCTAGGGGCTAAGGAGAGATCCAGAAACTCTCTTTAATGAAACAAGTATTAAAATGGAGAAAAACTTGTTCTGTGACTCAATATCTATGTGTCTGTGCTACCAGATTGGTATAAACTTGACATTTTTTTTTTTTTTTTTTTTTTTTTTTTGGTTTTTCGAGACAGGGTTTCTCTGTGTAGCTTTGCGCCTTTCCTGGAACTCGCTTTGGAGACCAGGCTGGCCTCGAACTCACAAAGAAAACTTGACATTTTATAGTAGTTTGGAGTTTGAGAATATTCCAATACTTTGGGCATACTCATAAGCCCTGCTTGCCTTCAAGTCTCACTGACCATGTTGAATAAAACCTGGTCTCTCCTTGAGGACCATCATTATTATTGTCTTAATGAAGTAGCTTGGAAAAGTTTGTGCATACCTTTTGTAGCTCTGTGTGCTTTATGAAGTTCCAGGTCTTAGTAATTCCCTATGTGCCCCAAAACTTGACTTCAGAGAATAATTGCATGAGTATCAGACACATGCCCACAAATAGTTATACTACCTTGACAGCAACTTTGGACTATGCTAAGCACACTTCCCCACAACAATGCAGGTAGTGTTGCTGGAAAATCCAGCTGAGCCTGGGTGTCAGCATCCTGTCCTATGCATGATCTCTAAAACAGACTTGCCACTTATCAAATATTATTCTTTTCATTGTTCACAATTTCACAGCCACATCATTGATCCTGGATAATGAAGAACCCTCTTCTTTACCCACTAAAATCAGTTTCTATAAGGAAAAATTTAAGGATTATAAATTTAAAGAAGATAAGAAAAACATGTACTGGTTGGGTTAATATTTAGATATATGAAAAGTGGCAGATCTGGAATATATCCTTCCACTAAGCAAGAATAAATAGAATATTTTCTTTTCTTAATTGTGGTTATGATTTAAAACCACTGATTTCCAGGTTCCATTTATAGCTTACAAAATGTATTTTAAGATATGCACTATTTCATTAGTTCATTCATTTTTTCATAGTGCTAATTAATTTACTAACTCTAGCGCTTCAATGCCTCAGGCCAGAGAATGGTTACTCACCACTGAACAACTTAGTGAAGTGTCTAAGGCTGCCAATAAGTAGTACACAGACACGGGTAGCTGAGTTATGGATCAGGAAAAGCCCTAGAAATGTGTTGTGAAATGATGACGCTTCCCTAGATAAAATCATCAATTAATGACAAAATGGTAAGATACTAGAGTGGGTTTCAAGGGGAATTTAAAAAAAAATGTATAAGGTACATAAACAATCAGATATAAGACTGCTGTGTCTGAGGCAATAATCATGAACATCCCTAGGAATCAATTACTCTACATCTCTGTAGATAATAGTAGTTGTTTTATCTGTATTTTGTAAGATGCAGGGTTATGATCTAGCTGTAAGATGGAATCAAAATGATGTAACCAAGAAAAGCACATTGGTCATTCCCTTTTTAAAATCTTCCCCAACTTTATCTTATGATATTAAAGCTATTCACAGTGTCATCTTCCCCCAAATATTGCTCTTTCAGCAAAATCTATGAATTATTCTTTTCATTTATTTATTTTTTTTTTAAATACACATTTTTTTAAATTTATTCATTTATTATGTATACAGAAGAGGGCGCCAGATCTCATTACAGATGGTTGTGAGCCACCATGTGGTTGCTGGGAATTGAACTCAGGACCTCTGGAAGTGCAGTCAGTGTTCTTAACCTCTGAGCCATCTCTCCAGCCCATTTTTATGAGAAAAGATCTGGGGAAAAGCAATTAAGTTAGATATTGTGGTGGTTTGAAAGAAAATGTCCTGCAAATGAGTGGTACTATTAGGAGGTGTGGCCTTATGGAGTAGGTGTGGTTATATTGGAGGAAGTGTGTCACTGTGGCGGCAGGGACCGGGGGGGGGGGGGGTCTTTCATGTCTCATATACTCAAATCATGCCAGTGTCTGGGACCACTTCTGATTGCCTGCAAAAAGATGTAGGACACTTGGCTACTTCTCCAGCTTCATGTCTCTTTGCATACCACCATGTCACACTATGATGATAATGGACTAAACTTCTATGTTGTGGAATCATCTTTTTGTACACTGTGAAGATGTGTCTTTGCCAAGGCACATTCTGGTTGGTTAAATAAAGAGCTGAATGGCCAATAGCTAGGCAGGAAGAGGTTAGATGGGACTTATGGGCAGATAAAGAAGCATGGGAGATGAATCTAGGAACAGGAGAGATGCCAGAGAACAAGGAGAGGAAACAGAAGGTACAAGATGAAAGAGAGGTAAAAAGCCATGAGGCAACACATAGATTAATATAAATTGGGTAGTTTAAGTTACAAGAGCTAGTGGGTCAAGCCTAAGCTATAAATCGAGCTTCTATAATTAATAATAAATCTCTATGTCATTTTTTTGTGAGCTGGCATCTCAAACAAAAATCTGTCTACATATGGTGTACAGTGTGGGGCTCAAATATCCAAACATAGGGCCTGAGAAAGGTAAGAAAAGTTCTGGACGAGGAACTGAATGTGACTTTATATTCTTGCAGTCTCACAGGCTGGTTGGTGCTTTGTGTACAGAGACATGGCTACTGGCTGCTACCTGGGGGCAGGAGCCAGCTGCCAGCAGCATGCACCAGCACTATGTATTAAGCTGAGCTGCATGGCAGGTGACATAGTAGTTTAAGATTTGTCTCACATGGTCAGAGAATGCTGCAGGTGCTCAGCAAAGATAGATCCAGATGGAAGAAATCTCTAAACAGGTTATAGTATGTTTAAAAAATGTACATAGGCTTAGAAAAAATGGGTGTGGATAGTCATAGAAAAAAATAGTTTGTAAATAATAAAATAAAGTTTTTAAAGAGAGAATAAAATAATATGAAAAGGATCAGACATGTAAAGATGGAAAATACACAAGGAGTCTGGATCCTGTATGGTGTCTTGTTGACTTTGAATTTTTTTGGTTGCTGATGATTGAGCTACAGCACTGAGAAACATGGGACTGTAAGAGGGACTGCTGAATTAAACCAGCCTACATACTTTAGGAATGCCTTAACTTTAAATTGGAAGTCAGAAAATGTATTGCTTTGGAGAAGAGGTTATACTTTTGTTTCCACAGAAAATGAAAGGCTGTGGATTCACTCAAAGTTGATAGAAATCAGGTTTGATCAGGGGAGACCCCCTGAAAATCCTAGATATAGACATAAAGAAATAAACCTAGGAAAATTACAAGATAGGTGATGTGTATTTTACCTGTTCAAACATAAAAAAATTGTCTTTGGTTGGCTTGTGTACAATGCACAGTCCATATTTGTGTTAATGCAGATGTGTATGCTATCTTTGAAAGTTTGTGTGTTTTCAGAGCAAGGGGACCAGACACCAATGAAAATGGGTGGCCCAGGTGATCCAGCCTCTCAAAGTGCCTGTTGTAGTTTCCTCAGAGTTTTGCATCCAGAACAGCTTCAAGGCTGCTGGCTGAGATGATCCAGCATCATAGACTATTCTAGCCAGGACTGCCAATAAGCCTGTGCTTTCCCATTGCACAGTGACTAGACAACAAATATTATGGATAGTTTTCCTAGGACTTGAACATTATCTCAATTTTCTCAGGTCATCTAAAGATGTCATCACCCAAAGACAGCAGGAAGCAGTCTAGAGAACACAACACCCAATTCCCAAGAGGTGGGGTGGGTGGTTTTAGTCATTTGGTGGGTTTTGGATGTTTGTCATCATTTAGGGGGTATTGATTACAAATTGGTGCTGGTCATAGTCAAGGACTGCTGTGGGATGTTCTGTATGGCAAATGTGTTGCTGATTAGTCAATAAATAAAACACTGATTGGCCATTGGCTAGGCAGGAAGTATAGGCGGGACAAGGAGGAGAAGAATTCTGCGAAGTGGAAGGCTGAGAGGAGAGACACTGCCAGCTGCCATCAGGACAAGGAAGATGTAAAGTACCGGTAAGCCACAAGCCACGTGGCAAGGTATAGATTAATAGAAATGGATTAATTTAAGCTGTAAGAACAGTTAGCAAGAAGCCTGCCACGGCCATACAGTTTGTAACCAATATAAGTCTCTGTGTTTACTTGGTCGGGTTTGAGCGGCTGTGGGACTGGCAGGTGAGAGAGATTTGTACTGACTGTGGGCCAGGCAGGAAAACTCTAGCTACAAAGGACAAAGCTAAATAAAGGAGATTAGATTCAGAAACCTTTTTCTATAGGTAAAAGGGGGGATATAGTAAAGAAATGATAGGATAAAAGGATGGATTATTTAATCTACTTTTAAAATAAACTACTAGTCTCAAAAATTTCACATTGGTATGGATTATTGTTTATCGATACAAATTTAAGATTATTTTTGTTATACTATATATATATATATATATATATATATATATATAGTATATCAATGTTTCTACTCTTATTTAAGGTATTGTACCTATGCAGCTCATTTAAAAAATGTAATGTAAAGTTTTAGTCCTTGAAATGATTTAAGATAATGAAGAAAGACAGGTTAGTAGTTAGTCATTTATAACAGTGAAACTTATAATCATGTTAGGTATGTTTTCAAGGTCATACAGAGATACATTTTAAATAAATATATGGTCTTCAAACATTTCAAGGACCTACAGAATATGGAATTTAAATGTTTTAATAACAAAAAGCTTTGCATGACAGTGAGACACATCTGCTCCTGGCAGCACCAATCTACTTCAAAAAAGGATGAGGGGCATCAAAGAACTTCCACATGGAGTTGGCTTTCATTTGTGGCAAGGTTAGCCACTGGGCAAAGAAACTGCCCTTGCCTCAACTACTGACAGAATGCTGTCCAAATTGGACCAGCAGGACACAAAAGAAGACAACTGCCAGACTTTGCTAAGACAAAGTAGAATAGTCCTTCAAAATTCGTGCTTCACAGAAAAGTCTGTCAGATATTCTAGGCCTGTAGGCTGAAGATGGAGCCCTAGTGTTCCAGAGGAACCTTAGGTGACTGTCGAGGCAGCCAGTTTTTTCTGTCATTTCTATAGTTTTGGAAGTTGCTTGCTCTCCACTTCCTGTTTACTCAGGTAATAGTATATCCTTCTTAGGTCTCTGATAGAGTTGAAGTTGAATAGTTATAGTTTCACAGTTACCTTATTTTTCCTTGTAACGAAACAGTTTTTCTTTCTCTGTGTGTGTGTGTGTTCTTCTTATTTTTTTTTTTGCTTTTTTTATTCTATAATTTAATTTAATTTTACATATCAGCCATGGATTCTCTTGTTCTCCCCCCCTCCCACCCACCGCCCCCCTTCCCCTTCCCCCCAGCCCACCCCCCATTCCCATCTCCTCCAGGGCAAAGACTCCCCTGGGGATTGAGTTCAACCTGGTAGATTCAGTCCAGGCAGGTCAAGTCCCCTCCTCCCAGGCTGAGCCAAGTGTCCCTGTATAAGCTCCAGGTTCTAAACAGCCAGCTCATGCACTAAGGACAGGTCCCAGTCCCATTGCCTGGATGCCTCCCAAACAGATCAAGCTCATCAACTGTCTCACTTATCCAGAGGGCCTGATCCAGTTGGGGACTCCTCAGCTATTGGTTCATAGTTCATGTGTTTCCATTCGTTTGGCTATTTGTCCCTGTGCTTTTTCCAGTCTTGGTCTCAACAATTCTGGCTCATACAAACCCTCCTCTTTCTCACCAATTGGATTCCTGGAGCTCCACCTGGGGCCTGGACATGGATCTCTGCATCTGGTTCCCTCAGTCATTGGATGAGGTTTCTAGGATGACAATTAGGGTGTTTGGCCATTCCATCACTAGAGTAGGTCAGTTCGGGCTTTCTCTCAACCATTGCCAGTAGTCTATTGTGGAGGTATCTTTGTGGATTTCTGTGGACCTCTCTAGCACTTTGCTTCTTCCTATTCTCATGTGGTCTTCATTTATCATGGTCTCTTATTCCTTGTTCTTCCTCTCTGTTCTTGATCCAGCTGGGATCTTCCAATCCCCTAAGCTCTCTTTCCCTCGAAACAGTTTTTCTTGCTACCAAATTCAGAAAAGAAACTCACAAAACAGGTGTAAATTGTATAAAATTTTGAGACATGAAAGCTTAAATTGTTTATCAAAGAAAATGTTTTGAGGTCAAAAAGTAATTAATTTTGGGTTGAAAATAAAAATTGGGATAGAAAATGAATTAGGTGAAAACTTTGGACTTACCAAGATAGCATAGATAATGAGGTATTTTCTCTGAATTTGCCAAATACAAATGGACTGGATGTTGTGAAGGTAATTCTTACCTGATAATTGTTCTTAGTGTATATAGTTTTACTATGTTAAGAGTTAAAAACCTTTCATTTTTATTTAGACAATACCTGACATCTGTTCTTATTGAATATAGTTTTACTGTGTTAGAGTTAAAACCTTTCTTTTTTATTTAGACAAAATGGGGGAAATGTTGTGAGCTAATCTTTTTGTACACTGTGAAGATGTGTCTGTACACCTACTTATTGATGTAATAAAGAGCTAGATGGCCAGCAAGTAGGCAGGAAAAGGTTAGGCAGGACTCCTGGAGAGAGAGAGAAGAATGGGAGATGAACCTAGGCATAGGAGAGATGCCAGAAGACACAGAGAGGAAATAGGAGATGCAAAGTGACGAGAGGTAAAAAGCCACCAGGCAAAACATAGATTGATAAAAATGGATTGATTTAAGTTATAAGAGCTAATGGGTATAAACTGAGCTTTCATAATTAATAATAAATCTCCATGAGCTAGTGACCCAAAGAATAAAATCTATCTACACCTCAGAAAATATAAACCACCCCAATTAACTGTTTTTCCTTTATAAGAGTTGCTATGGTCATGGTGTCTCTTCACAGCAATAGAAACACCAAGAAGTTGGTACCAGGGACTGGGGTATTGCTATGACAAGCCTGACCATGTTTTTGTTTGGTGGAATTTGGACTTTGGTACTGCTCAATGGGCCATACTCATAGGAGCACAAAAGATAATGGTGCTGAGAATGATTTGAACTGTTGGGGTTGGCTCAGGAGGTTTCAAAGGAGAAGAATTTAATATGTTGCCCACAGTTCATTCTTGTGATATTTGGTGAAGAAAGTGGCTGCCTTTTGCCCTTGTCCAAAGAGTCTGTGTGAGGCTAAAGTGAAGAGTTAAGATTAATTCACTTAACAGTGGAAATCTCAAAACAGCCTAGTATAGACTGTTGTGTAGTTATTAATGGTAACTCTAATGAATATTTATAATGAAAAGGAGAAAGCTGAGCAGGGTAAATCACAAAATGTAAAATTTAAGGAGAAAAGAAGCACCAGGAAGTGGAATGGAGCTAAGCCCTGTGGTTCAAGGAGATAAACAGATTAAGAAATGGAATAAAGGGAGTGATGACCTCAGGGCAAGATCCCACTCAGCTAAGTTTCCAACTTGTGAAAAGGAACTAAAGAAAAGCTTAGAGCCAGGTGGTATATGCCTTTAATCCCAGCACTCCAGAGGCAGAGGCTGGTGGATCTCTAAGTTTGAGGCCAGCCAAACTTACTTGGTCTGTCTATACAGCAAGTACAAGGACAGTCAAGCTTAAGCAGTGAAGGTAACCATCAAAAACAGACAGCTGGTGAAGATGTAATTGAACAATTGAACATTTTCCAGCCCCAACAAGCTGCAAAACTTGGTAGCTTCAGTCACGTGGTTCTGGATTTAGAGTTAAGGATAGAAGGAGGGGTTATGAAACTTCCCTAAACGACTTAGGAAAGTCACTAAGGCCAGGCATGTATCAGGGGTATTCCTGAATGGAAGTGCATTGAGGGCATTGCATGAAACTGTAAAGTTGAAGCCTCGATTGCCTTGGAGACCCCAAGATGTTGGAGATGCCAGAAATGTGGGATACCTGCTGAGCAAAGCTGCTAACAGGGAATGGAACCAGCCCAAGAGAAAGAAGTGTGTTGCAGTCAACAAAGCTGAAAGGAGCTGGAGATCTGAAGAGCATTTTGACATCAGACATGGAGATGCAGAGGTTGGAGTTTCTCCAGTTGGTTTTTGATCTTGCTTTGGTCCAGTATTTCCACACTATGCTCCCTTCCTTAATAGTAATGTATATCCTATGCCATTATATGTTGGAAGTATGTGTTCTGATTTTTTATTTTGATTTTATAGGATATTACATTTAGGAGATTACATGAATCTCAGAAGAAACTTTGAACTTTTGATTTTTAAATAAGTTTGAGATTGTTATCAACTTTGGGATTTTTGAAGTTGGATTGAATGCATTTTTGCATTATGATAAGGCTACAAGCCTTTGGGGATCAGGGAGTGTAATTTGGTGGTTTATAAGAAAATACCCCCCAAAGATATTGGTACTATTAGGAGGTATGGTCTGTTGTAGTAGATGTGGTCTTATTGGAGTAAATATGTCATTGTGGAGGCAGACTTTGATGTCTCATATATTCCTAAGCCACACCAGTGTCTGGGACTACTTCTTTTTGCCTGTAAAAAATTGTAGGACACTCTACTTCTTCAACTTCATGTCTGCCTGCACACCAACATGTTGCACCATGGTGATAATGGACTAAATCTCTGAAAATGTAAGCCACCCCAATTAAATGTTTTTCCTTTTTAAGAGTTGCCATGGTCATGGTGTCTCTTCATAGCAACAGAAACTCTAAGACAGATAAAACTTGTAAGTTTAAGGCACTTGATAAGAACAATGCCTGTAAACTGAATAGAATGTATGCTGTAGATGAATTGCTAAACAGTCTTATTAATTAAAAACTCGGAGCCAGATATTGGGGTGAAAATCAGAGATCAGGGAAGTAGGGGAAGCCACAGCTAACTTCACCTCACCAACTCCGCAGCTTCCAAAAGGTGACTACTTCCTGTCTACCTACGCCTGTATGCCTTGCTGTTCTGCCATCTGATTTGCTCTCTCTGTCCAGCTACATCACTTTCTCTTCCTGCCCAGGTCTGTCACTTCCTGTCTGTCTGCACAGACCTCCATACCTCCATAGTTAACTAGTGTTGGAATTTAAGGTATGTGCCACCATGGAGATCCAGACAGATCCCTGCCTGCCAAGTGATAGTATTAAAGGAGTGTGCTACCATTTTTTGACTTCTATATAGTGGCTGGCTTTTTCCTCTGATCTCCAGGCAAGTTTTATTGGGAGACACAGTATATTGGGGGACATAATACATCACCACAGTACCCCTCCGCTGCATTAGCTGGAGACACCAGGAAGTCACTATGAAGTACAGGCAAATGTAGGATATTGGATTAGTTACTTTTTTATTGTTGAGACAAAATACCATTACCAAAAGTAAGTCAAGGAAGAGAGGATTAATTTTGACTTTCTGTTCCAGAGGGTTAGATTTCATAATGGTGTGAAAGTCATAGCATAGCATCAGGAACAAGCAGCTGGCTGATCACATTTTAAAGGCACACAGGAAGCAGAAAAAAAAGGAGGGTTTATATTCTTGCCCTATTTCCTGTGTGTCAGGAGTCTAAACTCTCAAAGACTGCCCCTCTTGAAGTTTCTGTAACCTTCCCAAACAGCTCCACTAGCTGGAGACCAGGAGTTCAAATGCATACCTGTGGTAGGGTAGGGGTGAATGGCATTTCTCATCTAAACCATGATGGATGTATAGCTTGAAGGACAAATCTTAACTGATTCTGATAGTTCCTCTAGTTTAAGAATTGGCTTAGCCTATTTGCAACTTTTAAATTGTGTGTGTGTGTGTGTGTGTGTGTGTGTGTGTGTGTGTGTGTGTGTGTGTGTGTGTGTTAGAGAGAGGGGGAGGGAGGGAGGGAGAGATGGGGGAAACAGAGAGAGAGAGAGAGAGAGAGAGAGAGAGAGAGAGAGAGAGAGAGTGTTGACAGTGTACAAGAGGAGGCCAGAGGACCCTTGAGAGGCTCACCTTCCCCCTTTTATAGACCCTGCCCCTTTTGTTGCTTCTGATGCCACTGGCTGCTGTGCGGCACACTCACAGCCAGCAGCCAGCTGGCCTGATGGTTTCCGGGTAGTTTACCTGTCTCTACTGCTGGTCTCACCGCAGGAGAGCTGGGATTACAGGTGCAGAGTGCTGCATGGAGCTCTTTCATCAGTTTCAGAGACACAGCTAAGGTAGCCAGGCTTGCACAGCTAAAGCTTGTACACACAGAACCATCTCCCCTGCCTCAAATTAGTTTGGTGGCTTTTTTTATGTTGTTAATTCTTTTTTTTTCCCCCTCTGAAGTGCCAAGAAGAAAGCTTATGAATGAAACAAATATTTTTTGGGCTCTAAATATTTAAAGTAAAACTATTAAATTATAACTACGGATTAGAAACTAACCCATTGAGATTCATATCTTTACACCCACACACCCTGCACACGAAAGTGGAAGAGCCAGGCAACTAATTTTTTCTCTGACATAAATTTTTGACATTTCTATTTGGCCATACTGCACTGTTCCCTCAGAAGGCCTCTCTGTCCAGTCAACCAGCCAGGGACAGTCTTTGGTACACAATTCTGAAGACTAAGTAACATCCCATCTGAGAAGCTAGAAGCCTTTCTGTAAAGGCTACTTACTGGTTTCAAGCAAATGGGGAAAAGTTTAATAATAGAGAAGGAACTTGTAAGTATGTTGTTTTTCTTGGGCATATTGTGTATGCTGGAAAGTTAATGCTGTTTTTAAAGTTAATTCATGATAATTGAACTGAAGTGCTCTGAAAGTGCCGTTCGAGTCTATTTATGAACCCCGTGCCCTCTCTGTCAATTCAGTAAAAGCACCATTCAGCAAGAGAAAGGAGAGAGAGATGGCTGCATGGTGTGCACTTAGCCACACGAGCGTCCTTTCCCCCTAAAGTATCTGTTTCTCTAAGTGCTCTTTTTCTTTTAATCTGTCCACCTTATTGCACCAGCTGGTCTGCTCAGCCCATTATCACTGCACTTTGAAAACGGGGAAGGGCTGATAAAATGTGTGTTGGTATTGAGTCACCGTGGATCACATATGCTGCTCTGAGGTGTGCCAATGTTGATCAGGTGGGCAGCAGGAGGAATATATATGGGACAGTGGATTAGATACACAGCTACAATTTGGAGTTCACACTGACAAACATTTGAAATATAATGCCCAGTCTGTGTTGGGTGTGGGATGTATAATAGAATGTCTTTTTTCACAAAGTGTTACACTTCAACCTAGCAGTTCTATTTTATGGTAACACAAAGTCACCAACTTTATGTCCAACAATTGCATATTAATGAAATTGCTCTCTATTCAAATGATGCCATACTAATATCTCACCAAATAATATTTAATTTTGTGGAAAAATTGTCTACAAGGAATTGGGTGAAAAAGGGAATACAGTAATACCATACTGTAGTTTTTAAAAGTGCATTTCTCCATAAGAAAGAATAAAAATATCAACAGTAATTGTTATTAATGATATTTGAATGTTTACTATTTACTTACTTCCTATTATATTTAGTAAATGTAAATTGTAAGGAAGTTATAAGAAAATTATAAAAACCTCTAAATTTGTAACAGTGCATGTGTCTATCAAAGAAGTCATGTTGGCATATAAAAGAAAAGGAAAAGGGCTGGAGAGAAGGCCTCATTAGTGAACACATGTGCTATATGCTGGAGGACCTGAGTTCATTTCCTGGGACTCATGTGATGGAAAGAGAGAACCAACACCCACTGGATATCTGTAGCAGGAATTTTCTTTGGGCTGCCAACCAGCTCCCAAGTATAGATACAGAGACTTATTATTAATTATGAAAGCTCGGCCTTTGGCTTATGCTTGTCCCAGTAGCTCTTATAACTTAGTTTACCCTGTTTCTATTCATCTACATTTTGCCTCAAGGCTTTGTACCTTTTTTTCTTTCTTCATGTCCTGCGTTCCTGCTTTCTCCATGTCTGTCTAGTTCACTGGCTCCTGGCATCTCCCTCTGTCTCTGTCCAGCCTAGATTCCTCCTCCTACTTACTTTCTCTATCCAGAAGTCCTACCTATACCTTCTGCTTAGCTATTGGCTGTTTAACTTTTTTATTAGACCAATCAGGTGCCTTAGGCAGTCAAGGTAAACAAATGCAATACATCTTTACATAGTGAAACAGATTCCACAACAGTTACCTTCTGAACACCCACATACTAAAATAAGACATTTAAAAAATACGTTAAGAAGTTGGACAGTTTCACTCTAGAGCTTTTGTAAGCAATCATTCAGCTACATCACATTGGCCAGGGTTTCCTGAATCATCTTAGTCCTAGAATCAGAGTCTCCGAAATTTTAGTTAAAAAAAAGTACTTAGCCGGGCGGTGGTGGCGCACGCCTTTAATCCCAGCATGCGGGAGGCAGAGCCAGGCGGATCTCTGTGAGTTCAAGGCCAGCCTGAGCTACCAAGTGAGTTCCAGGAGAGGCGCAAAGCTACACAGAGAAACCCTGTCTCGAAAAACCAAAAAAAAAAAAAAAAAAGTACTTACTTTAAAAGAGATGCATGCAGTGACCATGAAACTATCTTAATGATAAAAATGAGCACTCCTTGGGGGTATGTGAACACCTAAATATTTATGGACTTTAAAGGAAATTTTGTTCTGAAAATAAAACCTGGTTTCAATAATTTGGAGGTCATCCAATATGTGCATTCCGATGTTTAAAACTATTGTGGGTTTTTGTTGTAAAAAGTTTATGTTTTATGAATGTAGAGAAAATCCTAAGAGTCAAAGAATTTAAGGCTTGTGGAAAGATTTTGAACTTTCTAGGCTTTGCAGCTGGCTCAGCTTCTTTGCACTGCTGTCCATATTAACACTACTACTTGGTTAGTGTGCATAGGCTCATGGTAATAGAGAACAGGGAGTCAGAGCGGCTCTCCACTTACCTTGCTTGTTTGTTTCTCATCTGCAAATTAGAGAAATAAGTATAAATACCCATTTGAGTTTTTAAGTAAAAGCAGTATTTAAAGTATCCAAGAAAAATGTTAGCCGAAGTGCTAAGTCAATGAATATTAGCACTGTATTCGTTCAAATTCAGAATCCCCCTTGGTAATTCAAAATTAATTACTGAAAAGGCTAATGGCTTTGAAAGTAGCCATTTTGGACAATGAATTCACAGCAGGAAGAAAAAAGCTCAAGCAGGTGCTATTCCATAGAACTTTGGAAGCGTCATGGGCTCAGCTATTTGATTTAAAGCCAAGGGGCCATGGAGTACTGAGTTTTCAAATCTCTCTCATTTGTTTGGGTTCATATTTGACTTTGATAAGTTCACAAGCGCAGTGCTTCTTTAGCTGGAGAGCAAGTCAAGTTTGCAGCCTGGCAACTTCATATTAGTAGGTTAACTTGATTGGCAGACGTTCTCAGGCAGCGTTCCAGAGGTGGAATAACAGGTCTACTGCAATTAAAGACTGCACTACTGAATAAGGAAACTGGGTGGAAATTTCATCACCATGACATCTATTTGACTTCCATAATCAGTACTTCAGGAAAAAAATTGTGGCTCTTTTCAAAGGAATAATTGTTGTAGGGGAAAGGAAATGCTAAAACAGTCCCAGCAAATTCATTCTGGAAGGTGTTGTGCAAATAGTAGTCTCCGTGAAGAATGACTCACCTTTAAACAGTCTGGAAGAGTCTGAATGGCGACTGCGAGTGCAGACTTCATCCAGAAGTTTAGTCAGTGTAGATATGGGCTTGGCAGTGTCTCCAGGGCAGTGTGGTGACTAAGACACATTTGCTAGGGCAGAATACGAGATCCAAAGCTTTTGTTCAGCTTACCTAGCAGAATCTTACGTTCAAACATATTTCTTTTGTTTTCAAATCAGTTCAGCCTAGATTTTCTTGTACCTGTTTCTAAGTCACATTAGTGCTGAATGATTCTTGCTACTAGGAAGAACCAATTGTTCTATCAAGCTTTACTAATAAGAAAATAGCACTTCTATTAGTTATAAAGACCTTTTAACACCTGAGTTTTGTCTGGGTAAAGAGCACTGTGAGTTTTTCAGACTCATACAGCACATAGGAATGGCCACTGCTGGGCATATGGTACTGTTTATTTTGTAGAATGCATCTATCAGATGTTCTTAAATAGCAGGGTGATGAACACATGCCTAATTAGTGCAACTGTTTATAGATAGCTGCTCACTTATTCTCACTTATTCTCTTGCCTTCTTAGCAGGCCTTGTAAATAATCTCTGGAAATTGCTATAATGTACAGTGCCTACACAGTTGCTCTTATGAGGTTACCTAGTCTTCCTGAAATCCATTAAAATTTCTACTCAGCACATTATTATCATAAAACATGATGTTGCTTAAACTTCAGTCTTATGGACTGAAGTTTAAAGGACATGATTTTCTATGATGTTCAATTATAGTTATATTTTTTCTTCACTAGTTGTAATTGTTTTAAAAATAGCCTTGAATACTACAAGCTTTAGAGTTAGTACTTGTTTTGGTTATGTAGTCATATTACTGACTGTTTTAAGTATCATGAGGTCAAAAGCTTATCATGTCAATCTAGGTAGAAGACAACGTGGGATTCAATTTCACTGGTTCAGCTCCTGGGAATTGTTGCCACAAGACACCATAAACCAACTGAGACATGCAGCTGTGCATTTGTATATTGTGGTGGCTGTTAAAATCATCACAGTTTTCAGGTGAAAACCACCATTCATGTATGATCTTACAGTTTTGAGAAATCCAGAAGTTGGATTATGTCTACAATTAAAGTTGGAATTTGAAATGTCCCATGTAGGTTTGTTTTCGGAATGCTTGTTTTCCCATTTGGAGGAGGATATAGCTGGGACATCAGCAGTGGAAGGTTTTGGAAGATTGTCTGGAATCTAGCTTCAGCCTCCTTGCCTCCTAATCTGCTGTTGTAAGAGGAGTCGTGCTTCCACCACCATGCCAGAGCCTAGATGGAGTGTGCCGCATCTACAATCCCAGCACTCTTAGACTGAGGTGGGAGGTGGAGACAGAAGAAACAGGCAGCTACTGGGAGTAAGGTAGACTCTGGATTAATAAAGTCAAAGGCTGGAGTAACAGTGCAGTAAGGTAGACTCTGGATTAATAAGATCAAAGGCAAGAACTAGCTTCCAGAATTGTTCTGTGACTACTACGTACACAACATGGCACACAAACACCAACAGTCTGTCTGTCTGTCTGTCTCTGTCTCTGTCTCTCTGTCTCTGTCTCTCTCTCTCTCTCTCTCTCTCTCTCTCTCTCTCTCTCTCTCTCACACACACACACACACATACACACACACACACACACACACACACACATACACACACAAATTTGAAAAATAAAGATACTGGTCTTTTCAGTTTAGGAAGGACAAAATTGAGGCTAAAATACTGATAAAAGATGCATGCTAGTGTACAGTTTTCAAGGCTTTCTTTAGAGTTTCAATTTATTTTGAGAAGCAATACATCATTGATTTAAGCTTTGAGGCCAAGAATAGGTGGCTCCCATGCTGGCTGAGGCTATTATTTTCAGAACTATCATAGCAGAGACAAAAAGAATTCCATAATGACAAATGCATTCTTCCATAGTGCGAGATATGTTTGACTAATAGAAAAAGAAAGAAAAATTAAACGTGTTGTGCTAACTAGTTTACATCAACTTGACACAAGCTAGAGTCATCTGTGAGAAGGGAACCTCAATTGAGAAAATGCCTTCACAACATCTGGTTGTAGGCAAGCCTGTGGGGGCATTTTCTTAATTAATGATGAATGTGGGAGGGCCCAGTCCATGTGGGTGGGGCCATCCCTGGATTTTTGGCCCCCTCATTCTATGAGAAAGCAGGTTAAGCAAGTCACGAGGAACAAGCCAGTTAGCAGCACCCCTCCATAGCCTCTGTGTCAGCTCCTGCCTCCAGGTTCCTGCAGTTTGAGTTCCTACTCTGACTTCCCTTAGTGACTTACTACAAGGTGGAAGTGCAAGCCAAATTAACCCTTTCCTCATCAACTTGCTTTTGGTCATGGTGTTTTATCACAGCATTGATAACCCTAAGACACTTGTTCAAAAGACTTTGCACTGAGGCAGAAATAATAATTCAGATATTTGGGTGTGCAATAATGGGAAGCAACATATTATAAGGGATATGATAGTTATCTGGATGTATTTTGGAAGAGTTGAGAACCCAGATAACACAAGGATCAGGTACAGTGGACTTTGAAGGTTTAATAGACCCTAGATTTATGTTTTAAATCCACTGAGTCCAGGAAACCCTGCTCTCCACTCAACAGATTTTCTAAGGAAGTAATGGCATGTGCTTCAAGCAAGGTCAGTTAGAATATCTTCTCTAGAACTTGGTCATTGAATCTAAGAAACTTGTCTCTCACTTCTCTGGTGACATGAAATGATGACACATAAACATGGGCCCTGAATGTGCTCTGTGAGTGTCCCCATTATTCACATTATTCGCTGCAGTGAGAATCAGTGAAGATGAAGCCTGAGACAGAGAGCAGGGGTAGAGACACAGGAAAGTACAGAGGGGGCAGGTTCTGCACTCCTATAGCAGGTTTCCTTCTACCTCAGATTTCTGTCATTGTCCCATTATATTTTCTGATAATCTCTCTATTTGCTTTAACAAGGTTTAAACAATTCTGTGACTTTCAAGTAGAAGAGCAATGAACAAGATGCCAGAAGTGTTGTATGTAGAATACTAACTAACATAATGAAGATACATACATCTTCTGACTTAACAGCAAGGTACAGAGCATCATTATGGTGAATGAACTGGAGAATCAGAAAGCTGAAAGGCATACCTGATTTTTCTCTTGTGTCCAGTAATCAAATCCAGGACCTTGCATATGCTGAATAAGTATTATGCCATTGAGCTGCATTCTTAGACCTTGTTCATGGTAAGCAAGCACTCTACCACTGAACTCCTAAAAGTGATATTTTAGAAAGCTCATGCTTATTCTGAGTCCTTAAATCAGAGGCTATTTCTGATATGCTTATTTTAACTAATGTTCTAATAAAGGTGCTTACTAAAATCTGGATCTTGATGACCCCCATTGCACATGTGTAAAAGATGTAATTTTCAAAATGTTGTCATAGGAAAGTAAAAGCACCTTTGATACATGAGAGAAGAAAGAATATGGTGATTTGAATGAGAATGGCCCTCATAAAGTCAGGTATTTGAATGCTTGGTCTCTAGTTGGTGGAACTGTTTGGGAAGGATTAGGAGATATAAACTTGTTGGAGGAGGTGTGTCACTGGGGGTAGGCTTTGAGGTTTCAAAAGTCCATGCCAGACCCAGTTTCACTCTTTTTGCCTGTTGATTGTAAATAAGTTGTACACTGTACCATGCCTACCTGCCTGCTGCTGTGTTCCCTGCCATGGTGGTAATATACTCACCCTCTGAAACTGTAAGCAAGCCCCCAATTAAATGATTCCTTTTATAGATTGCCTTGGTGATGGTGTCTCTTCACAACAGTAGAACAGTAGCTAAGACAAAGGAGTTTTAGAATATAGAGGTGTACCCTTGAAGGGGTTTGTGAGACTCTGTCTGTCTCTGTCTCTGTCTATCTGTCTCTGTCTCTGCCTCTCTCTGTCTCTCTCTGTGTGTCTCTGTCTCTGTCTGTGTCTCTGTCTCTCTCTCTGTGTGTCTCTGTGTCTCTGTGTCTCTCTCTCTCTCTCTCTCTCTCTCTCTCTCTCTCTCTCTCTCTCTCTCTCTCTCCAGTCCTGGCCATGAGATGCAAGGCCTGGTCTTCTGCTTCTCCCACCCTAATGAGTGCTGTCACCATGGCTTGGGCCAATCAAGCCAATCAAGTATTGACTAAACTTTCCAAAACTGGGAGCTTTAAGCTTTGATTCCTACTAAGCTGACATATATCAATTATCCTGTTACAGTCATGGTAAGCTAACTACCTTTAGTATGTCACCTCTAATAAACTGCTATTTAACGTCTAACACAACAGAATTTAGTTTAGTAGACAGAGATTATAAATACACTTATTTAAAATAGCCTGTAGTATTTAAACCTGGCAGAGTCAAAAGCCAAATATATTTTCTCAAACATTAATGCATGTTTTCCTGCTGAAGACTAATAATTGTTTATTTTTCACAGAGTTAGTTAAGCCCTATTCAATTAAAATAGCTTTTACTCTTAAAAATATAGGGTAAAAAAGTACAGTTGATCCCTATAATACCATGAAAACATGCCTAAACAAGGCAAGTGTGATATTTAGTCTATTATTCTGATTTTGTGATGTTTTACAGTATATTTAAAGATTGATATTTTAGTTTCTGATGATTTCCATAATTGTAAGTAAGTATTTCAAAAGTATTTCAAATATTATCATATGGTCATCTTAAAATTTGTAAGATCTTTCCTATGCAAGTGTAAAGGATAAGGAGAAAGAAAGTTCATTCTAACTCATAACTTACTGTAGCAGAAGTAAATGTATTTCTTAGAAAAATACATATAATTCTAATTCTTAGAGAATTTTATAGAATGTATCTTGATCCTATTCTCCCTCCACTATTTCCCCCCAACTTCTCTCAGATCCACCTTAACTCCCTCTGTTGTGTCTTGGTTTTATTTTATTTTACTGTCTTAGAAGAGACTGTCACATGGCAGCAGCCCTGGTCCTCTGGCTCTTACAATCTCCCCTCCCCGCCGCCTCTACAATGTTCCTTATAATTGTTGGTGTTGTGTTGCCAATGTATTAACTGGGGACTGCCATCCCAGTCACTTGATCTCTGCCATTTGACATGTTGTGGCTTTCTGTAGTGACTTCTGTATGCTGGAGATGAAAATAAAGAAGCTTCTCCAATGAGGAGTTTGAGCTACACTCCCCTGTTGGAGTAAGGATGCAGTTAGAGATTGTACTAGTTTAGAAAACTGATAATAGTATGCTCTCCTCTATGTTCCATGGCTTCACCAGCCATAGGTTATTAGCTAAGTTTACACTTTCAGGTATGGATTCTCTCTTAATGAATGGCCTTTGAGTCAAGTTAGGTGACTGTTGGTTACTCTAAGAATATAGATGTCACTATTGTAGCTTTCTGAATACTTCCCATGCTGCTAATGGTTGGTGTTACAAAGATAAAACTTTGTTTTACTCTGTTGGCAGTTTTTATGGGTGGCTTCTTATGAAACTATGGGAGTTGGTCCTCAGTGAACAGTTTTCCAGTTCCGAGCCAGATCAACTTCTCCAAATCCTGTGTCTGCAGTGAGTGGTGTCTTCAACAACAGAGTCTTACTATCATTTTCACAAAGGCACCAGGGGCAACAACAATGTACTATATTGCTTGGGAGAATCTCTTGAACTCCCCTAACAACTCACTGATGCCTGGCATCGGTGTTTTATTAAACAGTTTTGAGGTGAGCATTGTCACCCCAATTCAGAGCTATCATCCACAAAGGAGGGGATTTGCCATTTACTCAGCATTTTTGTTTTAAGATAGTGCACCTTGAGGGAGTTGAGGAAGGAAATATCACAGAATAAATGAAGTATTATCTGTCTAGAACTAGCTCATGATGGCTTTAAGTGAAGAGGTTTTTACCGTTAGGGTGCAGACCACTGGGACAGATGATGTGCAGTTGGCAGAGGTCTCAAAGTGAAAGCCCTCTAATGGAAAGACCAACAGTACAAGGTAGGGGGACAATGGATATAGATCTGCTAGCATGGATAATTGGTTTAGGAGACAGAAAGCTTCGTCATTATTTCCAAGGTTTGATAAATACACTATGTGCACCAAGTCTAGGAGAAATGTGTCCTCATGTTAGAGCTAACATAGCTGTATTGACTATATGGTTGAAAAGAAATCTGAAGATGCAGAGCTGGGGATTCTGAAAAACTGAACTTCCCTCACTCACACCCACACCTTGCTTTATCTTGGCCTCACACAGGCAAGCACCCGAGGGTTGGGGGTATCACCATATCACTCATGTTGGTGTTGGCAGGTGTCCGGTTCTCAGTCCCTCTTGGTCGTCCTACATGCACTTGAACTATCTCAATCAATTTTTTTTCTCCCTCATTGAAGCCCATTCCATCATCTTCTGAACATATTGATCTTCAGTCATGCACAGACTCATCATAGACTTTCTGGCGTTTCTGCCTGCAGGCCTCTCCGTCTCATTATTTCTATATTGGTCACCCTGTCCTCACAGCTGATACCAATCACACTTTTACAAGAGCATTTCAAAGGCATTCAGCCTGGAGTGAATGTTTTACTCACAGGAAAATAGCACCAACTTCTTCTTTTGCACCTGAAATATAGGTTTACTTAGCTGATATAATTTGATTCAAGTCAACATCTGAAAAGTTTTATGAGTGTGTGAGGTTTCAACCCTTTCCATCTTCCCTTTTTCCTTCATATGCAAGTCAGGTGTAGCGTTTCATGGAAGGAGCATGCTGTGTACGTGCAGCGCACAGGGTAGGACAGGATTGCAAGGAATCGGGACATGCAGGCAGACATCCTTTGGCTGTAACCAGCTCAGAGGCCATGACAGAAATTCAGGCATCTGAAGCTTTAAAGAGGGACCCTGTGGGAAAGCCACCAGGGGACCAGACCCATTTCTAGTGGTTTTGCCTGTGACACTGTAATTCTCCAACCCCGCTGTGCTGGAAAAAGATTTTGTCTGTCACTAGCTTTCTAGTGAGACTCTCATAAGATTGATAGTGGGCTACAAGGACATGTGGGCATATGGACTAATCCTCCCACAACCTATCGGACAGGTTCTTAAGATACTTGGTTCCCGTAGATTATGAGAGACAATAGCAGAAATAATAGTCAAACCTGATGTAATGTGGTGATCCCACTGCCTCACTTCACCCCTTTACAGCCTCAGCAAGGAGAATCAGCTTCTGTCCACACTGTGCTATGAGCAATGAGAGAGGAAGTTGCAGCTTAGAGATGTTATGCATTATATTATATCAGTTTTGAAGTGTGCATTTTTCATGTTTTAATGGCTTTGAAATTAGGCTGTGCCTAACTGTTGCCATATCTTAGGAACATAGTTGACAGTTTTATTTTTCTGAGTGGCAGATAAAACACCAGTGTATCATTTAGTGTAGTCTAAATGATAACTTAAATCACACAAAATATGGTGCCTTCTTCATGCTTGGGCATTTCTAAAGACTTGGTGTTCTGGTCTTGGTCCTCAGGAAGAACAATTACGCAGGTTAAAAGAAGCCCTCTGATGTGGCTATAGTGAGAAGGTGACCTTGGAGATGTCTTTCCAGATTCTGGCTCTCATATTTGATATGAGGATAAAGAGAGGATCTTGGGTCTCTGTGTTTGCTTTGTTTTTAGAATCTTTTATCTTCTAAACTGTTCCCATGTTGTCCAGGCAATCCTGACTAGTCCTAAATATACAGACGATCCTCTCAGGATTTGTAAACTAATTAATCAAAGGCAAGGACAGCCTCTTCTTGGCTTAGGGACATGCTGTTTTCAGCTATGCACTGGGGGTTGTATCCCAGGACGCTTTATCTTTACTTCCTATTCATATTGAGGTGTGAGGGAGTGGGAAAAGCAGGAAATGGCTTCTTTTCTGTCCCAGCATCCGGGGTGGGAGTGGGCAGGCTTCCCATGGTCCCTGCCTCTTGTTTAAGTAGCACTTTGGAGCGACTGCCAGTCTGTTTTGGAGACAGTTTATTGGCTGTGATACGAAGAAACATGCACCTTATGTTTCTTAACTTTTTTTCCTGCTGTATTTTCCTTTCCAAATTAATACCGCAAATGGCAGCCATTTAAAAAGTGGGAACTTGCCAGGAGAACTGGGAAAATCTCATCTCATCGTCCAATCTCAGGCTTCTGTGATGTGATGCTAATGAAATATTTTGAAATGCTGAAACCTCGACTTCACACTGGCCTGGGAAGTGAAACTGTCTGATCTCTCTCTCTCTCTCTCTCTCTCTCTCTCTCTCTCTCTCTCTCTCTCTCTCTCTCTCTCTCTCACACACACACAAACACACACACACACACACACACACACACACACACACGAACACACATACATACACATACATGAACACACATGCACTATGCACACGCACTATGCACACGTACACATACTTGGAATATTTCCAAAGTTGACAAGCACTTTACAATATCAAATTTTGCCTTGGGGTAAATCATATGAGCAACTCTTAATGCTGTGATAAGCATCAACGTCATCTTAGTTGTGACATCAGAGTTCTTACTGACCGTTAAAAAGGGCGAACCCCTCATCTTGGGCAACTCCAGGGAACTGAGCCATTTGTCATAAATAGGCATTCTTAAAATTAAAAGTCAAATGCTGCAATTCCATACTATGGTGACAGCCTTTTAATCACAGGATTTTGTTATGATGTGTATATATCTTAGACTAAAAACCATTCTATTGGGTTTTCTACCTGTTCTTTGCCTGGCATTATTTGTTTTTTATTCTGCCTTCAGGTAAAGTTCTGTTTCCTACTTGGAAAGAACCTGGGTGTTTCCAGACAGCTTCTTTTCAACTCACCCTCTTCCTGCCTGACTTACACTTTCTTGTCAACTTGCCTACCACCCAACTAAGGCACATCAGTTTTGTTTTGTCACCTCTGTTGAGAAATGTGATTGAGTGATTAGTGCAATTTGATGCTATTATCTAACACTCACACTCGTGTAATTGAAGCAGAATGCTACTTCAGGCAGATTAGCCAGAGTTTGTGCACCGTAACTTCTCATAAAGTGCTGGTAGATGCATGGAAGCAACAATGACTGGGGACACCTGCACATAATTCGTGGGGCTAAGAGCAAAAAGGAACAGCATAAGCTCCAACCCACAGGAGAGAAAATCCACCTGCCTTTCCCACAGAGGATGAGCAAGTGACTCCCAAAGGACTTCTGACTCTGACGTCAGATACATGGTTTAGGTTGGGCAAGAGTCCAAGACCTAGTACATTGTGGGGCTGGCAACCCGCTCAAGTACAGGCACATAGGTGAGGAGACTGTCTGTGCTCACACCTAGACTTCCACTTGAGATGCCACCAAGCAAGGCACAGCTTGTGCTCTGCTGGAGAGCTGTGGGCAGAAGAGAGGAGAAAAGGTGCCTGTGAGTAGGAACTCCAAACATCAGATTCATATTTTCTTGTCCTTTGGACTTCATTGACAACACACAAACTGAAGAGATAAAGTGATTAAGAAGCCCATAGAACCACAGACATATTTGCAGCTGGGTGGTTGTGTGCCGTCAATCCACCCCTAAAGAAACCGTTCTTCTGGTTGTGAACCTCACACTTCAATTGTGCGTGCTCAATATTCTAAATGATTGTTGGCAGCACACACCTTTTTCCTCACTATGAGCTGTGGAACAATGTTGTCAAAGAGGCTGCATCCTTCTTTGGAATGACTACTACATGTTTTAGATGCTGTTCTACACTTGATAGGCTTTTGTAACTGAACAACATACCAACAAAAACCGTACAATTCAAGGAATGTTACATGATTTTGATCTTGAAATTTATTTTATTTAAGAATGGGACAATTACAGATGTAATATGCTAATCTCTACTTCGTTTTTATATCCCCATTCATGTATTTTTAACATTTAATTTTATTATTTTTAATTACATGTGTGAGGGGCAGATATTGAACCTTAATATAGATCCCCTGGAGCTGGAATTTTAGGCAGTTAAAAACTGCCTTTCATGACTGCTGTGAACCAAACTCAGGTCCTCTGGAAGAGCAGCATAAGCTCTTCACCCCTGAGCCATCTATCCAGTTCCCCTTGTTCAAATTTAAAGGTACACAAAGAGTTTTCAGAAGTTGGTTTTTGTTACCTATGTTATAAGCTTAGCTCCAGCTGTGGGTGGTGAATAAGTCACTTGGATGTTATTTTCATAAAATTATGCATGAATCTCCCACTGATTAACTATAACATGAATTCCTGGCCATGATTGATTTTACAATATTAAGAGCTAAATGAATGAGAAGATGGTTTGATATTGGCTGTCAGTTTGTTGAGTCTACTGGAAGTCCCCCTCATCACCTTTCCAGGAAGATTGGCTATCTCAGGTAGCTGGTTCTAAAAAGCATCTCTCATAAGTGAGTGCTCCATGGGGCCCAAGTAGGACTGCAAAAGTTCCTATGACCTGACCTTAGGAATCCTGAACCCTAACTTCTGCAAATTCTATCAAGTAAGTCATAGAGGTCCACTCAGAAAGTTGAGGGAAACATTAGATTCCATCCTTTGTTGGTGAAGTGAAGTGTGTTGTGAGATATTTTATTACACTGTGTAAAGATATGTCACTGTGGTTGGTTTGTTAAAAAGCTAAATGGCTAATAGCTAGGCAGGAGGTATAGGTGGGACTTCTGGACAAAGAGAGTTCTGGGAAGAAGGAGAGTCTCCAGTGGGATGCAGAGGAAGCAGGACATGCAGGAGGAGAGGTAAAAGCCACCAGTCATGTGACAGCATGTACATTACTAGAAATGGGTTAGTTTAAGTTATAAGAGCTAGTTAGAAACAAGCTGGCTGATGGGATAGAAAAAGACTAATTAAAGAAATGCTGAGATCAACTTATAGGGTAGTATGTGTTATATAAAACATGGTGATTATCTTTAGTAAATACAACTAACCATAAAGTCTTATAGACCTTTTAAAGTTATTTCAGGCAGAACTGCTGTAGGCATGGAACTAGCCCAAGGTATGTTTTTTTCCTATTACTTCTTAATTCATAAACTATGCTGTTTACAGTTACCAGCCTGTGATTCTTAACTCTTGACTGTAAGATTATATTCATATATGATGATTTTTTAATGGTGAAAGCTTGAATTGAAGAACATTGAAATAAAAATGGGCCAAAACCCCCATGTTACTGTATTTTCCTTCTCAACTCTCCCTTAATGCAGCCAACTTCAGTTTTTAGAAATAAAATAAAAGCCAGACATAAAACAAAAAAAGAAAAAATAAAGCTCCATTTTTAATAAAAACACTAGATTTTTGAAAGAACAGTCAACAAGCAAGTCTATATTTAAAAAGATAGAATGCCAAAAAGCCTGTTTGTCAACTATGACCTCCCCATGACCTCTTGGTAACTAAGTCCCTGGATTAAGGTCCTCACTGATCCTTTGTCCCACTTGACCCAACTCAGCTGTTGGTTAATATAGTAACAGATGTTCATCCACACCTGTCTGGCTTCAGGTCTTTCCTGAGTATTGCAATACTCTGGAACTTCGTAGAGAGAGATATTTAGCTCAGTTTTTAGTATTATTTTGTTGTGAATATTAGATATCGATAGCACAAAGTTTTCTTCTTCAGCACTTTTATCAAATGCATTGACCAAACTAAACACATTTAGGCAAGCTGATGTGAACAGTGCATATATGACTCTCTGGAGCATTTATGTTGGTTGGGTGCACACTCAGCAGTGGTAAATGCAGGCTGAGGAGCGCCTGTGCCCACATTGTATTCTAGGTACATTTATACTTAGCCCCTGGGTTTCTTTCTAAGAACCATAGCTATCATTAGCACCTGTGAAGTATGCATAGGTCACTTAATATTTGTTAAATGAGTGAGTGAATAAATAAATACTTCACACATTTTCTTCTTTTACTATCTTCTCTGATACAACAATCCAAAACTAATGATTGACTTGTCTTAAATTATACTTCCTTTTATAATAGCCATTATTGAGAGTACATAAACCAAACTGTGTTTTCTAAATTATAAAGTATAATAGGTATAAAAGTAAAAGTAAGCATTTACTTTTGGTGTACAGGTACATTGCATTCTGCAAGCTACATATCTTCATGTAGCTAATAATGAACATCCTTAAAACTTTATTCCTTTAAGGGAAAGGTCTGACTCCTTGATATTTGAACCCTATGCTGTATTATTCATATGTAGTGTTATAGTAATTCTTAAGATGGCAATATTCACCTCTGCATTTATCATGCTTTTGTCTGTATTGCTGAGGATTGGATCTAGGACACTCAGGCAAGTATTGTATTGGTTACTATGACTCAGAAACATAATGAAGAAAAGGAGGGCTTATTTTGACTCACAGTTTGAAGGTATATACTGTATCATGGCAGAGAAGGTGCCACAGAATGAGTGTGAGATGACTGGTAACATTGCATCTACAGTGAAAAGGCACACAGTGGCAGGAAGTGGGGCTCAAGACCCGTCCCTAGTGACCTATATCCTCCAGTGAGCTTCCATCTCCTGAAGGTTCCACAACCTTCCCAAACCGCACCACCAGAGGGAACTAAGTATTTAAACATGTGAACCAATGGGGAGCATTTCACATTCAAACCACCATAAGTGCTCCATCCCTGAGTTGTCTCTCCAGCCCAGTCATATTTTTAACTATATGTTATTCTTATTTCTACTCTTCTAAGAGGGTTGTCAGAGACTTTTTGAGTTTATTGCAGAAGTAGGAAACTGGAGAACATCTTTGCATCTCATAGTTTTCCTCTGTGGTATAACTATGATGGGTTGGATCAGTTTCATCTTGGCTAGAGAACACATAGTTCACATATGCTCTTTGAGTTTGGCAATGCCAATCAGAATTTACATTTTGGTTGTCATGGTTTTCATCAGATGAATATATTCTTCTTGGTGAAAATGAAATATTAAATCTCAACTCAGGTTGCAAAATCATGTACAAACCCTACTTCTGAAAAATAGTAAGAAAATATTCACAACATACTAAATATTAACAGATAAGTTTACCCCAAATGCTTGCCAGAGATTATCTGAAGAGTTTATTGTCTACATTTCAATAGAAAGCACACCATTTTATTGTTTGTCCTACTTGTAAAACTAATGCTTGCTAATAATAAAAACTATATATCCTTTAGAAATAGGGTAGGAAGTTCAAGTCCATTATAGTAAGTATTAACATTATTAATATTTTAGCATTTAATTGTCAGCAATAAGATGATATATATATATATATATATATATATATATATATATATATATATTATCATGTTTTGATTTGCAGCAGAAAAAGAACAACTATACTCAGGATGAAGTGAATACATCTACAAAGACCACTTTATGATGACCAGAACCTGTAGATTTTTCCTCTGGGTTTGCACATATGGAAATATTATCAACACACACTGTCAGCAAAGATATGTAGAAATCAACATCACATTCAAGGATATTATTAGGTTTCACTTAATTCTACTTGTAGCCTTTTCTGGCATATTTCTTAACATTTATTACCTTTCACTAATAATTTTGTAAAAATGAGCTATTTTCTTGCCTCTTGAGGAAGACTTTCCTCCCTCCCTCCACCCTTTCTTTCTGATATAGGCTATTACTGTATGTAACAGGGTGGATTTAAACTCTATACCCTCTGACCCCTGCCTGCCAAGTGTCAGGACCATAGGAGAGTACATCCATGCCCAGTGAGAAAGAAGCCTTCTAAATGGAGAACTATAGCACTGTAGGCTGTTTTCACCATATTGCTTGTAAAGAAAGAAGTGGAAAGTAATGACTACTTCTAGTGAGCACTGTTAAGGGAAAAATTATGAATTAGTTTTATTTTCACTCTTACTTTGAATTTAATTATTTAAGAAGAGCTTAATTTTACTCAAATTTTGATTTTTTTTCATTCTAAGCAGTTTATATTCTGATTAAAATTTTTTCATTATTTTAAACTCCACAAGTGTAAAGCATTGTTCTTCCTTTCCTTTTCAAACAAGATATTCTGCTTGGAGATCCACAGAACTTCCTTCTGTCCACACACCCTCACTCAAAGATATTGGAAGCAAAGCTTAAGTCCAAGGTGAAGACCTAAATATTTCAGTTGATTAAACTTATGGAGGATAGGACCTTGAGACACTTGGTGGCCTAAGTAATAATTATAAAAACTGGACCTAAATGACCTTTCTCTGGGAAACTCTTTTAAGAAGGTGAAAATCCAGTTCTTCTCACAAAAGAGTATTGTTCTCTGAGATGACTTCTAAGATGCATATTAATCAACCCAAAAAAATGACTGAGATGTACTGCATCAGCAATGTTAGGCTAGATATAAAGTGTGACTCCAGGAAAGGGATCAAATCCCTCTGTGAGCAGGCACATGACCTTGGCTCCTTGGCTGCAATATGAAAAGTGTATTCTGTGGCTGGAGTATGAAAAATGTTTTCAGTTACCATCTCTTTTTTTTTAGTAGAAATTTAAATGGAAACTATTTTATGCTCTTCTGTGTAGCTACTGCCTGGTCTAGTGTGCTGATGTGTCAGAGGTGAAATGGGTCTGTGTTTACATGTATCTTAATGCCTCAGTTACCTTAACTATTGGTTCAATTTGTGTAAATATTAAAAAAAAAAATCTTTTCTTTTCCAGTGCTTAGGTTTGAAGCCAGGTTCTTGTGCTGATAGGCAGTTATTCATGAGCTGCACCCAGACTCTTATAAATTACACTGGTTGCAGTGGTAGATGTTGGTTTTGTAGCTTTCTACATGGGCTTTGGCAGTCCCAGCCCTGGTGCTTTTTGTTCTGTTAGTAACACGAATCCCTTAGAATCTTTATAAGGAATCTGGAAATTGAAGAACACTTCAACATGAGATGGCTTGCTAATGTATACCACAAGAAAAAATGGGTGGATTTTTAAAAATTTACCAACTACGTACCCATATAGTAAAGGTGTTCCCTGCCCTTATAAGAGTTTCATTCTGTAGAAGTGGAAATTGAGACAGACTTTTTGCATAATGAATGGGTCATGATGAAAAAAAGGATTCAGAGTGACAGGGCTGAGGGATGGTTTATATATTGAGGAATTAGACAGATGACATCATAGACCTTATTTTCTGAAGCAGATTTTGAGATTTACCATCAAGAGGTTGACTGGAAAAGGTTTCTGAAGATGACACAGTGAGGGGAGAGTGACAGAGGTTGAATTGGAGTATAGTACAGCTATACTCCAGCTCGGTCAACCCTACAGAAATTCTAGACCTCAGAGGTTGTTCCCAGTTGTCCTCACATCAAAGCAAGAGAGCCTGGCAGAGCATTCTGGCTGTGCACACATCTGGCTGTGCATACATCTGGAAGTCACTGGGTAGAAGCTTCTCCAGGAGGGGTGTGGTTTTGTGAAAGGTAGCCCTCATCAATCAAGTATAATTTTGGATTACAGATAGCCAAGAGTCCTCGTCCAATGACTATCTCAGCAAAACAAACACATACACTTTACTTAGAAATCTTGACACTGTACTAGATCATCATTTCTATAAAAGAGAAAGCCACAATCCAATGAAAAGATGGAGATAAAGGCTTTCCATGTAGCTAAGGCATCACTGGCAAAGGGCCAGAACTAAGGACGTTCTTGTGTCAGTGGTGGAGCTAAAGCTTCTGCAAGCTTACTGTCACTATCACATGGAAAATGGTTTGGGTAAGAATATGAAACATTTCAGGACATTGAGCAGATCACAGAAAAACAAAAGTGTGGCTTATATTACAGTAACAGTAAATATGAAGAAAATCCAGTGTTTCCACAGGTAGAATGAACAGAACAGTGATGAATTGGATGGTACGGAGGTAAATCTGTTTCATATTCAGGTTGAGCACCTAGGTCTGAGTTGGTAGTGTTTATTAAGGTGAGAACTAGAGGTGAACAGACTTTTAAAGTCATTATAAATTAATACATTGATTGGTCATTGAATGAAGCTTAGCAAAGGCCATACAAGAGAACCGATGTAGTAAACACAAATGGAAATGCAGTGTCCAGACTCCTACTGCACCATTTTTTGCAACTCCATGGCTCTCCTTCCCATTCTCTAATACATTAAATTTCCCCAAACAACAGCAGAGTCATAATTCAGAACCACAAGAGAGGCAACCTGTCAATGTAGACATTATCGGGTCAGAAATGCTTAGCATCTGAGATTTCACTGTGCTCCACAGCACCTGAACACTGTAGTAGAATGTGTTACTATGTTTCCTCACCATTCAAAATGTTCTTTCTCTAGCACTTATTCAGTTGTTGTTGTCTTTGTACCTACCATTTATTAGAGACCCAGTCAAGAAGGTAGAAAGACTTCTAACCTTATCCTGAAGGTTATAGTCTAGTCAAGGGAAAATAGAATAAAACGTTAGGAATGAGGTAATTAAAATTATGTAAGAAGATGATAAATAAATAACTCTTAATTAGGGGCTGGGAATTCAGCTTAGTGTTGGAAAAAAAATCCTGAGCACAAGACTTTAGGTTCAATCCCCAGTACCATAGAAAAACACTGAATGTGTTAATATGGTGGTGAGTGCCAGGTGTGGTGGAAACATGGTATTCAGGAAGGTAGCTATTGACAATCTTATTGATGAGGCCTGAGCAGCAGGAATCAGCCAGTGAACTGCCTGGAGTAGATGGAATTCGGCTTGAGATCCAAAAGAAGCTGAAGTAAGACCATCTTAGGCTGAAGCATAGGAAGTGACAGGGAAGCACACACATCCTGGTGACCATGGAAATGGCCACTGTGTGCTACTCAAGGATGACAGAACCATTGAAAAATAAGCAGCTGGGTGATGTAATGTAGTATCTCTTGTCAAAGGATCACTTGATAAGTATCAAAAGTGCATTTTAAAGGGAACCTAGATGAGTCAGCAGGAAGTGATTTTGGGGAGCATGGTCATTGATGGAAACCGCATGACTGACTTGGAATTAGGAGGTTAATGGTAGGAAGGGAAAGGAATAATTGGGAATGTGTTAGAATAAGTCTTGATAGAATCTAGGTGTGAACAAGAGGGCTAGTTCTCAATTTCTACCCTAACTAGATATTTAGATACTAGAAAAGGATAATGGAAAGTTTATATAAAGAAGCATTTCACAGAAAATAATGAAATGTTTTCATGGAGAAGCCAAGAATGCTATCTGTCTTAGTCTGGGACTGAATTGGAAAACTAAATCTATGAGTCACCAAATGCATGTTTCCATGGTAAGGTTTCCCCAAACTAGCCATCTCCACAGCACAGGAGTAACTACTTTTCATCATAGATCAGTGTCTTGTTCAGCCATCACCAGAGAAGCTTCCTCCTGCAGCTGATGGGAACAAATGCAGAGATCCACTACTGGACAATGTGCAGGGAGTGAGAGACCTTGGAACACTCAGTCCTACATGGCACATCTTCATCAAACCTTCTCCTCAGGAATCAGTAAACTCTCTTGAAGAGACGGGAAAGACGGGAAGAGACAATGACGGTGGAAGGCACCGAGGAAACAAGGCCTTCTAGACACAACAGGACTGATGCACCTATGAACTCACAGGAACACTCGGCATGCACACAGCCCACACTTGTCTACGCTAGATGGGGTCCCAGCACTGAGAAGGAAAGGAGACATGATCTCTCATCTCTAACTCAGAAGTCATCGTCAACTGATAACAACACACAAAGGAAAAATTAGTGTTCTCCAATGAAGTTTCACTGTATATACAAACCACACTTAAAGGCAGGCCCCATGCCTAGGAGCAGTAGATGGCCAATGCAAAACCAACTAAATGGTGTATTTGGAGGTTCTTTGCCTCATAGTTACTTGTCTGGGTATCATTTTTTCTTTTTTACTTTACAAGTCTTTTGGTTATATGTTATGGTTTCTGGGCTTGTTCTTGTGGGTTTTCTGTGTGCACAAATGTGTGTGTCTCTGTGTCTGTGTGTGTTTCCTGAGCTTTTCCTTGGGCTCTTTTTTCTTCTCATTGTTTTGTCCTATTCTGGTTTGTTTGTTTTTATTTTACTCTATTTTATTATTGTTGTTGTCAGTTTCTTTTAGTTGCTTGTTTGTTTTACAATAAGAGAGAAAAAGAAAAGGAGTGTATTTGAGTGAATGGGGAGGTGGTGTGGATCTGAGAGGAGTTGTGGGAGGGGAAATCATATCAATACATTATATGACTAAAGTCTATTTTCAATTAAAAAATATGAATATATCTATTTTGTATGGATATCTCTGTACAAATTTCTAAATTTTGTAAGATTTTCTTTTTTTAATATTTGCCTATGTTTATTATTTCAATCACATGAAGATAATTGGATATTCAATTCTCAGTGCTTTGATATATTAAATTTATTATTAAGCACATTAAATTGTGTGAAGAAATTACCTATGACAATGCTTGTCATTTTCATAGTGCAAAAATCTATATTCATTGGATAAAATACTTATGACAGACATGTAATCTTTTGCAACCTTGATGCTTGATTAAGTTCTTCAAAATTTTTTTCATGCAAAATGTTTTCATCATGTTTTCCCTTCTCCTAACTCCTCCTAGATCCTCCCCATCTTCCTCCATCCAACTTTATATTCTTTCCCTCTCCTGAACAAAAAAATACACTCCACCAAAAAAATCAAAACAAACAAGAAAACAGACTAATTAGATAAAAATGCCAACAACAAAACAAAATGAAACCAAAAGACTATAAAACACCATGGAGTTATTTTGTGCTGGGCAAATACTCCTGGGCATAGGGCCTGCCCTGGAATGTGGCTAATATACCCAGTGGCATTCTGTCACAGAACACTGTTTTTCCCTTTGCCAGAAGCAAATGGCTTCAGTTAGGGGTGGAACACCATGTCCACTTCCCTGTGCTGAGATTGAACTGTCACAGGTCCTATGTGTGCTGCCAGGCTCTGAGTTCATCAGTGAAGCTGAAGACACTGTTTCCTTGGAGACATCCATCACCTCTGGATCATACAGTCTTCTAGCTGCTCTTCCACAAAAATGCTGAAGCCTTGAGGGGAGGGGTTTGATGAGGATATCCCATTTAGGACCAAGTACTCCAAAGTCTCTCACTCTTCACATTATCCAGCTGTGGGTCTCTGTCTTTTTTTTTGTTTTGTTTTGTTTTTTCCCTCCTGGAGCTGAGGACCGAACCCAGGGCCTTGCGCTTGCTAGGCAAGCACTCTACCACTGAGCTAAATCCCCAACCCTGGGTCTCTGTCTTAATTCCCATCTACTGCAAGATGAAGCCTCTCTGATGTGGTTTGAATGAGGCATTAAGCTGTTGGGATTGCAGTATGTCATAGGAGTCGTTTTTTTCTATGTTCCTTTAGCAGAATCCTAGTGTTAGGTTTTTCCCCAGGCCCCATGACCTTGGACTCAGGCTCTTGACTACTTCAGCACTGTCAGGTACGGGGTCCTTCTCATGGAGCGGACCTTAAATCCAGTCAGAAAGTGACTGGTTACACCAATAACATTTATGCCGCTCTTGTACCAGTACTTCCTGCAGGCAGGTTGCTCTTGTAGGTTGCAGATTTTGTAGCAGAGTGATACTGATGATTTCCTCTCTCTTCCTCTGGTGGTAACGTGGAGAGGACATTCAAGCACTTTGAATAGTAGTCAATAGGACTGAAGCTTCTCATTAGGCACTAGCTCAACTTCTCCCTGTTTGATGACATAAATGAATGTTGTCTCCAGCAGTAGAGCCTTACCATCAGGTGTGGAGAGCAACCAACAGCCTTAGCAATAGCTCGTGATGTTTCAGGGTGAGGGTTGTAAGAGAGAACGGCCCCCTTGTAGTTGGTACAGGACATACCCAGATCAAATCTAGCAGAAACGAGATTTATTACCCTGGAGGAGCAAGTAGAGGAGGCTGCAGAGGCAGATAGCAATCAGCAGCAACAGCAATCAGCAAACAAGAAAGCAATAAGCAACCAGCAGCTAGCAAGCAGAAGTTGTTTTTGTTTTTGTTTTTGTATTTTTGCAGGAGTGGGCTTTTAAGGAGAAAAAAAGGGAGTCTCTATTAGGGTGAGTTGGTAAATCTCATTGGACATATTAGCCAAATAATGAATTTTGATTATTGGACCTTACCTTGATGTTTAGTATCAGGAATGAGTCAGTAGCCAAATAAGTGAATGGACCTTTGGGGCTGGCTTTGGGAATGTAATCTATGAATTCTTAGCAAGGGAGGGAGAGTAAAAGGCAAAACCTATTGGCACCATGTTTGCCGTGCTCTGGCCTGCTAGAGTGCTCCAGGAGTCTATGGTCCCTTTTTGGCCAGTGACTCAACCAAATGTAACCCTTTCCTGGCACTGGACGTTATTCTTGGTAGCGTAAGATGTCTATCTGGGGCACTGACTCTCCTATTATTCGCTAACTCCATTTATATATGTATATGTTTTAGGAAGCTTCTGTAGGTTTCCATATGACTTTTCAAGTGGCATTTAGTGTTAGTTGTTCCTCCACACAAACCCTCGTTTACCCTTCTCTCTCATATGCCTCCCTATTTAATCCTCCTATTCTTTAAGTTACCCCTTTATCTCTCCATAATATTATATTCTGTTTCTCCTTCCTTAGGGCATCCTCTACTCACCCCTGATCCCTTACTAGGTGCCTAACCTCTGTGGTCATTTGAACTGTAGCAGACATATCAATAACTTAAAAGCTAACATCCACATATAAGAGAAAAAATACAATATTTGCCTTTGTGGATCTGAGTTACCTCACTCAGGATGATTTTTTTAAGCTCCATCAATTAACCTGAAATTTTCAGTTTTCTTAACAGCTGAGTAATATTGCATTGTGTGAATGTACCACATCTTTATTATCCATTCATCTTCTGATGGATGCCTAGGCTGTTTCCAATTTCTGGCTACTATGAATAGAGCATCAGTGAACATGGGTGAGCGAGTATCTTTATAGCAAGAATGCAGGGCCCTTGGGGTATATGTCCAAGAGTGGTATAGCTGGATCTTGTGCTAAATCTATTCCTAGCTTCCAGAGGAACCACCAGCCTCACTGATTTTCATAATGGATGTACCAGTTTGTACTCCTACCAGCAATGAATAACTGTTCCCCATCCCCCACATTCTTGCCAGCATGAGCTGTCATTGTTTATTGATCTTGGCTATTATGACTGGTGTAAGATGAAACCTTAAAATGGTTTTAATTTGCATTTCTCTGATGATTAAGGATTTTGAACATTTTCTTGTTTCTTAACCATTTGTGTTTCATCTTTTATAACTCCACATTTAGTTCTGTAACCCATTGTAATTGGATTATTTGTTTTCTCGATGTTTAGTTCTTTTTAGTTCTCTATATAATTTAGATACTAACCCTTTATCAGATGCGTAATTGGTAAAGATATTTTCTCATTTTTGTAGGTGGCCATTTTGCCCAAATGATGGTGTTCTTTGCCATACAGAAGCTTTTCAGATTCATGAAGCACCATTTATTAACTGTTTTTAGTGCCCATACTGTCAGTGTTCTGTTCAGAAAGTGCTTTCCTACGATAGTGAGTTCAAAACCATTCTCCCTTTCTCTTCTCTCAGAGTCAGTGTGTCACGTCTTGCGTTGAGGTCCTTGATCCATTTGGAGTTAAGTCTTGTGCAGTGATAACAATTATTCTATTTGCATTCTTCTGCGTGCAGCCATCCTGTTTGACCAGCACTACCTATTGAAAATGCTGTCTTTTCTCTAGCATGTATTCTTGGCTCTTAGTCAAAAATCAGGAATTATGGCTCTTCGGTTCTATTCTATTTTGTGGGAATATTTTCAATAGTTGGTCTTTATGCATGAAACCAAGAAAATACCAAAAATCAATAAAATATTTCTTCTTTAAGGTAAGGGAGAGAAATTACAATTTGTCTTTTCCTTCCCCCACGGACTATCAGATGACCACTCCTTTAGAGTCTTGGTAGGGTAGCTTGTAAACTGTCTATTTTTAGGGTAGCAAAGCTCACCTAAATGAGTTATTGTCTCCACACTCTTACTCATATCCCTCTGTTAGCCTTGCAGAATGTTGATTGTAGGAGGGTCACAAGTGGGGAAACGTGCCCACAGAAGCTTTGGAGGGCAGATTTTATCATTGCTTGATTGAATGCCTGTTCTACCACAGCCTGTTAATGATGACAGAGGTTACTCTGAACTTCCAGCTTCTCAGCATAAGTGTTACTCATTTCTGGATAATTCTAAATGGGAAGGAAGACGTTTTAGCTGAAAGTAATGCTCTTCCAGTTTGTATCATTCTTTGTTTATAAATAATTAACAGGAGAAACTAAATCTAGATTTTGAGTAAAGAGAGGGGGAAAGTTATGTTAACCTTTCAACTGTTCACCAAAGATGAGCATGCATACATTCTTTACATTTCTTTCCCTCCCCTCATGCTGGTTATATAAAGGTGACAATTTCCTGTGTCATGTGATTCTCTCAGTTCAATTTGAAGCATTTATTGATTCTGTTTCTTTCTGTTTTTAGCAGACTTAAATTGCAGAGATTAATTTTGAGGACTTAGCATTTACCTTATCCAACATAAGAAAGAAATTAGAAGATTGGATGCTGACATTTGAAATTATGGAAGCACAGAGGTACAAGGACTGAAACCAAGAAATAGTTTTGAGAGCTGAGTTATGATTTACAAGGTGGTAGACATGAAAGTTTGTCTTGAGGCAGGTCGAACTTTGCAAAAATTGAAATCTGTATCCTCTGGAGAAGAGCAAACTCCTACAAAGTTGAACTGGCACCTGGCTTCCCACAGTAAAGTGAGGAAGACTATAAATTTTAAAGATTTGTGGACTCAAGCCAATTTCCCAAACATTTCTGAGTCTTCTGTGATCTTATTAAAATGCACACTCACACACGGTGTGAGATAACGAAATGCATTTAAGCACCGACTGTGTATGCCTCTCAAGTATACTCGTCTCATCTACAAGAGGCTTTTAAATATCAATGTTTTGTCTTAATAATTATTTTATGCTTCAAATTTTGAATGTCTTGTAATTCACATCTTTGTCCTAAGTGCACATGCTCAGTGCAGATTCTTTGGAGGGGTGACGTCTTATAAATCTAAAAAATAAATACATACCTCTTTTTAATACAGCACCGCCAGTGTTTATTTATGGTACATGATATTTTTCTTTGCTCTTTTACAGTGATTGATTTTTGTCTCTGTACCTTTTCCAGGGAGATTGACTGATGATTTTCTTTCTCAGAGGCATTAGTAAAGATATTTCCAACTGCCCCAGGCAGTCACAGGCCACAAATGGCACTGTAGTTACGCTGCTTCCCCATCTAAGTGCATAATCTTGTCACCTGGTGATAAACAGCAAACAGCAATAAGAGGAAATTTTTGAGAAAAAGAGAAAGAGTCTTATTTTTCCTGAGCTGATGCCGGAACTGTCAATTAAGCCTCTCGAAGTATAGGAAGAGATTTGCTTGCAAATTAAATAACTTAGCAACTTTCACCAAGTCTTGGGAAAACTCAGAATTCCATTTCTAAAAGATACAGCCACTTCCCCTGAGGCACAGAGGACCAGATACCATTGGGGAGAGTTTTGAAGACAGAAACATGAAAAGCAATAGCATTATCTAAAGAAAGACAAATGAAGATAATGAGTATAGATAACATGAAATAATTAATTGTTCAAAAGGTATATCCTGGATAGAAGAGGTGTGAGAGGTGATAAATTGGTAAATCTTTTTCACGTTATATTTCAAGCATATCACAGTGTTCTCATTGCCATAAAGGTTTACAGTGAAATATCAGATATGTTTACTGTGTGGGTTAGTGTGTTACCCGTGATTTAAACAATATGCTGTGTCATGCAAGTGCCTGGCATCCACATATGATCACATTTAAGGAATGACTTCAAAATTGATTTTGAAAGTTGTATACTTTTGAAACTATTAACTGTTACTTAACACCTCCATCAGAATATATCACTCTTCTGAACAAAAAAAAATATGGGCATCACTACACTCACACTCAGTAACTCTTCCTGCGAATCTGAACTTTCTTTACATTCAGAAGGCTGTATTTCTGTATTTATTCAGTTACTCACTTTAATTGTTGCTCTTACCTGTCTTAGATCCAATTAAGTTCAGTAAGTTCTGTTTACTGATTTTAGTTCCAAAATAAATGACAGTATCATCTAACAGGCAATGTATCCTTGAAGGCATAAACACATTCATGTTCATGCATGAGGGTACACACACACACACTTCAAATACCTGCAGGACAACTTGTTTGTCCTCATGGAAGCTGCTAGAATGATCTGCTACATTTCCTTCCTTCATCCTCACCAAATTATGTTATGTTGAAATCTGCTACTTCGCCTTGTGTGGCTTGACCTTACATCTCTCTGCAGAGAATTGAACTGTCAGCCTTTGATGTAATGGAATAATTTAGGTGATGAGGTCTTATTTTTTTCTCCTTCTTGGAGGATCATACTAAAAAACATACTCCTCTCTCCAGAGATAAACTCTAAATTCTGTAAGAATGCTAAGAACGGGTCCTCTTTCAAAATGGCATTTATGAGATAAGTGAATGGATCGGGTAATAAATTTGAAGTAGAAGTTTCTTTCAGAAACTGTAATGGCAGCAAGATAATTAAGCTTCCCAGGGAAGAGAGATAGAGAGAAATAGAGATGTTTTTGATTCCAGGTAGGTAGTAAAAGAAAATTACTTATAAGACAAGAAATTGTGGTTATTTGTATTAGAGGGGATAAGAAAATAAGGGACTGGATTGGAAGTCACCAAGCCACATTATTGTCAGAAATGTTCATTCATATTCTGGATTCTTGCAAAGACCAAGAAGTGGTAGCTTGCTACAAGTGTCCTCCAAATGACCCCAGCCCGACAGCTAGACTGTGACCTAAAAAGATAGAGTGTTCAGGTTCCTCTCAGCTGGCAATTGATGCAGTCTGTCCAGTGGGGCTAGCTGTTGGGCAGGCAAAGACTAGAAATCCAGAAGATGACTTCTGTCTTAGGGTTTCTATTGCTTTGAAGAGACACAATGAACGCGGCAACTCTAACAAAGAAAAACATTGGATTGGGGTGGTTCTCTTAACAGTTCAGAGGTTTAGTCCATTATCAACATGGCAGGAAGCAAGGCAGCATGCAGGCAGATACGGTGCTAGAGATGAGAGTCCTTACATCTCCATACAAAGGCAACAGAAAGTGAATGGTCTTACTGGGTGTGGCTTGAGCATACATGAGTCCGCAAAGCCCACCTCCACAGTGACACACTTCCTCCAACAAGACCACACCTACTCCAACAAAGCCACGCCTCCTAATAGTGCCACTGCCTCTGGAAGGGCACTCTTTCTTTCAAACCACCAATCTATCTAAGGAGACAAAAGATGCCAGGAGAGCTATTAGCTAGTAGTTCAAGGTTGAGTCTTGGCTGTATGTATTTAGAGGGTAAACAACTAGGCCAGTAAAGGCTAGGTTTAAACAGCAGTTTGAGGATCTTTGCCAATTGTTTACTTCAAAAGAAGTGTGTTAGCCAGGTGATGGTGGTGCATGACTTTAATCCCAGCACTCAGGAGGCAGAGCCAGGCAGATCTCTGTGAGTTTGAGGCCAACCTGGTCAACAGAGCAAGATCCAGGACAGGCACCAAAATTATACAGAGAAACCCTGTCTCAAAAAAGCAAAAACAACAACAACAAAAAGAAGTATGTTTTTAAGAATTCAGGATTCATGGAGAATCAGAACAATGCAATTGATAATCTAGTAAAAAGTAATAAAAAATTATAAGGACCAACAATGAGATTCATGACCATGGAAGGGGCTCATAGAAATGAGAAAGTGCTTGCCTTGCAGTTATGAACAACTTAGTTTAATCTCTAGTCCCAAGATAAAAAATTTGGAGGTTTCTTTGTTTTAGAAATTTTTTTTCCTACTAAGGTATTCTGATCATAATTTTGCCTCCCAGATCCTGCCCACCTCTGACATCTCCTCACTCACCCAACTCCACACCCACCCTTTCTTCCTTTCTCTGTTTAGAAAACATACAAACATGAAAACAAAAAAAAAAAACCAAACAAATTATGACAAGGGAAAACAAACTGGGAATGAGGTGTATGCTCACAGTCCCAGCACTAGGGAGGCGAAGACTTCAGAGCTCTGGACCCAGCCTGCTTGACAAGATCCCTACCAATGAGAGAGATTGTCTCAAAAACAGCAAGGCAGAGGACAGTGGCTGAGGAGGACAGCCAGGGACAGCCTCTGGTCTACACACACACACACACACACACATACACACACACATACACACACACATGCACACATACACACACACACACATACATACACACACACATACACACACACACACACACACACACACACACACACACACACACACACACACACACACACACACCTGGCTCCACTGCTTTGTTAGGGAGGCATACAAGTCAGCTTTATATGGTGGAAATGAAAATCTGCCTCATACAATTTTGAAAGTTATAACATAAAGACCTCCTTTGAAGTATTATTGGTGCATGGGTATGCTTACTAACACATTTACAAATATTGCTTTAAATAAAGACGTCTCCCTTTCTCAAGAAAGCTGTGTACTATTATAATTCTTTCACTGAAGTCTTCTGTTGGGGAAAATCCTTTTTAGAAAGTTTGGTGACCCTGAATGTGCTTCTTTCATGTGACTGTAGTAAGGTGTCAGAAAAGGCATGCACGTTTGCCAAGACATGGATTGTAGGTTTAGAGATTCTAGATTTCACTAGATTTTTGTCAGTCCATTCTGTGCATGCTGATTTGAGGTCCACAGTTCATTGTAACACATAAATCAGGAAAAACCACTAGAAATAGTCTTAGTACTCCATTTTAGTGTAACTGGTTTTTGGTCAGAAGTAATTTATCCCTGCCATTGAATTTCTGATTTATTTACTAAAAAGTTGACTTTTAGTTGTTTTAGGTAATTAATTAATAAAGCAATGCACAAAATTTAAAACATATTTTTGTATCACCTGTATGTTTTTGTTTTATGTTAGGTCAAGAGGACATATGTAACCTTATATATAGGTTACATAAGAACTCATTAATTAGACCTTCAATATTGAGTGTCTGTAGCTGGAGAATTTCTCTCCAGCTCCCACCAAGCCCCGGCAGTCTGACAGCCCACTTATAAAATAAACACACAGACTCTTATATTATTTAAACTGCTCGGCCATTAGCTCAGGCCTACCATTGTCTAGCTCTTACTCTTAAATTAACCCATTTCTATAAATCTATACCTTGCCACGTGGTTCGTGGCTTACCGGCATCTTCACATGCTGCTTGTCATGGCAGTGACTGGCAGTGTCTCCCTCTCTCTGCCTTTTACTTCCCAGAATTCTCTTCTCTGCTTGTCCCGCCTACACTTCCTGCCTGGCCACTGGCCAATCAGTGTTTTATTTATGTAGAGCGATATCCACAGCAAGTGTGTACTCTATTCTAGCCATTGTAGGTGATGGAAATATATAATGAAGCAGATGAAATTCATCTAACAAAACTGTATTAACAATTTATAAGATAAAACATGGAGATAGATTTTTCTTATTTGTCTTGTATACCTATTATGCCATTTAAACACTTGTTCCTATTGTTTTCATGAAACCAATAGAATTAAATATTCTTAGCAAATTTTTGAGAACATGATTATAAGGAGTCTATTCTCTATGTGAGGGGAAAGGCAAATTCAGAGGTTTCTGATGCAAAGGTAGGGGTCAAACTGACCATTGATTTCAGGTTTTCCACCTTACGGTTACTTCCTCTGCTTCCTCCAGTCCTTGAATTAGTATTCCCTCTTCTGCTAATTATTGCACACGATATAACACTTCTGAAGAGGTGTGACAGAACATCTCCTCTTCTTGCTCTGTCATACAAGTGCAAATACTACAAATACAGTCACCTCAACTGAGTGATGGACATCTATGTATGGATTATAGAAGAGAAATAAACATAAAATGAGTTGCTTTGTCAAGGTGATTTACAATTTGGACAAGACCACATCTAATCCTCATATTTCCTTATTTAAAACCTCCTTTTTGGCATTTGAGTATTCTGAATACTACAGAAGTGTTGTGTTGACCACACAGGCAGTGTGGCCTAGATCTCAGCTTAGGTTTGTACTTTTTTATTCTTGTTAGCTTGGCCACCAGTAAAATGTAGCTTCTTGACTTTTCCTTGTACATAACTTCATTAATCTCTTTCACTGTTACTTAAAATTGTAAAGTATCTTTTGGTAGATTGATGATGGTCTTAATGTTGTTGCTGATGATAATTTAGCTATCTTAGAATGTGGATTTGAAAATAAGACTTTTAAAAAATCCATTTCATTAGACATTTTCCTAATAATGCTCCTATGGATCATATGACATATGCATTTTTGCATGAACTTTTAATTGAAAGGAAGACATATTTTTATCTGTGTGATAATAGCGTTTTTATTTATTAGGAGCAATTGTTAAGCATTTAAAACAAATGCATTGGCATCAATCATGTATGACTCAATGCCAATATAATAGGGTATATTTTTAGACAAGACGCAGTAAATAAAATGACTTATACATTCTTCAGTGGAGCATTATTTAAGGGGAGAAGGGAAAGGGCCAGTCTGCCAGATCTGGAAACAGTCGACACCAGCTGACACAAGAGCAAGGTTTTGAGTCACAGGATATGCACACACACACCCCACACCCTAGACATCTTCAAATTTCCAATCTATGCCCCTTTTCAGAGTAATCAGAGACTTGCTAAAGCCTATGGATTTCTATAGAAAGGTGACATACCTCTGACTTTGATACCATCTCGTATGAGCATTGGCATTCTATAAGGAACAAGCCAAATAGCAGTGAGAAATCTACTTTAGGGGGAATGTGATACAGACTTTGAAAAAAGGCCTTTCTTGTGGTAAAAATGGCTTAAGAAAATTATAATTAATATATAAAGATAAATTTAATCTTACTATATTAATTGTATTATGTAGTATGTACTGTATGTGTGTAAATTTTCTCATGTATGCACATTTGTCCAGGTGCCATATTTGTGGAGTTCAGAGGCAGACATTGGCTAGCTTTTTGTATCATGCTCCACCTTAGCTTTAAAACAAGGGTTTCTCAAGAGCCCTGAGCACACTAACCAGACTCAGTAGTCAGCCTGCTACAAGGTTTCTCAATGAACCCTGAGCACACCAATTTAACTAGACTCAGCTAGGCAGCCTGCCAAGGGGTCTGACTGTTTCTGCCTCCCCTAGGATGGTGGTTCTATATGCTGTCACACCTGACATGGTACCAGGGACATAAACTCAGGTCTTTATGCTTGTATACTAAACATTTTAACATCTGAGCCATCTAGCTAGGCTTCTTACCTAGTTGCTTCTGTAGTCGGGAGATTTTCCTGTGTCCCACCCGATCCGCAGCTGTTCAGACCTAAGTAAACAGGCAGAGGCTTGTATTAATTAAAACTGCCTGGCCATTAGTGCAGGCCTACCCCTGACTAGCTCTTACACTTAAACTCAGCCCATTTCTGTTAATCTGTGTCACCATGTGTTCTGTGGCTTTACCTGTGTTCCATTACATGCTACTCCCTGGACAGCGGGCTTGCGTCTCCTGACTCAGCCTTTCTCTTCCCAGAATTCTCCATATCTGTTTATCCTGCCTATACTTCCTGTCTGGCTACTGGCCAATCATCATTTTATTAAACCAGTATACAAAAGCATTATCCCCCAGCATGCTTCACTGGACTCAAGCAAACTTAGAGTGATTGTAGTTGATTTAAGGCACTATCTCTTTGTGGTTTTTACATAGGCTCCTCTGTGACATTTTCTGTAATGGAAAAATTTCCATTCAAATCCTTTGCCCAGTTGCAGTTGGATGATTTGTTTTTTTATTGTTGAGTTTTAAGTTTTCTTTATATATTCTGGACATTGGACTCATCAAATTTATAAATTGAAAATCTTTGTCCCCACTCTACAGGATATCTTTTCCCTCAGAACACAATGGATTATTATTCTGTGAGTATTGTTTTATTTGTGCTTTGAAAAGAACAACTACTTTTGGTCTTTTAGCTTTAGGGCCAGGGAACTAAGACCTAGTCATGAAGATGTGTGTCTGTGTTTTCCTATGCGTCTAAGGATACTCTCAGATTTCCTACCCATTTCTAATTTAGTTTCTTCCACACACCATGGGGTGTAGTCCCAGTGAACTCTTTTAGACCATTCATTAAATCGAACTGTATTTTCCTAATATTGAAGGCTTCTCTTTCTGAAATCACTAAGTTAGATTTCTCCACATGGGGTTCTTCAAGACTTCAGGCAATAATTAGGACGAATAGTTTTGTTTTATTTGTAACTTATTTATTTCAGAAAAATGTATCATACATTTTAATGGCTAGTTGGCCACATTTGTTGTGAAAACATGACTATTTCAGGAGAAATGATGTTTAAAAATTTGAGAAAACTACAAGAAGAGATACTTGAATTGACAAACATAAAGATGGGAACTTGGGGTTAAAGAGTAATGGAAAATGTTCCTTCTTAGATGGAAATTGACTGATGTATAGGAGATAACTAAAAAACTGATATAGGCTTCATTAATTTTTAGTCTAAACTCAGTTGCTTCTTAAGAAATCATATGACCAGGAATCTGCATAGCTGGCCTGTGAACATAGCTGTCCCTTTTCCACCAGAGTTCACAAGGGTTAAAGCATCTCAAATGAAGACCAACTCTATTAGTGCCTTTCAAGGCCACAGAGATGCCCAGGTCAAGTATGGAAAAGGAGGTCAGTACCTCAGCCACCTCTCAACACTTAGCTATGAAGTGACTTAACTAGGTTTTACTTTCCACCTTAGACATCCTCTCCCCTTATTTATTATCTCCTTTTTTCTCCTTTCACAGATATCTATATATAAATATTTTAATACCTTGTAGTTGGGACAGTTCCATGTCATTTATAAAGATCCATATATACGTGGAATGATAGCAATTACAATGGGCACATTTTCACATGCTACTTTAGAGAGCACATAACCTCATGTTCTATCATTTCATATAGTTAATCTTGGATATATTTATCCATCTCCTTCCTTCTTCCTGCATTCTCTTCTCCCCTCTTAGTAGTGTCTGGAATACTAATGTACAGGACAGAAAAGTCCAGAGTTGTTAATTGCTATCTTGGGATGCAATGAAGTCAAATTTGCTTTGAGTTTAAACCTTGAGATAGTCTTTCTTATTAAGTCTTTCTGAGCTCCAGTTTTCTCATAACATGGAGGATATATAATATCTCATGGTGTTCTAAAATTTAAATGATGCATATTTGTTGTACTAATTCATGTAGTAGCTATTCAGTAAATGTACCCAATATTAATCTCATTGATGATCTTCTTCTATCACCATCATTATTATTAAACCAAACATTTTGTTAGAAATTAGAGTGCTTAGGAACTTGTACACAGTAGGAAAGACCAATGGTTTAGCAATTGCTGGTTGACTCACTTTTCAGATGGCTGATGGCTCTCTGATGTCATGGAAACTCCTAACTAGTGTTCAGAGCCCAGAGACTAGAAGCTTCCTTGTAGCTTTCAAAAGATACTCTCTCTATGATGCCCCCTTTCCCATACTGAGCACGACCTTAATTAAATCAATTGGCAATGCTGCTTTCTACTTTTAACAGCCAGAGATCTGTTACCTAAAATAAAAGTGAAGTGTCATGATTCTTGTCTACTTTATTTCTGAAAACACCTGCTCTGTTTTGCTCATTTTCTTGATGCAACTTCATGCAAGCTTTGCAATTGCATTTATGTGAAAGGCACTCCAAACATCCTGCTGGCCATGACTTTCTGAAACTGGGGAGACAAGTTGTGGGAACTGCTTTGTCACCAACCTCTAGCTTTTTACATGCTTTCATGGTGATGTCAGTGTATGGCACTGTTTTGAAACGTTTCAGTCTGGTAAATAGGAAGCAATGCATTTACAGGGCTGTGAAACAAACAAATATCCATAAGTGAATGACAAAAGAGAGTTTGCCTACCTTATATACAATTTCCTCCAAGATTTTTCTGCTCTTTGTTGTTGTTTGTTTTCCTATTTTATGAGCAAAGGCTTCTAAATTAATTTCACAACTCATTAATGGATTGCAGCCTACAGTTGGAAAAAACACTTTGTTTCCAGAAATAACCACTTCATTTTTAAGTTGGTGCCAATGCTAGGTCAAGGAATTTTATGAAACACCTAGAAAATTCTTGAGATTTATGAACTCCTTGGCCTTTTCCATCTTCATGTAAGCAAAGCACTTTGGGAATGCCCTCCTTCCCCCACTTCCATACTGGGTAAAGGTGCTCTCAGGGTTGTGCATAAAGTAAGAGTACAGCGCTCCCCAAACACATCCTGAATTTGTGTTTTATTTCCTTAAGTACAACAAAAGATTGTTCTACTCAGTCTATACTATTCTCTTTCATTCTTTCCTTCACGGTTTCTATTAATTTTTCTGCATTTGATAAGGTTTGCATTTCACATGAAGTTTTTCTAAGCGAATGATTCGTATTGGATGTCATGCTTTAAATGTGACAAAGAGTGTATTATCACAATGAAAAGGAAGGGTGTTGAATAAAAGAGCAGACAGACCCGGCTTGATTGATGTTCGGAAGTTATTTTTGCTGTGAACTCCCGTCAGCCTAGACATCATAAAACAGAAAGGAGGCTTGGTTCAGCTCACGCGCCCTTAGGGGATGTATGGAAAGGATTTAAAATTCTGATAGAGTAACTTCAAAAACGGAGCAGCTGGAATAATTCACTTCACTACAGAGCAGCCAACTGAACTCTTAAGTTGAAATGATTCCCTTTGAAGTTGCACATGGTTGCAGGAAGACACAGTGCTCTCAGACCTCAGTTGAGGGTACTGGCTCTGTCTTCTTTGCTGGGGTCTAAGAATACATGCCCTGGCCCTTCTGGTACTTTCTCAGTGATCACTTCCTGGATCATGGACAAAACAACACCACTCGAGAAAGAACGAAGGAAAAGGAGGTTGATTTTAAGAGCAGACGTTGTCATTATACCTTAGAAAAAGTTTCCAGAAATTGATTGGCATCACTGTATGGAGTCAGAAGAAAAACTAGTGCAAGTTATCTATACTTAAGCATTTTCGTCAGCGATGACCACCGCATTCAAAACCTAGAATTATTATAGTTCGGCTGAGAGGTCTTGGTATCATCTTAAAAGAAGAAACAGAGTAGAGAATGGCACAAGAGTCACTGCCAATTGGTGGAATCACATTCCTGTCCTCATCTGTGGCTTTCTTTGCCTGGGCAGCTTCATGCATCTGCTTCTTCATGCATCTTCATGCATCTGAGATGAGTCCCATCATCTGTGGACAAGCTTCCCAGCCTGTCCCCTGTGTGACAGTGCTGTAACTGTCATAGCTTCCTAAGAAGGTGCATGGATCTAGTGAAAGCAGTGCGTGTGCTGACTGAGCAGTGTGTTGTTGTACATGTGTGAGAATGCATGGCCAATCACATGTCTGAGTCTAGAAACATAGAGTTCTTGCAGACATTCCGCATACCCACACTGGTCAAGCAATTGCTCTAGAATTTTAAAACTTCCTGCTCTAGTCAGAGGAGGAAGCAGAAGCAAACAATCTAAAAACAAAAATGAAGCAAGTATGAGCAACTGGAAAATTCTCCAAAGGTTGGAGATTCATGTGCTTGTCATTAGAGGGCTGCTTTCCTAGAATTACATTTTTAAATGAGATCCGTCTAACTTGAACTGATGTGAAGAAAAGCAGATGGTACCATGGCAATATGAATAATACTTGTGATTTTAATATTTCTGATACTAATTACCTTGTGATCCTTTATTAAAAATAACTAATAGATAACTGGAGTTAGAATGGGGGGGTCAGTGATACTAGCAGAGACACATTTTCACATGTATTTCCAATGAAATGCAAGAGCATTATAACTTTTCAATTTATATTAATGAAATTTTGTCTACTGTTTTTCAATTAATGTGGAAATGAAAGTATCCTTTTGAGAGAGAGAGAGAAAGAGAGAGTATGGGTCAGCAGTCCATATCAGGTATATTTCTCTATCATTGTTCTTCTTACTTTTTATTTAGCATAGTTTATTTATTGCCAGCTGCCATGGTAAAAGTGGAGGATAGAGGAGTTGGTTTTCTCCTTCTATTATAGGAAATGGGAATTTATTTTACCCACCAGCCATTCTCCTGGCATTTGACACTATTGGTTTTTAAACTTCACTTTACTTATTGTTTATGTGTGTGTGGGGTGTATGGTGTGTGTTAGTTTATGTGTGCCGTGATCTATCTCTGGAAGTCAGAGTACAACTTTATGCAGTTTCTTCTCTCCTCCTACCTTATGTGAGTTCCAGGGATGCAACCCAGGTTTTAGAGATTTCACTGCAAACACCTTTTACCTGCTGAGCCATCTTGCTGTCTGTTTAAAAAGAGTATGTATTTATTTGTGTACATGTGCTCATAGAATGTACATGGACATCAAAGGACAACATGCAAGAAGATTCTGGGGATCAAATTCAGGTTGTCAGGCTTGGTGGCAAGAAGCTGTAGCTCTTACGCCATCTTGCAGGCTCATCCACCTTCTGAGCTTTGAGCTCACATGCTTGGCTAGGCTAGCTGAACAGCAGTCTCCCATGATTCTCCTGTTTGCGCTCCCACCCAAGTACTGGGTTACAAAGGCACACTGCCATGCCCAGCTTTTTCCATGAGTGGTAGGTATCTGAATGCAGAATGTAGAAATATTTCTATTCTAAAAAACAAACATGAGATGAAAGAGAAAAGAAAATATTTCCTGGTCAGATACAGAACATGAAACCTAGTGCTGAGGAGGTTGCCAAACCCTAGGTGTTAAGTCTTTAGAAGTCATGGTAAGTTTCCCTGCCTCCCACAGAACTAGATTATGTTGTGTGCTAATGAATCTTTTAGTAGAGCATACACGTATTTCCATAATTCTGGTCTTGACTGGGAGTTTCATAAAATGTCATATAGCCAGAATAATTAAAATGAAATTTAAGGCCAGGTTTTAGAAGGCTTTCATTTTTTAAAATGTTTATGTTTATGACTGAAGGCATTTTTTAAGCTCTCAAAATTTTAGACTTAGCCAGACATAGTGTTTGTTTCTGTAATTCCAGCACTTGAGATACCGAGCAAGCATCATGAGAAGTTCAGGGTCATCCTTCGCCACATGACAAACTTGAGCCTACGTGAGACTCTCTCACCCCCCAAAAAATCCCTGATAGTAAACCAATTGTTATAGAAGGTTGTGGCTTCTGATCTGAATTATTTGGCTTCTAGCTGTGCAGTCTCCAGCAATTTGTTTAACGTCTCTGAAATTCAACATTCTAGCATTAAATTAAGTCTTATTTATCTTGCAAGTTGTCCTAGAGTGTCTTACATTTCTGAAGTTTCTTATTATTATACTGTGTTTGATAAACCATACTGGCCATTGTGCTTAGTATTTTTATCAGCATAAGCGAAGAGTGGCCACTATTCCTGTGTGACTGTGGAGATCCCTGTAAATCGATTGAACACCAACTTCTCTCTAAAGAAGAAGTTAGGCTGAAGAAACACAATATGAAATAAATTAATGCTGCTTTGAATACATTGCCCTAATGAAACCCTAGATTAATAGAGCTTTGAACCCATGGCCCTGATGGAACCATGCTATGGCATTTGACAATGCCAAGTCTGGTTAATTTGCCTCAACTTCTCTCATATAGTTGAACAAGATGATAATTCTTGAGATGTCAATTTGTCCCCTTCACACATCACTGATCACTATTGGGACTAGCCCATGTTTGATGAATGATGCTCCTTTTGTGTTTGTGACTGATGTTCTGAACTGCAGGTACATCCCTGCCATTAATATGCCTTTCTTATTTGTCCAGTATTGATTTTTTCTGAGCTATTATTCTCTGTTGACCCAAACCACAATGCAGTTTCCATTGGAAGAATAATATACTTTAAACTAAGTAAGCAACGTGAATGGATACAAAAAGGGATACACATATGGAAAATGTTGGTATTTTCATAGGCTTTGGCAAGAACAAGAGAAAGAAAGAAAACCTTGGGGCAAAGCTAACTTGGAAGTGGTGGGTGTACATTCCTCCACAAGGTGGCACTCACTCGCCCTCTTTTTTAATTGATAAAAATAAATGTGGCCCCTTACATATACTCAGAACAAATAACGTTATATATCAAATGTATCTGGCTTCAAATACTTCAAAGTATTATATGGTATTTTTTGCTCTTCATAGCAATGAGTTTCATTTCACAACCTTTTGTGTGCATTTACGTTTATAGTTAGATGTGAGAACATAATTACCCCTGCCTCCTCTCTCATACGTGGCAAAAGCCACATTAACCTTCTGAAAATGTCTCCTGAATCTGCCATGGATGATAACCTATTAGAAAGGATTGAAGATTAACTGAAAAAAGACCAGGACACCTCTTTATGCTTTATCACCATTATTTCAGATCTTAAATGGACATACATTTGGTTAAAAAAAATCAACTTTCTAGGCCATTGCCATCAGTCTGCAGGTCAGAAGCACAGTCACCTCCAAAGAGCCTTGGCTCCTTGCCTTTCTTAGTGATGAGGAAAATGCAATGGGGTCCTTGGTGCCTGAAGCTAACTGCAAGTGGAATTTCCAAAGGCATTTATTTTTTTATGGGGAAGGTGATTGGTGCAGCAAACAATTTTAAGATCAAATTAAAACTAATATTCATTATTTATTAAAACATTAGAGCAAAATACCAGGCTACCGTGTTCATTGAAACAGGCTCTAAGTGGCAAATAGGGAACAGATAGAATTAAATTATAACTCTTGTACTATAATCCAAGTACTGACCACACTGATCTTTCTTCCTTAGCTTCCATGATTGGAGGACGTGGGGAACATTCAAGGTGCCATGGCTGTAGAAAAATGTAATTATAGTTCTGAATTTCCATCTTTAGCATGGAGTCATATTTTATTTGCTAGTTATCAATTATATTTTCCTAATGCTTGGAAGGCATAGAGTGTGTATGGGTAAAATGACAATTTATTTGATTTGTGAATACTGTGATAATGATCCCTGTTGAAAACCTGTTTGTAATACAAATTCCAACATCTCAATTTAGGGTGGAAAACTATAATCAGATTTCATGTATAGTTTATAAGAGACAGATTGCTGGAGGTTACAGAAATTCTCCACATAGCAATCATGGCTATTATTCTGTAGTTTTTACATCATTTTTACATAATTATCCCTGTATTGGAAGCTAATATTGCCAAATATTTACCATCTTGTTACACTTTGAAAGAAGACACAGATATCAAGGGAGGATTCTTAGAAGAAAAAAATGTTGTTTAGAGAAGCAAAGAACTGGGGCATATCAGATGCTCGTAGGAAAACAAGACTAATGCTAAGTCATAGATATTGATATGATACGTTAATAAAGGCTCAACCCCAAGCTCTGTGTTCACCTTTATTAGTTCAGTTGCACTTAAAAACACATTTCTAATGAGACAAAAATCACTGTTGTCTTTGGTAACAGGCAGGATATCTGAGAGTAGGAAAGGTTAAGTGGCTTAGCTGGGCTGGGAGTGTTGGCTGAGTGGAAGAGCGTGTCTACTATTTTAGGTACTATAGAATTGGCCTGAGACTCCTGGGTTGATTCTCAACACTGACAAAGAAGTGAAGAAAGAGAGAGAGAGAGAGATGGAGGGAGGGAGGGAGAGAAGGAGGAAGAGAGAGAGGAAAGGAGAGAGAGAGGAGAGGGGGAGCGAGGGAGGGAGGAAGAGAGAGAGAGAGAGAGAGAGAGAGAGAGAGAGAGAGAGAGAGAGAGAGAGAGAGAGAGAGAGAGAGAAGATGGGTAGTGGCAAGGCAAGGTGAGAGGGAGGTGGTAAGAAAGAGGGAGGAGGAAAGAAGAGAGGAAAGAAGGCGAGCAGTAGGAAGGGAGGCAGAAAGAGACAATGAGAATTAAGTGGCAAGTGCCTTCTAGTTGAAGATAGAATTAAACCCAGTACAACCTGTTTCAATGCCTGTGTCTTTAACTTCTCATTGGTTTGTAGGAATGTGGATATTAGAACTGGACTATTTTCATATGAATCATATGTATCAGTTCCTCTACCCTTTCAAGTTTCAAAATCATTGGGAAAATGTATTTTCAATGAACTTAACAGAGATTTGATTTGATATGGGGAAGAAATCCTGATCTTTTGAGCCTAAAAATAATCCAAGAACCAAAAGTGGCTCCACTCTATGTGGACCAGTGTCTTTAAGAATTACATAGTCCATACTAGCTTTTGAAAATTTCCTGGGCCAAATACACAAAAGAGCACAATAAGCTGCACAGATGTCTCCTCTTAGCAATTTCTACTATGATCGTAAATTATCAGTTTGGAAGATATGACTAGATCCTGAACTACTCAACACTCTTCCACACTTGGTTCTAATCAGAGCCTGTATAGCCGGATCCAGAGGCAGTGGGCTTTCCATTAGTCTCATGGGCAGTTTTCACACACACTCTTGCCAAACTACACCTGTAGCTGCTTTCACTTATTGTAACTACATGAAAGTTTTGCCTTCATTTAGCAAGGTTTTCACAGACTGTTGGGTATTTAGATTGCCTATGTTTTTTATTACATTTTGAGTGACTAGTCCATGTTTTGAAGGTCAGAGCTTAGGGGAAGTGGAGTTAGGGTAGCAAATGTAGTATTCCTTGAAATAACATCCCTAAAGTAGAATTCGCATAACAAAGAAATTAATATAGTATTAAGTAGATTTAATTAGATATAATTAGAAATTAATGCATCTCTGTTGTAAAAAATCAATGGATTTCATAGAGCCCCCCTTGATCAACTACCCCATGCCCATTGACTATTTTCATCCCTCTCTTCCCTTCCTCCTTCACCACTTCCGCTCCTCCCCTTTCCCTTCCCAGGCAGCACTCCATTTTTGTGTCATATGCATGTGTGTGCATCTATAAAATCTAAGTTCATGTATGAGAGGAAGCATGACATTTATCCCTCCAGGTCTGGCTTACTTCTCTCAATTTGAAGACTCCCGTTCAGTCTTCTTGCAGATAGCATAATCTCTTCACTGTGGCTGAGTAGAACTCCATTGTGTCTATGTGACATCCATTAGGTGTATTCTTAGGAATGCTGACTGACTCTGGATATGGAAGAGTCAGCCAGCATTGTTTGGCTCGAACTGTTTGGGAGGCACCCAGGCAGGGGTATTGGGATCTGTACCTGGTGCATGGGCAGGCTTCTGGGAATCTGGTGCCTGTGGTGTGACACCTTGCACAGCCTTGGTGCAGTGGGAAGGGGCTTGGACCTGCCTAGGCTCAGTGTGCCGGACTCTGCTGACTCCCCATGGGAGACCTTGATTTGGGGGATGTGGAGATGCAGAGTGGCTTGGGAGAGAGGGCTGGAAGGTGGGAGAAGGAGGAGGGAATCTGTGGGTGGTATGTGGAGTGAGTAGAAAATTTCTTAATTAAAAAAAAAGAATGCTGGCTGCATCTCACTGGGATTCTATGTTTAGTTTGCTGAGGAAACCTCTACACTAGCTGTCATAGTGTTGCCACAAGGTTACACTTCCACCAGAAATGCATGAGTTCCTGTCCTCTGTTTCCTCACCAACAATTACTTTTTTAATTTATGTTTTCCAAGAAAATTCCAGAAGTTCAGCAAATTCTTCCAAGAATTAACCCATGGGATTGTAGGAAGTTGAAGGGCTTCTGTCAGTAAAGAAAATAACCAGTGGCACAAGAGACCACCAACAGATGGGAAAACTGGGTCTGCTGTACATCTGAGAGAAGATTAACTCTAGAATATATAAAGAACCCAAAATGCATAGTTTTGTAAGTCTTGTTAAGTGTCTCTAGATTTCTTCTCTAAAAGAACAAGCAATTTTTTTAATGGCTTCAACTACGTGTAAACTTTAGATCCAAAATGCAAATCTAAATAATGGAGCTTTACAAGTAAAATTTACTTTTTAGATGAAATCTCTTACTTTTAAGCATTGAAAATATTTGAAGCTTGTTAAATATTATCTAGCAAATATATGTTTTCTGATTTTTCAGCCTTTCTATTAACAAAAGACAATTTTGGGGTTCATTAACAATATTGGAATTAGGGAGTAGGGAATGCAGCTCAGTGGTGTGGTACTTGCAAGCATTCATAGAACCCTAGGTTTTATTCTGGGCGCCACTGGAAAATGACATTTTTGAAAATTTAGATAAGAAATTGAAATTCTAAAGGAATTAGTAAGTGTAAGTTGCAGAGTTTAATGTCCAGTGAATATATGAAGGGATGGATGCTCTCCAAAGAAGCAAACTCTACAGGATCTGCATGAGGAAGACTTATGAGGAGTCGGCCAGGGTGGTCGTGGAGGATAAGAAGATGGGAGGTGGCTAGATCCTTGACAACTTTGGAAGCCTGAGAACTGGAGGAGCCACCAACAAATCCAGGCTAGAGAACAGGAAGGGAGATGTTGCACATCAAGTCTGCAGGTGAGAAGCCAAGAAGCAACACTTTACTCCTTTCTCCTGATTCTGTTTCTGTTGGTGTCAACAGATTAGATGATGCCACTGGCTTTAGGGCAAGCTGTTTCTGCAGAACTCACGAACTGCAATGCTCATCTTGTTCAGAATCCCCCAGACACACCAGTCATAGCAGTTCATCTCAGCACTCAATGCCAGTTTACATGCAAAATTAATCACCATGGGTACCCCCCTTGTCAACATGACCCCACATACATCTTCTTAAACTACCTTTATTCTCAGTAAATGACAATGAGACGATAACGAGTTGCTACTTCCATGTTGCTTGATAAGATATCGTTTATACTACAGCAGCACACTAATATCTTCTTTCAGTGTAAGTCCTCAGGGCTATTTACACTTTTGGATTCAGTAACTTAACTACTAAGATAGACAATTAAAATTCTTAAAAATTTGGTTTGTAAATCAGTAAATGTTATACATTATGAGAATAGTAGAGGAATGAAAGGGGTCATATATATACACACATATATATATATACATGTATATATATATTACATCCATGCACTACAAACATGTGTAGAAACCTCCTGACAATTGTAGTCCATCTTTTCTACATTTGTGACTATTGTCTGCAGGGGACAATACACAGTCTCTGATTTCAGTAACAACGTGAATCAATCAGGCAAATCTTCATTCCTAAACAGCCATGGACATTGTAAATCCTGGCTAGAACAGGGTGCTCTTGTTTTTCATTATCCTTAATCACAAGACAGGGCAATACTGTCAGAAGCCCTAACCAATCTCCTACACTCAGCCATAGTATTCATTATGGAATAGTCATCCCATCTGCAGACCTTAGAAGCCAGGAGTCATAATTGTTCACATTGAAACTCCATTATTTGTCTGTTATTTCAAAGGGCTGAGGAGCCTAGAGTTGCCTAGAGGCAGTCTAGAGTTCCAGATCAAGAGAAGCAACCTTGTGCCTCCTAATGAAAGCTGTTCTACTTTGTATCTCTAAGTCAGTATACAATTGCAAAACAGACACACACACACACACACACACACACACATACACACTCTTTCACACACACTCACACACTCACACACACACACACTCTTTCACACACACTCACACACACATGCACACACAGATGTATTTACTTCATAATTTTATTCTATTGCTTTCTTCCTTCAAATGTTGAAATGTGTATGTTTTAGTTTTTCATATATCTGCTTATCAATCTTGTCCCGGGATGAGATCCTAAAACACTCCATTTCTTTAGTATCAGGAACTTATCTCTTCCCACAACTGGACGTTTTTCAATAAAAATGTTTAACTGCCCAGCACTTGGGAGGCAGAGCCAGGCGGATCTCTGTGAGTTCGAGGCCAGCCTGGACTACCAAGTGAGTTCCAGGAAAGGCGCAAAGCTACACAGAGAAACCCTGTCTCGAAAAACCAAAAAAAAAAAAAAAAAAAAAAAAAAAATGTTTAACTGCTATAATGAAATTCCACACAGTGTGTATGAAAATTTGATCTAGGGTAATTTTTATATTGATAGTATGTTTGCCCAAAACTAGTTATTAAATAGGAATTTGGTTTTCTGTTGTTGTGGACTCATATAATGATTGAATTGATTTTAGCATCTAAATTATATTTCATTGGTCTGATTTTATGGGTTTTGAATTTTTCTTAATATATAATTATTACTGTGTCACTTTAATCTCTTTTCAAACATCACAAAGAATTGTACGGAATTTCTTTATTATGTGGACAAGGTCATCTGTGGGAGTGGATAAAGTCCTGAGTGAATGCGTGTTGTCAACATGAGCATGGCCATGTCAAGGACCCCAGGGTCTCAGACCCATTGGAATGGCAAGGCCTACCCTAGTCAGGCTCAGGGTAATTGTAAAGCCTTCCTCTGGTCAGAGTACAGATGTTGACAGTATGCACAGAAAACACCAAGCACAGCTTCCACCTCTAGGATGACTACAACCTGAGACTGCTCCCCAATGGAGAACCCCTCCAAGATTAACCCACGTGCTCATTCAACTGTATGTAAAAAACCCACCTTCTCATCCAGCTGAATATCATAAGTCCACCACCTCATTCAGCTGAGTATAATAAACTGTGAGTTTCTGGACTGGCGGTGTATCTCTTCCAGAGTGCATAGCCCACCTGATCCCAGGTGTTCTGTATGAATGTCTGTTATGTCTTCATTCTCTAACACCATCCCTATTAGATAAATCACAAAGCCACGCAGGTGGCAGCAGTCCTCTTGTGACCCATCCCCACTTCATAGTGTCATCCTTCCAAAGCTACATAATACAGGAAATGAGAACTAGATGTCAACTGAGAGTGAATGGTAGGCTGTTTATAACACATTATTTCAGACTGAATTTTATCAGCTGATGCCATAGCATGATATTTGTTACCTGTTTGTAAATTTATGATATTGGAGGATGAACCAAGTGGCCTTATGTTTCTTTGTAATGCTAATGTTCTCTGACTTTCCTGCAAACAAAAACAAAAGCATATAGTCATTTGGATGGCCCCAATGTCTGCAAACATGGTGTGAAGATAACGTCAAACCCAGTCTCCTCTGGGGAAACATCTCTACATGATACCATAGACCCCATGCCCAGATCTTCTGCCATGTCCCCAGGCTTCTGTTTGTTGCTGTGGCACCATGTGCATTCCAGTACATAAGCAATGGGACACAGTAGGCAGAGATTAGTTTGTCAGATGTGTCAAGTCCATCTGAATTCTGTGGAGTTGACCCTCACTGATGTACCAGTCCCTCTATGTGAGCAGAAGTAAGACTGTATTTCCAAATCTTCAAAGTTTGAGGCCGTGGCACCGGTAGATGTTTTCCTCTGCTCTGAGAAGGAAGTTTAGTTGTAGTTACAGCTTATCTGTTTGAAATGGGAGTGAATACTGGAATGAGAATGAGGCTATCTGAAAACTGTTGAAACAAAATAAAAATATGTATTCTTTGAATTCTCGTCTTAGTTGAAGAAGAACAGTGAAATTTGCATATATATAATATAATTAGAAGCCGAATAGTTTTAGTTTCTGTCTAGAAAATCATAGAGGACATGATAAAGCAAAAACTTTCCATGGTTATATCTTCACACTGTAATTTCTCATTTATGGGCACTGTGACTTTGGTGATTCCTGCAACAGGAATATGTTGTGCTGGGACTCGGAGGAGAACTGAGTTTATCTAGGCAAACAGAATGCATAGTCCAGTACACACAAATGAAATTTCCCGTCTAGTATATTTTCTGATTATATCTTAGAGAATGTTTGGGTACATACATCTAAAAGAGGGAGGGATATTTTACAACTGTAAACCATCCTTGCATAGCAGGAATGTAGTCCATTAATTCTCAGAGCTTGAGGCAAGGCTGACAATTCATAAGTGGTAAATCCAGAGAGTTATGAAGATATTAAATTTCACATCTGGTGAGAAAATGTGTTATTTCACTGGGTTGATTGATAGACATTTTCCCATTGCAGTGCAATTTGGGAGTATGTGCTGTTAATTGCTAGGGTTTTAGAAAAGCTCTATAGTTCAATTCCAATTACTTTAGTTTTGAAAAACAGAACAGCTGGATGGTGAAATTGCCTGGAGCTGTCACAGAGGGAGGGCATGAGCCAGCAGCCTGACCTCGACCATCCTGACTTAGATTTTCTGCAGAGCTATTACTTAGTGCAATTGGAGGCTCCCAGCACAGGAGGTCCTTTTGCTTTGCACGTTTCTAGATTGGGAGCATGCTTGTTTGCTGACCATCCATGTGATCATCACTGACTGTTCAGCTGCCTCTTAATATTGCACATTTGCCTCTATCTTCACAGGGAGAGATGAGAAAGCCGAATTTCATCACATCGTGATCTCCACATTGCCAGGCTTCAGAGGCACACGGTGTTAAAACTGCTCACAGATTTCTTATGCTTTCAGAGTGATATTTAGGGCCGCTGTATGTGGGGTAAATTACATGTTTCCATACAGTCTCTTGGTCCACTGAGTAAAACTAGAAAGAGTAACTCTGCTCATGGTTTTCAAATTATCTGGTAGGGGAGACTAGGAGAAATCATTCCAGATAGTTAAGCTCTTCCCTACATCTATCGATTCCAGTTCACTGAGAGGTTGAATAGCTATAAAACATTTAGGTCTTTCCTCTCTTCACACAGTAGCTCCTTTTCATGCAAGTTTTAGATGAGAAAAAAATATACAAATCATACCTGTGCTGAATTCACTACTTTCTGTAGAGTGATATTTTCTCCCTTTGGAACTTAAGTATATCATGTTGCATGTATAAATAGTTCTTTTGAGGCTGAGAATATGACTCAATGGATACAAGTATTTGTTTTGCAAGTGTGAGGACCTGATTTTGAATCCCTAGCATCCATGTTAAAAGTCAAGCAGGACTGCTCATGTTAGAGACTCTCATATTTTGAGTCAGGACAGAAGACACATCAGCTCTCATTTGCCAGCCTAGGCAAATGGCTAGCTTGATGTTTTAGTTCAGTGAAATACCCAGTCTAAAGGCAATAAGGTAGAGACCAGAGGAAGATGTCCAAGATCTTACTCTGGCCTCTACATTCAGGTAGATGGTTATGCATATCGGTATACTCACATATCACAACACACACAAATAAATACATTTTGCTATTATATCATGCTATAAGGTAGTTTGTTCAAATTGTACTTACTAATATCTAACATTAACATTTTATTATGAAACTGAGAAGTTAAATAATTGTTCAAAATAATTTATGCATTTTCCTCACACATTGCAACACATGCATATAATCCCAGCACTGGGGAGGCTAAGGCAGGAAGACGGCAAGATGGAGGCCATCATAGACTATCTGAAACAACAGTTCTGCATTTTATTTTATTATCTGTAGGATGTGGCCTTTGAGTGTTCATATCAGTGAGCCTGGAGGCTGATGTCCACCAGATGTGCCATCAAGCAGCCATGCTCCCTACCAAAACTCCAATAGCTATCCAACCTCTCAGTGAACTGGAATCGATAGATGTAGGGAAGAGCTTAACTATCTGGAATGATTTCTCCTAGTCTCCCCTACCAGATAATTTGAAAACCATGAGCAGAGTTTGAGCTATGGAGGGAGATTCAGGACATCACTGGCATGAAATTAAGACTTCCAGCTCACTATGGAGAGAAAAATGGAAGTTCTAGGTTCAAAACTCCCCAGACTCCACACAACCAAAGCCCTTCTTTGACAGAGTCCATCTGCATGCTTTCTCTGTAATAAACTCACCGTGACTTTAATGGCTGTCTGAGTCCTGAGTCCTAGCAAACTATTCATTATAGCCTCAGTTTTCTGAACCCCCAAATGACAGCTGCTGTCAGAAGTGAAGATGATTTACCAATGAATGCTCCTGTTACCTAAATGCCAAAGAAATAAGCTTAAACTTTCATGAGATACTGAAAGTTGTTAAACTCCGTGGGCCTATCAGACCTGTTATTTGGGTTTTGGAAAAGAAACAAACTATGGATTTAGTTTGGACATACTTACCTCAAACTTCATGGCTAAATTTATTGTTTAGCACTTGTCTGAAGAAATCAGCTAATTAGAACTATAATACCTAAAAGTGTTGGGAATGTGTATGTGTACATGCATGCGTGTGTGTGTGTGTGTGTGTGTGTGATAGGTAGGCACACATGTGCATGCACGTGTGTGTGTGTGTGTGTGTGTGTGTGTGTGTGTGTGTGTGTGTGATAGGTAGGCACATATGTGCATGCGATTGCAGGTGCACAAGCAAAGGGAAGAAACCAAACCAGACAAAGAAAATAAATTCTCACATGTGGTTGAGATTTCAGGCAGTGCAGAAGAATTATCTGTGGGAAAATAAATTCCTTTCTTTGCTCTTCTGATGCAACATTTGTTCCTTAGAACAAGAATTTCCTCTTCTTCCTTTCACATGTACGGTTTTACTGATAATTGGAAATCCCCTATGCATTGATTATCTTAAGGGTCTTTCTGGGGAGAAAGCTTAGTCTGTGAAGTGCTGGGGGTGGGGTGGGGGTCTGGGTCAAAACCCCAAGCCCCTTTGCAAATGCATACACCCTGGGTGTGCTGGCACCTGCTTGTCATGCTATCGTGCTAATGAAGTGGGCAGCAGGCCACAGGCCACTCAATAGGCCTACAACAATGCCAGACTTACAACTACTAACCAAGAATCCTGCAGCACACCCTCACAGAATCAACAGCTCCCCTTAACTCCCTAAGCAACGCCACTGTTCTGGACTGAAGATAAAGCATTCACTGACGCTTTTGTATTGAAGGCTTGGTCCTCACTGCAATGTTCAGAGGTCAGACGTTAGGGAAAGTTGACTGTGATCATAATGGCTTAGATCTAATTAATGGCTAACCCATTGCTTAATCCATAATTCCATGCTGTCATGGAAACATAGGGAGAAGTACAAGTAGACGTCTCTGTGGGATAAGAGTTATTCTTGAAAGGAGTATCTTTTCCTTAGACTTCTTTTCCACCCCTCTCTCCTCCCCTCTGTCTTGCTCTCCCATCTCTATTTCTCTCCCTCTCTTTCTCTGTGACTACCACCTGGTGAACAGCTTTCCTCTGCTATGATTTTTCTGCTGGCCACAGGCCTAATAGCAATGGATCTAGTAGATCATGGATAGACATCTGTGAAGGAACACCTGCCTCACTTCAGTCCTTTATCACAGCTACTGTGTTCCAGCAAGAATAACCTAACTAACTTTGTCATTGAGACATCTGTTTAACACACAGAGCGATCAATGGCTCTAGAGGATTATATTAATGACCAGGTTGTTTGGAGAGTATGAGGTTTCTTTGTATTGTGTTTGCTACTTATCTCCAAACTAGAAGTCACTAGTTGTGAGAATACAATAGTGACCTTAAGACAGATGGAAAAGATTCACACCTGAATTCATGCTGTTTCAATGAGGAAGACTGTGATTTGCATACACAGGCAGTGAGATACATGGTTCCTGAAGGGGAAGTAGCGTGCAAACAGGATCCAACATCGTTTGTTATTTTAGGTATATGTTCTCATGGTCTTTCCTTTCTTTTTATTTTTAACTGATAATTCAAACCAAAGAAGAAGTGTTCTTGGTTTAAATGTTGAGCACACCAGCTCTCATGGGGTTTCCACTGAAGCTTATGCAGCAGATTGAAGTGTATCTGTGTCTAGGAGTCTGGTGAGGGATGAAATGGGATCTCGTGAGCAATGGTACTTTGAATAATAACTATTTTTGTTTTCATTTGAAAATAGTTTGACATACTTTGTTCTTCTGAGGGGGAAAAGCAATTAAAAAGATTATCCAGAGAAATCTGGTCTATTATTTGTAGTTTGAGGCATTTCTTTCTCATTGTAAGCTACTGTTACTATGTGGTGTGTGCTGCATTTCTGGAAGCATGAATGTGAGGAAACATGAGTTTTGGAGGCTATAGGGTTCGTAAGACTGGATTCTTGCTTAAAAAAAAAACATGTGGAGTTTTGTGGGATACCACAGAGTCTCCCTAGTAAGGCCTTACTCAAGATCAGGAAGTCTGAACTTGCTTTGCCCAGCAGGGCTGCATAATAGGATGATTTGGACAAAAGCATGGTTACCAGGTGTTTTGAAGGGTCCACACTTATTGGTACTTTATACCTTGACCTTGGAAGGGGGAGGTCTTTTGCCCCTCCCCTTGCTGATGTATAAAAGTCCCATTATGAATACAATTGGGGTGATGAGGTATTGACCCAGGGCCATCTCGAAGCTTTCCTGTGTCTCTGTCTTTCTTGTGGTCTCCCTCTATATTTCTATCTAATACTTCCTTATTCCTCTCTCCTCCCTCCATGAACCCTTTCACAGGTCGGAGCTGGCCTCTGACATAGTTTAGGATGTTTAAATATAGACTGACAATAGAAAAAAAAGGATAAAAAGAATGGCCCCAACTAAGCCTGTAAGATCATAATTCAATCATAAGCTTTTCAAACTGACCACTGAGGAGTACAAGGTGAGTGTCCTATAGCACTGACCAGTTTAAGCTATGAGCATCCTACAGCATGACCAGCCCACACTATGAGTGTCCTACAGCATGACCAGCCCACACTATGAGTGTCCTACAGCATGACCAGCCCATACTATGAGCATCTTATAGCATGACCAGCCCACACTATGAGCATCCTACAGCATGACCAGCCCACACTATTAACATCCTACAGCATGACCAGCCCACACTATTAACATTCCTACAGCATGACCAGCTCACACTATGAGCATCCTATAGCATGACAAGCCCACACTATGAGCATTCTATATCATGACCAGCCCACACTATGAGTGTCCTACAGCATGACCAGCCCACACTATGAGCATCCTACAGCATGACCAGCCTACACTATGAGCATCCTATAGCATGACCAGCCCACATTATGAGCATCCTATAGTATTACTAGCCCATACTACCCATACTATGAGCATCTTATAGCATGACTGGTTCAAACTATAAGCATACTATGAGGAAGCCCAAACTTGCTCTTTCTCTGTTCTCTTATGTAAAATTCCTTTTCCAAAAATGAATTTTCTTTCATTTCAAAATTAGTATAAATATTAATTATATTTTGGTGTCAAAGAGATTTATGAAATCTCTTTATGAAATTTTACTTCTTTTAAGCCTGTCCTAAAACTCTATATGCTTTTTGAATCTCAATATAACAGGACTTGTGTAGAGAGCCGTGCACGGCCGTGCCTCAAAGATGGCGCCGGCTTCTGGCTTCTGCCTTCTCGATGGCAGGTGCTCCTTATTTGGCTAAGGCTAGGATCTGGCTTGCTTCCGCACACCTGGACCTAATCTGGCTTGCTTGCGTATGTCTGACCCTATCGGCATTGTCCACATGGCACTATGGGGTTGATTGCCCAGTGGCTATAAAGGGCGTGGGCTGGCTTTCCCTGAGGGAGATCGGAGAGGGAGGAGAAGAAGATGGCTTTCCCGGGGTCAGAAGATTGTCTCATGGTTCCTGAATAAACTGCTTGGAGAAGAGCCTGGTGTTGCGTCTTCCTTGCTGGTCGAGGCGGACGCGACAGACTTGTGTGTGTGTGTGTTTGAAAATGGTGTCACTGTATTACTAGTGTAGATGCCTGTGAATCTTCTTGCCTTGCACTATGATGTTTTTCAACTCTAGGTTCCTAGCCTTTCAGGTTTTGTAGTTTTCTATACCTCAAGTGCTTACATTTCTTTTGACAAAAGGTAACACCTGTTCTATCTCACTTTCCGGTGCTTTGGGTGTTAACTTAGATAATTAAGTTTACTGTACAAACTAAAGAGCATTATAGCAACATAAGACATTATCAGTATTATTTCCACTTTTTATGAAGAATTTCATATTCTTTTAATTCCTTGTAATTGTTGTAAGGAATCACGAGAGATTCTAAGTATTACTGTGAGCAATCTATAGTAAATGATTGAGTATTTGAATCCATTGTGAATTTTCTCTAGTAGTTTCTCCCCCATCTTGTGGAAAGAGCCCTCTTCGTGTGTTTATGTGGTTTAGATAGCTTTTAATTTGTTTCTTTTTACTTTCTCTTAGCTATCACAGCCACCACCCCTCTGGGAAGCTTTCTTTGTCTTATAATACATTTTTAAGTGAGATAGCAAAGCTGTTTTAGTTTAATGCATTTTTTCTTCACATTTCCTGTAAGTGGCATTTTGAGCAATTTCAGATTTATTCTGTCATAATGGCATTTTAAAAAGATTACCCTTAGGCATTATGATGGTTTTAGAATAAATCTAGCTAAAAATTTCATCTTCAGTGCAGAAAAGAAAGCTCCTAAATGTCTCTAAACACAGTCCATCTTTCAGAGACCTTGCTGTTTGGAGGCAAGTTCATCTCCTGAGAATATTGAACAACAGCAATTCATGGCATTTATTCAGCATTGTGTATTTCCAAAGCAATCTACAATCATCAATTCATTTAACCACCCAGCCTGCCCAGTACTAAGAAGCAAATGTGACCACACTACGACCTGAACTTTTATGAGCACCCAAAATTGCCTTCTGTACTGCTCACACTATCCTGCCTGCTTTGATTAGAAGTCACCTTTGGAACAACAACAACAACAAAAGCTAAGTGTAAGCTATTCCCCCTAGTCCTTGTCCTGCACTTTCTCTTAAGTGGAGTGGTCTGCTGCTGCTTTGGTGGGACTGTCTGTAACCCTGCACCTCAGTGGCAGTGTGCCTGCATAAGTATGCTGACAAGCTGTTGTGGAGGCATCCCATTGGACAGCTCAGGCTTCTCCTTCTGTATTCTCATGATTTTCTCAACTTCTTCCCCTTGTGTTCTCAAACAATTCTTTACATACTTCTGTCACAGCTTTTACTATAGGTTTGGTTTAGCTCTAAGCCTTGGATGGGAGCATCTAGACCACACATGGCATTTGTTCATCTGTCTATTGTCATCCTCAGCACAGTGCCTGGAGGATGTAGTAAGTCAAATATTTTGGTATCCCTTGTTAGGTAGAACACGGCTGCTCTAGGAGGCTTTTTACCTAGCCACCTCTTTCTCTGTGTGTGAAGAAAATAGAAGGGACGCCAATCAGATGGATTTTAGTGCTCCACTCACCTACAGAAAGATAAGATAGAGTTTTGCCATAGAGAATGGGAAGCAGTGAGAATCCCCACCCCCACCCCAAAGACTCATCATCACATATTTGGCCATGACATCTTACTAGTAGTGTCCATCCCTGCTGAGCATCTCCTTCATTGTTACCATAGCCATTATCATATTACAATACTTTCAGTGTGCCTGGCGCTGTTCTTGATGTCTAACCAATCACATGATGCTCAGCATAGACATTCAACGTGAGAATCATTATTGTCATTCTTCAAGTAATAAAAGGTCAGGTTCCAAAAGACTGAGAAAATATCCCAAGTTACTACAGCTGGTGAGCAAGGCTGCCAGGTGCTGAACCTTATTGTTTATTTGTGCTACCCAATACCACTTGGCACCATCTCTGGTCACTTGTGTCTTGGAATACCTGCTGATTGTGTCAGCTCCCTTTTCTTCTTTGTCTAGGAAGGAGCAAACGGTGAGAAGCCCATTCAGTGGAATGTTTCAGTTCTGTGGCTGCTCACAATTCCTGTGTCCTCTAAAAGAGCCTCCTATAGAAGGTGTCACCATTAACGGCAAATGGAGCTCTGATCACAGGAGGAATGGGGACAGGAGCTGAGGCCATTATTCTCTATTCTAAGATGTCTAAAGCAGACCATATCAGCTTTTATGTTTTCATTCCTTGCTTTGAGGCCTGTACCTTGAAGGCTACCTTTCTTCTCAGGTCCCCAAAATGGTTTTTATTCTCAAAATTATAAAAGGCAATGCTATTAGTGCATGCTCATGCTGTTTAAAGGCACAAAACCTTTTGAAAATCTTGAGTACAATTACGTAGGGTGTGTTTAATTTTTAAAAAGGCAGATTGTACTCTATTACTTCAGGTTAGGGTTGTGGCACATTCCTTAGTGTTTTAGAGCCAGGGGCTCAATGCAGAGTTAGCTAGAACCATTTGAGAAATACTTGACAGGATATAGAGTCATTTGTAATTTACATCAATCAAGGGAATCAATGACATTAACTAAAGTTTATTGTTCTCCGAAGGTTTGGGTGCTGCCTAGTGTGACACCAGCAAAGAATGACTCACTTCACTGAAAAGTTTCCTTCTGTCTTATGACCAAACACATTGTCCTAAAATTAGTTCCAAGAGCAGTCAATCAGGAAAAGAAAATTGTGTGTAACCCAAGGGATGGAAATGTGTTGTGTGCTTTGATGTTGTTTTTAATCTAAAATATGTTCTTGGATATTTCAAAAGGCTAGTATCACTTCTTCCTTTCTCATTATTTTTTATGCAAATATGTGGTATGTGTATATTATATGGTGTGTGACTGTCATTCATGTACATGAGTGTACCGGTGCATGTGTGCACATGTGCAGGCTGAGTGAGGCTTCTGCTATTCTCTATTGCCTCTGCCTTATTGCCTTGATACAGGGTCTCTCTCTGAACTTAGAGCTTGCATTTTATCTTGACTGACTAAGTGGTGAGCTCTCAGACTGTGATTGTCTTCCCCACTCTCACTCCTCCCAAGCTGGTGTTCCAGCCATGCAAAGCCATGTCCCCCCTTTCACATGAGAGCTGGGAATTCAAATTCAGGTCTTCATGCTTTCATTGCAACTTCCCTCAGCACTGAGCCATCCCCCGCACCCTGCCTGTACTTAAACATGTGCATATTGTCATAGTTGGGGTTTCTATTGCTGTGAAGAGATACCATGAGCATGGCAACTCTTATAAAAAAGAAAAAAACATTTAATTGGGGTGGCTTACATTTTTAAAGGTTTACTCCATTATCATCATGGTACAACACGATGGCATATAGGTACTGGAGAAGTAGCTGAGAGTCCTAAATTGTGACTTCCTGGCAACAGGAAGTAGTCTGTCTCACTGGGCATGGATTGAGCATATATGATACCTCAAAGCCCACATTCACAGTGACACACTTCCTCCAACAAGACCATATCTACTCCAACAAGGCCACATCTCCTAATAGTGCCACTCCCTTTGGGGGCTGTTTTCCTTCAAACCACCACCCATGTTTGGATATTACTTAACAGGCTTCATTTTAAGAGATTTTCATACTCACAGGGGGAAAATGGACATCAGATACAGAGATTTCCATATCATCCCCTTTGCCTCACATGCATAACATCCCCCAGTACCAACACCTCCACTAGAGTGATGTATTCATTATAATTGAAAAACCTAATTAATTCACTGTATCACCCAGCGTCCACAGTTCACTCTTGCTGTTACATCTTCTGTGGTTTATGCAAATACATGACCTATATCCAGTATCAGCATCATGAAGAATAGTTCCACTGCCTTAAAAGCCTGTGTGCACCAGCTTCATTTCTTTTCTTTCTTCCTTTCGGTTTATTATTTTTTGTGTATTTTATATCATGCAACTTCATTCCATTCATTTCCCCATCCCTTCATATCTGCCCTCTGCCCTTGCAACCTCCCCTACCCCCACAAAATAAAATTTAAGAGAAAAAAGAAAAAAAAGAGAGAAAAGGAAAAATCAACCTTGTCATGGAAGCTGTAGTGTGACGCAGTGAGTCACGCAGTAAACCCTTTTATCCATATATCTTTACTTGCAAGTGTTCATTGCAAAGAGTCATTGGTCTGGTTTGAGGCCTCTGGTTTCTGCTACACTATTGATGTTGGGCCCTCACTGGAACTCCTCTTGGTTATCCTGATGTTGCCCTGTGTTGTGGAAAAGCTGCAGCTTTGGGTCTGCCGAATGGGTCCTTTCATGTGCTCCAGCAGATGGGATGGATGTTGGGGTGAGCCAACACATAACCCTGGTTCTGGTCCTGGGTAGTTGCAGGATTGGTCGGTCAGTGTGGTCAGAAGTTTTCCTGTGTTCACCCAGCACCAAGGTCCCACAGCCATTTATAAAATTCCTGTGTCCTGTCTGGTCCTGCAACAGTTCAGACCCAAGTAAACACAAAGAGGCTTATATTATTTATAAACTATGGCCATTGGCAGGCTTTTCACTAGCTACCTCTGACATCTTAAATTAACCCATTTTTATAAGTCTATACTTTGCCATATGGCTTGTGGCTTACTGGTACTTTTACATCTTGCTTCTTCTGATGATGGCTAGCAGTGTCTCCTCTACTCTCCCTTTCTTTCTTCCTCTCTCTCTCTCTCTCTCTCTCTCTCTCTCTCTCTCTCTCTCTCTCTCTCATGTCTCACCTAACCTTATTCTGCCTCACCATTGTCCAAACAGCTTTATTTATCAACCAATCAGAGCAACACGTATTCACAGCATATAGAACGATATCACCCATCAGGTCAGCCCACCAGCTCTCACTCATCCTCACCACCAGGGTGAGCTTTCCAGCATTGCCCTGGCTAGTTCACCCCTTGCAATGATAAGCAAGGGGTGGGGCCAATTCTCCTCCTTCCATGTCCTCAGGGTCAGATTTCCCACACCTCCACCTTCAGGGCTAGCTCTCCTGTGTTGCCCAGGTGTGCTTTAGGGGCAAGGCCAGCTCTCCTGTGTTGCCCAGGTGTGATGTAGGGGCAGGGCCAGCTCTACTGTGTTGCCCAGGTGTGGTGTAGGGGAAGGGCCAGCTCTCCTGTGTTGCCCAGGTGTGGTGTAGGGGCAGGGCCAGCTCTACTGCTCTTGTGACAGCTTCACCTCTTAAGCCCTATAACCCTGGCCACTTGTCTTTGTATTGACAGTGTGGCTTTGTATGACTTGGATGGTCTTGAGAAAATCTAGACCATTTGGGTGTTTGAGGATAATAATTTGCTCATATATTAATCGTATTCATCTTAGGTCTAGCTACTTCAAAGTATATAATTAAGGGCTGTACATTCTTGATCTTGTCTTACAAATAATTTCCTGTGTTTGTGAAAGCCTGGGTGATTTGGGAGATAGCAAAACAGAATTTTGGAAACATTGGGGTTCCTGATATCCATCATCAGTGATTTCTGTAAAATAAATACTAGTAAGCACAACAACACAGTAGGGCAAAGAAAATGCAAAGCATTAAGTTGTAGCCTTGCCATGTTAGTGCCTAGGATTCATGTGTGCAAATTAAAGTGTGCTAGTATATGTCATAAACATGTGGCATTCCCAAGAAAATGGTTAGTACCATTAGATAAGCAAGGGTTGAGCCTTGACAAATATACAAGTAATATGTAAAATTAAGGAAATAAGACTTACGGAAGTTTTGTTCCATAAAAGCAGTGCAAACAAGTAAACAAGCAAACAGGTAATTCAGAGTGAAGAGTGAACAGTTTTCTTGATTCTGCAGGAAAACCATTATTTCTAAATTAATTAATCAAGGGTATGTCACAGATTGTTCAGATTTGAACTCAACAAAGGTAATGACAAAAGAAATGGAAACTAAGGACAATGGCAAATATAAAAATATGAAATAATAGTTGTTGTCACCATTAGATTCCAGGGGGGGAAAAAAGCTCCAATAGCTAGCTAGAGTTTGAGTTGTGTGACATCTAATGAGAAGGCACAGGGTTGTGAGTTAGAGGTAAGGAATGATGTCATACAGATGTTTTACAAACATTGAAAAAAAGCAATGGAGGTCGAGTGCAGAGAATGAGTGTGTTCTGCAGTTGGACAGGCCTCAGAAACCCATGAGAACATCAGTCCATTCAGAAGATCCCTTTGCTGAGCTCTTGATTTGTAAAACTATTGTTTTCCCCACTATCATGAGCCCAACTCCTCAGTTGTTCTGATTGAGTAATTCAAAATTGTGGACTCTTGTCCCAGGATCAAAGCACCTTTCTTTGTTGTTCCTTGTGGCATGAGTCTCAGACATCGCTTTTGACCTAGTGTAACGTGAGCAAGTCTCTGAAGCCACATAGGACTGCCTGAGTGTGTGTGTGTGTGTGTGTGTGTGTGTGTGTGTGTGTGTGTGTCTGTCTGTCTGTATCTCTCCTCCTCTCTCCTCTGTCCCCTACCTTTCCCTCTTCTTCTCCCCACACTCCCATCTCTTCTCTGCCCACAACCCTGTGCATGCACATAGGCTATCTTTCTGAAAGTATATAGACATGTATGCATATAATGTTTTCCCTAAGACTTCATAGGAGAAGGATATCGGACAAGCAAATATCTTATCCACTCTCTTCTTCATATCATTCATTCAATGACAATATAGTTCTTAATCTAAATATTTCCAATTATAGAAACTAAACATATTTTACCCATTGTTTATAATTTCTGACTGAACATTTAAAAGTATATTCACATATGCAGTGCTTGCATTTAATATAAAGATAATATTATTGACAAGACTTAGCAGATATTTATATACTCATAAATTTAAATAAAACTGTCTTGGTCCTAAAGCCCTTTTAAAAACCAATAGTTTTACAAGTATTCTAATTGTGTTAAGGCCAGTATGCTGTAGGTGTCAAAACATTACAGGAAAACTTTTTATGACAAGGAGCCTAAGGTCTTAAGTTTTTTTTCCAGAAATTATTGATTATTTGATTTTCAAGCATTTAAGATTTATTTTTAGAATTTCATAGCTGAGTACTATAATTTACATCACTTTTATCCCACCCTCCTTCCCACTACAAATCCTCCTTTGCTCCCTAACTTTCTCTCAAATTCATGACCTGTTCTTTTTAAATATATATAACCCACTGAGTCCATTTAGTGCTGCTCATCTATGTATGTGTTTCGGGCTAACTGCTTGGAATTGGGACAGGGACCTCATTCCTACAAAAGACTGATTATTTCTTAGAAGCCATTAATTGCCTGTAGCTGTTTCTGTAGGGGTGGGTCCTTGTGAGATTTCCCCATCCAAACTGGCATGTGAACTGGTGTTTGCCAAGTCCAGGTCTTCTCTAAGAGACCTAGTTGTTAGGATTTCACAGGTGCCATTCCTATATGTCATATATGGAAAAACCTATCTCACAGCGGATATTCTGGCTCTTACATTGTTTCCACCTTCCTTCTTCCACTTAGATGTGAGAACTGTGTTACAGATGTGTCAGCTAGAGATGGTCATTCAATAAAACTTTGTGTTCTACATTTTGACCAGTCATAGATTGCTGTGATGGTCTGTATATAGGGAAGCTTCTTTGTTGAGGGGTGAGAGCTACATTTATCTGTGGTGTAGGGTGGGTATTTAGCATAGAGTTGAGAATTATGCTGGTTTAGGAAAGTGGCAGTAGTACTCCTGGATCGATGACCTCATCAGCCACAGGGAGCTGACTAGGTTCACAGTACCAGCATGCGTTTCCTCCTGTTAAGTGAGTTGCTTAGATGGCTGTTGGTTAACCCTGAGATCTGTATCACTACTGTACCCTGGTATTGCATTGCGGTTCATTGGCTTCATTTCTGTATAGGACTTTTAACTGTTCTTCTCCCTTGACAGCTTACAGTGCATCCTCAGATAATAGGAGATCTAGTCCTGGGGAAGGCAGCTTCTAGGTCAACTCCAGCTTGATTCCTTCAAGTCTTGCACCTGAATTGTGTGGTGTTTCCCTTTAAATTATGGGAGACAACCAAGGACAATTGCAATAGTCAATTGCAATAGTCAGTGTAGCATAACTTCATTTAAATTTTCATACCACACACAAATATACATACAATAGTTCCTCCACAAGACAAGGTTTCTATAATATGTCTAGTACAGTGGTAGGTATAATTCAGTCACTCCAGAAACTGAACTAATTCAAAGGAAATGGGCTTTAATGAATACACCCCTGCCATAAATTAGGAATTATCTTTCATCTCCTCCTTGCTTTCTGTAACGTAGTATTATTGTACAGAGTAGCGTGGGCCTGGGAGCTGTTTACAGTAGGACCAGTCTCCTCAGGCTTCTAACTGAACGACTCATGATTGGATGATCTGAGCCTGTGGACTACAAGTCTATACAAAGTATATACACGGACACTGGAATTATGAAGTGTTTATGCGATTCCTATTGTGACATTATAGAGGAAAAACAACCCAACCCCTGAAGCAACTAACTAAAACTAAAACTAAAACTAAAACTAAAAGCAATGAAGCTCATAGATAATTTTCTACAGTGATCTACTCCTCACATGAATGCCCCCTCCTCCCACTAGTTTACTTAGCTGAGGATGGTGTAAATGAAGAACTATTTTCTGGAAACGTGTTAAATGGGTTTCTGGCTTACGGATTTTCATTGATGATGAGGCTGCACATTTTCTTTCTTTCTTTTTTTTTTTTTAACCAACTCCTCCTGAGCATTGGTAGTGGAAAACACAACTCCCACTTTTGCAGTAAATGTGTGGGGGAATATTATTGAGTGAATTTTCAGAAGTCTCCAGAATGTGTTACTGCTAATCTTCCAAGCCATTAGTGGTATTCATATGATAAAATGTTAATGTTTCTTTTCTAATTTAAGTGCATTTCTGAACATACCTCAAAGCCAAGGCGTGCTGGGTTGAAATGAGGAATGTGATTGGATTTGATTTTAATAGAACAGAGCATTGATGGAATTGAGATTGGCCTCATTATGACTCTCAGTCCCATACTAGATCTTTGCTTTCTGCATTAAAGAGCATATGGTAATAACTTTTTTTTAAAGCTGTACTGTTAAAGATTTAGTGGAAAGATTATCTAGAATACTTTTTTTATCAAATATCTTATTTAAATAAGAGGAATTCTTTAAAGCATTAGCATTAAAAATTCACAGAGCCTACAAAATTAAAGATAGGAAAATCTATTAGGTTATCTTTCTTCTCCCAGAAAGGGATTACTTCAGAAGAAAGAACTATAAAAATGAAAATAATATGGGAAACCATGATAATATCAACATTGGAGATGAGAAACGAAAGGATACACTGTTTTGGCTGCAAAAGAAATCAGCTGAAATAAACTTTTTCTTCAAGCAATCCTGACCCTATTCTATGTGTTGTTTACATGCCAAAGAATTCATAATTATATCATTAGTTATTTTTGTTTGTTTGTTTTCTTAAGTCTGAGTGGTCTTGAGACCCTTTTCTGTTGTAAATAAGCAGCTGAAGTGGGAACTTGATTGAAAATTCCCAATGTGAAGTATCTTCTGGAGGTGATTTAATGAGCTTGGCCTTTCTGGTTTTGATTCTCAATATAGAATTCAGTTTAATCACACATGTGGCTCATGGACCTTTTGTTACATGATATATCCCCAAAATGAAATGACATTGTGTTATGCATGTATTAGAAAGAGATCATTGGCACATTTACAAATAAACACTGTCTCTAATTTTACTTCCCATAATCAATAAGTATCATTATTCTGAATGTAAAATTAGATAAAGGTAAAGATTACCTTTAATTTATCAGTTGAGACCAGACAGAGGTGTCCAACCTTTTGACCCTAGGGTAGTGTCCCATCTACAGATGTGTTGGATTCTTTCAGTAGCTACTCTGGGATGCCTGTGACCCACTAAAAGCTAGCCAGGCATGTCTGATAGAGTAACACTGATACTTTCCACCTTGGATATCTCAGTAACTGTCAGAAGAAGACTTAGCCTTTAGCTACCACCACATTGATTCTGCTTCTTTTTAGAGGGACACACGTGACTTTGCTTCTCATGGTAGGGATATTATATTTAGCAACAATATGGGTAGTTCAGTGTCTTACTGGGTCTGTGATGGACAGTTGCCTCAACCTGGACACTCAGGTGGAATGTTAGTAGCTACAGATGAAATGTATAGCCCCAATGAAGAAATAGCACTTCCTAATTTGATTTTTGATATTCTATAGCCATTCTATACCCTTGTTGGATTTTAAGGTTCATTGTAGGAGTCAGGGTAGAATGACCTCAGAAGTGAAGCAGCTTTATCTATGAGGAGAGAGAGAAAAATGCGTGCTGAACTCTGAGAGTTATTTTAAGCAGTATTAATAATGTTCATACCTGAATGTTATTGGCTTATGGTGCATCAGAGGATTTCTGGAAGTTATAAAGCACTAAGAAGGCAACAGCACCGAGCTCTAGGACTGCCCCTCTGTCTCCAGCAGTTGTCATCCTCACTCCTACTTTTGGCCCTTCTCAGTAGGTACCACTCTCCAAAAGGCTCTTTGTTTGATGACTTCTACATCTAGAATCTGCTGAAAGCTGAGCTGCTCGCCACTCCTGTGAGGGCTTTCTTAATCAGACTATTTGAAGCTGGAGGATCACCCTCAATCTCAGCCATCCTACTGATGGCAGCCCATGCAAGAGGACATGGAAGAAGTAAACGTTGCTTTTTGCCTGCTTGCCCTCACTCTCACTGGGATGTTAGTCTATCTTGTGGCTGTGGCCGGTACAAAATTCCACCTCTTCAGGATTCTAAAGTAGACTGAAGACCAGTAGATCCCCCAGCAAACCTCCAGGACACAAGATGGGGACTGCAGAGACATCTGACCTCTTAACTGCTTTTCCATAGTGAGACGGTCATCGCTGGAGATTCAGTTGATCGTTTCTGTTCCTTTAGAGAACCCTGACTAATATGGAGAGGTAAAGGGACCTTCTGAATTTAACCCACTAAGTGAAGCAGAAATAGAACTTAGATGCAGGTCTCTGTGAGTGCAAAGCCTGTCTTTGCATGCCAGACTGTGCTTTCTGCTTCTGTACTGTGAATCTTGTCACTTACACTTAGTGGCTTAGTCCATATGCCAATGGGCTAATGACTTATTTTTTTTCCTCTAAGTGTTGCACAGCATAAGAATTATACAATCTGAAGTAGGTTTCTCTCCCTGTATCATATGTGAGAGCAGACCCACATTTGCATATTCATTTATCTTAATGCCTTCTAAAAAGGGTTGTTGAATCATGTTTCTTAACACTAAAGCTGAAAATGTCATATCCACACTGATGGAAATAATTCCACAAGCAATCCAAAGATACTATTTCATAAAATAATCTAAATACTTCATCTAATTTAAAAGGTGATGTTTAGAAGTTTAGGTTTTGGCCTAACCTTAGCACAAAATTGACACTGTGATCTTTGCATTGAATGAAAAGTTGAGGTACACAGGAAATTCAAAGATACACTAAGAAGGATGTGGAAGGAGCCATAACAGAGGGTAGTGGGGAAACAGAAGGAGCAATAAAGGGGTGACTGTGGTTACAGTAGATTGTTATATTCATGCATGGAATGTCAGAATGAAGCCCTTTATTTTGTGCTTAAAAGGTAGAAAAATCTGCAGTCACTAAGGACTGTGAAAACTGTACTGATGGATTAGCATCATTGATCCATTTACACAGAGCCCTGGTTCATCATAGCTACCACAGAGTGTTGACTCTCTGGTCACTAACGTAGGTGTGTAACAGGTGAAAGGACGTGATTGGGACTGGCAAGGTGACTTAACAGGTAAAGACACTTGTCACCAAGCCTAATGACCTGAGTTTGAAGCCCAGGACCTACACAGAGAAAGGAGAAAACCAACTCCGGCAAGCAGTCTTCTCCCTCTCAATATGTGCCATAGCAGTGCATGTATGTTGTGCATGTGCACACACACACTCACAGGCAGGCTAACACACACATGCATGCTTACACATACACAATCATGTACATTCTCATACACTCATACACATTTTTGAACATGCTCATATACATATTCACACACATGCTCATACACATGCTCACATATACACACACATGTTCACACACATATGCTCACATATACATACACATGCACACATACTCACACACACATGCTCATACACACATAAGCTCACATATATTCACACACATGCACACATACAGTAACACACTCACACATGCTCACTCACACATTTTGTGAATAAATAATGTTCACACATTCATTAACATACATGCTTATACACAATCACACACATGCTCACATATACACAAACACTGATATACATGCACACACACACACACTCATACACACACTCTCACATGCTTACACACTCACACACACAGTCACACACATGCTCACACACATTTACACGTACACATTCACCCACAAACTCACACACTTAGATACACATTCATACATACACATTCACACATACTCTCATACACACTGACCCACAAACACAAACACTCATACATACATACTCACATACACACATATAAATACACACAACTCACATATTCTCATATGTACAACACTCATACATTTACACAGAGACATACTCATGCACAGATACGCTCTCATACACATAATTTTTAGAATATAGTAAGGAAGAAGAATAAGCTCTATCATACAGACTTGTCCCTGTTATTATAGGAGAGATGGCATCTGTCCCTCCATTCTTGGTGAAGTTACGCTGGGGTACTATGCCCCTGTGGCCCTTCTATGGTGAGGCTATTCTGGAGGATTCTGACTGCATATCTTCTTCCTTATTTTATGGATAAAAGGGAAAATATAGAAGGTCTGTTTGTTGTTTGTTGTCCTTATATTTCCAATCTATTCATGTTTTTGCTTCAACAGTGTGTGGGAGGAGCTGCCAGGATGTGAATGTCCTTGATGTGTCCAGGGAGAACACGGCAGGATTCAGGGAGGGAAGATGAGCCACCTGAACCACACAAGCATATTGATCACAGCAAACCTGGGGCAAGGCTGGAGGACAAGGAGCTGAGCTGAAGCTTCAGTAAGGAATGCATTTGGGGCCGCACTAAGAGGGGAAATGAAAACTGATGCTCCAAATAAAACCACAAGCCTCAGACACATGAGATAGACTTCATAGGGAAAGATTAATTTCCAAGAAATTCGTTGTAATGACTGAGAATATCGTGGAATATTCTGCACCTTAGGTACCCTGTGTGTGTCCAGCTCCAACCTGTCCAGCTCCAACCTGTCAAAGGGTTCTTGCGGGGAGGAGAGAGGAATGAGGAAGTATTAGGTAGATATATAGGCAGAGATGGAGAGAAAGACAGAGACACAGGACAGCTTTGGGAGGGCCCTGGGACAATACCCAGTTGCCTCTTCTTTTATTCAAATGGGATTTTTATACACCAGCAAGAGGGGAGGCAAAAGACCTCCTCCTTTCAAGATCAAAGCACAGCGTACAGCCAAATGTAGACCCTTCAAAACACCTGGTAACCATGCCCTTGGCCAAGTCATCCCATTATGCAGCCCTGCTGGGTAAAGCAAGCTCAGATTCTCTGACCCTGAGTAAGGCCTTACTAGGGAGCCTCTGTGGGCCCCGACAATACCCTATGGTGGGATCAGAAACGTAACAGATTTTTTTCCTTGAAATAGATGTTTGCCTTTATTTCAATTAATACAATTCTAATAAAATGAAACCTTTGTGTTTAGTAAGATGCTACGACCAGGGGTTTATTTCTTGACCTAAGAATTCCACAATTGTTAATGTGTGAGCAGTAACTTGATGAACAAGACAAATTCTCTCATTGACCGAACAAATTCTGTCATAAAACTCATATTATTTGCAATCATTTGGTAGCCTTTCCTGCTGATCACTAGGTAAAGAATATTAGATTTACTCATTTGCTTGTTTTGTTACATCACAGTGTGAAAACCAATTGCTATACATTAGGGGTATTTCTAGCCCCTCATGCTTGTTAATATGAAACGTCTTTTCTTTTCATACAGATAATAAAATCTTTTGGGGGGAGTGGTTGGTTTTTCGAGACAGGGTTTCTCTGTATAGTTTTGGTGCCTGTCCTGAATCTCACTCTGTAGACCAGGTTGGCCTTGAACTCACAGAGATCCGCCTGGCTCTGCCTCCTGAGTGCTGGGATTAAAGGCGTGCACCACCACCTCCTGGCACTTCTGATGATAAATTCTTATACATGGACTGTCTCCTTGGAGTGAAAAACTTAGATGTGTTGGAAAAAAAAAAACAGCTTGTGACACTTTCAGGCACAAAAGAAAAGTGAACATATTATGGGGGAGAATTCCCTGACATGTATATTTTATGTTATGCTAACAGCACTTAGCAATTTTAGGAGATGCCAGGAAACTATCTTTAGTCTTTTTAGAATTGATTATTGTTGTTTTATTTTTAATACCTTTTGAGAATTTCATACATAAAGAATGTATTTACATCATCCCACATGCTGGGTTCAACTCCTCTCAAAGTCCCTCCCACTCACCTTCCTGATGTCTTTGTGTGTGTGTGTGTGTGTGTGTGTGTGTGTGTGTGTGTGTGTGTGTGTGTGTGTGTGTGTGTAACCACTTAGGACTGGATAACCTATCTGGAGACCTATCCCTGCAGAAAACTGCTTCTCCCTCCCTTAGCAGCCATTAATTGCTGTAGTTCTTCAGCTATAGGTAGGATCTCATGAGGTTTCCCCATCCACATTAGAATGTTGACTCTGCTGTCCTTGTGCAGGTCTTGTTTGGGCAATCTTCTTGTTAAAATTTTATGCATTTATAGGCTTCTACATCACCAAGTGTCTGCCACATTCAGTCATTTCTAGTGCAATGGAAACTCCCTGGAATCTACTAGAGTGACCCTAGCAAAATCTCCTAATAATGTGGGATACAGAGCCCGAATTGGCTATTTTCTATAACCAGTCAAGGCTCCCAGCAGTGGGCCTGGAACACTAACCAGCCACAAAACCTTCGATCAACAATTTGTCCTGTCTGCAAAATATACTGGGGTAATGGTATTGCAGAATGTGTGGAAGTGGTCATTGATTGGTTCAACTTGAGTCCCATGCCATGTGAGGGAGCCCATGCCTGACACTGCTTGAATGGCCAGGAACCAGAGGCTGGGTATCCCAGAGACCCAGGATAGAACCAAACATGACTGGCAAAAAAAAAAAAAAAAAAAAAAAAAAGTCAATGAGATGATTCCTAATGATATTCTGCTATTGTAACACAAATCTTAAAAGGTCTTACTAAATAAGAAATCCGGAGCCAGATATCCAGATATCAGGGTTAAAACTTCAGAGATCAGAGGAATAGGAAAAGCCAAAGCTAACCTCACCTCACCAACTCCGCAGCTTCTAAAGAGACCTACTTCCTGTATACCCACACCTATATGCCTTTCTCTTCTGCCAACTCATTTCCTCTCCACCCAGCTACATCACTTCCTCTTCCAACACAGCTCTGTCACTTCCTGTCTGTCTGTACACACCTCCAGACCTTTATGGTTAGTGCTGGGATTTAAGGTATGTGAACAGAACCTGGCTCTCTTCCTGGTGTGGCCTTGAACTCACAGAGATCCATACAGATCCCTGCTTCCCAAGTGATAAGATTAGAGGCATATACTACCATTGCCTAACTTCTATGTTTACTATCGTGGCTGGCTTTTTCCTCTGATCCTCAGATAAATTTTATTGGAGGACACAGATAAAATATCACCATATGTAGTTGGAAGTTTTTCTGTGCCCCACCTGGCCCACAGTTGGGACAAATCTCTCACCCACAGTCCTGCAGCCTTTTATAATATAATCACACAGAGGCTTCATGTTATAACTGCTCAGCCATTAGCTCAGGCTTATTACTGACTAGCTCTTACACCTAAATTAAGCCATAATTCTTATCTATGTTTAGCCACGTGACTTGGTACCTTTTCTCAGTTCTGCCTTCACATCTTGCTTCTTCTGTGTCTGGCTGGTGACTACTGACTCTGCTCTTCCTCTTCCCAGCATTCCTTTAGTCTGCTCACCCTATCTATACTTCCTGCCTGGCTACTGGCCAATGAGCATTTTAATTATCAACCAATCAGAACAATACACATTCTCTGCATACAGAATGACATTCAACAACACTTTCCCTTTGACTTTCTACAAGCTTCCTTGTACCCTCAGTCCATTCCTTTGATCCCTCAGACATTTACTTCGACAAATTCTGCTTGCTGTGGGATAATGCCCTTGTACATTGGTTTAAAAAAATGCTGATTAGCCAGTATGTATGTATGTGTATGTAAGAGAGAGTTGTGGGAGATACATGTTTGGTCACACGTATTTGCAGGTGCATACACCTGTGTGTTCACATACAGAGGCCGGAAATTGACATTGAGTATATTTGACCATTGCTCATGGCCTTGTTTTTAAGTCAGGGCCTATCATGCTGAACATGGAGCACACTATTTCTAATAGACGGGCTGGCCAGTGAGTTTCTGAGGTTCTCCTGTCTCCACCCTTTTCCCAGCAGTGCTTTTCAGGATGAGTCACCACACCCAGCCTCTGTGTGGGTGCTGCTTCTCACGCTTGCACGGCAAGCACTGTGTCCTGTGAGCCACCTCCCCAGCCCTACACCTAACATTTCTGTTTCATTTTGATCTGCCTTTTTGTTGTGAAATGTAAGACTTGGGCTTCTTATTGTCTTTCTCAGTCCATGTTTACTTGCAGTTTCTTTGCCTTTCATCTTACAACTCATGTTGGATTTTTAAAGTCAAATTTGTGTACAGTGTTTATGTAATTATACAAATATTGACCATATATAAACTGTTTTGTCTATATGATTGCATTCTTTTCTATTTTTGTGGAGTCAATAATTGATCTATCTTTCTTTCTTGTTTACTTTCCTGTGTTTGTCGTTTTAATTCAGTTGAAAACTTTCAGATAGAATTATCTCAACACGGTCAAAACCATGAAGGAACTTAATGGCGCTTTCCCCTTATGGACCACCCCTAAGGGACAATCAGCTACTATTAACCCGATCTTGGCTTCCTTCTGAATGTGTGCAGAACATTATTTGGGCAAATATGTCTATTGCACCATCACCCCAGGAGATGCTTCTGTGTCTCTCACAGTGGGTCCTCTGTTTTCTCGATCACATGACTAGTTATTTCTTATGGTTAATATCCTTCATTAGCTTCTCGAAATCTTAACTACTTGGTTATATGACAGGTTATAGAATTCTAGAAGACAAACTCCATTCTTCTAAGTATTCTACTACCTTTCAGATCTCCATCTCACTGGTATTATCCAGGAAGAATTTTCATTTTGCTTCGACCTGCTACTTATGTCACTTGTTTTTATTAAATTAACATTTCATGTTTATATACCTATATAAATATTGGTCATATTATAAGCTACTAATTGTTTCATTCCAGATCTCATTGGTGTCTACATTTACTGGTAGCAAAGTATGACCAATATTTTTAGAAGATTTTACAGTTTTCTCTGCACATTGTCTCCTGTAGTTTCTCAATATTATGTGTTTGTATGAGATGTTTTTCACTTGTTTGTTGTATACATTTGGCTGATTCTGTTAATCCAGAACACACACCCTTTGTACTTTGTTATTAATGGAATCATCCTTGATGCTGTTTTCTCTTTCTGGAACTTTCATTAGTCAATTCTTATGCTCCTAGATGGAATATCTCATACAAATGTACCATTCTCCATCTGTTACATGCTTTTTCATTTCTTCAGCTTTTTTATTGCATTATTTTTGGAACCCATTATTTTTTAAGAAGTATAACTGGCTTGTAAATATTTCTGTTTATGTTCTCCTAGTTAAATTATATAGGTGCATGTCTGTAGTACTTTTATATCTGCTGATATACATATAAAAAGGTGTAGCCATTGACTTAGTGTTTTCGTTTTTGTTGTTGTTGGGGTGTGTGTGTGTGTGTGTGTGTGTGTGTGTGTGTGTGTACATATACACATATGTGGAGTTGACATGCCTACAGTTTCCCTGGAATGTCAGAAGAAGGCATTAGATACCCAGAGCTAGAATTACAGGCAGTTGTGAACTGCCTTGTGTGAGTGTTAGGAACTGAACTCTGGTCCTCTGGTAGAGCAGTGTGTATTCTTAACCACCAAGCCATCTCTCCAGATCCTATTTACTTTTATCCTCTTAAACCATAGGTTTTCCTGGATGTTTATTTTTTGACTGCTTACTTCTGTGTATCTTTCATTTTAGGAATGTCCTTCTAATACCATCCTTGACTATTCATTTATAAGTTTGAAACAAAGCACCAAACAGCTAACTGGTGATGGTGTTTGTGTGTCAGGGTTGGTGTGAAGTGAGAGACCATCTTCTGGTAGAGAACAGAGATGACTAGCATGTTTGTTTGTTTGGAGAGAATATATCCAAATCTCAATTCAAATATGGAAGTCTTCTTGAGCCATTTGTTTTCTCCAAGAAAAAGAAAAATCTGTGTTCTCTCTCCACGTGGAGGATATATTTAACCTCTTGTAGTGTACTTCTTCGCCCTTCTCCTCTGCTCATGCACATGGATATTTCCAGAAAGAAAATTTCATGTGGTAAGTGAGCAATTGTCTGTCTGAGTGGCCCCTGAGATCTAAAAGTGAATTCTTGTCTAGTGACTGAAAAGCAACCATCCTGTTCTCCATTTCTCACTGCTGTCTGCATTTCAAAGCTCCCCAGGAACATAAAGTTCTAAGTCTGGCAAAGACTGTGCTTAGGAACTTAGCTGTTTGCTCTTGGGAAAACCCACTGTCTCCCCCAAAGAAGTCGCTTCTTGGTTGGCTGCCTCAATAGTCTCTTCCCCATGACTTTCCTCCTTCCAAATAATGGCTGCAATTGCTGCCTCCACATCCCATCTGCTGTTCTCTGCAAGCTAGTCTGTACTGGAGCTCTTTCTTTTCATTTTAGTTAGACTTGGGGAATGGATGGAACAAAGATTATGAAGGATTCTTTTTTCATTACTGAGAAGAATTGGTCAATATAGGCTTTTAAATGTAAAATGCACTGTGTAGTAAATAACTAGTGATTGATTTATTATCAGCTCTGACCTTTGGTTAGTAATAATTTAGCTGTGGACATTATTTTCCTAAACTCCTAAGTCTCTAAAATCATTTGCCATTTATTTTTATAACCCAGGAAGTAAACAGCCTGAGCTCTGAGGAAATGACAATAGTTAATGTACAAACCGTGGCTTTGGAATATTCTGGTCTAGATCATCTTCTTAAATTTGCCTTATCTGTTCCATAATAAGATGTTTTAATGCACATTTGATTCCCTATCATGCTCACAGGCATTTGTGTTTAATGCTTTGTTTTCTTTATCTGATTTAGTTTGTGAAATATTCCCTTTACAAGAGATTAGAAATAGTGTATTACTTATTTTCTGAATCAATGAGATTTTATACATGCAAATATTATATTTCAGTTATTTGCTCTGAATACTTTTGTCTACATGCTTGAATCATTCTCTCCAGTAATGTAATTGTCAATTGAAATATATTACTTTCCTTTGCAGACAAAATGTATTAAGGGTCTCTTTCTTTTAAATAATGGATGAATTATAAATCTGTGCTTATAACTTTATGATGCCTTCAAGTAGGCAACGTTGTCAGTGGAAGAATTATGGAACAAGTTTATTTTTATGCTGCTAATAAAATGAAACAGTGTTAGGTAAGAATACATTAAAATGATAGTTAAGCAGGAAGCCCTTCAATGCTGTTTATGTTCAAATTTAAACAAAAGGCTCTATTTACCCAGCATCCCCAGAAACAACTGTTCCAGATGAAGTCTTCATTGAACTTGACAAATAAATGATGATGTTCATATTCTTAAATAGAATAAACTAGTGGGAATGAGGGCCCTACCTCAGTGACCACTTGGGCAACGCTTTCACCTAACACATTTTGACTTTATCCAGACTTAATGGGTGACTTGATGGTGGCTTGATTTAAGCAGAAAGTTTAACCCAGAGATAAATGATGGCTAACCTAAGGTGTATGGTTTTGTTTTGTTTTTTTTAACTCTTTACTCATTTTTTTTTTGGTGGGGGACACCACCTAGCTCCCAAATAAATCACACAGAGAAGCTTATTATTACTTAAAAATGCCTGACTTTAGCTTGACTTATTTCTAGCCAGCTTTTCTTAAATTATCCCATCTACCTTTAGCCTCTGGACTTTTATCTTTCTCTATTCTGTATACTTTTCTTTACTTCTTACTCCATGGCTTGCTGTGTAGCTGGGTGGATGGCTCCTAGTGTCCTCTCTCCTTCTTTTCTCATTCCTCAATCCTCTCCTCCCAGATTTCTCCTTCTATTTCTTCTCTCTGCTTGCCAGCTCCACCTACCCTTTCTCCTGCCTTGCCATTGGCCATTCACCTCTTTATTAGACCATCTGGTGTTTTAGACAGGCACAGTCACATAGCTTCACAGAGCTAAATAAATGCAACATAAAAGAATGCAATACATCTTTGCATCATTAAACAAATGTTCCACAGCATAAACAAATGTAATATATCTTAAAATAATATTCCACAACAAAGGTATTTTATTATTTTTCCTGATTTGAGCTGGTTCAATGCTGGCATTACCTCAGGCATCTTGACCTTAAGAAACAACTGATGACAGTTTGGTGGAGTAAACATTGCTTCCTTATGTCCACAGCCTAATTCCCATATTTTGTGAATATTATTACCTTATGTGGCAAAAGGGACTCTACTGGTATAATTAAATTAAGCACTGGAACGTGAGGAAATTACCTAGGTGTAACCAATGATATCCCACAGATATCCCTAAAAGTGATTGATGATGAGAGAGATGAAGACAACAGAAGAAGACAGCATGGTGTTGGAGACACTGAGGCCGGAAGACAGGACTTCTGGCTTAAAACATGCACAGACAGCCTCTCAGCCAAAGGATGCAAGGGACACTTGCTATGTAGAAGCCAAGGGCAAGGAAATGGACTCTATTATAGCATCCCAGAGAGAATGTGGACTTTCATGATGTTAGTTAGTTCACTGAAGCACTTTCCAGATCTCTGGCTTCCAAAACTGTAGGAGATTAAGTTTGTATTTAATGTAGTTGGTTAAACCAGCAAAAGGAAACTGACACAGCCATCCGCACCCAACCCACAGCAAAATCATACAAAACCAAAATGAGAAAATGAAAACCGCTGCCCATGTTTATCATTAGCCATAAACAAGATCCATGCTGAAGGAAGATTCACCTTCAGTGTTTCTCTGTTTTCATAAAAAGGCATCTGAGGAGTTTTAATTAGGTAGAATACTTAGTGAAATGATTTGTAAAAGTTATGAAAGGTAGCCCAGCTTGGAGACATCTGCAGTATCAGTAAGAGAACAATTTTGTGTTAATCCCTCCTAGCATTTTTCTTTCTGTTTCATGTTCTCAAGGGGGAAGTGAAATAGCCCAGATGTCATAATAATTATAGAGAAAGTTCAGGCTAATGTATGGACTGAGTTTTTTAGAGGTGGCTTTGACACTTTTCTTTTTTCAAGTCTTCTTGGAAGGAAATGGAAAGTAAATATATAAGCTCTATGAAGGTTAATGGGGTGGGAGCTGAGTTGAACTGCAAAACACTTTATGTAGCCGACACTTCAAACATTGTGTTCTTACAAATTGATATAATAGACCAGGGCCAGCAGAGTAATCATCCGTTCTTTTGAATATGGCACAAATGTCTGTATAAGTTATCTCTTGGCATGTGATGAAGCACACCAAAGTGTGCTCTCTTCATACAGAAGCCATTCATATTTACCGTCATTCCACATCAGGGTGTCTCTCACTCCATGGGTTCTTCGGCTAGTCCTGCTGAAGTTATTGTCTGGACTCCCCTCTGAAGCTACCGGCATATGGCTGCTCAGATGGGTCTGGGTAGTCTAAGACGATGCCATTCAAATACCTATTGGTTAAACGTGCTTATTTTCCGTGGTGCTCCATCTCTTTTCTACCTTGTGTCTCATTTCCTTTCAATAGATTAGATTAAATTTCTTCAGGTGGTGGTGGAGGCATTCCAAGAGGGTAAAAATAGAGGCTGCAGTTCCCAGGCTGATCCTGAGAAGAAATACTTTGCTGCTTATGGCACTTTTTTTTTTTTTCGTGAAATTGACTACAAGAGCAGCCCATTTTTGATGACTGGAGAAATAGGCTCCACCTCTCACTAATAGAGTGGGAAAGTGATAGCTCGAAGGCTGAGGTGGCAAGGTGGCATAGCCCAGGAGGGAGCACTAGTGAGCTGGTGTACCATTTGTCTCTGATGCACATGAGCATCATGACTTGATTTCATTTTCACAATAAAAGATGTGTCTCTCAGGCCTTTTATTCATTTTTAAGACGTGATTACTAAAGGTAAAGAATAGCAGGCATTGAAGGAAGAAACACTTAAATATTTGAAGATATATATAATGGACATGTGACTCTCCTACTACTTCCCCACTTAATTTCACGTATTTAACTTGAATATATAAGGTATAATATGCAATTCTTTGAGAATATAGGCTGTACCAATAATATACAAATTATTTTATAGGAAGATATGGAAAGGCAGATTGATTTTTATTTCTAGTTCTTTGGGGTTGTGACAGAGAAGGATTAAATCTACGATTTGGTAAAACAGGCCATGAAAATAGATGCTAGAATAAAGAAGAGATGCTTTATGGCTGTGGTCTTCATCCTGTGTGCACTGTAGGTCACTGTAGCTCACCAGGATGCTGATAAAGAAAACAATTCTCAAGTCTTCTCCACACCCAACTATCATGGTTCCCAGGGAGCTGTATTTTTGAAGTTTCTCAGGAAAGTCTAATGTGTGGCCTGGATTTAGGACCACTCACAGATTAAAGAGTCAGAGATTAGGAGGAATGGATTGACATAATATCTGTAGATGTAGTAAAGGAAAGTTGGAAGTGGGCAAGGATCTCTACACAGAACTGGTGAGCTGGGTTTGCCAAAGGTGGAGAGACTGTTAACTTTCCTATTTGATTTTGATAGGAGAAAAAAATCTGCTATAGTCTTTTTGACAGGGCTTCTAATTAAAAAAAAACCTGTAGAGAACAAAAGAGCATTAATAACATTATTTTGAGCTAATATAAGTAATGATATCATTCTGATAGGGAAGTGGCTACATATAAAATAATACTAAAAGAATTTTCATATGATAAATGCATTTTTATATTTTCCATATAAAAGAACAAAATCTATAACTAGATTCCTGCTTTGTATGTACTTCCAAATAATGCTATTAAGTCACTTATAACTATAATTGAAAGTACATTGCTTGAAAGTCAGTGAGGAATGTCAAAGACTGAGAGACTGGGACACCTTCTCACACTCATTCTAAGTGTACTCTACCCTAGGAGTTGGAAACAGATCTGATAATATGCAGGGCATTTTTCTATTTCCATTACTGCTTAGAATCAAAAGACTTAAGAGGATGTGGAATGTTTGTAGTCAGTTCTAAAAGTTGATTTATTTCAGAGAGGCCATCAGAATGTTTCTGCGACACTATCTTTGCACGCTGGGATTCCTTCAACCCAAATCAATATTAAGATGAAAATTCTCACCTCTGGAAAATACTCTATATAAAGATTTGGGATTAAAAATAAAATGAAATTATTCCTTTGATCCTGAAGCTAAATCTAAAGCAATCTGCCACAACAGACACATTTTTTGTTAAAGGATTCTCAGTCCTTTGAGGTGAGGGGAGTGCTGTGTTTAATTACGTGGTTACTTTTCACATGCTCACAGCTCCCTGCCGTGACCCTTATAGGTAAGGAGAAGGGTGTATGAAAGCTCTGTCCATCTGCATGGTGGTCACCTGCTCTGCAACAGGGCTGTACGAACCCTTTGGGGGAATAATTTAAGTGTCTAAAGCAAAGTTCATGTACTGATGGGGCTTATCTGCATCCAAGCTGAGCAGAAAGACAGACAGCAAGAGGACTGAGCTGAGGCCCCATGCAAGGGACCCTATCCACTTATCTTTATCAAGAGTGATGCTGGAGTCTGGACTACGAGAGGACTCAGCCGCTGGAGGTGCTTCCTGTTGACCTCGAAGACCTGAGTTCAATCCCCACTGAGTTCAATTCCCGGGACTTGCATGGTGAAAAGAGAACTGCAAATTGTCCTCTGACCTCCACCCATGTGTGTACACACACACACACACACACACACACACACACACACACCACACCACACACACTACACACACACACTACACACACACAGCACATACACATACCACACATACACTGCACACATATCACACATACACTACACACACACCACATATACACACACACTACACACATACACACCACATGACACATACACACACACTACACACACACACTACACACACCACACAAACACACACACTACACACACACAGCACATACACATACCACACATACACACATATCACACATACACTACACACACACACATACCACACACCACACACACACAGCACACACACATACTACACATACACTACACTCACACCACACATACACTACAAACACACACACACACACACACACACACACACACACACACACACACACACAGAGTTTGTTTTAAAAAGTGTGCTGCTGAAATCTTTCTCTGGTTCTGAACAAAATGCTATTGCTTACAAGAGTAGTGAGTAGACAGGACAACAAGCAGCGAGGCTCCTCTCTCTAAAATGCGTATAAATAAATGAACTTGGTAAATGTATTTCTCTACTTAATTTCAAGAAGACCTTTACTTGAGTATGTGTGGAGCTTTGATAAAAAGTGACATAGGTGACGAGCGCAGGTCCTCGGGTAACTGGTCCTACCTGGACGCTGCCTTGCCGCCCGGGATCCACTTCAAACCGGCAAGTGTGCTCTGGGAAACAATTGCAATCTTGCTGAACAATTATAGTCTTGCACTCAAGACAACAAAACAATGAACTGTCTTCACTGTTCATGCCAACTTGAGTTAAAATCTGAGATTTAATGGAACAATAAAAAATATTTAAACCATCAAATTATTCCTGTTATGAAAATATGAATCTGGACAGCCTGTGTAAAACCTGATGGAATCCTTTTTAAAGTAATTCTTCTTTTGCATTTATACTCCCCTTTGATGGGGGTGGCTGGCTTTTAAAAGTTATTTTTTCTCTCTGTGTGTGGTGTGGTTCGTGTGTGTTCACATGGGTGTAGGTGCATGTTTGTGTGTGTTCTAGATGCCCACATCCTATCCATGGGCCATCTTAACTATTTTTTTAACTACTAGAAGATAGAATACTCAAGTCTACTATTTAGTGTTCACCCAATTTAAAGTTTCTCTTTTCTTTAGATCTCTTTATGTTTTCTATTTTTCTGTGAATACATAGCAGTTGACATCCTTGATCGGACAAGCTGGAAATCCAAGTGTCACCCTAGGCCTCCCTCACCAGTTTCAACTTATGTCTCACGACACAGTGCTCTTGGCTCTCTTCACCAACACAGTCTGATTGAATACACTTGGTTCTGCTTCATCTGAGAATTGCCACAGCTTTCCAGTGAGCACCATATCTGTACTGCCTGGGCAAACACTCAAAATTCCTGTCACTGTATCCATGGTGTGAACCCAGTGAACCCAGAAGCCATAAAGAAAATGTCAGTTATTTCCTGTCTGAACTCCGGTGATTCTGAACATGGGGTAGGGATGGGGCTGAACTTTCCCTTCTGATGGCCTTTGCTCAACCCTTAGCGTCTCTTGGGATGGACTTTGTGTTGCTGCACTGTATGGAAAGCTCTTGCCCATCTTTTGTATCTCCTGCTGCTCTCTTCTCCATACAGGGTCTTAGTGTTGTTCCCTTAGAAGAGCCCTGCTTGAGGTCTGTGCCCTTGCAGAAAATGCCATCCTGACACAACACTCTCTACAAAGGAATTCATGTTGGTACAGAGCTACTTGGGGATGAAAGCACAGTGCTTTGAGACGCTTGCTCCATTGATCTTGGAAAACTACAGATTGTTGTCAGAGGTGCTGTATTTCCAGCACCAGAGTGTGAGCTTCTGGGGGAAGGAAAGAAGCAGTGATGGAAAGGAAATTGAAGGAGAGACCTAGGAAGGTGAATTTTTCTATTTCAGGAAATCACAAAAGTAAAATTGGGGGAGCCTGGCAGAGAATTTAGAGAGAACCAAAGTTCATAGCTGGATAACAAAATGCAAACAAACATCAAGTTTAAACATGGATGAAAGAGTAAATAACAGTGAGCACATGAACAGTAAGATAACAGGCACGACACATGATAGTGTATATAGTCCCAGTACTCAGAAGGCTTCGGCAGGAGGATCATCAGTTCAGGCTAGCCTGGGCTATATAGTGAAATAATGTAGCTAAGCAGGGAGACAGATACAAATATAATCAAATAGACAGATACAAATATAATCAAATAGGAGCGGGGAGGAAGTGGAACCGGGAGGAAGTAGAGCCCGGAGGTTTTGGGCTACTAGTAGTCTAGCATTAAATGTCCTTATTTGTCGATTCTTCTGCTGAGATACACAGAAGTCAGAACCTGGACATTTTAGACTTGCCTAAGTCACTGGTTTTCCTAAGTTTTCATATCATATTATCAAACACAGATTGAAAGGATGACCAGCTAATTCTGTTTTGCCATCTCTAGATTTTCAGGATTACAGTAGGACCCATTAATGCTTTTTGTTGGTTCTGTTATGATTTCATGATTCATTTTTATTTAGAATTTTGACATGAGATATAATTATATGTTGCACATTTAGATATTCATGTCAGTGTGGTTATTGCCATTTGCTTAGTTCTGTATCTCAATACACATTTCTAACATTCCAAATTGAGTCATCACAAAGTATACAGAATTTCTACTTTTTCAAAAGCTCTGCATTTTCAAAGATGAAATTTTAGGTACCATGAGAGTTCAATAGACTTACATATCGATAATTTAGCTTGGATTGTATTTTTATTTCTTTTCCCTTTGTTAGTTTATGGGACTTAAGGAAGTTCAAGTTTTGTAAATAAGATTTGATGTTGGAGAAATGTAGATGTTTAAGTCTAGAATGATTGGTGTGGACTGAATTGGATAAGACCTTGTAGTTGAATTTTCCAGAAGATAGAAAACAGGAAGTGAAGAAATACATACTAAATAAATTTAGGGAGAGTTATTAAATGTTTACCCATCACTAAAAATTATGTTGGAGACAGTGCAGATAATCTGAATTGTAGCAGAAGTGTCTTCCTCCAAGCCACTTTTACCAGCTTGTATTTAAAAGGTTATTTATTGGGTGATATTCCTGGGCCTTTTAGTGCTTTATTTTTCTCCCATCTGCTGATTCTCCTGACTCCAGGCTTCTGTGTGACCTGCCAGATGTGCTCTTGTGGCCCATGAAATCAAGCTTGGGTGAGACCTGGTACAGAACAGGAAGGCGACCCATACTTGGTTTCAGTGGCTGCAAGAATGGTTCCACTGTTGATGGGATGCCTGTGATGTATGTCCAGGCCCTCCAGGAAATAAGCCAGCAAAACCTTTCAACTCAGTGTTACTGCCCACGGATACACATGAGACCCTAACACAATCCATGCTCCAAGAAGATTTCTCTCACTAGATTAGAGCCAGTAACATCTTAATGACACCGTTAATGACTTTTGAAAAGCATTTCGCAGGGCCTGAAACTATGACCTAGTTGGTAAAGTGCTTGCCCTGAAAGCACGAGGATCTGAGTCTGAATCCCTGGCAGGTGTGTATGAGCTAAGTATTGCAGTGCACCTGTTACAGTCTTACAGCTCGGGTGGAGGAGACCAGCAGATACCTGGGCTCACTGGCCAGCCAGCCTAGACTAACTGGTAAGCCCAAGGCCAGTGAGAGATGTGTCTCAAGAAACAAGGTGGACAGCTCCTTAGAAAGGACAATGAATGTTGAGCCCAGGCCTCTACATGTGCTCTTCACTAACCCAGTCCTTTAGCAAAGCTGAAGCTTCTTTCTCTCAGAAGATTTGAGTCCTGTCTGCCACCTCCACTCTGACCTTCCCTTTGACCCTCCTCCCCCACCTCTACTCTGACCTTCATTGTAACCCTCCTCCCCCCACCTCTACCCTGACCTTCACTTTGACCCTCCTCCCCTACCTGAACCCTGACCTTCACTTTGACCCTGCTCCCCCACCTCTACTTTGACCTTCACTTTGACCAGGCTCTCCTCCCCTACTTCAGCTGAGGCTGTCACTTTGTCAAGTGTCCCCTTCCCGCCCTCTGCTTCAGTGGAGAGTTTGAACCTACTTCTCTTCCTCCATTCTCCTGGGATGGTCAATTTGTCCATGGTCTTGGGACGATTCCTTGGTGAATTACAAATAAACAGGTAGATGTGTGGAGTTTCCTGGGGCTGTGTGTTATACCTGTGCATCAGCCAACTCTTCTGTATTCACCCTTTCCCCAAATCCACCTCCACTTACATGATTGCCTATAAGGTCACGTCTTTCTCTGTTGGTTTTTAAAGAAAAACCTAATTAAAGATCTACCATGATCCTACTTTTCTGTGGACGTGATTGAAATTATTTTAAATTATCCATTCGGGGAGATCAAGAGAAGCAAAGACAGACACTGAGATCAACAAAGCATACATTGCTACTTATTCCTGTATGTATTCTTACTGATGGGTCATTTATTGACTCTACCTACTGAACTGTTACTACCTAGTTTCTGTTTCTGTGTCCCATACACTGCAATTTAATTTTGCTGTGGTGCTGTTCTTACTCCTTAGGACGCAGGAATCATTTTACAATTGTTTTTAATGTTCTCATCCAGAATTCTGAAAGCCTGGATCCTTGGCATGGAAAATGAAGCAGGAAAGGCAAGCTATGCCAAGCTTATATTAAATAGCTCCTGGCCATGGGTGTTTGATAGGCTTACTTAGAGAAATATGAAATTCATTTTCAATGAAGATTTAGTCTATATTTCCTTAATTGACTTTCATATATGCAATACCCTTTGAATTTATAAATGGCAATTCTTTGTTCCACTTAAGGTAGGTTAATTTTAAAAATATGTAAAATTAATAAAGAATGTGGCCCCATTTTCTTGGGCTCTGAAACTTAAGGCAATTCTTTCCTGAAATGTCCTCTTCTATAAGGAGTTGGCAAGGGCTGTTTCCTTTGCATTGTTATCTCCACTGAGGACCTCAGATTGACTTTCTAGAAAGTGTAATGTGGTAGACTTTCCTTCTGTGATAGGAAGGGCCTATAATCTCTGCTAATATTTGAGCCATTAGCAAGTACTTAAAATGCAGGTAAATTAAGAAGCAAGTTTTACATCCTATGTTGTTCTCAGTTTTCAGTTGCTGCTGTGTTAGGCATCATAATTCTGGGGTATTTTAGTTGTTTTGATGATTTTTTGAGGTTAAAAATGTATCAAATTCAACATCATTAATTCCCTTGTGAATTTGGTAGATTTTAGGTAATAGCTTAAGTATATATATCTTAGAGCATTTTCAATTCATCGTGTTTTTTGACTCAGTTCATTGCAGCTATAACAAAATTCTGTAAACCAAGCACTTTATAATTACTAAGAGTTCATATCTCTCAAGCCTAGAATCAAAAAGTGTAAGACCAAGGCACAAGCACGTTCAGCGTTAGGTCAGAGCTGGCTTCGCCATTCACAGAGAGCTACTCTGCTGTGACCTCCCTTGGGCCTTTCTGAAAGATGCTGAGATCTCCCCTTATGACTGAGTCACCTTCCAAAAGGCCTCTCTACAAAAGTGCCAACTCTTCATGCCCCTGGGGGAAAGATTTTAACATGGATTGGAGAGGTGGACAAAAGCATTCAAGCATCACATTTTTATTAAACAAATTTTGTATAAAATAGAATGAATTAAAACATTGCACGCTTTAAAAAATATTTTACATATGTGTCTTAATCTGTAACGAAGCCTTAGATTTCCACTAGATGCTGAAAGTAGGCCAATTATCGACCTATGTCCCCAGTCATTTAGTGTTACTATTTGGCCATCATTGAGTAAACTTCTCTTTAAATTACCAAGGAAGATTTGAAGTGATCTTCAATAATCTTTTAGTTTTGCTAAAATGGCAAAACCAGCAGACATGAAATCATTGAAAATAAATTAGTGTTGCACTGCATTATGGGATCCAGGCATGTAGGAGAGGAGGCCAATGTATGTCAGAGGAGCTGATCTCTACACGTTGAAGAGAGAAGCCTCTAAGGATGTCACTGGAGTTTGGAATGATGAAATTGTATTTTAGCAAGCATGCCCAATCCAAATGTCACATCCAGTTAATGAGAGGACCAGTGTTTGAATGACAGTACCCTGACCCTCAGTCTCTTCTCCCCTTTCTGGCTTACCTTTGAGACATCTCCTGGGAGGGGGGGGCGCTGCTAGTAGTTCTTTGAAAAGACACCTCAGCGTGAAGCAATTTGAAGCAGCATTCTACTTTAAATATTGTGTCTATTGCAGTATCCCAAAGCTTTGCTTTCTCACTCAGTACAGTTTTTGCTCTAACCGTCTACTTTTTTTTAAAGATATTATAAGTTTTTATTTCAAATTTAAACTTCTAACAATGGGAATGGAAAACCAGACTCATTTGTTATATGTAAAGTAGGAAATAAATGCCCAAGAAATAAAAAGTCAAATTCACTGCATAGTCTCAGGCAGACAGTTTGCCTAATCCAGGCCCCCATCTCTTCCTTTTAAAGACGATTCATGAGAAGTGGAAAGCCTTTTGATAGAAAACCTGGAGTTACTAGAATGAGCAATTTTCTCTTCTTTTACAGTTTTTGGAATGTAGAATTTCCAAAATACAACTGCTGAACTTGTTAGCCCTCAGGGATCAGCCTGTGTCCATCCATTCTGTAACTGCCCAAGGAAGAAATCAGGCTGTGGGCTTAGTGCCTTTGCCTTTGTTTGCCTGGGTGGGGATTATCCCATGGTGACTGTTATTTCAGATGTATGGTTTATGTACATTTCCTAATTTGTTTTCTTCACTGAAACTGTGTTCATCTGCACTATAACTATTACTGTATATACACAGACACAGACACACACATACACGTGTGTGTGCAAAGGAACTACAATATGAAGAAAACTATATTTTTAGATGTTCATTAAAAGACATTGAGATACATTATCTTTCTTTTTACAGCATGTAATTCTTATTTCTCAAGCATTGAACATGTGCTGATGCTGGAGCAGTTATCTGCACAGTATGGAAACAGTTTATCAGAGGAAGAAATAGCATGCGGTTTCCTTTAGATTAAAAAAAAAGAAATGCTGTCAAAAATAGTCTTTAAATGAGTCTTAAATATATGACTACCAACAAGCAAACAAACAAAACTCAAATTATTTACCTTGCTGAGGAGAACCCTCATGATAGTGAAAAACTTTGAAAAAACTGATTGGAGCAGGATTTATATAGTTAGTTGGCAATAATGTAATACAATGTTTGCTATAAGAAAGGAAATCCTAGTTAATGTCCAAGAGTGTAATAACATCATAAGCTTTGAGCACATCTTGCCCATCAGAGAGAAATCATTGTATCTCTACCAGACAAAAACCTGCAAGTTACCTGAGGACTTAGGAACTGTTAATATCAAACCAACGATTCTTCAGTCAAGAAGCGATTCTTGAGAATGCCCGAGTGGAATATTGGGTGTGGGAACATTTTCGTTCATGGTGACCTAGAAACTACTGAGAGTCATTGCCTCAGAGTGCTGCCTATCGTTCCAACAGGTATGCATCTTCTCTCTGTGCCTCCCTTCTTATCCCCAAACCTAAGCAGTACTTAAGTTGAAAAATTCCACTCTAGAGAACGGAATAAACATGTACTAGCCTGCTCGTACACCACTATGAAGGACTTCAATGTCATGCTTTATTTCCACACGTTGGATGCATTTTCTCAGCAAGGCAAAAATGACTTAGCAAGCAAGACAATGCTATTACATATTCTGAACGTACCTTGAGGAAACAGGCACATGGAGGTAGCCAGATTTTGTTTTGTGTGCATGTTTCTTATCCAACTCTCTCCTTCTGTCATTGGTTTCTTACATTTGCCTTAAAAAAGTGTCTGAAAATAAATGGTAAAGAAATGTTAAAACATGCATTATCTGTCACTGTGACCGTTTTAATGAAGGCTTCATCTTGTTTCCCACAGACAACCTTTTCTTCAGCTGACTGCATCCCTGCTTGATTGACACTTAGGGCTCCTGACAAAGAAGTGGAGGCTGATGCCCAGTAACTCAAGATAGAATTGAGTCTATCAGCAAAGCAGCCCCCACACTTCTTCCTCTAGAGCTAGAAAGTTAGAGGGCACCAACATAGCCTCTGAAGAAAGACACAGAACTGGTAACAAACATCATCCCTCAGTCTTTCAACCTTTAAGGTCATGAATTGACTGCACCAAACAAAGAAAGGTCATTGTCTCTTCTTTCTCTGATTTGGAGAAAACTGGAAGTGGAAGGAAACACATTGCTGCTCTAAGTCTATGGCAACACAGCCGGACGGACCGCTGTCAGCTCTCTGTACTGTTTCATTCTTCTATGGGGTAGAGTCACACAACTGCTTCTCTTTAGTTTGGTAGAACTTAATTCAGCACAGGCTTCCTGGATGCTAACACACAGAAGTGAGCATGAAGACTTGTTTTTACACCCAAGAATCTTGTAGTTCTTCACACACACATATAATTACAGAGAGTGAACGTGTTTGTATGCCACATTTTACTCTCAGCATTTTGCATCTTGATATAGTGTCCTTTGGATTAGCCTCCTAATGACATGCTAGATGGGTTTAAAAACAGCCTAAGTCTCCTGTAGGAAACATGCATTGTTATATTTGTATAGGAATCCTGCTTCAGCAACAGAGCCAATACTGGTGTACAGGAGCATATTTATCTTTAGGATCATCTGGTTCAATACCTGGTACATCTTAGGTGCTTGAAAGATACTCACTCCCTTTTCTTCTGTCCAAGTTCTATTTAAATTGTAGTATAAGTACTTCCTTTTCTCTTTCTTCTTTTTCTTTCTTTCTTTGCAGTGATAAAGACTGTCAGATCTAGTGAATGTAACTGAAGCAGTGTAGATCTCTTACTGGAAGTTTTGTAGATATTTGTTTGTGAGAGTATGTGTTTAGATACATACATGTACTTGGAGATTGCACATGAATGTGTGTGCAGGTTCACATGGAGACCAGAAGACAACTTCAGATGTTGTTTGTCAAGCATGCTATCGAACTTGTTCTTTGAGATAGGATCTCTCACTCCTTGGTAATCATCAAGTAGGCTAGGCTGGGTGGTCAGAAAGCCCTTGGGATCCTTCTCTCTCTGCTTCCCCAGTGAGGTAGACTTCCTGAGCACATTTCACCATGCTTAACTTTTTTTGTGGGAATCTACAGATTGAACTCAAGTTCCATGTTTGGAAGACAAACACTTTTCTTACTGATCTATTTATCCATCTCTTTTTTACAAAAACTTGGAAGACCAGGCTCAAGACATGATTCTAACTCTGCTAGCTGTGTGTTAAATAAGTCATTTTTCTGTAAATTAGAAGGTCAAGTTGCAGATTTTAAAAAAAAAAATTGAACATTTAAGAGTTAATCTTTGTTTTTGTTTCTATCTATGATCACATGCTAATAAAATTGAGATAAATATGTATAGCCTCCGACATGGTAAGATATATCCACAGATGCATTAGTGGCATGAATGTTATAGGGTAACCAACTACCATTTATATTATTATTATTGTTATTATTATTATTGTATTTAAAGCCTGCTCCACAGGAGGAAACACATATGTAAAACTGTAAATCTGGCCAAGAAACCATAGTTGGTGAGTTTGTAGGGCTCAGAGATGGAGGACTTACTACTATATCATATTGCTAAATAGACATAATATCAAACTGTTTCCCATCTTTCTACCCATAGATTCATGAGGTATTTAGTCTTCATCACAGACACTTCATTGTTCAACAGATAATGAAAATCACAACTGAGAAAAATACAGAGCATAAGTGACAATGAAGTGCTCAGCCACAAGTGGGACATCTATATCCTACCTCCCCTTAAGACACAGGGACCCTTGAACTTGTGAACTCACGAACTCATAGCAGTTGTGGCTGCCTGCACAACATGAAGCCATTAAACATTTCCAGCATGGAATGGGGTGTTTATGAGTCCCCATGCCTAACTAAGGAACTGCAGACAGTTGATGGCTTCTGGGAGAGGGAGAGTCGAGTTCTTTAAGTGTATGACTTCTAGTAGGCCCACCATGCTCCAGTAGATGGCCTCACATCAGGAATATATAGGCAACACAGAATGGAGCCCATGTGTTAAAACAACAACAACAAAAAACCAGGACATGAAGTTGGGGTGGGGGTGGGGTAGGAATGGATCTAGGAGGATTGGAGGGTGTTTCTGGGAGGTTGAATATGCTCAAAATCCACTGTTTAAAATCCTCAAAGAATTAATAAAAATATTTTTAATCCACACTCTCTTTAAGAAAAATGTAAAAGAATCAGTTTTAATCTGATAAATGTACCAAGAAGTTGCATCTATTCACTATGGAATGAGTGCCAGAGTATAGAACAGGAATGCAACACCCATTCATTTAAAAACAGAAACTGATGCTAGCGGCAAACTGTTTGAGGATTGCCTTAACATTTTGTGTGTGTTTTCACTGTTTAATCTCAACAATAATTTCAGTAGCATGTTTCTCAGCTTATTTAAGGAAACTGCAATGCAGGGTTGCTACCACACTGTCCTAAATAGCCCATGTAGTACACTTCCCAGTATGTCAAGCCAATGTCTAGAAAACAGATATGTTTGCTTAAGATCATCATCAAAACCCATAAGTAGCATAATTTCCCCCCTTTTAAGGTGTAGAAGCACCTTTTGGAGAATGGTTTTGTGAAACAATTTAAAAATATCTTCTTTTTTTTCAGAGTTACAAAAAGCTTTATTAGAAAGAAGGAGGGGATAGGAGGGGGGAGAGCCAGGCCTGGAGAGAAAGAAAGATGGTGGGAACAGAGCAGAGAGCAGGGAGCAGAGAGGGAACAGAGAGAGAGAGGGCAGAGAGAGAGCTAAAAATATCTTGAACATTCTTCAGGGAAGTAGAAGCGTGTCTTTCTTATCTGGCACGAACCGTATCCATACCAAGGGGATGACAAAAATCATCCTTTTTCTTCCTCAGGAAAGCAGATGTGGAGCACAAGGAAGCCCTTTGAAAGCCAAGGCAGCAAGGGGAGTGCTTCCAAGCATAGGAAGAGCACTACAGTCCTGGGGTGTGTGCAGAATGTTCAGAATGGCGCAATGGTTAGGGCTCATACTGCTAAGTTTGACCTAAGTTTGAGTCCCAGCACCCACATCAGGCAGCTCACAACCTCCTGTAACTCCAGCTCCCGAGGCAACTGACACCTCTGGCCTCTATAGGCACAAGCCCTCGTATTTAAGGAGTGTGTGTGTGTGTGTGTGTGTGTGTGTGTGTGTGTGTGTGTGTGTGTGTGTCGTGTGTTTTATTAGCTTTTCCTGAGGAATGACAAGTGAATGTACAGTTAAATAGGAGATGATATAAATATATACATTTTCATAATCTTATGTATGCATATAAAAAAATCAAATTACTCCTCTGTGTTATGATAGCTTAATATAATTCTTTCCTAGAAACTGTTTGTGGTGGTGTTTTGTTTGTGCACCTCAATAAAACTGATTTGGGAATCAGAGAACAGAGTTCACCACCAAATTAGATATAGAGGTCAGGTGTGGTGGCACATACACCTTTCATCCTATCACTCAGGAGGCGGAGATTCATTTGGATCTCTCTGAGTTCAAGGCCACACTGGGAACAGAGCTGGGTATGGTGGCACATGCCTTAAATCCCAGCACTTGAGATCTCACGCTTAGCTTGGGAAGGACACATGCCTTTAATCCCAGGAAATAATATGGCAGGGCACAGAAAGGTATATAAGGCGTGAGGAAATAGGAACTCATGCTCTGGAAGCTGAGTACTTGGTAAGGTGAGGTTGGCTGTGGCTTGTTCTGTTTCTCTGATCTTCTAGCTTTCACCCCAATATCTGGCTCTTGGTTTTTTACTAATAAGACTATTTAGCAACTCGTGTTACAACTATTGGCTTAATAGAAGTAAAATGAGTTAAGGTCTTACTTAGGTGTGCCGATTCCTGATTCTGGATCCCTCATCAAAGTCCTTACCCCTTATCTTGAGAAGGCAAACACTTGCCAAAAACTGCCTTAAGGGGTTATTACCACAGCTATCTGGACAAAGGTCATTCTGTAAGTCTTATGTGCTGAGAGAAGCATCCTTTTAGTGCTCCCTGCTGGTCTATATGCCTTTATTGCTGCTTTTTAATGTTTCTATGGTTATTGCTACCTGCAGAACATCTACCTGCAAAATGTTTGTTCCTGCAATTTCTTTTCCTGTAAGCATACCTAACTATGACGTAAATTCCTTCTGGTGGACTTGGAACTGAAAGACCACTCTCTAGTGACCACACTGTGATCTATAGAAGCTATAAGAAATTGTATATATGTGTGTGTGGGCGGGTGGTCTTTCCAAAGCACTAGCTTGGGTTTTAACCTGTGCCTGAATAAAGAGTTCTCCCATCTCCCTAAGTCCATGCTTGGTTCTTTGCTGGTTGGAATTTCCATAACAGAATCACCCTAGATGGACACCAACAACAGACCAAGGTATGATTTCATCAAATTCCAAATTTTTGAAGCCAGTGAGTTTATGGGCTTTCTCACAGAGCAAGGTGAAGGATTACTTACAGGAGTGTGGGTGACACCACACACCTATGTCATTCAGTGTCCCACACTACTGTGGATGTTGAGCAAACTCATGGAACCTGGATCATGAAGGGACACTTTTAAACATCTTTTCATTTCTGCATATAATTCAGCATTTCTCAAGGCAATTTCAGCTCTGGGGAGGGAGTTAGAGTGAAAATCTCAAGCAAGAGTTTCTTGACCCTCTCTATAGAGTGTCAGTAGTCCCATTACCATTGCCATAATCCTGGATACCACAGACAGTATCACTTTGCTATAGTGCCATGTTATGGGGCAGCATCCAAGGTGACATCTTGTTAAAAACAAGAGGGAAAAGCAGCTTATTACAATGCCACAGTGGCACCTGTGGAAACCAGAATAGGAAACTGCCTCACCTAAAGCTGGAGTTAATATAGGTGGCTGTGAGCCATGTGATATGGGTTCTGGGAACCAAACTCTAGTCCTCTGGAAGAGCAGAAAACTCTTAACTGCTGAGCCATCTCACAGTCCTCCATGCTTTGCTTTGTTTAATTTGCTTTGAGGGGGAGGGAAACAAGAAAATAGCCAATAATTCTGTTGACAATGTTGCAGTAGCAATGTTCAAAGTCTCCCATATTTGTAGTCTCATATCTCACCTCAATCATTTATTCTTCTGATTTGATGGAAGGATGAAATCATTTTAGGTGTTGCCAGGCAACTTATCTTCTTTGTGTCCATTTCATCTTCCTATGTTTTGACATTGATTTCTTTTTATCTGTTCCAAAGAATTATAAGGTTTGTAATGAGGTCATCCATTCCTACATGGTTTCCCCAATCTGCCCCTCTCCATGTGTGTATGTTTTAGTATAAGTATTATACTTTTCAATGATTCTTGTGTGATTTCTGGATAGAATTGAAGCAAGTACATATAAGAATATGCACCATGTGGTACTCCTGGGAAAAGTTTTTGATATGCTAGAATGAAAAACACATAAGTAACATCTTGGTTACTTTTCTATTGCTATAATAAAACAGCATGCCCAAGTCAACTCATAAAAGGAAGAGTTTATTTTGTTCTTATGGTTGCAGAGGGATAATAGTCCTTAAGAATCATGGCAAGGGACTATGAGAGCAGGTAGAACATGGCATCTGGAGCAGGAAGCTAAAGGTCCACATATTGAACCACAGAGAGAACAAAGTGGGAATGGTAGAATTCTTTTGAAATCCCAAAGCCTACCTCTAGTAATACACTTTCTCCAGCAAGGCCACACCTCATAAGCCTACCCAATCGGGGCCACTCACTAGGAACCAAGTATTGAAATGCTCAGGAATAAGAGAGGACATCTCATTCAATCTACCACATAATGTGAATGATCCAAAGGGGGTGTGAGTCAGGAGAGACCCATAGATAGTTGGCAGAACATCAAGTGAAGGGAGAGTTAGGGGTTAAAGCTAACAAAGGCTTTAGCAACTGGACCATATATAATGGCCTGAGTTTAAATCCCAGCACTCATATAAAAGCCAGGTGTGGTAGAGCATACCTATAAACCCAGTGGTGAGGAAGCAGAGACCAATGGATCCCTAATGCTTTCTGACCAGTAAGTGTGAGAGACCCTCTCTCAAAGTAGAAGGCACAGATGGTCAAAAAGACATCCAATGATGACCAACAGCTGGCTTACACACACACACACACACACACACACACACACACACACACACACACACACACGCACACACGAATAACATTTTGATAGTAATGAAAGGAGAAGGCAGAATAAATATGAGCCACCAGAGAGTGGGTGTGTGTGGGTTTTTGTTCTGTGGCTACAGTTGAGAAGGTTACCCTTGTCAATAATTCAACAGACATTTCCTAACTGCCTAGTGCACTTAAGCTCTATCCTAGAGGTGAATTCTGTGGAGACCAGTCACACAGCGCTGTCTTTCGTTCACTCAACGATGTGATGTGGAGCCTGCTTCAGGAGCTTTGGCTAGCAAGCAGAGTAAGAAGACAATAGAGTACATGCTAAAGAAAAGGTGTTATAATCTGGAAATGAATAGTTCCCCAACTTTAAGGGAGAAATCATATAACACATGCTTGTTAATATTGGATAGGTTGCATGCCAATTAATTTCTAACTAATCATGGTTTTAAAAATAATTATTAGAGTATGATTTCTTTAATAATCACATCTAAGCTTAACATGTGGCATAAAATTCCAAGAATCATGTTTTAGTTTTATTATAATAAGGGGCAGGAGCTGCAGAACTCAGGAAAAGAGAGTTAATCATGCCTAGGATTTATCCCCATTGAAAAAGTAACTAATAACAAAAGGCATATGTATATTTTATGTGGAAGATGAACTTTATTGTGAAAATTATGTTTTACAGGAATAGATGCTTGGTTATATCTTAGTTACAGAGGAACATTCATTTTCCAAAGGATAGACTTCATCTAAAGTTTGACCCAACAAATTATCACTATTTATATGGGGGTTTGAAATCCTGAGGAGTCTAGAATCTGCTGCCTGAAGACAAGCTCTCTGGGAGGAAGAGATGACTACATGGGACCTATAGTGTTACCTGGGGACTTTCTCCTCTTGCTCTACCACTGTCTACCCATTTCCCCCACCCTCCTGGGGGAAACACATCACAGAGAACCATTGCCTGATTACCGATTATCTCCAAACCCTCTCAGTGGTCAGAAGGATGAAGCCAGAAAATAGGAATCACTGCCTGCTCTGCCAGGCCCTGCTTCACTCATCCAATGTTATCAGGCACAAGCCATGTTGTTACTAACTTCACATTAAACTCTGACTGTGTATGTCTTCTTCCAGTCATCCACTTTTGAATTTATTTATTTCAGCTATAATTATGACATATTGCTTAATTCTTGAAATAGCCGTGTGTAGTGAACTGCATGTATGTGTTCGTGCATGTGTGCAATTGCAAAGTGTGTATGTGCATATGTACACATATGTGGGTGTTTTTGTAAAAACTAGAGGTCAATCCCAAGTGTCTTCGTTGGTTGATATTATTTGTTTGAGGCAGGGTCTCTAGTGATACCTGGAGTTCACCAATTTCCTTTTTTTCCAAAAAGCCCCAGGGATCCTCATTGTCTGCATCAACAAAACTGGCCTTCCAGTCATGTATCATCATGCCTAACTCTTTACGGGGGTGCAGGGGATCTGAACTCAAGTCTTCGTTCTCACACAGTAAGCACTTTGCCCACTGGAGCATGATACTAACCCTGGAAATGTCTACTGTGATGTCTGGGTAACGGTTGCACACAGGTGTGTGTGGTGCTTACTTTTACCTGTTGCAGTTGAGGTAACAGACTCGAACTTCTGATCTGGTTCTCATTCCTGTGATGTAGAGAATTGTCTGTTCTGTGGCTCTATTGAAGCAGCCCACACCAAATAAACTTTGTTCCTTTTGGATAAACTTGTCAGCTGTGAAACAGTTGATGTACTGATACTAGATATGAGCTTGTGTGCATCCCTACGTATTCATAGCCAGTTGCATGTGTAAAGGTGTACAGTGATCAAAAGATAAGTGTTCCTTGATCAGATTTTGAACAAGGAGCCTCATCTAGGTCTGTGTCACACACACACCCCTTTTTTGGATCATTCCTGTTTCTTTTTTGCATATTAAAACTAAAAAAAAAAGAGGCTTTGTTGATTGTTTTATTTGTTAAAAGGTTCAACCTTCCACCTTGATATAGTGTTCTACTTAAACCCCTTCTTTATCGCTGACAGAAATCCATTTTAAATATCATCTTAGAAGCCAGGATTCTGATGCTCTTGACTGCTGCTAGACCTTATTTTTTGTGTGTGATGTACTGCACAAAATTGTCTATTGATATGAAGCAGGCTGCAGAACGGTTCTTCAGCTTTGATCACCAGAATGAATCGATTTTTAACAAGCCCTTGCTCCGTGGTGGCTGCTGATGTTGTGTCTAACAGCTCCATTGAAGGGCTGCTTTTGATTTGCTCTAACTGCTCTCTTCCCGAGAGCTTGTCTGGGAAGACTTCTGCAGCTGACTGAAGATCTTTCGTCGGGTTAGAAAATGCTATTAAATGTTATTTACTGATTAAAATATAATTATAGGCAGTCTCCATTACACAGACTCATCAATTTGCAGTTAGTGCTACTGGGTGTAAGCTTTGAAATTGCTAATGACACTCCAAACTGGCCTTCCCACCAAACACACTGAAGAAAATAAAGCTTTTGAGCACTTTGAATGTGTAAGGTTGGTGGCTTACACTCTGGAGTGGTGTTGCTTTCTCTTAGTGCTAAGTTTGTTTTTTTTTTTCTTTTTTCGTATGCTCAGTTGTCAAGCTCAATGAAAAGGTTATGACTTTGGGGCGGAGCCATGTACTCCAAGCTTCCCAAAACTCTAAGGCTTCTAACATGATTGCAGATAAAAAATTTCCCTTCTTTGACTAGCTATGACTTCATCAGGAGTTGTACTTTGGACCAATGTGCTACACTGCAGGCTGCTCTCATTAGCCTCCTGAACACACCATGTGATTTCTCATGTGATGCAGAGGTCAATCTCTTACCCTTTGATCCTTGATTCCTGATATTTAGTTAGCAAGCCATTTTGGATAAAGTTTCACTAAGAATAAGCTATTTTTAGAAGTATGTTTCATTACCATAAGTTTTGTTTATTATAGTATTCTACTCTTAATTTTTCTTTGTGCTTCTGTTTTGAAGCTAATGCATTGGGAGATGGATGTTTATAAATTAGAGTATACAGTATTCACTTGTTGGATCATGGAAAGCTTTTGACTTAATTTATTGATTATTTTTTGGGGTAAGTTTGAGTCTAGTTGTCAGGCTTCTGGCATGATCTTTTTCTTGTTAGACTCCATCAAGAACACAATGTCCTTTAAAAATGTTGATGTCCTGACCCCAGGCTATTCCTGGTTTTGTCTTTCCATTTACAAATGTGATTTAACTTTTCCCACTAATCTTGATATTTTCATCTTGTCCCAAGACTGACAATTTTAAGAGTATTTCTGACAGATGTGACTGTCAAGAATAGAACAGAATTGATGATTAAATTAGGAAAATCCAGGAAAACCAACCTGCCACAGCAAAGAAAAAAATTATATCTAGTTTTAGAAATAAACATGTCAAACTAAAATAATCACATTTGTCCCCAGCCCACTTTCCGGAGAGATTTGGACTTAGTGGCGTATCAGCAGCTTGCTGCCATGAAGGACTTAGATAAGAGGAAAAGGGACATTGTGCCTCTGTACAAGGGTAGTCACATGTCACTCAGTCGAAGAAGTCAGTCCACTGTGAAAAGAGGTGAGGTCACAGAAGAGCTGAAAACCCAGGAGGATGATCAGAGCTGAGTTCTGTTTGACTGCAGGCAAAGCACAGACGGGGTGCAGGCCATGACAACCTTGCTTATAACTTGACACTATTTTTTTTTGTTTGTTTGTTTCTTGTTTTATATTTTGCCAGAATGGGCTTTTTTTTTTTTTGGCATGCTTGAAGGGTTCCTTTAAATGTATGATGAAGCACTTACCGTGGAAAATACTCAAAACGCCATTTGTTAACAGTATTTTTCTAGCCCACTCTCATTTTCCTGTTTGTTCACAAGACTGACCAAAGGCAGCATCTAATTGACTGCTTCGCTGATTCTGTTTTGTTGAATCATCTTTGAGTCAGTATTCTTTTAGGAACACATTTTAATTTCGTTATTGTTATAAAATGTCAAATAATAGAGCACTCAGTGGACGATGTTTGTCTGTTCTTCCCATTAGCAAGGAATAAAAGGTGCCCAGGCTCTGGTTTCAGCCCGAATTTGTAGAAGACACTTTGTTGGGCCTCCTTGTTTGGTCCATTATCTAGGTAGTTGTAAGGTGAGTGAAAGAAAGCCTTTACTAAAGACCTTTCAGTTCTTGCTTGTTTATTCCACAGGTCACAGATTCTTAGTGACTTGCCACTTTGCTTGTCTTTCCATTCTCATTCATTCTCTCTCTCTCTCTCTCTCTCTCTCTCTCTCTCTCTCTCTCTCTCTCTCTCTCTCTCTCTCTCTCTGAGGGGAAAGTACTTGTCCCAACTGCCATATGTTTGAAGACCATCTCTAATTTTTTTTTTTTAGAAAACACTCAGAGTTCCTATCATTTCTGGAAAATGGCAATCCTATCTTCCTCTTTGAAAACCTGTTAGGATAAAAGGTGCCTGACAGCTGATTAGGAATGTGACATATATTTTACTTCCTTTCAGATGAAACCTTCCAAAAACCATATTTACTTACCACGGGCAGTGACAGCCTGTCTGGCAAAAATAATTGATATCCTTTCTGGTTCTTGTGGAAGGGAACAATGAAACGAAAAAGACCTTTCTCTTACCTTTTGAAATGAATAATGTGGTAGAAATTAAATGCAGGTTTCCTTTGGGGCACATCTGGCCACAGACATATTTTTGTGTGTTGTGGGGATGTGTTTGTCACTGGCGTTAATCATCAAGCGTGGTGTGATGTTTTCCAATCTTTCTGTCATGGTACCAGGTACATCCTGTGTTTGAGGTAGCACTAAAAATACCAGAAAATGAGCATGTTTATATGTTACTAATTGTACCTGAGACCAAACATATCAAATTTTGTACAAACGTTGTAATTCACACTGAGATGTACAAAACTGTGTGAGTATTGGATGAAATTCAAACGAGATCATTAGTTCCAGAATTTATCAGCTAAGTAGTCATAAGGAAGCTAGGTCTAACTTTGGTAACTTTCGTTTTTGACACAGATAGAGGCTGACAGAGCTGCCCCCTCCACCCCACAGGGCCCTTTGTGAGGATTTTCTACAGTCTTCTGCATGAGATTATATACTGCTCAGAAAGAAAGCATGACTGTTTTAGGGATGCCAATTATTTGTTTACAAATGGCAGTTAATCAGAGATGTTGTAAATGGTTCTTTTTATTTTATTTTATTATTATTATTTTTTGTGTGTATATGTGTGTGTGTTTGCATTTGTATACAGGGGCACAGGTACCGTAGTGCATGTGGAGATCAGAGGACAATCTCTGGTACTGGGCCTTGCCTGCCCCCTTCTTTGAAACAGGGATCTTTGCTGTTTTGTGCTCTATACATAAGGATAGTTACCCTCCTGTCGCTCCCTCCCATCTCCCAGTGCAAGCTCTGGGATTACCTACACTACTGATAAGCCTCCAGTTTTCGTCCAGGTTCTTGGGATTTGAACTTGGCTTCCCAGACTTAAGGGGCAAGCACTTTAACTGACTGAGTCGTCTCCTCCACCCAAACTGTTCTTTTGAACAGCAGTATTTTCTTAGGAATATTTGCAACATTATTTCCTAGAGTTCGCATTATAAATCCTTCGTTAGTGGCACTTTAAATTCCATCTAGAGCAGATTATTGTCTGTAGATTATATTAATGTAGTAATGAATATGCTTTTTTTGGTTTTTGAAATGTCACTATAAGTCACTTCATTTTAAAACTTGTTAGAATTATTCGCTATTCTAGAAATTATGATTAATCCTAACATAGGAACCAGAAATTGAACTACAGTGCCAAATTCCATACTTTGCATGGTCACCGTGGAATAACTGTTTCAATATTGAAGTCTTCTGCAATGTACAGATCAATAAAAAGCAGGTACCATCAGAGCACAGTTGTTGGGCATCTGTCAAAGTCAGGTTTTGCTGGCCTGCATGAATATCTGTCTTCTGAGAAGTAGACAATTGTTCCCGTAGGTTATAGGATTCTGAGCCAGTGCCTCCCACCTGAGAGCCTTCATTCTGTAAGTTTCCACGCTGAAGGAGTGCCATTAGGTGATACATTGGATATAACGCACACTTTCCTTGCTTTCTATACGGAAGATTGAATTTGTTGACTTCTGTGCACCCACAGATCCTTCAGCCATCTCTTGTGTCTCATGTTTTCGAACCCCGGGATGCTGCAAAGGTCTCCCCATTTTCAAAGGGACAGCATCTTTCCACCGCTTCGCATTTCCCTCCTAAGAATCTTTGATGTCAGGAATCACAGAGATTTTTTTATAACTTAATTAGATACACATTTTATTCCATCTGTCTTTGAGTTGTTCAACTACATAACCATATAGTTGTCAATAACAATACAAATTTTAATGAATCTGTGGACAGTAAGAATTTTACCACCTTTTTAATGGAGAATTTTCATGTTAATAAATTTCTCTGTATTTCTTTGTTAGTTTGAAAGTTACTATTATGAATGGTGAGTAAACTAATAAAACATTAAATTAAGGCAAATAGTGACTTTAAAAAGTACTATGAATTTTGAGTTTCATATTTTACTTATGGTAATTTACAAGCATGTTATTATATGAGTTTGCTACTTTTTATTTTAAATTTTCTCATGGTGGAATTTAACTCTATAGGTCCTGATTGAGAAAATGTAAGTGAGAAAGCTGACTTGACCAATCAAGCTGTTTAACTAGTTTGTGTCCCAACAGGGGCAATGGCAAGGATGTTTTGAATGGCCTTATCAGAGTTGTCAAGTGTACATTTATTGTTTCTTCGAACATGAGTAATTCATGCCATTGAAAACTTTGGCTGCAAATGTGATCTGGCCAGAATGGCAAGTATTCAGCTTTGGAATAGGCCCTGTTGCAGATTCAGTAATTCTGTGCTTGAAGATGAAAAACAAGAGAGGACTTCTTGAGCAAGTACAGAAGATCTCCACAGGCATGTCATCTGCATACAAACCTGGGCTACCTCACTATGCAGGCCAGAGCATCTGCTAACACACCTGCCTTGTGTCTGGGCACGAGGCTCCCCATTAACAATCTTCTCCTTTAGGAGAACCATGGACCTGGCAGTTTGCTGCTTCATGGTTGAAAATACAGTTCCAATAAACATTTTGAACAACATTAGGATCTTCCTCGTATTAAGTAGAGAATCAAAGGAGAGAAACTCTGTTCCCAGTGAAGAAGCCACTACATAAGGAAGGCTTTATGAAGACTCTAAGTCAAAATGATGCCAACAAGCAGATGGAGAGCACATTGGAATGTGAGCATTCTGAGCCAGGGTCTTTCTGTGACTTTAATGTAACTCAGTTGTCCCCTGATTCTGCCGTCTTTGTGGCTGGACTCCAGTCACTTATGAATTCCCACGTAGCTATCTTGCTGTTACTGTAAAATGCCACAGGGTGTTTTGTGCTAAGTCAACAAATGCCTGGTGCCACCACTGTATTTATTTTGAGTTTGTAATATCTGTGCTTTTACCCTTTCTCTGACATTTTCTAAGGTTTCTCTCTGTACAGCATCTGGCTGAGGAGTAGAGTTCCCTGTGAGCAAGTGACAGATTGATACTGCAGGCCCAACCACCAATTCACACCCTGAAGGAACTGTCCACCCTGGGAAGAGATTAGCTGTCAGTCCTCTGACACTTTGCTTAGTTTAAAAATTACTCCAAGGATTTAGACTTCTTGTGGGTAATTCTTAAAGAAATATGAGTGATATTATGTGCTTCAAGCTTAAGCTTGAATATAGAGAGAAGCAATAACACAGAGTCACTTGAATTGGAGAAATAGAGTGATTTTAAGAGGTCAGTGAATACATTTTCAAACCATGGCTTTTGAATAATTTTGAAGAGGAAAATCAGTAAGAGATAGTTTTCAGTGACATTATATTCATATGTCAAAGTTAACTTTTATAAAATGGTAATCTTCCTGTTAGAAACATAAGTTTAACAAAAGTATGACTATCTATCTGTTGCTTAATCACAATTAAACCTGAGTGTGTTCCCGGGACACTCAGTGAAACAGGAACCCTGGGTGTGTGTATGAGTGTGTCAAAGTGTATGTATAAGTATATCTGGAAGAGATAACCATTTGAATCAATAGTTAACTCATTAGATTTGAGGTCTGCTCTCACTAATGTAGGCAGACATAATTCACGCCATTTATCCAATAGTCCTGTTAGAAGAAAAAAGGGAGTGGACTCACCCCCTCCGTACCACACTCACATACCTAGAGCTGAAAAATCAGTGCTTCTGTCCTTGAACATCAGCTGTCCTGGTTCTCAGCCCTTCCCACTCTGGGATTCACACCAGCACTGTTCAGCACTACCTCACCCTAACCGTGAGCTGTAGGTGTGATCCTGATCTAAACTACACCACTGGATTTCCTGGCCTTCAGATTTGCTAATGACAAATCATAGGACTATTTAGACTCCATCATTCTATGAGCAGTTGTCATCATAAATCCTCATGTATGTCTCCATTTGTCATTCTTTTCTAGAAAATGCTCACCAATACATGCACCATATGAAAATAAAAGGAACACATGTCAAAGATCTCATCCATCTTATTAATTAATAATAAGTGGTTCAATAAAAATTGAGATTAGATAAATGATTGAGTAGCTATTTATGAGCAATTTAATAAAGAGGTATGAAGATATGATCATTAGGTTAGATATAAAACTGAATACAAAACTGGAAAGTATGTTAAAGGACAATCAACCATAATCTTTAAGATTAGAAGAAGCTACAATTTTACCCACACTTTCACTGGATCTAGACCCTCTACTGCCAGTGAGTCAAACTAAGTCTTCTTCCCTAAATTATTCTTGGAGGGGATCAGTAATATCCAGTCATACTCTCAAAAGGCCCACTGCCCTGCCTTTTTATTTATATCTTCCAAACTCAATTGTTTTAATAATTAACTATTCTCTAGTGTTTCCTATCATTTTATTTTATTCCAGTTTTAAGATGCTGATATAAATTCTTAAAAATTTTTTAATTCATTTGTGTGTGTGTGTGTGTGTGTGTGTGTGTGTGTGTGTGTGTGTGTGAAGGTCAGAGGAGAGCTTGAAGAAGTTGGTTCTCTCTTTCCACTCTATGGCTCCCAGAGATTGAACAAGGTTATTAGGCTAAGTGGCAAGGACCTTTGACAAGGACATTTTCTGCTGAGCTATCCTGCCCCCAAATTATTTTCATAAGGCATTTTAAATAGTATTGCTTGACTATACTTGACTATGGTACCTCCAAGCTTCCAAAACCAAGTTCATTTCGGTGTTATGAATACAAACTTAAATGGCAGAAGAATGAGCATCAAGCAGAGAAGAAACCCAAGAAGTCGCATCAACTTCAGGGATGTCAGCATTCGTTAATGTGAGAGGATGTTACATAAATTGTAATGCATTTCTCTCACAAAATACAGATTTTACTCTCATTGGAATTGAGTTTTTTCTACTGGAGTGGAATTGAGTGGTTTCATAGTTTACATATGGTGATATACTTACCTTGAACTACTGTCTCATTTTACAAATTATGTAACCTACTCAAACTTGAAGTGACCTTTCCATTATCCAGTAATCCCTTGTGGAATGCCGGATCCCAACCAAGCACTGGAACAGTCCTGGGCCACGGAAGTGTAGGGGACAGTCTCCAGACAGGAAATGTCAAGGGAAGCATGAGTCTTGCAGATGTGCCTCAGAGAGAGCTTATTCAATGAGGATGGACTATGGGTTCCTTTGTAAACCTGAAAGGAACTTTGAAAGTCACAGTAGCTTCAGACTTCATGTATACCCAAACTCTACAAGTGCACATCTTTTCTATATCATATGAAATATAAAATGTAAACATTGTTCTATTTGTATGTATTTAGAAGTAACTGAGCTCATAAGTACATCTAGGCAAGGTGAATTAATTCTTTAAGTGCTTTCTTCAGCCACATAAATTTCCATATTGAAACATACAGGGATCTGATAGCTATTATTGTTAATAGGCCATCACTATAAAATGGCCTAACATTTCCAAGTTAAAAAGTGCCATTCTGATAAAATGTGCTATTATTGTACAAGACTTCCCACCTGTGGCGCCTTCTAATTATGCTTTCCATGCATAAAAAATGTAGCCAGAAAAACTGATAAATGGACAACAGCTACTTCCCTGCTGATTATACTAAATTTCATTATAGTAGAACATTTAACAATTTAATTCTGAGCTCTCCTAGGAATAGTGTGTGAAATATTTTGCTTAGGTCTTTTTTTAAGCACTAAATTCTCAGTTTAAATAAAAGGTATATCAAGTGTTTGCCATAAGCAGAGTTAAATCATTTAGTCACTGAAAATGAGCTCGGAGCTGACAGGTACAGACAGAGGAAGGGAACACAATCAAAACATGCCTCAGTGTTTTCTTCTCTTCTTCCAGGCAGGGAGACAGTAATCATTGATATGGAAATTAGACAGTGTTAAGGGGGGAGACTATTCCTATCCCTGAGAGAGAACTTCTTCTTCTTCTTCTTCTTTTTTAATTCCCTATAAATATTAGGGAAGAAAACTGGGCATCCGAGTGTCTCTTTTTGAACCTTCCCCAAGTGCTTCAGATAGTTGCTGTAACTGTCTTCTTGAACTTTCTTTTATCTTACTCTCCCTACCTTCTTCCCTCATTCTCCAGATGACACTGGAGAGAAAAGAGAGCTGCTTTCAAGCAGTCCTGAGTCTATGATATTAACTTGCTTCCGTCTTTGCCAGGTGCTACTGTTCCCTTTTTACCTGGCGGGGCAAGTACTAGATAGGTCAGGGTACCTCTTCAGAAAGCTGAGTGCCAAGGCCTTTGAGCAGCGAGGCGAGGCGAGGCGAGGCGTCTGAGAACAAGCTGCCATGGAGACTAGGGTGTAGGCCAAGGGTGTTCACTCCAGGTTGCAACGAGTGAATTTAAAAGGACTATGCTTCATTAAAATCCCAGCACTCAAACAGCCAACTCATGCACTGACCTGGGGCTTATGCAGGGACACTTGACTCAGCCTGGGAGGAGGGGACAGGACCTGCCTGGACTGAATCTACCTGGTTGAACTCAATCCTCAGGGGAGTGTTTGCCCTGGAGGAAATGGGAATGGGGGGTGCCCTGGGGGAAAGGCGGCGGGGGGGGGGGGGAGAACAAGGGAATCCATGGCTGATATGTAAAATTAAATTAATTTATAAAATTAAAAAAGAAAAGAAAAGAAAAAAAAAAACCCAGCACTATCCTGTTGGGTCCCTCCTGAGCCAAGAGCATGCACACTATTTTGGAAGCCATTTCCTGTACGACCTGAACACCCTCCTTGGCAAGGGTTCTGAAGGAAGACCTAGAAATATTTCATTCTTTCACTTAGGCTGGAATGGTCTGCCCTTCCGCTGCTGAGCCCTTCCTAGACATACTCTGGGCTCTTCACCTCGTGCCAGGGCATACAGGGCTCTCTCAGCTGGGCACGGAAGGCATTTAGGGAAGACACTTGGTGAGGGAGTTCAGAGTTGGAACCAGCACCAGCCTTTGCGGGGTCCTTGTTCAATAGCTCACTTCTCACAGCCTTGGTGCTGGTTCTGTAGAACAGAGAGAAACCCTTTGGACACCTGCAGGGACCCAGGCTTTCTATTGCACTCTCTCCCTTTCCTCCTCCTGCCGGTTTACAGTCTCTGAGCGAACTGCTCCTCTTTGCTTATGTCTCCAGAATTTACCCTTCCTCCCCCTTTAGCTTCTCCCCAAACAATTTTTTTCTACTAAATTAACACACGTCTTCCAACCGGCCAGTCCTCTGCAGAATTTGGGAGAAGAGGCAGCTGTAGAATAGGAGTAGGAGATTAAAGAAACAGTAGAATGAAGAAATCCAAACGCCTGTAAGTTTTGTTCTGTTTCACAAACACGTAAGTGGATAGTCATAATTTCGCCTGTAACCTCTCCTTTATTCTCCACACACTGTACCATGAATAGCTCTAGCCTTGGGAGGCCTAAGTCAGACTTCGCCATTTCATTAAAATTTTATTTGATTACCTTAGATCAAAGTAATTCCCTTGAACTAGGAATATAGCTCAGGGGTAGAATACTTGCCTAGCATAAGCAAGGCCCTGGGTTCAACTCCAATAAAAAAAAAAGGTATTCCTCTCATGCAAAACTTCCTTGTAATTTTAAAATGTTATCTACTTTTATTTACTGTTCTGTTGACTCAACCAGTGTTTACAAGAATTAGCTGAAGGATTTTTCTTCAGTTATTGAACTTACATTGAGAAGGAGTTTTGAATTTAATCTGCACAAACACTCGTTGTTCTGAGACTATTCTGGTTCTACCACCACATTTGCAAGAGGCTAATTCCTGAAAGATTGGCTTCTTTGGCTCCACACCCAGACTCGTCTGTGTTGTAGACTCGTCTGTGTTGTCCACCGTAGCAATAACTTGGCAGTAGAAAAGAGGTGGTTTTTTCTTTGGGTCTCTTGCATTCAGTGCTGGGCAGGACTCCAACCAGAGCATTTATGCTGAAATTACGACCTAATCAGTGAACTGTGAGTCCTCTTACCCTGGAGCCTGGACTTGTGCAGTGAAGCTATTGGTCTTCCCTTCTCATTTCATGTCCCTGTGTTTAAAATCGCAGCGGAACCAAAGTATTTGGCTTTTTACCAATGTGTTTTAGACACTTAGCAAAGAAAGCCAGTAACTGATCACACTAGCAGCATTTCCCACAGCATTTACCCAGGAGTTTCTGGGTAAAAGAGTGGATCACACGTTATGTCATCTGATGGGAATGAATCTGTGATAACTTACGTATTAAAGCAAGATAAATGCCCCTATTGTGGCCCCTGGGTTTTGTGTTAAAAACCGTGCTTTGCTGCAAATCATTTCATTTCTCTAAGACTTGACATTATTGCTGAACTGCTTTAATAAAACACTGTGACCACATCTATAATTTTTAATTTCAATTTTACTTCATTTTTTTTTATTTATTTTATTATTTGTGTGCCTGTGTGGTGTATTTACACAGGTCCTTGCACCCATGAACACCCATGAACACACTTACAGAGGCCAAAAGAGGATGTTATGTCCCCTGATCCATCACTGTCTGCCTCATTTTTTTTTAAGACAGGGTTGCTTTCCAAACCTGGAGCTAGGCTGCAGGCCAGGAAGCCCAGGGGACCTTCCTGTCTCATCCAACACAGTGTTGGCATAGCCAGGGTGAAGGGACACACACAGATTTTCACAGGAGTGTTGGATCGGAACTCGGGTTCTATCTAATGCCTGTTCAACAAGAGTTCTTTGTCACTGGTCAGTCTCCTCGGCCTAGTTATAACTTTTTGATGATCAAAAGGACACTTGCCCTATTGAAGGAGATGATGCTGGCACTTTCTGAGCAATGATGCATTGTTGGTTTGAAATTAAACTAAGATGTAGTTATCTTAGAGGTTAGTCAAAAACGGCTGTGTATTGCTACAATTGCTTCCATTTGCAAACTAGAATTTTGTAAGCAAGACTCCCTTTCTGCTTAATGTCTTTTGACTTCAGAGAAGGAAATTCATATGCATGCCCAAGCAGGGATAGGGGTGGGGTGGAAAGTATATCTTCCAAATGGAAATTGTATGTACACCCCAAGTGGTGTGTGTGTGTGTGTGTGTGTGTGTGTGTGTGTGTGTGTGTGTGTGTAAAGTGTGTCTTCCCAGCCATCCTTGTCTTAACATTCATCTGTGATTTTACTGTAATTGTTCATTGCAAAGCAAACTGTGGATGGTTTTCCTCTAACAAAGCCTTCAGATTTAATTGGTCTTAACAGTGGTTTCTGGCTTCTGACTTCAGTTGTGTCTTCCTGACAAGCCACCATTTCCTGTCTACCCACCCCCATCCTGTAGCTCTGCAGGAAGACATTAAAGTTACTTGATGATTACTCATTGAATGGGAGCTTAATTTTTCCTTCCATAAGCAAGACCTGGTGGAAGCAGACTCAGAGACCAGAGGTGACACAGAGCTGGGGAAACAATACTCCAAACACAAGCCCACAGCCCAGTGCAAGAAGACAGACAGGCACAAAACTCTGCTCCTGACTGTCTGGCAAGCGCCCAAATGTCTTCCAAGGGCCAAGGGCACTGAATTTGTTAACATCTGAGATCAGAGTCTGATTGACTCTTCCTTTGCTCTCATTCTCTTCTGGTTCTTACATCTGGCACAATACCTCGAGTCAGGTTATATGTATATGTATATATATATATATGTATGTATATATATACATATATATACGAATATATATGCTGTTGATAAGCCTGCAGAAATAACGCTCTCTAAATGCAAAATGAAATTAAGTTATTCTTTTTTTTAACCTCTGTAATATTTTAAAATTTTCCAGAGGGAGCAGAAAGGTGATATCGTTTTGATAGAAACCATGTTCATGTGAAAAGACAGTAGAGGAGGCACTGGGGCAATGACGTCACTGGTAAAGTGCTTGCTCCTGGGTCCAGATTGATCTCCAAAACACTCTTGTAAAAACAACAACACAAGAAACAGACAGTAAACACAAAAATAAACCAGATCTGGTGGCCTATTCCCATCACCCTAGTAGGAGTTCAGCAGGGACAAGTGGATCTTTAACCAGCCAGGTCAGCCAAATCCAGGAATTCTGAGCTCAGGGAGAGACATTGTTTTCAAAAGGAGCCAGAAAAATAAGAAGGGGAGCAACACAGAAAGCCACCCAGTTCTCCCACTAGCTGTCACGTGAGCACCCACACAAACACACAGAGGCAGTGAGAATATCTAGACAGTTACCACAGACAAAAGAGCAAAGCTGTCCATCAACTTATTTTTAGTCTCATAAGGGTGGTAATGGCTTACAGTGTTCAGTAAAAGTCTTGGTGACGCAGACTCAAAAAGACTTTTGCAAGTTCTAATTTGGAGCAAAAATACGATTTCTAATCAGTGCTGTACCCTTTGGAATCTTTCGATTGATGTCTGTGTATTTAGGGAGAAACGAATTGAGGAACACGAATAGATTTCCTGGGAGAATTAGAGTGAACAGTGATTAAACTTAGAACATAAAATTACCATTTATGATTAGTTCAGTTCAATTCATTCCATCTATCATTCTATCTATCTATCATGTATCTATCTATCTATCTATCTATCTATCTATCTATCTATCTATCTATCTATCTATCATCTAGCTAGCTACCTATCTATCCCTTATTTCATTTACTGAATCAACTGGCATTTATTGAAAAGCCTGTTTTGTGTCAGACTCTGTGTAGCCCCGGGGACGTAGGGATCAAAGACACCATCAAAGAACTCATGATCTTGTGGGAAGGCCAGCGATGCAATTTCAGCCCCTGAGGGCAGTGTGAGCTTCATGCAAGGGGACTGCAAGAGGGTCTGAGAGCAGAGAGGGCAGATGAGCAAGCAGGCGAGCTCTAGGTTCCAAAGTTCTTGAGAGTTACATGGCTACTTCAGAATCCCTAGTCAAACAGTGGCCCAAACATAGTCTCTACTGACAAAGCAAGTGTTTCCTACCCTTGGGAAGCTCTCCCTTCCTGCTCTCTTCAGTGTATTGCCTATACTCATAGACAACTGCCTTTGGCGACACACACACACACACACACACACACACACACACACACACACACACATATATATAATTTATATATATAGCTTTAAGAAGCTTCATTGAAGTGTCTAATATATATTCTATAGAATATTATAATACTATATAATATATATGGGGATATATGACTCCTAACTTCCAACTGTGCAAATGTATGCTTATCCAAAGGTTCCTGATTGGTATGCTACCATTCCATTCTGCAAAAAAATTTCAGCACTATCATGATTTTGCTTCCTGGTATATGCAACAGTCATCTAGTCATACAGAAAACAGGGGAAAAAAAAGCAATCCAACCAAACAATGTTCAGTTTGGTGACATGACGCATCCATAAATTTCCCATGTTATCTATGAAATGTCATAATCCTGTTTGTCGTAAGAAAACTCTTTCATTTCTGTCTTAATTAAATCTTCCATACAAGCAGGTTCCTGCCAGCTGTAATCCATTCATTCAGGTGTGAAAGACTAGAAACTATTTACATATTCACAACCCTGATAGCTATGTCTGGGATAAAATAAATTTATTCCTCAGTTGTCTGGGCTCTCCAGATATTACAGTTGCTGTCACATAGTCGAGCTTTCTCCTGCAAGACCCATTTAGAGCATTTCTGAAAAACACTGAAAATCTATAAACATAGATTGTAAGCTCTTGGGGTAAAGGTTGTGTTTGATTTTGGTTCTCTTTATTGCTCTGAAAGTGCTGCATATGCCTTAAGCTCCTTATAAATATGTAAATATAAATAAAATGAGTAGCTGAACTAGAATAAAGGACAGAGACTCTGCCTTATACAAAGGAGCTTTAATGTGAGAAAATAACTGGGTTTTTGAAGACACAGCCATTGGGAAAAGAACGTTCTGGATTATACAGCTCTAGGTTTATTTTCTTAGGCTCATCACAATGGGAATAATATTTGTTTGAAGTTATTGGAATGGTACCAGATGAAAGGGGCTGCTAGCACACTAGTGACTCACTGGGTGGCAAGTAGAGTAATTACGGTACTCTAAGAAGTGGTAGGGAAATGGAGGTTGTGGTGGGAAGAGGAAAAGAGGCAGAATTCAGAGAAGGATAAAACAGACAGATTGACTGAGCTTAGCATATTTGAGGGGGCTATCCCTTGGATGCTGACTCTCAGAGGTAAAGTAGTGTGAGCAAAGTCTAGGAATTACTTTAAAAGTCGGGATGGGAGAATGGAAAGCAAAGAGCAGAGATACCCACCCAGATGAAAGAAGAGACAAGGAAGCCACGGGAGCCCGCCATCTGTAAAGCAGGGTCTGTTTTTAAGATCTGAAATGCAAAAGGCAATTAGCTGCTGAATGGAACAAGCACAGATGAGCAGGGACTGATGCAGGCGAACAGCAGAAGCCTGCGGGGTGGTCAGAAAGGCCAAGACACAAAATGAGCTCCAATTAGAGCAGGTCACCCAGAAGAAGGAGGAAAGCTTTTATGACACATTTGAAAGGAGAGCACTCATGGTAAAGGGGAGGGCTGGCACCCAGCCAGTGGGGGTGGGGTGGAGGCAGCCCCAGGCAGACAAGCCTTAGGTTTTTGTAGGTATTTATTTTTAGAGATTAATACAACACCACAAACTGGGGCTCGGAAAGAGTTAGCAATTAAAACTCACTCATTTTGGCTAAATTCAACCAAGAGATTACCTGCCGTGATCCATGAGATAGATAGATGGATGTTCTTTCTGAAGACACAGCTTGTCTGTGACGCTGCTGAGCCACCCCCTGAGAGGCAGACAGATCCCACAAATTATGAGTCTTCTTTGAGATGCCTCCCCCTCTATACGAACATGTTGAAAATGAAGTCATTGTAACCAGTTTTTAAATGTAGGACATGTTAGAAATAATATCTTAAAAGTGTCTTGTCATACTTAGAACCTGGACACTGTCTTCCCAAGTCAAGCAGTTGTTTTGATGAGTGATGAACACAGGTTTATCAGTAGGACATTATGTGAAATAAATCAACTTTTTATTGTACTTTAATGGAAAAAAAATGTGTCCATGTTTCTGTTTTTTATTATTGTTATTGTTATATTTTTATTATTTAAAGCAATTTTTAAATTTAAGTATATTTGATCATGTTCTTCCTTCCCCCAAGTCCTTCCAGATCCTCTCCTCCTCCCTACCTACTCAACTTTAAGTTCTTTCTCAAAAAACAAACAAAAACACATTACAACAATAAAACCCCCAACAAAGAAAACAAAATAAAACTACCCTCCCCAAAATAATACAAAACTGTAACCAAATAAAAGCAAATACACACACACACACACACACACACACACACACACACACACACACACACATACACACACACACACAAAAAAAAAAAGCATATGGAGTTTAATCATATGTTGGTCAGCTATTCCTGTATTCCTGAGGCCTGTCCTGGAGTGGCTAATATACCTAGGGTCATTCTATTGTAGAAAACTGATTTTCTCTCTCCCAGTAGGTGTGATAGTTCAGCTGACTTTTCCCCTAGTGGCTAGGTTTTTATTCATTCACTCATTCAGTTTTTAAAAATATAATAAGATTAAAATAAAACTATCACATCGATGTTTGACAAGACAATCCAACAGAAGGAAAAGAACCCAAGAAAAGGCACAAGAATCAGAGACTCACTCAGGAATCCCATACAAACACTAAACTGGAAGTCATAATATAAGTGGAGGACCTGGTGCAGGCCCATACAAGTCCTATGCATAATGCTTCATTCCATCTCTGAGTTCATCTGAGCTTTGCTCATGTTGACTTAGAGGGTCTTGTTTTCTTGGTGTCCTCCATCCCTCTGGCTCTTATATTCTTTCAGCCTTCTCTTCCAAGGTTCCATGAACTCTGTCTGGGTGGAGGGATTTGATGGATACAACCTATTTAGGGCTGAGTGTTCTACAGTCTTTCACTCTGTAATGTCTGGCTGTGGGCCTCTGTAGTTGTTCCCATCAGCTGTAGGAGGAAGTTTCTCTGGTGATGGCTGAACAAGGCACTGATCTATGAGTACAGCAGAATATCAATAGGAGTAATTTGATTACTACACTTTTCTTTTCATTCTTACTTTGTTTTCGCCTAGGTCCCTGGGCTGTCTAGTCTCTGGACATGGGTCTGGTATGGGTTGTATGTCATGGAGTGGGCCTTAAGTCAAATCAGACATTGGTAGGTTACTACCACAAACTTTGTGCCATCATTGTCCTAGCATACCTTGTAGGCAGGACAACCATTGTAGATAAAGGATTTGTGGCCACTTTGGTATTTATTTCCTTTTTTTAGAGCATGTAGAGTATGTTGCCATACAAAAGATGCTGGAACATAGAGGTAAAGGCTTTATATAGGCACCAGTTCGACTTCTCCATGTTCAGTGAGTTTTTTGGTGTTGTCTTCAGCAATGGGGCCTTGCTATCAGTTTTTAGAGAGCAACTTATAATACCTGGGTTGTTTGGTGACTTCCATGGTGCCCTTTGGCCAACAACTCAATTAGATGTAACTCAGTCCCAGTACTGGAAGCTTGTTTGGTAACAAAAGATGTCCCATGGGGACCCTGTCTCCTCAGCCAATTGCCGATTCATTTAGAGTATGATGCATGAAAATTGGGAAGTAATACTTTAGTCCTGAAAGCTGACTAAATTAATATCTTATTACAATGGATGATCTGCCTGGCTTTCCTGATCCTGGCACTGAGATGATCCTGAGAAAATTGTGTCTGTGGGTTCAAGTCACCCTCACAGCAGCATTTCGAGAGACCTCTGATTAATAATTTAAACCACTGGATTCTCCCCACTCAGAAAGTCACCCAGTTCCTCTGATTGGAAACTCAAAATGCAGTTCAATAGCAAGAATGCTACTGGTAGAGCCCCAGTCCAAATTAGTCCTATTTGTTGCTATCCAGGCTCCCAAATAAAAACCCATGCTTTAATAATACCACTGTGTCTGTCAAGTCTTTGTTGCTGTGACAAGATACCTAAGGCAAACAATTTTTTTTTTAAAAAAAACTAATTTTGCTTCATGGTTCAGAGCTTTCACTTGGCCCCACAGTCTCTGGGGCTGGGTTGAAATTGTGGGTCTTGATTGTGGACTAATGGAAGCAAGTTTTCCTACCTCTTAGTAACAGGAGGCAGAGAGAGAGAGAGAGAGAGAGAGAGAGAGAGAGAGAGAGAGAGAGAGCAATATCAGATAGATGATATATATAGATATAGATAGATAGATGATAGATAAATAGGTGATAGATAAATAGGTGATAGATCGGTAGATACATAGATACATAGATGATAGATATGTAGATGATAGATAGGTAGATGATAGATGAGAGATAGATAGATAGATAGATAGATAGATGATAGATAGATAGATAGATAGATAGATAGATAGATAGATAGATACTATTAGTATAAGATATACCTTCAAAGGCAAACCACCAGTGACCTACTTTTTCCAACTAGGTACAGTCCCCTAGTATCTCATTCAGGAATGAACTCAAAGGGTAAACCAACTACTTCTTTGCTGGGGGCCACTCCTTCAACTCACAAGCTATTTGGGAACATTTTAAAAATCCAAACCACAAGAAATATTTATTGAGTATTTTCTTTTTTGCCAGGAATTGAGCCAGATTCTTCACAGGCATCACCTCATCTAATCCTCACAAAAAAACTGTGAGGTAGTCTCACAGAACACTAAGACACTTAATTATTGGTCAGTATTTGGTTCTAGATCTTTGTGACTTCTGAATCTGTGCTTTCTGACTAATACTGACATTTAAATTGTTTAAATGGTGCCTAGCTTTAATTTTTTCATTAAAATATAATTACATCACTTCTCCCTTCTCTTTCCTCCCTCCAATATCTCCCATACCCCTCACCTTGCTCCCTCTCAAATTGATGTCCTCCTTTTCTTTATCGTTGTTCATATATATATGCAAACGCACACACACACACACACACACACACACACACACACACACACACACACACAGAGTCTGATAAGGCCATTTAGCGCTGCTTGTGTGTCATTTATTCAGCCTTTCCTCTGTTTTTGTTGCTATGTATTTTACTCTTGGTGATCTTCAACTTGATCTTATCCATTATAGCTCACTCCATTGCCAAATCCCATTAAGTACCCATGTCAGTCAGTGACCTAATCCTCAAAGACATTTAAATTGTCTTATGATTGTTATGTAATGTGGTTTATCTGTTGTTCACGCTAATTTAAAAGGTCAGAAAAATAAAGGGAATTGCTGTCTTTTAATTCAAACTTTGGTGTTGGAATGAGCCAGATTTGTTACTACGACTTGGTAAGCAAAGCCTACCCATTTCCCCCATTGCAGGTAGTCAGACTGAGGGATGAGGGAATCATTTCATTTCTCTAATTAGTCAACAGTTTTCCAGGTTAGATTATCTTGTTTCTGTGTATGAGGGAGGTGTATGTGTTTGTGGGGAGTGCTGTACGAGTGTGTGCCGATGTATGTAGGGGCCAAAAAACAGGCTCATGGGCCCTTCTCCAGGAAACTTTCAAACTTTTTGTTTGGGACAGTCTCATTGGCTTGGATCTTCACTAAGTCAGCAGCCGAGCTAGTCAGTGAGCTTCGGGGATCTGCCTGTGTCTGTCTATCATCTTCCTTTCGTCAGAATCACAAGCCTGTTTGTACACGAGTTCTGAGGGTGAAATTTGGATCCTCATCCTTACAAGGCAAAACTTTACTGATTGAGCTACCTCCTCAGCCTGTGACCCAGTTTTCATTGACAGATAGAATGGAAAATTTGTTACAGAGTTTCAGCTCCAAAGGCATAGATAATCGCACCCTGCTTCTTGACTGAGAGGGTAAGAAGTGTGCAGTGAAGAGACGCTGACACAAACATTTCTGTTTTATTTCATTTACATGAACTCTTCAAATTAAAATCCCACAGATGAGCTCTCCAGTGTCTAAAGTTATTTCACACAGAATTTTAACATCTTATCATTGAAATGGAAGAGGGAAAAATCAATGCTAAACATCCTGTAGATGGAATGCATTTGATTTCAATTTTGCACCAAATTGTTAGTTATTAAATCCATTGTAAGACTCTCTGCCACTTGCTTCAATTCCTCACACTCTTGACTACTGACAAGTGGGCCTGAGTTTTCTGATACTTATTGACAGTTTTTTCCAAGGAAGATGAATTGTCATTTAAAGATACATCTGAGAAGAAATTTCTAAAATATATCCACTTTCAGTTTGACATCAAAAAGTTTTATCTACTGGCGTGACTTTTGAAATGTTAAAAGAGCAGGAACACATCCTTTTGTGGTGAGAATAAGGTCTGTCCTGGCTGACAGCCAGGAATACCAATTTCTATGACTCAGTTTCCAAGGGAACATTGATAGTGCCTAGAAATATACACTAGGTTTGGGGTTTCTCCCTCTGTTCACATGAAAGTCTCTTTGGCAGTTTTAAAGTGACCCTGACTTTGTCTTATCATTCTGAAATCTTCTTGTGGATATTTAGAGTCAGAACAATTTCAGTGGTATCTACTTCTTGAGAGATCAGCTCCGAATGAATCCTTAGTACTGTTTCAAACAAACTGCTCACCTGCAAATAGCTAGAGTAGCTGAAACAACTGGGCTTATTTATCTCCTGTGATAAGTCATCAGGCCAGATGTGTCTTAAGAATGCCTTCAAGTACCCAGGCTCTCTTCATCCCCACCCCAGCATCCAGGGACAGTCACTTGCATTTAAATCTGTGGGTTCAAAAGGGCTTTTGCACCTGCTGGCATTGCACCTACTTGTGCAAACAGTCCAGTGGGAAGTGGGCTGGGTCAGCACTCCTTAGGAACCTCCCCTGAAAACCATCACAGTTTTTGTTTACACTCTGAAAACCGCCACTGTATTAGAGAGTGTTAGTTTGCTTTTTGTTGCTGTGATAAAATACTGACCAAAACCATTTGGGGAGGAAGAGGATTATTTCAGCTTGTAAGTTACAGTCCATCATCAAAGGAATCCGGAGCAGGCATTAAGGAAGGAACTCGGAGGCAGGAACTGAATCAGAGACTGTGGAGTGCTGCTTACTGGCTTGCTTCCTGCTTCTGCTGAGTCAGATGCCTTGTACAAATCAGGCCTACCTGCCCAGGGCTGATACCACATATAGTGGAATAAGCTCTCCTCCATCAATTAGCACTCAAGAAAATGCCCCACAGAGGTGTCCATAGACCAATCTGATGAAGGCAAAACCCTGGATAAGGCTCCCTCTTGCCAGGTATATCAACCTGACAACCAAGAATAGTTGTCACATGAGACCATAGCTAGCTGTGAAAACTCTTCAAGTTTCAGGGGGAAATAGCAGGTAGGTATCAAAATGAGTGTCCTGTGATCTTCTCTGTGTTAGCTGCCAAATATATCACTAGGATACAACTTACAGATGTTAAATAATCATGAATGTTTTCCCCTTGAAAGAAGCTAGGTGTTTCAACTGATAGACACTTAGGTTTTTGAACTTTGAATTACACTGTTACCCTCAGACAAGACCGATGTAACTGCTGTGGGACTCAGCAGGGAGCACTAACAATTACTAAACCAACACGGAGGAAGGGAGAGTTCTCAGTATGATTGGACATGCTGGTAATCCTAGCACTTTGCAGGCTGAGGTAAGAGATCAGAAGTTCAAAGCTATCCACAGCTACATGGCTAGATGGATGCCAGCCTGAGATCATTGTCTCACTATGCAAAACAAGAAAACCAACTAAGAGGAGAATAATCCTGTGGGAATATATAAAATGAGGCTAAATTAAATTAGACATGATAAACTCTTATTGTTACAATAGAGTAGAATAAAGAAATATATGAATGGCCTCTAATTTTCATGAAGAGGAAAGTGATATTCAATATTTTTCTAGTGAAGTATTCTTATCAGAAAGATTTATCTTCTGTGTGTTCACAGTTGAAATCATGACATTTTGCAGAGAAGTGAATTAATCCTCTATCTGGAAGCCTCACTGACTAGGATTCCCAGGGCTCGGAACTTGCTGTTTATTGCATCTGTTACTTTAATGGGGATATTAGGGAGAATTCACCTATGATTGCCATTTGTCTCACACAGATGGTGATTTCAGAAGCAGATCACAAAAAAAAGGACGCATACACTCAGAATTTCACAAGTCTTAAAGAGAAGTTAGGTCTTAGGTAAATGCCATCCTCTCTCCTCCTCCTTCTCTCCTTTCCCTCCCTGTTTTCCACTTTCCAGCTCCCACTCCCTCTCCACATTCCTTTTCCCCCTTTCCCCCTCCCCAGTCCTTTTTCCATCTTGCTCTCCAGCTCCCCATCTTCCCTTTCTCCTCTGTCTCCTTTCCCTCTCCAACTCTCCATCTCCCCTCCCCCTTCCCTCTTAATACCATTCCTGGTTGCTGGGCAGCGCTACTGTAATATCAATAGTGTGCCAGCCATGTACATGGTGTTATTTGTGTGGCAGGCAAAGTCAATCTGTTTCATTTAATAAAATAATCATCTTGTTGTTGAGTTAAGGCCTGGTTGACAAACACCAGAGATAGGTGTTCTATGACAGACTTTTCCTAGGGCGATCACACAGCACACACACACACACATCTACTCACCCCACAAAGGGAAACTACAGCAGGTCAAAGCAATGATTGCACTGAAGTCCAACTTGGCGAACCAATGAGCTTCACTGGAGTTCCTAATAGAAATACAAGTGGGGTGTGATGGGAGAGGGACAACTCACAGAAAGAAGCAGGGGCCTCACTGAAACGCTCACCCCAGCCTAGTGACAACACAAGCAAACTGCAGCCTCGGAGCTCTGTCACAGCTAGTGGCAGCTTCCCAGTCCAACAGCCTCTTCTGCAGCTGGCCTTCTCAGATTGCCCTTCCCATTTGTTGTTTATTCCTTTCCTAATGTTGAGGAGGAGACTTCTTCAAGAATCTTCTGAGTGTCTGCTTTCCCAGGCGCGTGACCTTCTGTTTACTTCCCGGTGTTGTTCCCTCTTGGAAGGAATGTTTCCATTCAGGTGAAGCTGCCATACAACAATAGGCTGTGGCTAACCCCATGCTAGGCCAGTGATAAACTCGCTATTCATGATATGCTGTTTATGACGTCAGATACTAGCTCAATGCAACACTTAGAAGTCATTTAATTCATCTGAGCTGGCATGTAAAATGTTAAATCTCTCTGCCCTTCTTAAAGTCCTTTGTTAACACACACTTGTTAAATGAGAGAGGAAACTTATTGACACATCAGTGCACAATAGCTATGCTATGTGGCAGAAAGAAGACTACCAAGAGAATAGAGTAGAAATCAAAGGCTTGAAAGACCATGGCAGGAATTGTCTGGGAACAGAGCCTCCCATGGAGCTTCAGAGCCTCAACCCCAGGGGAGCCCAGAACACCTCCAGAGGCACTGGCCTTGAGCTCCTGCAGTCCATCAGCCCTGGAGCAGACATTCCTGACAGCTTCCAGGTGCTCTTCACACTTTATAGTGCCTCCTCAGTATAGTTTAGATTTCCACAAAATAGCCTGAAGTAATCTACCACTGATGAGAAAGAGCCTTGGCTCTCTCTCACAGGACCCATATGGTGGAAGGAGAGGTACCATGTTCCAAACAGTCATCCTCTGTCCTGAAAATGTACAGTGGCATGAGCACACACACACACACACACACACACACACACACACACACACACACACACACACACACACACACACACGTAATTTACCAAGGAACAAAAAATCCCTATATGAAGGAAAATAGCAATACAAGGATAGTCCAGCCTAAAAATAGCCATCCACAATTCCGCCATGCTGATTAAAGGGTTCTGGTGTCTAGCTGTAGTTCTTTTCCAGATACAGTATTATTTTTCAGTGAGGAGTGTTCTGTTCTTTGTTATATATTGCTGTTTTTCCCACTTAACAGCTACTGATTGCATGAGATCTACACTGTAGCCAAATGGGGCTGAGCGACAGATTTTACATGTGATTTTTGCATTTATATATATGCATATGTATTGCTTCACAATTTCAAAAATTTTCACTAGAAATGTATACGAATTTATACACTCAGTGATTGTTTATTATTATTAGATTTTCAAAGAATTAAGGATATATATATGTGTGTGTGTGTGTGTGTGTGTGTGTGTGTGTGTGTGTGTGCGTGTGTGTATTTAATTTAGTGTTTTTATTCTTTGAGAGTTTCAAACCTTCTATTTTGATATTTCATATTCACTTCCTTCCCCAACTCTTTCCAGATCTACCTCCATTCCATAGCCTCCCAAATTTGTGCCCTCTGGTGGTTTGAAAAAAAAATGGCCCCCAAAGGGAGTGGCACTATTAGGAGGTGTGGCTTTGTTGGAGTAGGTGTGGCCTTGTTGGAGGAAGTGTGTCACTGTAGAGATGGGCTTTGAGGTCTCATATATGCTCACGCCATACCTAGTATCACAGACTGCTTCCTATTGCCTTCAAGTCAAAATGTAGGACACTCAGCTACTTCTCCAGCACCATGTCTGCCTGCACACCACCATGTTGCACCATGGTGATAATGGACTAAACCTCTGAAAATGTAAGTCACCCTAATTAAATGTTTTCCTTTGTAGGCATTGCTGCAGTCATGGTGTCTCTTCACAGCAATAGAAACTTTAACTAAGGCATACCCTCATCTCTTTTAGAACCCATTCAGTCCAATTAGGGCTGGCTGTACACACTTGGGTGTGGTCTATCCATTTGGGGTGTGTTCTACCAGAAACTACACCTTTAAAGAAAACGGACTTGCCCTCTCTGGGCAGCTGTTAATTTTCAATAGTTCCACAGCTTCTTAACTTACCTCCCTCCTCAATACCACCAGTGCTGGGATTTGTCTGGTTTGGGCTTGCACAAATCTTATACATGCTTTCACAACCACTATGAGTTCCTATGTGTAAGTGCCCTGTGTGCACAGAAAACATTATTTCTTTGTATTTATCAACTACCTCTGGCTCTCATATTTTTTCCCTTCTTCTGCAATGATCTCTGAGCCACAGGAGAAGAAGGTGTCACATAGATGTTCTGCTTAGGGCTGAGCATTTCAGTTTCTAATTTTCTGCATGCTGGCCAGTTGTGGGTCTTGATGTTCAACACTGTCTATGGCAGAAAGAAGTTTCTCTGATGGGGTCTGAGCGAGGCGCTAATGTATATGTAAAATAATAAGTCATTAGGAGTCGGTTTGATACTATGTCCATTTAGCAAATTCAGAGTAGTATGTTCTTCCCCCAAAGCCTATGAAATACTGAACTACTGGCTCTTGGCCCTGGCAGTGGTGCCAGCTATTGGTTCAATCTGTGGAGCAGGTCTGAAATCCATTCAGAATGTGATTGGTTACTTCCATGACATTTGTACCACTATTGTACCAATGGACACGTTTTCCCAGGGCAGTCATCACTGTAGCTCTCAGGGTTTACAGCTGAGTATGATTGATGTTCATTTTTTACTCAAATAACCTACACTGCAGCTTCCAACACTACAAAAACTAGCTGTTAAGGATGAAGTTTCCAGCTCAATACAAACTTGATTTCTCCACAGTCTGTGACTTAAGTATGTAGTGTCTTCAGCAACAGGGTCTTATTGCTAAATTCTGGAGGGTAACTAAGAGAAATGACAAAAGTTAATAATATGTGGGGCTCTACGGCCAACAATTCCAAAAGAGGTAATCTGCTGTTTATTAGGCATTGCTTTCTAGTGGAGGCAGTTACCCCATTAGAGGGTAATTCCATTTAAACTCTTTTTATGTATGCATATAGTTCTATTATAAGAAGCTTTTGTGGTAGTATCTTTTTCTTATAACCTTTTCAGAAGGTGTTTAGTGCTAGTTATCTCTCCACATAGTCCTTCCTCTAGCCTGCCTTCCAACCTCTATCCCATTTAACCCTATAGCCATACATCTTCAAACATGCCCGATCTCATCTGACATTTATTTCATATATTGTATTGCTTTATAATCACGTAAGTCTTCCTAAAATTTATGTTCTAATTTGTACTAATATATACTAGTTGTATGAAACTATAAGAGTAAACATGGCTTCATTGTGTTTTAATTTTATCATATCTTTTAATTTATTGATTAAATATCACTACACCTTGAGTATACATTTCTTGCTGATTTCTAATGAAGATGATGATTCAATGTTTCTTCAGGTGTCAACACCCCTTTAAAGATTTTCCTTATTTAGCTAGTGATTTTTTTCATTAATGAGTATTCTTTTTAGTAAGGATGGCAACCTGTTATTTTGATGTGTTTTTAAACATCATGGTTCATGTTCTCATTTTATCTTGTTTCTATAACAATCAGAAGTTTTAAAGACAATTTTCTCAGCACTATGTCACTTGTGATTTTCTTTTACATCTAATTGTAAAAACTCTTCCCTCTTCAGAGATGTGAGAGCATCCAATTTCTATTTCAGTTTTTCAGTAGTTTTGAAACACATCTTACTGAAATCTATCCAGATCCATTTTGATGTGAGCTGAGACTCTAAGTGAGTTTTCCTCAAGATTGATAAACATTTATTTAAATAATTTATTCAGTAATTTGAGTAAATTATAAAAATCTACTCTTGTTATTTGTGATGTTCCCTCAATGATTTTGATTTCATGGCAAATATACTATTTCTGACCCTAAGTAGTATTTTTATGTTTGCAATTTAATAATGAAGACAATCTCAGGTCTTTGTGGCAGACACTTGGAAATAGGTTTCTGAGGAAAGAACCCTGAAGTCACTGTTATGATACCAAGTGCATGGGACACTAGCAATATTTTCTTTGCAGATAGAATGTTTAAACCACACACAAAAAGCAGTTGACTTTAATTGTGCATGCTTGTTTTCAACAACATTAAGGAATCAAATTATAACCATGTATACTTAACATGAAATATAGATATACTCATATTTATGATAGAGTTACTATCACAGCAAACTAGAAATAAATAAATATATATAACAAAAGATTTCTTATATAAGTTATGGCACATATTTATAATTAGTATAATATTATACAATGGCCAAAACCTAGAAAATATTCATGGAGTATTGGTAAGATTTAAAAAATGACACTATATAGAAAGAAACTACACTAAGTTCTCACACTGCTAAAATGGTATATGTGTAAACTATATCTTCAATTATTACTATGTAAATAAGAGATTCTAGATTCTCTAGAAACACTCAAGTTTCCAATGGAAAATGCCCCTCACATACATGAAGAGAAGAATATACATTATCTTGAAGGTGTGTAAGTAGAGTCCTTGGTCACTAAGCTGGTTTTGCCTGCTAAGAATACAAGGCCTGACTAGACAGTAATTGAAGGGATCTCATAGGCTAGATAAGACACAGGAGAAATTTATGTTCATTCTGATTCCTACTGCACCGATCTCAGAGAGGGCTGCTGGGATTGAAACTAGTAACCAAAGCCTTGAGTTAAGTGACAAGTAAGTAATAGTTTCTGTTACAGTTGCAGATGACAAAGATGGTAGGGATTTATTTTGTGTTGAAGTAGTGTCTCTGGCCTTTATTGCTGTGATAAATGCTTTGACCAAAATCAACTTGGGGAGGAAAGGATCTACTTCATCTTACTACAGCTTGTCATTCATCATCTAGGGAAGTCAGGGCAGAAACCTGGAGGCAGGAATTGATGCAAAGGCCATGAAAGTATGCTGCTTATTAGCCTGCTGCTCATGGCTTGCTAAACCTGTTTTATTATGGTTCCCAGGACCACCTGCCTAAGGGTGGCACTGCCTACAGGCAGCTGGGTTCTCCCACATCAATCATCAATCAAGAAAGTGCCCCACTGGCCAAACTTGTGGGGACATTTTCTCTATTGAGGCTTCCTCTTCCAAAATACTGTTAGCTTGTGTCAAGTTGACATAAACCTAGCTGCGCACATGTACTGAAGAGTGATATGAATGGGAGCACTGTGGTGATAAGAGTGGGTAGAAATGAGTGGGAGCACTGCAGTGACAAGAGTGGGTGAAAAAGAATGGGAGCACTGCAGTGATAAGAGTGGGGTGAAAATGAATGGGAGCACTGCAGTGATAAGAGTGGGGTGAAAATGAATGGGAGCACTGCAGTGACAAGAGTGGGGTGAAAATGAATGGGAGCACTGTGGCGATAAGAGTGGGGTGAAAATGAATGGGAGCACTGTGGCGATAAGAGTGGTTGAAATGAATGGGAGCACTGTGGTGATAAGAGTGGGTAGAAATGAGTGGGAGCACTGTGGTGCTAAGAGTGGGGAAAGGTGGTAACAGGTACAACACTTCATTCTAAATGTGGAGTAAGCAAAAGTGACATGGGAAGTACTAAAGCACTATCCTAATTGTCATATTAATAAAAACCCAGAAACAGATATCAGGGTGAAAGCTGAAAGATCATAGAAGCAAAGGAGCAGCCACAGTCACCTCTTACCTCTCCGAATCCTCAGACCGAAAAGAGGCTCAGCTCCTCTCTCCACCCAGGCATATGACTTCCTGTCTCCTGTCTGTACAGACCCCCAGACCTCCACAGTTAACTAATGGCTAACTCCACCCTCTCATCTTCAGGCAAGCTTTATTTGTCACAATACAAACAAGATATCACATTTCCTCTTTTTGTCTAAAATAAAAAGAGGTTATAACTAACGTAGAAAAACTATATACAGTAAGTACAATAACTATATACAAATATATACAGGCAATAATTACATCAACAATGTCTAGTTCATCAACACTTGACAAACTCAGAGAAAATACTCCTTATCTATCCTATGTTGGTGAGTCCAAAGGGTTGTACCTAATTCACTTTCTATCCTAATTTGCATTACTAACCTAAAACTATTTTGATGTCTCTCAACTCAATACACTTTGCACCTCTTTGGTGAGTTTCTTTTCTGAATTTGTTAACAAGGAAAACTTTAACTGTAACTGTAAAGTCTTCAACTCCACTATACCCAAGAAGGAAATATTACCTGAGTAAGGAAGAAGTGCAAGCAAGCAACTTTCAAAAAATGTGAGAAATGACAGTATCAGCTGGCTGCCTGGACAGTTGCCCAATGTTCCTCTGCAACATTGGGGCATCCGTCTTTGGCCTACAGGCCTAGTATATCTGACAGACTTTTCTGTGAAGCAGGAATTTTGAAGGACTGTCCTACCTTGTCTGGGCAAAGTTCAGTAGTCACTTTCTTTTGTGTTTTGCTTGTCCATTTGGGCAGTATACTGTCAGCAGCTGAGGCAAGGGTACTTTCTTGCCCAGTGGCTAACTTTTGTCACAAAGAAAGTAAACTCCACATGGAGTTTCTTCAGTGCCCATCATCTTCTGTGAAGTAGATTGGTGTTGCCAAGATCAGACATGTCTTATAGTCATAAAGAAAAAGAACCTATATTATTTAAAACATCTTAAATGCCATATTCCATAGATTCTGAAGTGTTTGAAGACCATTTGTCTACCTAAAATATGTTTGGCCTTGAAAACATACCTAACATGACTACAAGTTTGATTGTAGTAGGTAACTATATACAACCTGTATTTCTTTATTATTCTAAATAGTTTGTAATAATAACTTTCAAGGACTAGAAATTTGCATTACATTGTTAAATGAGCTGTATAGGTATAATACCTTGAACAAGAGTACAAATGTATGTACAGTCTGTTCTAACAAAAATAACCTCAATTTTGTATCAATATACAAAAATCCAAGTCAATGTAAAATATTTAAAACTAGCAGTTGCTATTTTGGTTTAAAAGTTGATTCAATAATCTACATTTTTATCCTATCCTTTCTATAACATATATACAGTATAACAAAAATAACCTCAATTTTGTATCAATATACAAAAATACAAGCCAATGTAAAATAATCTACCCTTTTATCCTATTTCTATATCCCCCCTTTTTCTTTTTAGAATGACATCCCTGAATCTAATCTCCTTTGTTCAATTTTTTTCCTGACGCTACCAATGAAAACTCGTAACCAAAACCCTAAATGATGAAAATATCCATAACCTACTGAACAACTAAAAACCATCCACACTTTTGGTTTGGATGCCATGTGCTTAAAATTGCTTCCTGCTGTGTGGGGGTGACAGCATATTTAGGGGACCCTGAAAAAAATTTATCAAGTCCTGGGAGAATTAGCTATATCATTTGTTGTTCAGTCTCTGTGTAATGGGAAAGTGCAGGGCTTGTCTCAAGTCCTGGCTAAAGTAGTCATCTCAGCTAGCCACCTTGAAACTGTCCTGAGAAGTTTGTAGTCCAAAGCTGGTCTTTGGGTGATGGTTGTCAGCTTAGTGGCATTATTATAGTCCTAGTGGAATCATCGTTGTGGGACCCCATAATCCTTTTGGAGACTTCAAAGGTCACTGTTAGGCATGGTCATGCTTCACTGCAGGAGACTTAAACATTTTAAATGTCATATGCAGCAGATCTCAAAGAGGTTAAAGGATCAATATTTTTTATGTACATCCAGAATACAAAATCTTAATTCCTAGTTACCTGATAGACACTCAAACCTGTAATTATGTACAGGAAGCTAGATGAAGTCTTTTTCTAGAATTAGTTACTACTCTATATAGCCATTAATATCATTACAAAAAGTTTAATATATATATAATATAAATTTTGAGATAATATTTATACCTTCAGAAATATGTTAAAGAGTCAAAATAAAACCCAAAGGATTATGAGATTAGTGGCAAGAAAATAGTCCCTAAATTTTCCTTTTTTTTTGTCCCATGTCAGGTGGTTCTTCTGATATGAGACAGAGATTTTGGATTTTACTTTAATAAGCATGCTTAGATTTAGAGAAGGAGAAAGCCACACTCCAACTTCAAAGCCAGCTTTAATTTTCAATTGAACTGGGCCTCTCAAAAAAACCCTTTTGCATTATATGTCTGTAGAGAACAGCAGAAACAAATATTTGGGAAGATTTATGAAATTTTTTCCTGTTGGATATTATATTTATATATATATCAATAGACCAATTTACTCTTTTTTTCTGGATGATTTGTCCTTTTTCTTCACATGTCTCATTTGTTCAGTAGTGTTCAGATTCCTTGACTGAGAATGCCTTTACTATCCTGAAAAGATAAAAACAAAATTGTGCCCCAACAGGAACTTTGGGAAGTTTCTCTTTTGGCAAGTTATATCTAATCAAATGAAAAGTATTTGTTAGTCTTATAAGTTAGTTTAGAGTGAATGGTCACACTGGTTGATAAATTATCACTTCTTTTTTTTATTTTGCAATACAATTCAGTTCTATATATCCGCCACAGATTCCCTTGTTCTCCCCCCTCCCCGCCCCCCTCACCTTCCCCCCAGCCCACCTCCCATTCCCACCTCCTCCAGGGCAAAGCCTCCCCTGAGGACTGAGATCAACCTGGTAGACTCAGTCCAGGCAGATCCAGTCCCCTCCTCCCAGGCCGAGCCAAGCAACCCCGCATAGGCCCCAGGTTTCAAACAGCCAACTCATGCAATGAGCACAGGACCCAGTTCCACTGCCTGGATGCCTCCCAAACAGATCAAGCCAATCAACTATCTCACCCATTCAGAGGGCCTGATCCAGTTGGAGACCCCTCAGCCATTGGTTCATAGTTCATGTGTTTCCATTTGTTTGGCTATTTGTCCCTGTGCCCTTCAACTGAAGAATGGATAAACAAAATGTGGTACATATACACAATGGAATACTACTCAGCAGAGAAAAACAATGACATCATGAGGTTTGCAGGCGAGTGGATGGATCTAGAAAAAATCCATCTGAGTGAGGTAACCCAGACTCAGAAAGACAAGCATGGTATGTACTCACTCATAGGAGGATACTAGATGTGGAACAGGGATGACTGGACTGCTACTCACAGCACCAGGGAGGCTGTCTGGAAAACAGGACCCCAAGAAAGACACGGGGATTGCCCAATGACGGAGAAATGGAAGAGATCTACATGAACAGCCTGGACATGAGTGGGAGTAATGAAGGGCGAGTGTCGAGGGAAAGAGAGCTTGGGGGAGTGGGAGATCCCAGCTGGATCAACAACAGAGAGGGAGAACAAGGAATAGGAGACCATGGTAAATGAAGACCACATGAGAGTAGGAAGAAGCAAAGTGCTAGAGAGGCCCACAGAAATCCACAAAGATAGCCCCACGACAGACTGCTGGCAATGGTCGAGAGACAGCCCGAACTGACCTACTCTGGTAATAGGATGGCCAAACACTCTAATTGTCGTGCTAGAAACCCCATCCAATGACTGAGGGATCTGGATGCAGAGATCCATGGCTAGGCCCCAGGTGGAGCTCTGGGAGTCCAATCAGCGAGAAAGAGGATGGTTTATATGAGCGAGAATTGTTGAGATCAAGGTTGGATAAAGCACAGGGATAAATTATCACCTCTTCTAATCAAGAGTTCTCTCTTGTTCAAAATCTAATCTTTATCAATTTTAATGGTATCCATAGCTTTCCTTCTCCCTTGGAAATAAAAGTAAAACCTCATCCCCAATGTGACACACATTCTGGTTTCCATTCTGAGGTCAACACATCTTTAAAGTATACAGGCTTATTTACTTCCATAGTTTTTATGTTATTCAATGTCTCTCTGGATGAGTTCTTGTTCCTTTCTCATTAGCATTTAGAAAATGTAAAGTTAATAAAGCATTATACAATCCATCTCTGGGAACCTTTATTATCCTTTTCTGTTTATTAAGCATTTCTTTTAGAGTTCAATTTGATCTTCTATAACTGCTTGCCCTGTAGGATTGTGTGGTAGGCCTATAATATGCTTTATATTGTAATATGCAAAAAAATGTTTCATTTTACTAGAGACATGATGGAGCATTGTCAGTCTTAAATTGTACAGGTATACCCATCATGACCATAACTTCTAACAAATGTGTGATTACAGAATCAGTCTTTTCAGAACTCAAAGCAGTTGCCCATTGAAATCCTGGATATGTATCTGTGGTAGGGTATACATATTTTAATTTTCCAAATTCTGCAAAAATAAACACCTCCATCTGCCAAATTTCATTTCTTGAGTACCCTTTGGGTTACTTCCTGCAGGTAGTGGAGTTTGGTTGTATAAAGAACAAGTAGAACATTTCCTTATAATTTCCTTGGCTTGTTGCAAGTGATGGAAAAGTGTTTTTTTCAAATCTTTGCTATTGACATGATTCTTTTTTAAATGAAACTCTGAGGTCTTTAGCACATTTCCTACTAATAACTGATCAATCAATTTCATCATTACCTTGTGTTAGAGGGCCTGGCAGACTCCTATGAGATGTGATATGTGTTATATTTATTGGATGATTCTTATTCTTTTTTTTTAATTTACTATACTTTATTTTTTTTAAAGATTTAATTATTTATTATATATACAGTGTTGTTTGCATGTATCCCTGTAGGCCAGAAGAGGAAGCCAGATGTCATTACAGATGTTTATGAGCTACCATGTGGGTGCTGGGAATTGAACTCAGAACCTCTAGAAGAACAGTCAGTGCTCTTAACCTCTGAGCCATCTCTCAGCCCGATTCTAATTCTTGATTATTTCTTGTAACTGAATAAATAATAAAGCCAATTCTGTATCATCTGGTATAAATTCAGCAGTTTCAATATGTAAAACATCTCTTTCTGTATATCAAGAATCAGTAATTATATTAAGAGGTTCTGGAAAATCTAATACTACCATGAGAATAGTATATACTTCTGATTTGGGAACAGAATCACAAGGACTTTTAGCTACTTTATTCAAATTTCCTGATTCATAACCTCCCTTTCCTGATTTGTTTACATCAGTATAGAACACGGGGATCCATAAAATGGTGTTCCCCATACAATATGAGGACGAATCCAATTAGTTCTCTTTATAAATTGAATTCTCTTGTTTTGGGAATATTTGTTGTTAATATTTTCAAAAAAAAGTTACTGCAAGTTCTTTTCCAATGTTCATTTTCTGCCCATAATTAGTCAATTTCAGAATTTGTAAAAGGAACTACAATTTATACTGGGTCTGTTCCTGCTAATTGACAAAGTCTCAATTTTCCTTTTGGAATTAACTCAGAAGCCCTTTTCATGTAACTTTTAAATTTTTTACTCTGTTTATGTGGTAAAACTATCCATTCTAAGATAATGTCTTCCCTCTGCATTAAAATCCCTGTAGGGGAATGCATAGAGGATAAAATAACCAGAATGCAATCAAGTTCTGGATCCAAACAATCCACATGTGCATCCTATAATTTATTTTCCACCAAAGCCAATTCCTCTCAGCTTTTAGCTGATGATTCTCTTGGACTATTTAAGTCTTCTTAAGGTTTGAAACAAATTACTCAGTTCTTGAATTGTTACTCCAATAATGGGCCATAGAAAGGTAAAGTCTCCTAGCAATTTTTGAAAGTCATTAAGAGTCCACAATTGACCTCTCCTGATTTGTAACTTTCGGTTTTGAATTTATTGTAGACATATTTTATATCCTAAGTAATTAGTAGAATCTCCTCTTTTTTTTTTTTTCCAGGATCAATTTGTAATCCCAACAAGGCAAAATTTTCTTTACTTCTTTAAACATTTTCTGTAAGGTATCTACATTTGAATCAGCTAGCAAAATATCATCCACATAATGCTAAACTATAGACTGAATAAATTGCTTACATATCATTTTCAACAGCTGTTGTACAAAATATTGGCACAGGGTGGAGCTATTTAACATTCCCTGTGGGACAACCTTCCATTGATATCTCTTAACAGACTGAAAATTATTATAAGTAGGCAACATGATGGCAATTTTTTCACTATCCTTTTCTTGTAATGGTATAGTGAAGAAACAGCCTTTTAAATCAATAACTATACTTGACCATCCTTTAGGTAACAGAAGAAGCAAAGGAATTCCAGGCTGTAGTGAGCCCATTGACTGAACCACCTTATTAACGGCTCTCAGGTCTGCTACCATTCTTCATTTTCTAGATTTCCTTTTAATAACAAATATAGGAGAATTCCAAGGGCTGGTTGATTCTTCAATCTGAGCATTTAACTGCTCCTGTACCAGCTGTTCTAAGGCTTGTAATTTCTCTGATGTTAAAGGCCATTGCTTAACACATATGCATTTGTCCATTAATTATTTTCAAGGTAAAGCTGCTGGTAACTTTGAAAGATCAGCAGTGTTTGTGCCCTGTTCTTTTACAACCTGAATTGTCAGTGAATGTTCTTTATAATACCTTTTAATATTTTTCTCAGAAACATATATTAGTTTGTGATTTATTTCTGAGATTGGAGAAATGTTAATTGCTGTAACAAATCATGTCCCCATAAATTCATTACTATGTTAGCCCCATATGGCTTTAATTTTCCTCTCTGTTCTCTGAACCTATACATTTGACCCATCTCACACTCTGTTTTACTTGAGATAAAGTTTAAATCCCTAAAAGCTAAACATTTACCTCCTAAAGAGGCCGATTTGCATGCCAATATTCTGATGTAGTTATTGTTACATCCACGCCTATGTCTACAAGACCTTCAGACAATGTAATTTATTTTTATTTTTATTTTTGGTCTTTGACTATTTATAGAAGTTTGCCAAATTATTTGCTTTATGGTTTCTCCTAAAATTTTTGTTTTATCTTTCTGAAATGGTACTATCATCCAGCGCAGTATGGCTTTTTACTATAGGCTTAAGGTTCTTTAGTTGTTCTGGGAAGGAGTTTCCCCATGTGACAGGATTACTGAACAGAATTTGACATGAGGGCCTGCAAGAGGCCCTAAAAAACATTTCCCAATATCAGAGGGTTATGTTGTCTGTCCTTTGTTGATCTATATTCATTAGTCCAGTGTCAGCTTTTGGCACACCATCTGCATACTCCAGAAGGGAGGAGTATTCTGTTTGGATTATTCTTAGAAAAAAAACCCATCATTTCTAGGAATGCCCTGCCTACAATCCCTTTTTAGATGACCTTGTTTACTGCAATTAAAATACCTGACATTTTGATTTTCTTCAAGCCTCTGAAAATCACCTCTCCTATCCAAGCATCATCATGGTTATGAGTTTCAATATTGACTGTATCTCAGATCCATACCTCTATGGGTGTTTATCTTGCCTTTAACAGCCTAATTACCCTTTTGCATTGTGAATTAGCATTTTAAAAGTCAGAGATTCAATTATTATTTGTCTAGCTTCTGAATTTGGTATCATTCTGTTTATAGCCAAAGTCAATCTTTGTAAACAAAATCAGTGAAAGTTTCTTTTGGTCCTTGTATAACTTTAGTAAATGACTCAGTTCTCTTTCCAGCTTCTTTAATTCTGTCTCAAGCATTCAAAGCTAGTGCATGGCATAGAACCAGGGTGTGGTTATCATACAGAGACTGCTTTGTACATCAATATAATCACCTTCTCCAACTCTAGTCCTACATCATTGTTCAGTGGTCTTAGCCTCATCTTTCCAGCAGATCCTCTATTGCAATTGAGGACCAGACTCCAATACTGCTGTAACAAAGTCTCCCCAGTCTTGTGGGTAATTCCATTACAAGTTGACTCTGAGTTTAACATCTGTTTCACAAAAGGTGAATGAGACTATTGCTACTTTGAATCTTCTTAAATCTAACATTTCCATGGGAGTTCATTCTGCTCTTACACAGCCTTAGGGATCTCTATCATTTGACAATTCATGTAAAGTTACTGGAAAAATTAAAGCTGGTTGTTTGAAAACCTTAGGTTGTTCCTCTCTCACCTTATAATGCAACTCTGAAATTGGTTCTCCTTTAAATTCCTCTGTCTGGGTCTGAATATCTCTATGATCTGTTTTAATGAGTTTTTCTAAAACATATTTCTTGGCACTCATTTTAACTGACTTTTTAAGGTATAAACAAGAATGATCAAACTGATAATGTTTATAACTGACATTACATAAATCCCATCTAAGTTAATGATCCTCTCATTTAATTGTTCCATTTTAAAAACCATCCATTGTGTAATCATACAGAGACCCAACTCCCTCAATTGTAATACTGTTTCCCATTTTTTTAATGTGGGGAAAACTCTGTCTCTTTTTTTTTTTAACTAATACCCCCTTTAAGAAACCTGAATTGTCTCACCAAATCTGCTCACAATGACAGTGAAGATGTGGGGCTGACTGCTGCTGTGTAGAATAGTAGAAGCCTGAGCAGGTTTTCAAGGCAGCTACCTAGTTTGGCAACAGCCTGAGGAGGGTGTCCAGGGAAAACCCACAACCCATCAGAAGAGGGAACCTGCTGTCTGAAAAAAACACACAAGGGATAATGGGGAAGAAGTGCTTGCTACGGGAGCTGCCTAAAAGCAGAGCTGGCTGGTGGTGAGGGCTAACTCTGGCAGCATTTGGAGCCCAAGTGCCTGTGGCATTTGCTACAGAGAGACTGCAATAGAAAAAGGAATCCCAGACTCGCTCACAAGGCTTGGGGAAAAGAAAGGAAAACCTTGCTAGTGGGGTGGTGATGCCCTGTGCTGGTGGCTACAAAGCAACAGGCAAGCGACTTTTTCATGAATTCATGCCCCAAAAGTTGGGCACCAGATGAAGCATGATTCTAATTGTCTTATTAATAAAAACCTGTAGTCAGATATCGGGGCAAAAGCTGAAAGATCAGAGAAGCAAAGGAGTAGCCACAGTCACCTCTTACCTTTCTGACCCCTAAGACCGAAAAGGGGCAACTCCTCTCAGCCCGCCTTATCACTTCCTCTCTCTGCCCAACCATATCACTTCCTGTCTCATGTCTGTACAGACCTCCAAACCTCTATAGTTAACTAGTGACTAGCTCCACCCTCTGATCTTCAGGCAAGCTTTATTTGTCAGAACACAAACAATATGTCACAAAAAAGTACTTTGTATCTTGCACATCACATTCAGATAAAGTTAGAGCTGTCAGAATCTTGAGGATCGCTGCTCCCTGGGACTAAGAATCCCTGTTCTATACTGGAAATCCAGGAAGAACCACAGGGAGTAAGGGCCCCGTAAGATCTCACTGCAGACACTATTCTATTTTATAGGAAATTTTATTGGATTTATTTATCTGTGGTATGTGTTTGTGCATGTATGTGTGTACACAATGTATATGTAGAGGTCAGAGAACAACTTCCAGGAGTCAATTTTCTCCTTCGACTTTGAAAGTTCTAGGGATCGAACTTAGGTCATTCAGGCTTGGGGCCAGGTGCCTTTACCTAACAAACCATCTATATCATTTACACATGACCAAGGCAACTTATAAAAGAAACATTTAGTTGGGCTTGTGATTACAGAGGGTTAGAGTCTCTGCTGGCAGAGCACAGGAATGGCAGCAGGTAACTGGAGCAGCAGCTGAGAGCTCACGTCTCAGTCCACAAGCAGAGGGAGCACACTGGGAAGGGCTGCTGGAAGGATTTGGAAATCTTAAACCTCCCCAGTGACATAACTTCCCCAACAAGGCCACATCTACTAATCCTTCTCAAAGAGTTGGATACCAAGTATTCAAATGTCCAATATCCATGGGAACATTTCACTCAAACTCCCACACCATCTTACTACCCTGCACAGACACTATTTTATATCCAGTATGAAAATACAACAATATTTTAACAACTCAAATGAATGCCAGCCACTAAAGTCCTTTTAGAGAATTTTTTGGGGATTTAAAACTTTATAAAGAAGCACAAATGGGAATCATCTTCCAAAAGCTTATATAAATGTGACATTGATTCATTGATATACAGCCCATTAGTCTGGAATTTCAGCTCTTCATCTATCATTTCAATTATCTCCTGATATTTCTAGAGCTTTTGATGAATGGGAGACAGTTTATGTTTGGTGTATTAATGACCTTGGTAAATTTTGAAAATGTACTCTCTTACTATATATCTATGTCTTTTCCAAGTTTCCTCCATGCATGCTTAGGGGTATGGCATCTCTGTAACTCTGTTGTGTAGTGTTTGCTTACAAGTAAACTAGGTACCTATAACTAGACTGGAGCCGCAGCTCAGTTGGTAAAGTGCTGCCTTGCAAGCATGAGGACCTGAGTTTGATCCCCAGAAGCCATGTTAAAAAAAAAAAAAAAAAAGCTGGGTGTATCAGTTCCATGTATAATCCCAGCCCCAGGGAAGGAGAGACAACTATGGCCACTTGGACTACTAACACAGCCTACGTGGTGAGCCTCAGGCCAGTGAGAGGCACCATCAAATAACAAGGTGTGACGTCCCTGAGGAATGACCTTTGAGGTTGTCCTCTGGCCTCCCCATGCATACAAGTACATCCACATATGCATGGATACCTGTACGCACACTTATACACACACACACACACACACACACACACACACACACACACACACACACACCACACTCCAAAACCAAAACAAAACATTCCTATAACAGAGGAATAGAAGGGAATTATTTAAAATAAATACATATTTTTTTCCTCTTTAGGGTCCATTCCTTAAAACTCTCTGTTTCAAAACTAATTATAAGGTAAAGTTGTCTGGTTTGCTTCAGGGTTGATATTTCTATTTTCATGTTAAGAATATTTTTTTCAAAATCTTTATTTTATGGCTTACCCTAAACATATAGTCACCAAAAGACAACGCGGTATTTGTAATTGTTTCTTCTTTTAGAGATACGCTAAGGTATAAGCAAAGCACACCCCGCAGCCTTGGAAGGGCTCAGAAATGTCACAAATGCAGCTTTCTTTGCTGGTTCTCTGGACTTTCTTTTGGTCCAAGTTATTGAAATTGAACAGTCTCTGGAAAGGTAAACATCTGTGTGGGTTGAGCTATGTACCTCTTGTCCCTTGGAGGGCTCAGAGAGTTCAGTTGTTATCTACCTTGTGAAATTTAAAAATGTATATGCTTCGTTGCCCATAGTGTCCCGTCCCTTTTCTATGGGATTCTGGCTTCTCATTCCTCATAATAATTTGATTCCATCAAGTATCTCCCCTGGGGATGTGTTTACATGTATTGAGTTGTCTTATATCAAATATGGGGAATCATCTGGGCTTTTGCCTTTTGCATTGATTTTCTCATAAGTTTGGTGATGTAACACATCTTTGATCAGGTACACTTCTGTAAAATTAGTATACATGGTTTCTTGTTTAAGGTATCTTGACATTCTAAGACAGTCAAGAGAAACAGACTGAGTATTTTAGGTGACTGTAATTAAACCAGAATTATAGAGAAATGAATGTTACTGATGTTTTCCTTTGGATGCAATATTTAAGTTTGTATTACAAGTAAAGTCAGGTAATTGTAAGGCTAGACCAATGGCCTTTGGGCCAGCTAATTCACTGCTTTTGTTGCTTTGTAGAGAGTAAGGTGAGGCTGGAAAGAATTTCCATGATGATTTTGTCAAAATGCCGAAGATGACAGTTGGACTTGCTGTGAGCAGAAAGCCTTGAGTTCAGCTCTGCTTCTCAGTATCTCAGAATTACAGTCTGCTTTGTTCTGACAGATGACTCCTTTCAGAGCAAGGCCTCTGAGCATACAAAAACAGGCCTGCAATGTACTGGCAAAGGTCAAATGTTCATGGCCTTGTAGCTCTGTGTGGTTCTGTTTTGAATGACAAAAATGTAACTCTTTATCTGGACATTTTCCAGGACTTAGCACAACCCTTAGCAGACACCAAGGTTTCAGATATCTTTGAGGAATGAATGAGTGCATGAGACAATGGATAAATGACCCAATGAATGAACATGGTGTTTGACTTAGGGGGTTCCCAGAACTGGTAAAATCCCGTGACTGATGCTCTGAATCCAGGAGAAAAGACAAAGCCCTATGAGTCACAAAAAGATACAAAGGACAATATCAAAATCATATGATTTTATCAGTGGAGAGATTTTTATCACTTAGCGTGGTACAATCTGTACTGGCTGCTTAGCTTGCAGCAGGACTCAGCTCAGCAGCAGCAGACTAAAACAGGATTAGGTTCTTCAGGTCTAGACTGAACTAATCATTTTCAACAAAAACCACCAGCTGAAATACGTATGGTAGGGCCCACCTTGCAAAACTAAAAGCTGAGGCCAATCTCCAAGAAGAATCTAAGCTGGGAAGCAAAGGGCCCAAAGTTGGAGGGCAGACAGAACAATAAAGTTTTCCAAGTCTGCTAGGCAGAGGATCACAGTAGTCTTTGTTAACCAGCAAAGAGGCGATGTCTCCAAGATTCACCTCAGATTCAGACCCTCATCTTGTCTCAGTGTTAGGAACCCACTCTTGGGGCATATGGGAGACCATGGGTGCTTGATAAATGGCTTCCATCTTCCCCTCTGCTGGCCTACAGCATCGTAGTTCTGACTGCATGCAGGACACCCCTGAGTTTCTTTGCCTCTGTGTATTTAACATATCCAATGTTTAACATGTCTGAAATGAAGATAGTTTCTCCTGAATTTATAGTCAGAAAAAGAATACAGGATTGGAAAGGAGCAGAGGAGATGGCAGAGCATCCTCCATTCCTGCATCCTGTAGGGAGTCCTCAGAGAACGATCTAGTTTCGTGAGATGCCTTCGATTGTCTTCTCATCACTGGGTGATCTTACAAGCCTGAAGCACTGGAGTTAAGCTGCAGAATCCTGATAGCCATGCAATGATTCTTTTTTTTTTTCACAAATATTTTGTCCCACGATGGTATAACTCATTTTGTTGACCTTTACAGTAGTAGCTAGTGTGCATTTATTAGCAGATTAATTGCAGCATTCTTACTTGTCTCTGTGCATGTTATTGTTTTATCTTTGTTAATAAATAAACTAAGATATTTAGTACTTCTTCATTCTGTATTTTCAAGGAATCCCTGATTTTGAAAATTACAATCTCATCCTTATTAGTATTATCTGCTCTATGTTGAGCACTCAGTACCTTGACTTTCTAAATCTCAAAGTGTGCCCCCAGTTACTCACCTCCCTAACATGGCTGAACCTCCAAATTCTTCCCAAACAATTCCACCAACTGGTGACCAAGTATTCAAACATATGAGCTGATGGGAGGCATTCTCATTTAAACCACCACACAGTCTATACTCTGGACCCCATAGGCCTGTAGCCATATAATAATGAACAATGCATTCAGTCCAACTTCAAAAGTCCCCACAGTCTTTCAGTCTCAACTTTATTTCAAAGCCCAATGTCCCTTCTGAGACTCAAGATAATCTCTTGATTGTAACCTCCTATAAAATAAAAAGCAAATTACCTACTTTTAGCATACTATTGTCTAGAATATGCATTACCATCCCAAAGCAGAAGAGGGATGGAGTAATAGTGTGGAAATACTGAACAAAGCAAAACCAAAAACCGGCAAGGCAGACAGCAAACCCTATAGCCCATGTCTGATGTCAAAGGGCTGAGATGTTCTGTCGCTCCAGTTTGCTCCCTACAAGATACAGTTTTCTTTTGAGCTGGTTCCACTCCCTGTGTGTGGCTCTTCTTGGGAGGTGGCCCACGGCTCTGACACCTCTAATGTCTTGGGGTTTCCAATGCAATCCAGGCTTCATTTTCACAGCTTTACACAATGATTTCTCATGGCCTTCATGCAGTGACTGTCCTGCCACACATTGCCTGGAATCAGCAGCTCTTTTTAACCATGGAGGAAAATTCTAGAACTCCTTTGCTTCTATATTCTTTATGACTCTAAAGCCAGATCCATGTGCACAGCATTGCCAAGCCTGGCTGCTTGCTTGGGGTGAGTGCTGATGGCTTGGATCACATTTGCAGCAGTTTTCATTTGCTGTTTCTTAGAAGCAGAGGATTTCATAGGCCTTTTTCTTTCACAGGTTGGAAGCTTAGTTGGGTGGGGTGTGGCCCTAAGGACCCCTCCTTTTAATCCATTTTAGACCAGGCTTCTCCTTAATCTCCTTATCTCTTTCAGCACAAGCCTTGGCTCCAGCATCACATTTCCTGCTACTCATTTTCTCTTCAAACTGTACATGTTTGTATTTCTTTTGGGCACAGTTGGTCTTTTGCTGTTGTGGTGGTACAGCCACGTAAGAGTGGTTATTAATAACTACATGACAAAGCCAATATTAGGCTGTCTTTAAATCTCCTTCACCCATGATATTAGTCCATTACTTTTCAATTTAGAGTTAGGCAAATTCGTAGGAAAAGGGCAAAAATGGCAAAAAAGCAGCCAAGTTCGATGTCTGGCCTGGGTACTGTTAAAGTCCTTGCTTCTTCCAGAAGCTTCTTGAGGTGGGCTTCCACAATCCACACAGCTCTCAGCACTGTCCTCCAGGTCCTATTAGGAGCCATTAAGCCCTGCTTAAGCATTCAGCCACTCCTATAGTCCAAAGTCTCAAAGTCTTCATATTTTTCCAAAAACTATGTGGAGTATTTTTCTAAGAACAATTCAATTCATGATTGACCTATCCATGTCACCTCAATAATTTAGTCACATTCTTAGTTTATATTGCATATGAATGTAGGGGCTGGAGGGGCAGAATTCATTTCATAATGTCTCAACAGGGGGATAGAAAGTGAATGTTTGACTGCTTATTGTGAGTCAAGCACTCTGATTTTTATGCTTTCATATAAATTAAAACAAATGTTTGATGCATTAGTCAGAGTTCTCTAGAGCAACAAAAGAGATTATATATATAAGTATGTAATACTTATATGTATTATGGTCTCAGGTCTTCAAGCTCAGAGTGAGACAGCCATAGTTGAACTACACAGAATGGCCACAACTGTCTCATGCTACAGAGCTGAAGACCTGGTCCCAGTCTATAAAGCTGGATGTAGTCCCAATCTCGAACTGTAGACCCGGAAGATTTCTTCAACTCACATAAGGATAAAGAAACGAAGGTCCAGTATCATCAGAGAACAACAGCAATAGTAACAGCAACAGGGTAGATAAACTCCGAATACAATGGATGAAATATACAGCGAGTCATGTGAGCAAGCAGGCAGAGAGTAAACCTTCCCCTCAGGACTTCCCTTTATCTGGACTGGCACTGGGAGGTGCCACTCACCTTCAGAGAAGGCTTTCTCTCGCTGATGCGCCCAGCAGCTCATATGTTAGTTGGTACCACATCCAATCAAGTTGATGGCGATGATAAACAACCACAGCCGACCTGGTGTTTTCCTGAGTACAGTTGTCTCTCAATAGCGTAGTTCAACATCCAGTGGAGTCAACCAAGCATCAATTAATCATTTTCTTTAAAAAATACTTCTGTGGGCTAGACAGACAGCTCAGCAGTTAGTGTTTGCTCTCCTTCCAGAGGACCTGAGTTTGATACCCAGCACCTGTATCAGATGGCTCACAACCACCTGTAACCACAGTTCCAGGGAATTCTATACCATCTCCCGGCCTCTGCCTGGCACCTGCACTCATGTACACATATCCACACACATACACACAGGTATATATAATCAAAACTAAAAAAAATATTGAAAACAACTTCTGTAATAAATATATATAGGTGTTTCCTTGACATTATTTCCTAAACAATATCTTACAACAACTACTTACACCACAGTAACAGAATAGTCATCATTCTAAATGATATAGTAATGACTGAAATTATTCTGAGATGTGTATGGGTTATATATAAATACTAACCCATTTTTTATGGGGACTTCAGTATTTATGGTTTTCAATATCTGCAGGGGTTCCTGGAACCAGTCCTCCTGTACTCTAAGGGATGACTGTGTACACCACACCAATTTATGCTTACAGCATAAACCCTTTGCCAAGACTCTTTAAGAATCATGAGGCTTTTGATCTTAGCCATTCTGACAGGTATAAGATGGAATCTCCAAGTCCTTTTGATTTTCATTTCCCTGATGGCTAAGAATGTTGAACATTTCTTTAAGTGTTTCTCAGCCATTTGAGATTCTTCTGTTGAGAATCTTCTGTTTAGTTCTGTACTCTATTTTTTAATTGGATTATTTGATTTTTTTTTTTACTTTTATTGATTCTCTGTGGATTTCATATCATGCACTCTGATCCCACTTATCGCCCTGTCCCCTCACATCTGCCCTCTGCCCTTCCAACCTTCCCCCTAAAACAGCCAAATTTAAAAGAAAAACCAAAAACTAAACAAAACAAAGAAACAGGTCAAAACAAAAAAGAAAGAGACTCTTGTCACGGAAGCTGTATTATGGCTGGTTGAGTCACACAGTTCTGTTCATCTTTACTGGCAAGTGTTCATTGACAGGAGTCATTGGTCTGGCTCAAGCCTATGGCTTCTGCTACACCACCTACAACGAACTCTCACTGGGGCTCCTCTTGGATATCCTGTTGTCCTGTGTCATGGAGAACCTGCTGTTTTGGCTCTGTAGGTTTGTCCCCTTCACATACTCCAACAGTTCATCTGGGAAGTGCTCTAGAGCTGACCCCGGTCAGGACACAGGCGAGCTGACCCTGAAGGTATGAGAGCAGGAGAGTTGCTGCCCCTGCCCACACACACACCTCTTCTGCGTGTGGTGGCATGGATGAGGGAAAGATCCTCCCCCTCCACTCCACACCCCTTGCCACCTGTGGCAGGCAAGTGAGTTACTAGAGTGAGAGAGCTAGCCCTGCTCTACACCAGCTATAGGACTCAGGAGAGATGGACTGGCACCCCATCTGGGCAGTGCACCAGAGCTGACCTTGTGAACCGAGCCTCAGGGTATGAGATATGAGAGTAGGAGAGCTGACCCCGCCCCCCTCATTTCCCCCCTACAGCAATCTGAGCCATACACCTTGCCTGGGCAAAACAGTAGAGCTTGCCCTGGTAATATGAGTGAGGGGGACCAGGATCTGAGGGGCCCAGAGCAGGAGAATTAGTCCTGCTCCTTGCTGTAGGCTGCATTGGGTGAGCTAGACAAAGCAGTGCTGGAGAATTCATTTGGGTAGTGACAATGAGAGAAAGCTAGCAGGCTGACCAATTCAGCTTCCACCCAGGTGCAGAATCAGGGCTATGAGTTGGCCCACCCCAACATCTACCAGATTATTTAATTTTTTGATATCTAGTTTCTTGAGTTTTTCATATATTTTAGAAATCAGCCCTCTGTCAAATGTGGGGTTGGTGAAGAACTTTTCTCGTTCTGTAGGCTGCTGTTTTGTCCTATTGACAGTGTCATTTGCTACTGGTGTTCTAGTCAGGAAGTTGTCTCCTGTAGCAATGTGTTCTCTTCTATCAGGTTCAGTGTAACTAGATTTATGCTGAGGTCTTTGATCCACTTGGATTTGAGTTTTGTGCAGGGCAATAGATATGGATCTATTTGCAGCATTCTACATGCTGACATCCAGTTATGCCAACACCAATGTTGAAGATGCTTTCTTTTCTCCATTGTATAATTTTGGCTTTTTTTGTCAAATGACAGGTGTCCATAGATGTGTAATTTTATGTCTAGGTCTTTGATTTAATTCCATTGATCCACCTGTCTGTTTTTATGACAGTATCATGCTTTTTTTATTTTTAACTATAGCTCTGTAGTAGAGCTTGAAATCAGGGGTGGTGATACTTCTGGAAGTTCTTTCTATCTTAGGTTTTTTATTTTTCCATATGAAGTTGAGTATTCTTTCGAGGTCTGTAAGAATTGTGTAGAAATTTTGGTGGGGAATGCATTGAATCTGTAGATTGCTTCTGGTAAAATGGACCCTTTTACTATGTTAATCCTACTGATCCCTGAGCATGGGAGTTCTTTTGGTCTTCTGATATCTTCTTCAATTTCTTTATTCAAGGACTTGAAGTTCTTGTCATAAATGAATGACAGCTTATTCTGGAGAGGATGTGGAGCAAGGGGAACACTCCTCCATTGCTGGTGGGAGTGCAAACTTATACAGCCACATTGAAAATCAATATGACAATTTCTCAGAAAATTTAATAATTGATCTACCTCAAGATCTAGCCATACCACTTTTGGGTATATACCCAAAGGTTGCTCAATCATACTAGAAGCACACTTGTTCAGCTATGTTCATAGCAGCTTTATTTGTAATAGCCAGAACCTGCAAACAACCTAGATGCCCCTCAACCAAAGAATGGATAAAGAAAATGTAATACATTTACACAATGGAGTATTACTCAGCTGTTAAAAACAATGACATTAAGAAATATGAGGGCAAATGGATGAAACTAGAAAAAAATTGTCTTGAATGAGGTAACCCAGACTCAAAAAGACAAACATAGAATGTATTCACTTATAAGTAGATATTAACTGTAAAGAAACAGGCTACAATCCACAGACCTAGAGAGTCTAGGTAACAAGGAGGGCCCAAGGAGGGAAATACATGAATCACCTGGTAAAAGGGAAATATAAGAGCTCTTGTGGGTGTACTAGGGATGGGTGGAGATGATAACATGAGAGATTGGGTTGGAGGGTATAAGGAGGGGGAGACTACTGAAAGAAAAGGCTGGAAAGGGGGGCATTTTGGGGTAAGGTAGAAACCTAATGCAAAGGAAACTCCCAAGAATCTACAAGGATAGCCCCAGCAAAGACTCCTAACAACAGTGGATGCATAGCCTGAATTTGTCATCTCCTGTGACTGGGTGGGATTTCCAGTGGAGGGATTGGGACTTCAGCCCAGCCACACAACCTTTGAGCTACAGTTTATCCTGTCTATGGTAAGTGCCAGGGTATTAGTGACCACCTCAATTGTCATCAGAGAGCCTTCATCCAGTAACTGATGGAAACAGATGCAGAGACCCACAGCCAAGCATTGGGCCAAATTTAGGGAATCCTGCTGAAGAGAGGGAGGAAGGAGTTTATGAGCTAGGGGGGGGTCAAGGACATCAAAAGGGAACCCACAGAAACAACTAAACTGGGCTCATAGGAGCTCATAGAGTCTGGACTGACAGCCAGGGAGCCTGCATGGGACCAACCTAGGCTCTCTACATATATGTGACAGTTGTGTAGCTTGGTCTACTTGTGGGACTCCTGGCAGTGGGAACAGGACTGTCCCTAATGCTTTGGCTGGCCTTTGGGAACCTATTCCTCATACTGGATTGCCTTGCCCAACCTTAATACAATGAGAGGGGCTTATTTCTACCTCAAGTTGATATGCCATTCTTTGTTGACAGCCATGAGAGGCCTGGCCCTTTCTGAACAGAAACAGAGGAAGAGAGGACTGGGGTATAAATGGGGGTAGGGGGAGGAGATGGGAAGAGAGGAAGAAGGGGAAACTGTGGTCAGGATATAAAGTAAATGAATAAATTTAATTAACAAAAAAATTATAAAGAATCACAAAATGCACCAGGTGGTGGTGGTGGTCACTTTTAATTCCAGCTCTTGTGAGGCAGAGGCAGATGAATCTCTATGAGTTCAAGGCCAGTCTGGTCTACAGAGCATGTTCTAAGACAGTGAGGGCTACACAGAGAAACCCTGTCTCAAAAAAACAAAAAAAGGAAGAATCATGAGGTGATCTCCTCTTACCAAGATAATATGTCCCCTCTCTCTGAAACCCCTTCTGGCCTTACTTTATTCCTTTATGTGACTTTCAAATACTAACTGGTTTTATTGCTGAGGGCCATGGGTGTACACAGCAGATGACAACTAGTTTTCAACAGGTTGACCCATCAGATGAATAATTCTCCAATGGGGAGCCCCATTTGTCAAAGCCATGGAGTTACTGACTGTAAATGACCAGTTGCTTCTGTCTGTAATTTCTTTCATGTGCCACTGCATTTCTTCCCTAATAATTGATATGGGTGTCTTCTTCCCACTGCTTGTGTGTTTGTCTTGAGAAAAATTTCTATCTTTAGGCAAACATATAGCTGTGGATGGTCAGAAAGATGATTCCTGCTTAAGCTGTATAAATTCTGATAATACTAGAATATTTTTCATAACTGACATAGGAAAGTAACAGTATTCTCAGTCACAAAGACAGCTAATTTTAGATTTCAGAACAAATTCAAAACAGACTAGCTGCCCCTGCAGAGAATACCCAAACATAAGTTCAAGTGTTTATTGCTAAATCAAGGTCAGAACTGAAGCAACTTTGGTAAACATAACCCTCTGCAGTAATTCTCTTTCTGCATGTACCCCAACCACTGAAGTTTCTACCAACTACTGTTACTAAGTCCTGAATTTCAGTGTCATTCTCTGTCTGGGAAGAGCTACATGCATGGCCAAGTGTTACTCACTGGCAGGTCAAAGTGACCTCCCTAGCCTGAGAAAAACTGTGTGACTTATCATGTGTTATGAGAATGGGTCGACCCTGAAAATGCAGCATATAATTCTACAGAGTTTGGCTATGAGAGGAGGAGGAGTGAGAGAGTGTGTGAGTGTTGTGTGTGAGTGTGTGTGTGTGTGTGTGTGTGTGTGTGTGTGTGTGTGTGTGTATGCTGAAAGAGAGATGTAGCTGAACATGAAGAAGTGAGAGAGTCAGTGAGAGAGAGAATGAGTGAGTAAAGAGTGAGTGAATGATATAGAAGTGAGAGAGAGAGGGAGAGAGAGAGCTGTGTGAAGGAGCTGCTGCTATATAGAGGAGCTGTGTAAAGATCTAGCTGTGAGTGCGTGTTAGAGTGTTTTGTGGGTGTGCAGAAGGAGCTGAGGAAAGAGAATGAGTAACTAGGCAGGAAAGAGAGCAAGAGAGATTTTCAGAAAGATTCTGAGATGTATGTACGTAAAGAGAGATATATAGCTGTATATAAAGAGATGTTGCTGTGTGGAGACAGATTTTCAGAGAAAGATTTTTTTAAGATGTAGTAAAAGAAAAAGTTACCATCAGAAAGCATGTGTTTCCTTATTTCTTCCCTCATATAGAAAAGGTCTAGCCCTCAGATAGATAGGAATTTTTCCTAAGCCTTGCTTCATCTGTGGATTTTTTTTTTTTTTTTTTTTTTTTTTTTTTTGCATACCCTGGTGGTGACTGGAGGCTGGCCCTCAAGTTAGCTATATTTTATGGTCATTTTGTGCTGTGTTTTCTCTAACAGATGATAAAGTCCATGATGAGAAGACCATTATTTACCACTTCTTGACTCTCCTGAGTTTTATGACCTATTGTCTAGAATAAAAAGTTTACTAATTTAAGAGTTCAAAGAAAGAGAAATGAAAGTTTTGAAAGTAGTAAAGGTAACATGGTTTATTTTGGAAAGTACAGATGGAGGGAGAATGAGACAAAAAATAAGCATGAGAAATATTAGGGAAGAATCATTCTAAAACTTTTAAAGGGAAATAATGTATCATGTTTTGAACACAAAGTATTTTAGAATATTTTATCTTTAAAATTTATTCCTTAGAAAATTCTGTTCTAATTTAAATAGTTTTGTGTTCTCCAGCAATGGAGAACATTTTCATTATGACATAAAATGACTTTAATATTGATTCTCAGCCAGGTGCAATGATAGCTTAAGCTACTTGGGAAGCAGGGACAAAAGAGGCAAGTCATTGTGAACCCAGACATTTGATGCCTGCTTGGATAAGATGTTTAAGAACCCCACTGTTATGTTGAAGGATTAGGGAGGTAGCTCAGGGGGCAAGGTGTGTATTGTGCAAGCATAAGAACCTGAGATTAGGTTCCCAGCATCCCCAAAGAAGCCATGTATGGTGACCTATACCTGTAATCCTGAACCAGGAAGTCAGAGGCATCTACATGAACTCCAGAGCTTGCTGAGTAGCCAGCTCATTGAAATTACTAATCTCTAGAATCAGAAATAGACCCTAATTCAAAAAATAAGGATGAGAGCAATAAAGGGAGATGCCCAATGCCAAATAATAGCTTCTAAATGTGGAGGCACTATTGTATGCACTGCATAAATTCACCAATTATTTATATAAAATGATGTATATTATTTGCTGATCCTTGGGATTAACTTCATAATCAGTTTTCCTCTACAGCTGCTGAGCTGTGTTGCAGTGAATACTGTCTCAGTTCAACCCTAAAGACTTGGAGGTCTACGTGGATGTGTGCAACACACATCACATTCAGGGATTCCACTAGGAGGGCGTGGTCATAATTCCATAGACTGCCAGCAGACTGTGTATCCATCGCTGGGAAAATCCTCAAGACGGTTTGTGCCTACGGCACTTCTCCGTCGGGTGCAGCTGTGCTGATGTGAGACAGGTCGCTCTGGTCTTTCACTGTTGTTTTCGGGCTGCTCTGACACTTTTTTAAAAGTCCCTGTTTCCTTTGAATATTGCAAATTGGAAACCACTCTCTTTTTAAAATTTATTTAAATTAATTAATTATTGTTTCCCAGCCTAATCAGTTTCCCCTCCCTGCCTCCTCTCCTCCCAATCCCCCACTCCCCTGCCTTATCCACTCTTCCTCCTTTCTCTCCAAAAAAGGGCAGGCCTCCCATGTGTATCAGTCAGGCATAGCATATCAAGGTGCAGTAAGATTAGGCACCTCCTCTCCTGCTGAGCCTGAAAAAGGCAACCCAGTAGGAGGAGAGGAAAGGGTCCCAAAAGCATGTAACAGAGTCAGAGACAGCCCCTGCTCCCACTGTTGGGAGACCCAAAGAAGACCATGCTACACAATGTAGCATGTTGCAGAGGGCCTAGATCAGTCCCAGGCAAACTCTCTGGTTGGTGGTTCAGTCTCTGTGAGCCCCTATGAGCCCAGGTTATTTGATTCTGTGGTTTTCTTGTGGTGTCTTTGGCTCCTCTGACTCTCGCGATCCTCCTCTACCTTACAGGATTTCTGAAGGTCTGCCTAATGTTTGGCTATGGGTCTCTGCATCTGTTTCCATCTGTTGCTGGTTGAAGCCTCTCTAATTGCCTAGCAATTGGGCTAGGCAAAAATCTATGAGTATAGCAGAATATCATTAGGAATCATTTTACTGACTTTTTTTTTTTTTTTTTGGCGGTCATGTTTGGCTCTACCCTAGGTCTCTAGGCTGTCACCCTCCCTCTGGTCAGTGTCAGTGGTTGGCTCCCGCTCATGGTATGAGTCTCACGCTGAATCAGTCATTGGTTGGGCATTCCCATAATTTCTATGCCACCTTTACTGCAGCATATCTTGTAGGCAGGGCAAATTGTATGTCAAAGTTTATGAGGCTGGATTGGGGCCTTTCTTAGTCCCTCCACTGGAGGTCTTGCATGGTTACAGGAGATGGCTGGTCCAAGCTCTGTATCCTCCATTGCTAGAAGTGTTAGCTAGAGTCATCCTCATAGATTCCTCCATTACACTAGGTTCCTAGCTCATTCCAGAGATGCCCCTGATTCCAGTTGTTTTTTCCAGTACATTCTATCCATTCTTCACCACCTGATCACTCATGTTCCCATGCCTATTCCCCTATCTATCCCCCCAACACACACACCTATGATGTCTATTCTTTGGGTTTGTGGATTGCAACATTGTTATTCTTCAGTTTATGGCTAATATCCATTTATAAATGAATACATATCATATTTGTCTTTCTGGATCTGGTTTCTTCACTCAAGATGATCTTTTCTAGTTCTGTCTATTTGCCTGCAAATTTCACTATGTCATTGTTTTTAATAGATGAGTAACATTCCATTGTGTAAATATACCACATTTTCTTTATCCATTCTTCAGTTGATGGGCATCTAGGTTCATTCCAGGTTCTGGCTGTTACAAATAAAGCTGCTATGAGCATAGTTGAGCAAGTGTCCTTGTGGTATGATTGAGCATTCTTTGGGTTATATGCCCAGGAGTGATATAGCTAGGTCTTGAGTTAGGTCAACTCCTAATTTTCTGAGAAGTCTCCATATTTATTTCCAAAGTGGCTGTATAAGTTTGCACTCCTACCAGAAATGGATGAGTGTTCCCCTCATTCCACATCTTCACCACCATGAGCTGTCATTTGTGTTTTTGATCTTAGCCATTCAGATATGTGTAAGATAGAATCTCTTTGATTTGTATTTGTCTGATGACTAAGGATGTTAAACATTTCTTTAAGTGTTTTTCAGCCATTTGAGATTCCTCTGTTGGTATGTCTCTGTTTATATGTGTACCCCATATTGGATTATTTGGTTTTTTGATGTCCAGTTTCTTGAGTTATTTATATATTTTAGAAATTAGCCTCTGTCAGATGTGTGATGATTTTTCCCATTCTGTACATTGCTGTTTTATCCTCTTGATGGTGTCATTTGCCTTACAGAAACTTTTCAGCTTCATGTGGTCCCGTTTATTAATTGTTAATCCTAGTGTCTGCATCATTGGTGTTCTGTTCAGGAAGATGTCTCCTTTGCCAATGTGTTCAAGGCTATTTTTCACTTTCTCTTCTATCAGGTCCAGTGTATCTGGTTAGACATCCAGTTAAACCAGCACCATTTTTTGAAGGTGCTTTCCATAGCAGGTCTTTCTTTGGACTCCCAACTCCTGAATAATGCATGGAGACATTTTATTAAACATGAAAGCTTAGCCTTAGCTTACACTTGTTTCCAACTAGCTCTCCAAACTTAAATTAACCCATTTATATTAATCTACATTTTGCCATGTGGCTTGTTACCTCCCCTCAGTTTTGCATATTCAACTTCCTCTGCATCTGGGTGGCGAATCTCCCGTACCTCAGATTCTTTCCCAGAGTTCCTATCTCTCCCCAGAAGTCTTGCCTATCCTCTCCTGCCTGCCTAGCTGTTGGCCTCTCAGCTCTTTATTAAACCAATCTGCAGATGAATTTCTAAATGGTCTTATTAAACAAAAAACATGGAGCCAAATATAGGGATGAAAGCTTTAAAGAGATCAGGGAAATAGGGAAAGCCACCAGCCAACATTACCTCACCAACTCTGCAGCTTCCAAATGCGAGCTACTTCCTGTCTTACCCATGCCTTTATTGCCTTGCTGTTATGCCCTCTCACTGGCTATCTTAGCCCAGCTACCTCACTTCCTTGTCACTGTCTGTCTGTACAGACCTCCAGGTCTCTATGGTTGGTACTTGGATTAAAGGTATGTGTCACCACACTTGGCTCTGTTTCCTAGTATGGCCTTGAACACACAGAGACCCTGCCTGATAAGTGATTGGATTAAGGGTGTGTTTACTGACTTCTTATTTACTTAAAATGGCTGGCCTTTTCCTGATCTCCAGGCAAGCTTTATTATTATTTTATTATTAAACACAAATAAAATATTACCACACCAATCAGAAAGTACCTTGGACAGCTGAGGAAGGACAGAAGCACATCTTCACACAATGTACAAAAAGATTATCCCAACAGCTTTCTTTTTTACATTGTATAATTCTGACTTCTTTATAAAACATCAGATGTCCATAGGTGTGTGGATTTATGTTTGATCTTGGATTTGATTCCATTGATCAACCTGTCTGTTTTTTATGCCAATACCATTCAGGGACAACACTCTATTAATTAATTTTCTGAAATATATTTTCTTCTGATTTCTAAATTTAGCAAATGGCTTTTATCTTAAAATTTTAATCACAATACAGAAAAATGTGTGTGTGTGTGTGTGTGTGTGTGTGTGTGTGTGTGTGCTTTGCGGGGGCCATTAGTGGGGAGGAGATATAGATTTGATCTGCCTTTAGTTAGCTCTTCCAAAATGACAAGTGGTTCAGTGTGTATGTGTGTGAGGTGGGGTGCTGATGTATGAGAAAGTGTGTGTCCTTGCAAGTCTGAGGAGCACAGATGACTATGACATCGTGATAACTCATAGGAAATTTTTTAGCCCTGCACCTGAGGAAATAATCCTGCTTGAGTCACAAAAGGTTCTCAACTGGCATTGTTTCATGCCTAGAAACATCTGCCAGTCCTGATGGGAATGCCCATCAGGAGCTGAGATATGATCAGTGTTCAGAAAAGGGTACCTTTTCTGGGTGAGGAAGGCCCTCCACACTGCCTTGTGATGGCTCTCTCTTCTCTTTTTTTCCTCCTGCCCCAAGTAAAAGGATGGGTTTTGCTCTGAAGTGCCTTGATTTAACCTAAGACCTGATCCATAAAAATAAAATGTGGCTACCTATGAATCTACTGCCCCTTGCCCTTAGATTCCATTAATCTGGAAAGATTAAGTTCATATCTCAGGAGGGAAATCTGAGAAATATCACCAAACTGGGACAGATTTTGCCACAAGCTGTGTTCTTTGAATCCATTTAGTTCCTCTGAAAGAGTCATTACTACCATGCAAAATTGCTCCATTCCCTCATTTTTCTTCTTTTTGTGATGAAGGGTGTAGACATTCATGGATCTCGTTGGGTTATTGATCACCTTTCTGTGGTGTCTCTTTGCATGGCATTTATATCTCATTGTGTGTGCATTTATATCTCATGTGTGTGAAGATGCCCATGTTGTGTAGGTGTACATATGTGTAAGGGTGAGAGACAACTTTTAGAGACTCTCCTCAAGTGCTGCTCACCTATTTTTAGAATTTAGTTTTTGAGACATAGTCTGTCCCTGTCTTGGAACTCACTAAATAGGATGGGCTGTATACAGTGATCCCCAGGTATCTACCTGCCTCTGCCTCCCCAATACTAGGATTACAAATGCGTGCCACTACAATGGCCTTTTAATGGGAGTTGTTAAGATTGAACCCCAGGTCCTTCTGCTTGCAGGGCATGGCCAACTTGAACAACTGAGCTATCTCTCCAGCACCTTCATATGCCCTTTTGGCTATTAACATGTGTTCAGCTCAGTAAAACCTACAGGGTGCACAGGGGAATTTAGAGATGCCTCTTAAATATGAACATACTGGCTACAGATACAGATATGGTGCATAAAACATTCTTGTTGAAATCAAAAGGTGGGTAAGGTTACCTAGCAAGAATGCACAGCTAATGAAGGCACTGACTCTAATTTCTGGTTTTACCATTCCAGTGGGTGGAAAAGCAAAAGTTGGCATGGAATTTGAGGCTTTTCCATTGAAAGGAAAGACAGCTACACAATGGTAATAGAATAAAGGAGGAAGAAATGAATGGGGCTTGTTTAAAGACATTGAGACAGAACAATTCCTTATACAAGCTAATGGAATAGTGAAAACTGACAAACTCAAATGAGGGTGGGGTATAGCTAGAGGTATTGGTGGGGTATGAGATGATAAAGCCATTGGGTGGGGTATGAGGTGAGAGGTGCATTGGGTGGGGTATGAGGTGATAAAGGCATTGGTGGGGTATGAGGTAATAAAGCCATTGGGTGGGTTATGAGGTGAAAGATGCATTAAGTGGTGTATGAGGTGATAAAGGCATTAGGTGGGGTATGAGGTGAGAGAGGCATTAGGTGGGGTATGAGGTGCGAGAGGCATTAGGTGGGGTATGAGGTGAGAGAGGCATTGTGATATGGTAGAGCACAGCTCTAACAGGATCCAAATTTTACTCTTTCAGTTTGCCAATCTCTTTTTGGAATGCCTTCTCTCTTGACAGTTTGGAATTTCCTGAGCTCCATTTTCAGGAAGGACTTGGGTGAGGTGGGTCTCATCATTTTTACTTGTCAAGACATTAATAGCATCTTCTGCACTAGATTTTTTCCACTGCAACTCAAGGAGTCCCTTGTCTGAAGGTGATCATGCAGCTGGACTCTCACATTATCCTGAAGGAGACTGTTGCCCTAAAGGAGTGTTGGGGAATTTTCTTGCTCTTCCTATTCACAAGTGTACTAATGTACCTTAAACATATGCTTCTATTAATGTAATACTCTATTAATACAATTAATGCTATTAATACAATTAATACTCTATTAATACAATATAATGAGATAAACTTTCTGTCCCCAGTTCTGCATGTGAGTCTCATTAAAAGAAAAATATTTTCTACACTTTTCTTAGTCTTTATCATTTTTTTCAAGTATAAGTATTGAATATATGCTGTGTGCAGGTGTGTCTTAGCAGATGTATGCTGCATGGTCTGGCACCTGAAGAGCCCACACTAAAGTAGATGGGATAATAGCCATTTCAGGCCAGAAAGAGTAACTACCTTAATAGATGTTACTTGTAAAGGAGTTGTGCAAGCCAATGCAGGGATGACACCCTATTTCTGATGAAAGAGACTGGTATTCAAACACTGATTCACCTTCATATTTTCAAATGGGTTGTCAGGAAAAGAAATAAGCTTTTCTCAGCTTGATTCATCCCTTCCTCCTTTTTCTTCTCATTTTTTGGTTCTTACTCTGAAATCACTGCATGACTTTCTTTAACACACTGAAATCCCAGTTAAGGGACATTCTCACTGATTATAATGACATATGTCTGTTTTTACAGCTGTAATCTCAGAGTCCTTAATAATACCATGTTTTAAACATTATTCTGAAATGCTAGGAGGTTTCAAGGTGACAGAAAGTAAACATCCAGCTTACATTAAAAAAAAATAAGAGAACAATTATAAGACTTTCAGCAATTTGTAACTGATCATAGGCATGCCATTGAAAATCTCAAGCTCTTGAGTTAAAATGAAATTCCCCAGGGGAAACTAATTCAACTAGGCATGTGTGTGTACATTAGAACCAAATGGAGGTACTGTACTGGAAAGGCAATGAGCTGGCTTGTGAGAGGCTGGAGACCAAGTGTTCGAACATCTACTGGCTTCTGAGGCCTAACAGGAATTGTTTCCCCAGTGGAATGTGTTTGGGGAGTTTGCACTTGTGTTCATGGGCACCTCTGACATGTGAGACTCAGAGGACTTGACATTGCCTCCATTGTCACTATAGACAGAGTTCCTGAGCTGCTCAGCTCGAGTTGCTATTCTACAGCTAACAAGACTGGTGAACACATGCTGTTAGTGAAAGTAAATGATGCTTTAGGAGTCTTCTGCTCTGAAATGGAAGTCATTGGCCAGATAACTTGGATCAGAAAGTGCTATATCTTTTCACTCAACTAGGTGACTTGTACACTGTGAAAACAGTACACACCTTTCCTGGTTCTGATCCTTTCTATAGTGTATACATTCTACTTCTGGGCTCTGTGGAAACCTTCAGGAGACATCTTAACAGGCTTCTACGGCACAAATATGATTACTTTAAATCAACTATTGGGAATTTTAGTGTTACCACAGCTGGGTGTGGAATTTCTTTACTTTGGAACAGTGGTTCTCAACCTTCCTAATTTGGGGACCCTTTAACCTAGTTCCCTGTGTGTGGTGACCCCCAACCATAAACTTATTTAATTGTTACTTCATAACTGTAATGTTGCTACTGTTATGAAACATGATGTAAATATCTGGTATCCAGAGTATCTGATTTTGACACCCCCCCACACCGAAAGAGGTTGAGATCCACAGGTTGAGAACCAATGCTTTGAACAGACTTAAACACCCCCAAGACTAATTAGACGATTTCAGCTGTGAAGAGTGCCATCTCACTGTGCATCTGCTTTTCGAGTTACATTGATGGAACTTTAATCTCTTCCTTTCATACTATCTATTGTCTATCAGACTGAAGATCCACTTTCATGAAAGATTTGTATTTATTTTGTTTTAGGGAGATTTTTGACACCTGAATCATAGTGGTATTGATATTCTCTGCAGGTTAGACTTCAATGAAGTAATATTAAAATACAATTAATGAAGTATTAACAAATAAATTGAGTTTATAACAGCTACTATTTCCCTATATCATTCATGACAACCATAGACTCTTACTTTGTGTGTAGTTTCATACTTAGTAACCGGTTACTCTGAGTAGGCACCATCAGTGTATTCTCAAAATAAAATAAGTGGGGAAGACTGTAATTAAATACCATTCACAGAATGGTATTATGAATTTCTCTGCTCTCATGAAAGTTTGTTTCCACTTTAGGTAATGCATTTTCTCTTACAGGCATTGAAATTCTAATGGTAGTCTGATATTTAAGATTAAAAATGAATACTGGACACTGATCAAAAACAACTTTGGGAAGGGAGGACTTATTTGATTTATAGGTTTTACAGTCACTCATGAAAGGAAATGAGGGCAGGAACTCAAGGCAGGAACCAAGGGGCAGACATTGAATGAAGCAGAGGCCATGGAGAAGTGCTACTTACTGGCTTGCTTTTTCCAGCTTGCTGTCGACTTTTTATATAACTCAGCATCACTTGCCTAGGGCTGGCACCACCCACAGTGGGCTGTGTCTTTCCATATCTATCATTAGTCAATAAAATGCCCCATAAGGCCAATTTGATGGAGTTGTTTTCTTATTTGAGGTTCTTTCTTCCCAGGTGACCCTAGATTATACCAAGTTGTCAAGACAACAACAGCAACAATAACAGCAACATCTAACCAGCACAAAAAACTGAATAGAATAAAGAGTTTCACTTCTGTTTTTATACCCTGTATGTTTTCATTTTCCCCCCTTGGGTCTTGGCTGCAAGGTATAAGCAAACAGATTAATCTTGATTAGATTTGGTTATCAACAAATAACTGTTGTGTACAAACCAATGAAGGGCCATGTAAAGCAAAGGAGTTTAGAGTCAATGTGATGATAGAGGATAAACTATTGATACCACCAGAGCAAGAGCATAATACGTTGTAAACACATTTTAAGACAATTAGTCTGGAAAGAAAGAATATCATAGGCTATTAATAAGCACGATAGATAGGAAAGATGAAGACAAATAGACAGTATTTGAGGCCTGTGGAGAAGCTGGCATCAAGTCAGGAATGTTCTTTTATTCCAGACATCACTCAAAACAAATTACAAGGAGAGGACTGGACTCAAACTGAGGAGACCTTTCATAATGTGAAGAAAACATTTTCAGAAAATTACAGAAACCAACGTCAGACAGAAAAGAAAATACACAAGAAGTTTCTCAAGATATAAAACATGATATGGGAAAAGAGGTCTGAGAGAATGAGAGAATGAGAGAATGAAGGAATAGCTACAAGAAGAAACAGAGTTTTCTAGATTTGTTTTTTATTTTTAAATCTGTGTACCTGTGTAAGTATAGGCACACGAATGCAGGTGCCCACAGAAGCCAGAAGATCCCTGCAGCTAGAGTTACAAGCTATTCTGAATTGCCTAATGTGTGTTGTGGGAACCAAACTCAAGTTCTTTGCAAGAGCAACAAGTGCTCTTAACCCCCAGACCACCTCTCCAGCATGAGCAGTATTGTTTTTATTTGTTTAGTTTGTAAATTCATGAACAATTATGTGTGAGAGGAAATATGCATGAGGTTGAGTTTTGGTCAGCACTGATGTGAGCTTGGAGGGAAAGTTAGCATCCCAGAAAGTAGAAATTCTGAAAATGCAGCCTTTTAACTAGAGACCTTATGAGCCTAGAGAGTCCACAGTTAAATAGACAGATGTATTATATACTTGGGAGTTCAGGAAGTAGGTTGATTTCCTGCTGATTGCCTTTGTGAATTCGTCCACCCCCCCAAAAAAGCAGACATGTCACAAGAGCTCTAAGTAAGGTAAATGAGGACATGCTTGGGTTTCTCTCCCAGAAGCAGAAAGCAGCCTGTTCTTGGTTTGCAGAAAGAAGCCAAAATAAAATCACAAAGGGGCAAAGGAATTCTCATTAGTATCTTCAGGAGTCAAATTGTGCAGTTACAGCTGTTCCCAGCAGGAAAGGAAGCCACAGTATCAATGGCTGGTGATGGAGGAGCAGAGAACAGAAGACAGAAAGGAAAAGTACTTACAGTACATATGCAAAGAGAATGGACCCACCTGCCTGGGAGGAGCCTAGTTACACACTCAGTGTTTGCCTGAAGGCTTTAGATGTTCAGTTTCAAAGGCACACATGCTGGCCAAAGTCTGTCGAGTTGACAGTTTTGGAATGGATAATGATCTCAAGCCAACTCCCTCCCCTTCACCCAAGCAGAATCCTTCAACCACCCCCAGTAATTGCTTAGATCTTTAGCACAAGACAGAGGATCCTGTCATTTGGGACCTAAGGCTCCAGGGAAAAGGTGAGAGGCACTTCTCCCTTCACAAGCTGTGGGAAGGCAATTGTCTTCTCCTGTTTTCAACTTTCTGAGCTAATGCTGTGTGAGTGTGTGCATCTGTGAGTGTGTATGTATATGTGTGTGTGTGCATCTGTATGTGTGTGGGCACCTGTGTGAGTGTGCATCTGCGTGTGTTCATCTGTGAGTGTGTGTGCATCTGTGAGAGTATGCATCTGTGTGTGTTCATCTGTGAGCGTGTAACTGGAGTTTTCCTGGTCCTGCCTGGCCCGCAGTCAGGACAAGTCTCTCTCACCTGCCAGTCCCGAAGCCATTCAGATCCAACCAAGTAAACACACAGAGACTTATATTACTTACAAACTGTATGGCCATGGCAGGCTTCTTGCTAACTGTTCTTATATCTTAAATCAACCCATTTCTATTAATCTATAAGGTGCCACATGGCTCGTGGCTTACCAGTATCTTATCATCTGTTTCTCATTGTGGCGGCTGGCAGCATCTCTGTCTCAGCCTTCCTCCTCCCAGAATTCTCCTCTCTCCTTGTCCCACCTATACTTCCTGCCTGCTACTGGCCAATCAGTGTTTTATTTATTAACCAATCAGAGCAACACATTTAACATACAGAACATCCCACAGTAAGCGTGTATGCATCTATATGTGTGTGCATCTATATGTGTGTGCATCTATATATGTGTGCATCTGTGTGAGTGTGCACCTGTGTGAATGTGCATCTGTAAGTGTGTGTGCATCTGTGTGTGTGCATCTGTATGTATGTGTGCATTTGTGAGTGTGTGTTCATCTGTAAGTGTGTGTGCATCTATATGTGTATGTGCATTTGTAAATGTACACATGCATGTGGGCTCATACCAAAATTCTCACTCCACAGCACACTTTTCTTGTTTATGTCTTTCCTTTCAGTAAGTATATCTTAAGGGATGAATCCTATGCCAAATTTCAGATGGCTATGCTTTTGAATTACCCTGGTCCTGGACCTGATGAGCTAAATATAGTGTCTAATTTTTTTCCCCTCTTGACAAAGACCTTTACTCTTGCTGAAATTATTCTCTATTTGAAAAGTCAAAATAGGATCTAGCTCAAATTTAGTTTAGACAGTTTATTTTCCTCATCTTTCCTAGTTATAGAAAATGTAATATTTGAAATACAAGTACCTATCATAAATCAAAATTGATGTGTAAGCACAAAAGAAGCATTTTTGAAATGACTCCCTCCCCTGGTGCTCCTTAAGGGACAGATGAGATGGTAAATGGGACTTAATTTTTATCATAGGCACATCTTTCTCCCTTTCTCTAAGATGCCCCGTTTTCTTCTCCGGTTCCATCTCTCAGGTTTTACCTTCCCAGATGCCAGTGGGAGGCCCACAGCTCTTGTCAACCTTACTTTTCTTTAGTTCAGTGCTGGGACAGGACCACATTTTCTCTTCCTCATTTTGAAGAATCATTTTTCTTGTTTCTATTATCTTTGCGCCTGCCCTGTTTGGGTGGTAAGCAAGACAGCAAGTTGTTGTGTAGTGCCGACTTTCAGGCATGGCGGCTGTCATTCATCAGAAAGGCTGTGACAGTTTGAAAGAGATCTTTGAGGCCAGGCCTGTTGACTGTTGATATTCCCTTACGGAAGGAGAAAAGGAGGTCATTGGTCCCCCACCAAAGATTCCAGCTGCTCCCTCATAAACTTCCCAGCCTATTCTATGCAATTCTGCCCTCAGTGACCATGGCCTCATGGCCTTATGGGATGCTAGATTATATAGACAGCAGAGAGGGAAGTCCATATCTATAGCTATGTGCAGTGAGACTTGGTGTTATGGATATTTTGGAGTCACCCATGATCCTGTGAGCAACCCTTCACCCATGCTCTGCAATTAAGCCCAATAAACGTATTAGTCCCAAAGGTTGGGTTTTGCTGGGATTGTTTTGTCATTGCTGCTCTGTCTGAGGGGGGTGGGAGCATTTGTTCATGTCTCCTCAGGAAAAATTTATGCAACCAAAGTCTTTAACAGTTCATCTTAAACTTGCTCTAAAAAACAGAGCAGTGAATGATGCAACAAGGATGCCTTTGACAGAGTGGGGGCAATTACCTAAGGACAGCAAGGCTAGAGATATCCAACCAGACTGTAACACATGTAATGTATGAGGATAAACATGTAGAAACAAATGTGAGTACATTTAAGATGTTATTACACACAGAAGCCGAGACTCCTGGGTCATGAGCACAGAATTTCCTTGAGCTTCATTTCCCTTTTTGTAATGTTTAGATTGTAACAGCATTATAGTAAAAACATATGTGTCCTCATGCAAGCAAGGGTCTTTGAACACTATTAATTCTTAGAGCCATGATCCTGCAGCAACCTTGGGGAGAGCTGAAGGCTTGCCAAAATGGGGCCTGGGGAATTTGATTCTTTTTTCTGTTATAGCTCAGGCTTTGGAAAGTAGCATTAGAATTTACTCATGATTTGGTCAAAATCAGGGTGATAACTTTTTAGACAAAATAATCATTTTTATTTACTGCTTTTATTAGCCCTACTCTGTTTATGATTCAGGCATCCACTTATCCCTTCTCTCTATAAAAAGATCAGGAAACAGTGACTTGCTTGTCCTATCTTGGAGGCAACCATCATGCTGACTGTGCCCTTGCTTGTTTTCTCAGTGGAATGTAGAAGTGTCTGTCATCCTCTGTGTGAGGACATGTTCCACCTCCTTTGGGAATGGGTCCCAGGGAAGGCAGAAAGCTCAGAGCCTACTCGGAGTATCAAGGTGGTGGGATTCTAGCTCCTGGAAAGGTTCCTTAGTTGTGGGAAGGATGCTCCTTCCTTTCAACACGCAGGCTGCAAAGTTGCCATGTAGGCTTTGTTCCACTTTCTGTTATGAGCAGTGTTCTTGGGGCAGAAGGTGGGGATATCGGCAAGATGTTAGACTGAAACTAAGGGCCTTGGTTTTAACCTCATGCTTGACCATCAGGCAGATACCAGTAAAGTGAGTAATTGTGTATCATCAGAAAAGATTATTGTGTGTTTAAATTGCCAAGATCCTGCATAGCAATTTGTGTCAACTCTTAAATTATACTTCTTACTTGCCTCTTGCCTGCCCTACTCTGGGACCTTCTTGTGCCCCCTCTGGTCACAACTTGTCACTGCGAGTTGTATTACACAATCCAGCTGTAGCCACAATATACAAAATTTACAAAGTAGTGCATTGTAGCCCAGGTCAGTCCCAAATGCTTTAATCTGAATAAGTAGTGCCAATATTTAATGAGGGAATTTCACAGGTTATTCCAGTGTAGCAGAATGTCTGACACTCTTGCATACGTTTTCTTGCTGCGGACACTGTGGTCTTGGGATCCATTCAGCATAGTGGACCCTGGCAATTCAGTACAGAGCCTGCTTCTCCATGCTTTTTGCCTCCATGTAACAGAAGTTTATTAGAAATATTCAGTTTATGTGCATATCAGGGTGGATGTATGATAATTTCTGCTATAAATATGTGCCCCCAAAGGAATTACAAAATTTTTTGATAGCAGATCTTTAGTAAATGTGTATGACAATGATGTGTTTTCTTTACATTTTTCGTAAATCACAGGCAATATAATTTGTTTTCCATCAGACAAGTTTTTGTGGTTTAGACTGTAGGATACTAAAACCTGAGGTTTAATTTTCATATGGAGTGAATATGCTTGCTTGTACTGGTTAAATCTAGAGAATTATTACATAGAAGTATTAAAAAAAAAAGGTGCACAGTACATTGATACCTGAGGTGTGCTGTGTGTGCCTAGCAATATATACTGCTTCTCTGTTCTTACATGGTGTTCCCAGAGCAAACACAGACAGTCTATCACAATGAGAAATTATGCCACTTCACCAATGATAACTTTTTACAGTGTGATGTAAAAACAGATTTTATGTTTGTTCTTGATTCCAGCTTGAATGCCTAATTACCGAATAGCAGCAAATAATAAACAAATGAACGCCCAGAGAAAGGACTTGGTGAGCCCGCGGTAGAGCAGTAGTAGCTTGCTGTCAGGAGCTCAGGTTGCTGGGAGCTGCTTTTTGTTTGTTTGTTTGTACTTTGTGGGGTTTGATAAGGCCCCGGTTCCATGACGCCTGTCTTATCTGTCACTTCATCAGGAAATGGCAAGATGGTGAGTTTCAAGAAGGTTCCTGCTCCAGAGAGACCCATGACCTCTTAACAAGTGAAAGGCCCTTCTGTGGCGTTCAGCTGACCAATGGACTTGTTGTATTTGGGAGATTTCTTCATGAGCCAGCCACACTCTGGCTGGCCTCACAGGGCTTCAGGAACCCAGCACTGTCCTTGGCTTCACTGCCAGGTACAACTTTCTTGTTCTTTTGGAAATGTGAAAGAGACATCATAGATCTGAAAGCCCATATTTCATATAAAAATAGCATCTCCTCTTCCCTATGAGCATATGTCCCTTCTGTTAATCGGAACAATCAGGGACTATTCCTAAGAGATCATTCTAATAAGGTACCAGGATGAAATATTGAGAAAGAAATTGATTTTCTGTGGAAAGTAAGGAGACAAGAAATGATCAAGAATAAAACCCCCACAAATTAAATGTATTATAGACAAAGCACACGAAATAAGTATGCTCCCATCCCCTTTGTGTTTTCCAGAACAACTCTCTACTGCAAAGCCACAAAGTGGCACAAATACAAATACATCCATTTGCCTGCTGGGATTAAATCCCTCTAATTACACAGCCCCACTTGATATGGAGGGCCGACGCATCACCTCTTGTTTTTTTTTTTTTTCTTTCGCAATCATTGTTATATCCGTGCTCTATAATCAGCGTTCATCACAGCTAATTAGAGCCTCCTCGTCTGTTGTTCCTGAGACCTGACATTCCTAGAGTTCAACTGCAAATTCATTTTAAATGTCTCTGGGCTCCCGGGGGAAATGAGAATGCTAAAGTTGTATTATTCCCAAATGGCTTTTTGAAATTTTAATGTACTGTGATTTTCTTCTTTTTTATGGAATTTAAATGATTAGTCACAGAGCAAGAAAGCAAGTCCTACTTAAAACTTTTCAGAGCTGGTCTGTGATTTACAGTTTAGAAGGAGCCACAGTCTTTCTTCTTGATAAGGGTGCTGTTCCCGGAACAGATCACATTGCCTTAGAAAAAGACTCAGTGCTGATTCCTCTTTGAGGAGAAAGGTGATGGCCAGAACACCAGTTAAGTCTGAGGGTCTATCATAAGAATGTAATCTATGTTCCATATAACTCAAGGTTTCTAACTCATGGCCAGGCTGTTTCACTTGGCCATCCCACCTTCTGTTACTAAGGTGACCATAACCTTTGAAACCTTATTAAAAAGTAAACCTAAGTTAGCATCAGGCATTCTTTACAGTGATCACTGTGTTGCCCTGCCCCATTTTCACCATTTGCTCATAGTTTATACATCCTTTCTGCTATTAGTGACATTACTGTAGATTAAATCGTTGCCAAACTAACAGACAAACTTGTACTACTGGGCAAGCATTTGCAGTCATCAGAAGCAGGGTTCAAGCACAGATGATCCATGCATATGAACACATAATTACAGTGAGGTCTTGAAGCCTCTATAGACAGGAGCTGACTTCACAGCTATGGTGAGTTTGTAGAGAGCTGGAAACTCAGGGAGAAAATAAGGAAGACTTCCTGGCAGGAGTGATAGTCATACCGAGAGGCAAAGGTACTAGTCAGAGATAAGATGTATGGGGTGTCATTCTGCTGTTGTTCTAAACACTTAAAAAGAGGATTGTCTCCTTTAAATCTCAAGAAAACCTTATAAAGCGCTGCAGGGTACTTCCACTTGGTAGACAAGGGAACAAAAGGGTATAAAGTTAGGTCTTGGAAGAAGTACACCACAGAGTTTACTTTTTAAAGATATCTGTAATAGCAGCACCCTTTCCAGAATGTTTCAACAATTTTGCGGTTGCTTCATTAAGACAGGAGCCCTTTGTGTGGATCTGCATTCTGTCATAGTCTCATGAGAAACTAACAGAACACAGCAGGAAGTAATGCTGTGGTTGTTTCAAAGGTTAGGTCAGGAATGAAGGTCCACACCCACTGGAACATTGTTCTGGAACTCTGATCTTCTGTAGCTCTGCCAATCCATCTGCCCATGGCTGGCATGCTCTGAGGAGATGGAGATAGCTACCCTAAGGAAGAGACCATCAGGTAAAGCTTAGGTTTAAAGGGAAGAGGGAGGGAGGGAGGGAGGGAGAGACAAAGAGAGAGAGAGGAGGGAGGGAAGGGGAAGAGGAGGAGGAGGAGAGACCAAACACTAGCAGCTTCTAGGGCTTCCAGCTCCAGCCACAATATTAGCTGCACCCAAGAAAATGAACTGAAAGCAAGACGGCCTGGACAAGCCACAGAAACTGCCAGATAACGAAGTGACTATAGTTTCAGCCACTGAATTTGAGGGTGATTCCTTACATAGAATCACTAATAGAATACCACCAAAGAGAGCTGCAGTCGTAATTTAAACTTTGGCTCCATTGCACCTTCCTGTGTCCTGGTATGTAGGAACACTCCTTCACATCCTTCACATGGAGGAATGCAAGAAAGAAAGAAAGAAAGAAAGAAAAAGAAAGAAAGAAAGAAAAGAAAAGAAAAGAAAGAAAGAAAAAGAAAGGGAAGGAAGAAAGAAATTATTACTTTAGATTAGTCTTCTGAGAGGCAGGAAACACATTTGCACTAAGGCTTTTTTTTTTCTCCAATTTAAGGTTGAAAATTAAACAAAGGAAGCAAAAAAGTAAAATTTCTGGAGCTCATAAACACACCAGTTGTCAGGACTGTAACTAGAGTTTTCCTGCCTGGCCCACAGTCAGGACAAATCTCTGACACCCGCCAGTCCCACAGCCACTCAGACCCAACCAAATAAACACAGAGACTTATATTGGTTTAAAACTGTATGGCCGTGGCAGGCTTCTTGCTAACTGTTCTTACAGCTTAAATTAATCCATTTCCATTAATCTATACCTTGCCACATGGCTCGTGGCTTACCGGCATCTTCACATGCGGCTTGTCATCATGGCGGCTGGCAGTGTCTCTCTGACTCAGCCTTCCACTTCCCAGCTCTATTCTCCTCCTTGTCCCGCCTATACTTCCTGCCTGACCACTGGCCAATCAGTGATTTATTTATTGACCAATCAGCAACACATTTGACATACAGACCATCCCACAGCACAGGACTGTAAAAGCTGACTGTCCAGTGACTGAGGAGATGCATGGCACATCTCTAGAGTGATAAAGTCACACATCTCTGGAATGTTGATGTCACATCTCTGAAGTGATGATATCACGTCTCTGGAGTGATGACATCATATCTCTGGAGTGATGAATTCCAACCATATTAAAATGATGTAGTGTTTAGACTGGATGGAAACTAATATTTCAAATCAGGCAATAATTTCTGATGAGGCAGATAGGATGAGAGAAGACAAGTTCCTTTTAAGGCAGAAAGCTTGGATTTTGGTGAGAGGAAATATAGCCCTTCCTTTTTTAGTCAAAGCAACTCCTTGAGTTCATGCACCCCAGGAAACCAGCAAGCTTTTTAGAGATGAACTTCAAAATAATAAAGTCTTCCTCCTTGGATGCTGTGGGATTAACATAAAGACATTTACTAAGTAAGGTGCTGAGAATGATTTCTTACTGTCTCAGTTTCTTTATTTATAAAATATAAAGTAATAGCTGAACTTTCCATCCAGGAATTGTTTGCACTTGTCATGTATTCAACCAAATGATTTTTCTAGATACCTAAAGTAACAATTTATCTCCTGGACATGTCTCAGGATACATCAATATTGTGTGTAAAGCAGACACTGCACACTAAGGTCACATCTGTGGCTACCATCAGCCTGTGATGAAGACTATTTGGGAAGCTAACCAAGGGATGACTTTGGGACAGCACATTGTACTTCACTTTGGAGGCTCATTGGCCTGCCTGCCTTCCTCCCACCTTCCCTCCTTCCCTTTTCTCCCTCCCTCCCTTCCTCCCTCCATCCCTCCCTTCCTTTCTTGAATGTTAGAATAATTTGTCTTCGAGAATGTCACACATGGACACTGCATCTATGTCACTTCTACCTCCCCCCACAACTTCTCCAGTGTCCCCACTCCCAAAGTCATGGCCTCTTCTTTAATCATTTTTGTTGCACATGTATATGTATGTACACACATATATATTTATAACGTACAAAGTACATTTCATGTTGCCGGTATGTACATGTGTCCATGGCTGCCCATTTGGGATTGGACAACCTGTGTTGTCCATGGCTAGAGGAGACTGATTCTTCCTCTCTCAGCAAGCTTGATCACTTGTAGCTCTTCATGTGATTTCTTAACATTGCTCTGTGATGGAAGTTTCTCCACCCACTATGATGACTCACACAGTTTTATTCAACCTTATTAATTATAAGGTATACTTTGTCTCTCTGATTTGTGAACTTCGAATACTACTCTGAGTGTAAATTTTAGTGACAATGTCTATTTTATAAAGTGATAAAATGCAATCATATTTATATTATGTTGCAATATATGCCTATATTTGTGTTTTTGATAGCCTAAGAAATGTGAAGAATAGATGAATTACTTTTATCTTAAAATATTTATTTGTTTTATGTGTTGGTGAGAGAGACACAGAGAAATGGGGGGATAAAGAGAAAGAGCTCTCAATCGAAAGATGTGAGAGTGGACAACTTTGCAGGAGGTGGCTTTCTCCCTCCACCTTCTTTTTGAGACAAAGTCACTCTTGTTATTTCTGCCACTGTGCTGTGCATGGGAGCTTTCAGCCTATTCTCCTGTTGGTGCCTCCCAGAACTCATGTGAGGTGAAAGTTCTGGGACTGGGGTTGCCGATGTGAGTCACTGCGCACAGCATTTGTGCATGGGTCCAGGGGATCAAACTCAAGTTTCCAGGAGGTCTTCCCAGTCAGTGTTTTTATTCACTGCACCTCAATAGCTTAGTTTTACTTTTTTAAAATCATTTTTTTAAATTATGTTGTACACTTGTTCCTGTGGCTTTTTCCTCATGAAAGTATAGTAAGCTCAGGTGTTACATAAATCATGTCATTCAATTGAGCAACGTTTTTGCAGTGAATTGATGAGGATTATTTATAAACTGCACAAAGAATTTGAATTAAAGGTAATTTGTTTTAAAAGATCACTTTACTATAAATAGAACAAATGTTTTAAAGGAGAATAAAAGTTTAAAGTAATTACCATTGGTAAAATGATGATAATACTAACTGGAAGTCTAGTTTATTGAACCTTCAGTATGAGGTCATCAGTTTTGCATAATAATTCATTTAATTTTTCAAAACAATAATGGAGAGGGTATTAATGTCATTACACTCATTTTATGGATGCAGCAAAGGGAAAGGAAAAATGATACATGAACTAAATAAAAGAAGATCTTCAATCCAGCTCCTGTACATGTCTGTCTCAATTTTTTTATTGCTGTGAAGAGACAGAGTGACCAAGGCAACATATAAATTATTTAATTAGGGGCTTGCTTACAGTTTTGGAGGGTCAGGCCATAATTATCATAGCAGAGATAGTGGCAGCAGGCAGGCATGGTGCTGGAGAAGTAGCTGAGAGCTTATAGCTGATCTACAAGTTGCAGGCAGAAAGAGTGATCTGGGCTTGGATTGAGCTTTTGAAATGACACATTAAGGCCACGGCTGCTCCAACAAGGCCACATTCCTAGTCCTTCCCAAATGGTTCTAATAACTGGGGACCAAGCATTCAAATCTATGTCAATCTAAATCAAGTCTATGGGGGCCATTCTGGTTCAAATTCAGTGTCTTTATCTTTACTCTCACTGTAGTTAACATGCAACTGTTTATTTCAATAGATATTTTCAATTTAAAATATGCTTATAAAACCTCAAATATTCTATATAATTAGTGTGGAGGGCAGAGTCTCACACAGCCCAGAATGTCTTCAAACTTGTTGCTCAAGTCTGGGATAATGAGCAGATGCCACCACATTTAGTTTTATGCAGCTTTAGGAATTGAATTCAAGGCTCGTGCATTCTAGTGCATTCTCTACTAACAGAGCTACATCCCCTACTCTAAAACCTCAAATGTATCTCAATTTCTTAAATTTATTGCATTTTTCTGTTGGTTTGTGTGTGTGCACATAGGCATGTTTGTTCACCACTAGGGGTCAGAGGACAAATTGAGGAAGTCGATTGTACCTTGTACGTCTTCAAGAGAGAATTCAGGTCATGAGGTGTTTGTTGTAGCAGGAGCCTTTGCCTACTAAACTCAAAGTAGCTTAGCCATGAACAAGTAAAGACAATATTAAGAAGGTGAATAACTTTTTAAGCTAGTTACTTAGTTGGGAGATTTGTTGCAAGTTTTGTGAGCTGTGCCAAGCTTAAAGAAAGCATGCTGTAGGTACAGTATTTCCATAACTTTTATTAAACTTCTTAAAAATAATAGTAGATGTGTAGGCTGCATTACATGGATGCAGCCACATATAATGGCCTTGCTCCCAGTGCTTGTGTGTATTTGTTTTAAGCAGCAGAGTTTATGGTAGAATTCTTCTATGAACATGTACCCTGTGTTTTTCTTTTTTTCTTCACAATTTTCTTCACTACATAAACTGCTGAGTCCTTTTAAATAGTCTTCTTTGAAAGAAAATATAGCAAAGAATTTGTTTTTCATAGCAGATAAAGCACTCAGGATAGATTTCAAAGGGAAAGAGGATTTTCACAGCTATGGTAGTCAGTATTTTAATGGATGGCTGTCACACTCTTTAAAATGAGTGAGAAGCAGAGATGTGACCCGACTCACATAACAGTCCAGAGACAGACAGTGGGTGTTCAGAACCACAAGTTTGCTGCCCTATTGACTGGTGGCATGGCTTTTCATTTCTCCTTTCTGTCTTCATCAACATTGATAAATAGGAGAAGACACTCAGTTGAACCTCAAGAGATTTGTGGAGGTCTAGATAATTTTTTGAGATCTTCTTTTGTAGCTGGAGTTTTCCTACCTGGCCCACAGTCAGGACAAATCGCTCTCACCCGCCAGTCCCAAGCCGCTCAAACCCGATCAAGTAAACACAGAGACTTATATTGGTTACAAACTGTATGGCTGTGGCAGGCTTCTTGTTAACTGTTCTTACAGCTTAAATTAATCCATTTCTATTAATCTATACCTTGCCACGTGGCTTGTGGCTTACCGGTACTTTACATCTTTCTTATCCTGATGGCGGCTGGCAGTGTCTCTCTGACTCTGCCTTCCACTTTCCAGCTCTATTCTCCTCCTTGTCCCGCCTACACTTCCTGCCTGGCCACGGGCCAATCAGTGATTTATTTATTGACCAATCAGCAACACATTTGACATACAGACCATCCCACAGCACCTCCCCTTTTCTTTTCTTAAAAAGGAAGGTTTTAACCTTTACACATCTCCAAAGTCAGCTTGGTATATTTGGGAATTTGGGCGTAGCTTCTCTTACTACTTCCTGCTGGAGGGGGGCGCTGTATCTTCTGGGCAAACAAAGAAAATTTTAGGATCATGGAGTAGTCCGTGAGGCTGTATCATCTGAGCCAGTTGCCTTGAAACGGTTTTGGATGTTGGATCATCTGGGCCATGGTGTCATCAGAGACCTTTCAGGTGGTCTTGGCTGGTCAAACCTGATGTGTCTTAATCTGGAACAAATCCATAGCCTCTGGCTTTCTGTGGAAACAAAAGCAGAGTCTCCTTTCCAAAGTAACATATCCTTATATACAAATTTTGAAGTCAAGGTACCTTTAAAATTTACATTTTGGCATAATTGAACAGCTTTTACAATCAAATGTTTTTTTGCAGTTAAAAATCCTAAAAACAACACAATCCAGATTCTCTGTGTAATATTTATCTTCACGTGGCTTATTTTTTTATATTAATTTTACTGTTTCGTTAAAGACTTTATTTTTTAAAACTATGTATTTGTTTCTATACTGTATATATCATCTTTTTTTGTCTCTTTTAAGCCTATGTATATTTTATACATATTTTAAACTATTACATCTGAATCTGTCTTATTGTGAATCTGTTGCTTTAAGCTGCAGCAGCTGTGGCTGCTGGCTCCGCCCACTTCAGCTTCCCAACATGGCGGCGGTACTGTAGTTTTCCGCCAGCTCTGGGAGCTATCGTGGGTCTATGCTTTTATCCAAGCAGCGTGTAGCCCAGAAACCTCTTTTTTTGTTTTGTACTAGCAAAGGCTAAATCCACAATGTAGCTTAATGTGCCACTTGCAGAGGCCTCATTCCCGCCATACTGCAGGTCCAGCACGCACGCTAGGAACCCACAAGTAGCTCAAACCGGCAGCTGCCACTCATTTGAGAGAGACAATTAGGAAGCTGTTTTTAGCTCCGTTTTAGAATCGTTTTTTTCAGGTTTTAGGTGGAAACTCTTGCCCCACGTTGGGCGCCATTTGTAGCTGGAGTTTTCCTACCTGGCCCACAGTCAGGACAAATTGCTCTCACCCGCCAGTCCCAAGCCGCTCAAACCCGATCAAGTAAACACAGAGACTTATATTGGTTACAAACTGTATGGCTGTGGCAGGCTTCTTGTTAACTGTTCTTACAGCTTAAATTAATCCATTTCTATTAATCTATACCTTGCCACGTGGCTTGTGGCTTACCGGTACTTTACATCTTTCTTATCCTGATGGCGGCTGGCAGTGTCTCTCTGACTCTGCCTTCCACTTTCCAGCTCTATTCTCCTCCTTGTCCCGCCTACACTTCCTGCCTGGCCACGGGCCAATCAGTGATTTATTTATTGACCAATCAGCAACACATTTGACATACAGACCATCCCACAGCATTCTTTGTTCCCTGCTGACTGGAATAGAGAGAATCAGGCTGATTGTTAAGTGAAGCCACATTCACATTACTGTAATAGTAATCTACAACTTAGGTTATACCTAGAAATCATTTCTACATATTATCTACAATCTTCAGAAGAGGTATTTCTATGTACTTTTGATGGAATGCCATAATGTCAACAATGGAATTAGAAGGATGTAAGACATGGAATACATGCATTTTCTAGTGATACGAAGTGATGCAATAGGTCACTTTAACCTACAAGGAATTACATTAAGCATGACAACTAAAGACAGCTAGACCGATTTACCATAGACACTGACTGCAGTGAAATCTGTTGATCATAACCTCATAAAACCCACTGGCTTAAAAATCAGGATGATATGTAAAATTTACACGCACTTCATGGACATTTTCACAAAGTGCCTTCAAAAACAACGCAAAAGTATACATGCTAAGCTGGAGCACATATATTCAGTTTGGAGAAGTTTGGAGAAAAATTTGAATTAAAATAAAACATTACTCATCTTACTTCTTTGCTCTGTTGTAGTTAGCTCTCTTCAGTATCTGTCAAGCTTCTAAAATCCGTATGAAAATCCACTAACACCAAAACAACAGACTAAATGAAGCATGAGACCAGAGATAGATGCCTCATTTAAGGAAAGGATCACATACAAAGAATCCAAATTCACTAATTTTGTTTAAAGGTAAAAATTAATAGCGGCTTTATATAGATATTTTTCTTACTCATTTCAGGTTCTACTATAATTTTTGTCCTATAACAGAAATGCAGTACTGCTCTTGGAACCATCATATTTAATTCCCGAAGAGACTGCAGTTTGTCATTACAGATGGAGTGATAGCCTTGACGGTATCATTGAACTTTTGTCATGACTAACCTGGAAGACTTGCTGTGTGTCAGAGAATTTTGTCATTCATCTTGCTTTTGAAAGACCAAATTTATTTGCAACCTTGAATGACATTGGCTACATGAAACAGCTTGAAATCTATCACACCCGAGTCTTATAAAACTGCAATTTAAAATCCTAAGTGTTGACCTGCTTTTCAGAACCATCTTCAAAGTCAATGACTTTCAAATATTTTCTTACAAACCTGGAGTTTTTTTAGCTGATAACAATAACTTTATGTTTTCCTGTATTTTTTTCGTGAGTACATGAGGTCACCTAACATGTACCATGTGTTCTTATTTTCCTTTTAGAGAAAAGTAGAAATCAATGCCATTAGAAACACATGTATATGTCTTATATTCATAAAATGTCAGTGTGCAACTGGAAAGTCAACAGGTCAAGGCAGTGGGGTTTAACCTTTCCTTGGATTATTCAGCCAGCAGTTGAAACAATCAGCTTACATTGACAGGGAGCAGAATTGCATGAAAGTGTATCCCGGGAAAGCAAGATTGTCTTTGAGCTTTCTGTGTTGAAAAGTATACATCTGAAGATGGCCTTGTAATTCCATGCATGCTATTGTTCAATTCAAAGTAAACAGAAAGTAATTGAGCACTTTCTATTAACCAGGTTTGAGTTTTCAAGTGTGTGTAGGGGGGCTGGTGGGGTGGGGTGGGGGGCTGGTTTCTGCAACCTCCATGGCCAGCAGAGTGAATATCCTTGAGAGTCAAGAAGACAGTTCAATCCAACATAACTAAGCAGCTGGTGTTGGTTCAAACTTTGGGAGTCTGACCCCAAGTCATTTATTTTATGCACATTAGAGTGCAGCACAATTTGGTGAAAATTTTCCTAGTGATAATTAAGTCAACCTCACGAGCAAAATAAAGCATACAAAAAATCTCCTTGGGGAACAAAGTTAGGTAAATAAGGATCAAATGTAACTACACTGAAACTCTTTGTAAAGTACACGTGGCACTGTCTGTAAAGACAGATTCTATAGATTGACTGGGAAATCACACTTCTGATAAGGTTCTGGAGCAATGTCCAGTGTGGTCTCACACAAATACAGCAAAGGTCATCAGGCTAGTATGCAAGTCTGCTCCCAGCCTTCTGCGCAGACAACAGATACTTTGTTCCTTCTATTGAAGGAACAATCCTGTGTGCTAGCTAGCATTCCAGGTTCCCCTAGTGCTTATCTGTGAGCACAAGGACATCTGGGTCTCCTACGTATGAGATAATAAACACTATTATTGTTCTTACAACAATAATGGCTACTATTTATAGAGCTCATTCTATATCACAAAATGCTCTAATTATTTTGAACATGTAATATAATAGCCTTATAAAGTACACTCTTTTTATCATTTTCCTCAAGTTTTACTAAAAATAAGTTGAGAAATGGAAGAATGGAAAACCACAAAACAAAACCATCCAGTCATTTCTTTCAAGATTACTGAGGAGATTTAACCATATTCTTTTCTATTCTTCCCAAGCATGATTGGTAGATCTATGAATACGTGTACTGTAATGTATGTAAATATACATACTCTTACAGTGCAGATATGAGTGCAGATGCAAATGGAGATGCTTTGCAAAATTGCTGGTTAATGATTGGATAGCATCCTTGGTGTGGAGTATTTACATCTTCAATATTTACTGTTGAGATCATTTATAGTTTTCCTCTTCTATAATTAAAAATATATGATCCATTATGTGTATCATGATTCTCTATCTGACTGAATTGCTGGGGAGAAGCAAGAATCTTTGACTTAACATGCTCCAATATCATTTTTTTCTTTTTCATTTTATCTTTGTTTTTGAAGCTTGATTATCCTGAATGTGAGATTATAAAGCTATAAGAGGGATGGGGGTATAACTCATTGATAGAGAGTACTTTCTTTTAAAAAAAATATAAGGCTTGGGACTCAAAACCAGCATCACAAACATAAATATTTTAATATTAAGTTTATTTCATAATTTTTAATTATGCATATATATGCACATCTGTGTGTGGGTATGTGCATGTATGAGTGCAGATGTGTTCTGTTCAGAGATGGTGCAGACCTCTTGGAGCCAGAGTTATGGCTGGTTGTGAGTTGCCCAATGGGTATTGGGAGCTAAACTTAGGTCCTCTGAAAAAGCAAGGAACACTTTTAACCACCAAGCCATCTCTCTATCTCCTGAAATAAAAATTCACTGTGACAGAATCTATGAGCTTTTCCATGTATGCCTTTTATTTATGGTGTTTCTTTTAAACTCTAAAAATATAAAATATATTTTATGATATACTTAGATGTTTCATGGGATGCTAATATTTCTCCTAAACAAATAAGCATTAGTTCTTTTGTGTGTTTTTTATATACTTATCATTTTGACAAATGGAACCTCTAATTTACTTTTATTCTTTATCTTTTACAAAATTGTAATCTAATATTAACAGTTTGTGAGCCTCCTGAAAGTATGGAGCCAGATTTGGTTTTATGTTTATTGATAGTGTACATAAGGATGAAGATAAATCAATGCACATTGAAGGGGATCACCACTCACTACATTTTGTGACTATCTTAAAATTATTATTAGGTTTCTGAAATTATTTTGCAAAGGTGTACTTCTTCATATTCCTTGTGATTAAAGGACCTTGCTTGCATGTGACTTCCCCGAGATAAGTTGTGGCAGTCTAATAGAAGAGATTTTAAATAATAAAACCAATCACTTTATTCACAGAGATGTTAAGTCAAGAGCTTCCCACTGTTTAAAACAGACTAAAGATTTTTTAGTCCTGGGTTTGGAGATGATGTGCTAGGACATCTTCCCTGAGCCTTGGATGTCTATCCAGGCTCCCCTGGGGCAACTTTGGGGATCCGTGAGAACATGATGCCAAGTCTTTCAGATTAGAAGAGAAAATGAGAAACAGTAGTGTAGCTAGAGTTTTCCTGCCTTGCCCACAGTCAGGACAAATCTCTCTCACCTGCCAGGCCCACAGCCGCTCAGACCCGAGCAAGTAAACACAGAGACTTATATTGGTTACATACTGTATGGCTGTGGCAGGCTTCTTGCTAACTGTTCTTACAGCTTAAATTAATCCATTTCTATAAATCTATACCTTGCCACGTAGCTTGTGGCTTACCGGGATCTTCACATGCTGTTTGTCATGGCGGCGGCTGGCAGTGTCTCTGACTCAGCCTTCTACTTCCCAGCTTTATTCTCCTCCTTGTCCCGCCTATACTTCCTCCTGCCTGACTACTGGCCAATCAGTGTTTTATTTACCAACCAATCAGAGCAACACATTTGCCATACAGAACATCCCACAGCACAGTAGTCCAGTGATACCATCTGCTCTGAAGCCAAGAATAAGTATATATGCTTAGTAAACAAAAGAGAAAACAGCCTGAGATAAATGATCTGTAGAGAGTAGGTCTCATAGCCACATATATGGAAGCAGTAGGAGAGGGCACAGAAGGTGAGAGAAACGCAAGGCCTGGACAGGTGAAGTTAGGAACAGTTCCTCAAAAGTCAAAGCAAAACATAAGTACATAAGTTTTATATGCACTTAAGGCTCAATGGAAGAAAATGACAATGAAAAAACAAACAAAAAACATCAGGAGCCAGGAGATTGCTCAATGGATGGACAGAAATAAAGAGAGAATTGTTATATCAAACAGAGAAACCTAGCAACATTATTTTCAACAATGACAATGGAATGACATAGGAAAAGGTTGAAGAAGCCAATGGCCAACCTACAGTTCTTTTTCTTTCCATTGAGAAGACTCTTTATAGTTTGACATAGAGTAAATGGAGAAGAGGCAGGTCTCTGGTAAGGAAGAGTTGCAGATGACTGTGGGATGCGTTAGTGTTAGATTAGGCTTGATTTTCCATTGCTCCAAAGAGTATGAAAGACTTAGGACTGCCTTGTTTATGTAAAATGAGGAAACCAGCAGGTACTAAATCAGCCATCTATCAAGGTCAGCACCAACCAAGCTAAGTCCTGTTCATGTGAAAATTACCCCTTATCCCTGTGGTCTCCCTCTTCAAAAAATGTGATTCCCAACAAGGAAGATGTTACACAAAATTGTATCAGAAACCACAGCATACAACACCTGATTAGTTTTTCTCAAAACTCTCAAGGATATCAAAACTAAAGAAGTTTGAGGCTTAAGGAGACAAGACAACTAAATTCAGTGTGATGTCATGGAAAGAATCCTGAGACAGAAGAGGGGTATTATTTGAGAACAGGAAATATCAATAAAGAGTGACTATGTAACCATGGCCTGTTGATGCTGACTCATTAGTTAAATAAATGTACCTAACTAACATAAGATGTTTATAATCATGGGATGTGATGTATGTGGGGTACAGGGTAACTTTTATTTTTGAAATTTTCTTATAATTATAAAACTCTTAAAATAAATATTCAGGTTAGGATATATTTCCTAACAAAACATGAGCAATTCTTACCTAACTATAAATATGAAAATACATATTCTGGTCATTTTCAGAAAGACAACATTGTTCTAGAAAGAGGCAGATAAATGGAGGAAGAAATGATAAGTCCCAGAAAGAGTGACTATAAAGGTGAACCTAGGCTATTGATTAGATAAAGTAATAAAACCAGGTAGACATCATTTAAACATCTGAAACTACCGTGGTGATGACAACGATGCAAAAATCCCAAGCCTAACAGAATCAAACGAACTCCAGTGACTATAGTTTCTAGAAGTGGTCAAGCACTAATTTATATGAGGCTCTGATAATGAATGCTGTAGTGTCTAGTGTAGTTGGAAGATTTTTCTGGTCTTGTCCAGGCCCTGTGGTCAGGACAAATCTCTCACACACTGTCCCCTAGCCTTTTACAAAATAATCACATAGAGTCTTACTATTAATTATAACTGCTTGGCCATTAGGCCAGGCTTATTACTGACTAGCTCTTACACTTAAATTAACCCATAATTCTTATCTATGTTTAGCCGCATGGCTTGATACCTTTTCTCAGGTCTGCCTTGTCATCTTGCTTCCTCTGTGTCTCACTGGTGACTCCTGACTCAGCTGTTCCTCTTCCCAGAATTCTCTTCGTCTGCTTATCCCACTTATACTTCCTGCCTGGCTACTGGCCAATCAGCATTTTATTTATCAACCAATCAGAGCAACACACATTCATAGCATACAGAATGACATTCCACAGCAGTCTAGGGTTACCACTGAAATTAATAAATTAATATATAGTGGAAGGTTGAAAAAAGAGGGAAATAGCAAACTAAAATCACAAATTTAAAAGAAGGTGCTTATGAATAGGGATTATAACACAATATATGGTATCGTTTAGAAATAGGGAAATTGTAGATTTAATTCAAAGATGTCAGGTGTTAGAGGTCAGTTACATAGTGTGTCCTATAGTTAAAAGAGTAAGGTCTCTAGAATATGTTTATGTTTAGAAAGAGCTAGAATATGTTCAAATAATACATAGAGAAATTCTCCAATGTGTGGGTAATGAAGTATAAAAGTAGACTTTAAAGAATGAAATTCATGTAAATGGTAACCAAAAAGAAATTGGTGCAGGTAACAAATGTCACAAAAAGCCAGCTTTAATAAGAGATGCTAGAGACAAAAAGGCACGTTTTATAACAAAGGGTCATATGTGCTAGGAAAATGTGGCAATGTTAATAAAGCTTCAAATTGCATGAAACAAAACTTTCAATCATAAAAGGACAAGTAAAATCTGATAAAGAGATTGAAAAAATCCTCAAAGACATAAAAATATGGAAAACCTGAGTAACAAACTAGAACTAATTAAATGTACATGTTTATACATATTCAAAATGTGTACATATAATTTTAATCCCATATTGAGCAAGTATTAGAATATAAATAATTTAATAAATTTTCAAGAATTGAGATTTTGCTGAATATATACTGTCTCCACTATGAAATTGACCTAGCATTTCATAATAAGACATTAAAAAGTTGTCAATGGTTTTGAAGAAAGTCCCCAAAATATAATTTAAAATAATCTGAAGAAGAAATGTTCATTTATAGTAGGAAATGTTTTGAGTTGAACAATAATTAAAATGCAGCATGAAAAACTGTGAGGCATAGCCAGTACTTTAGCTTTAGGAAAATTTTACCCCAAACATCTCAGTGCAATATGCTGTCTTCAAAAGCTGCCGTAGTTTCTTTCTCTCCCAGGTCACACATGAAAGTGTTTTATCAAAGGACAAATTCCTTTTCCTCCTCCTCCTGCTCCTTCTCCTTCTCAAGCTCCTCCTTCTCCTCCTGCTCCTTCTCCTCCTCCTCCTCCTCCTGTTCATCCTGCTCTTCCTCCTCCTGCCCCTCCTCCTCCTCCTGCTCCTCTTCTCCTGCTCCTTCTCCTCCTCAAGCTCCTCCTCCTGCTCATCCTGCTCCTTTTCCTCCTGCTCCTCCTACTCCTCCTCCTGTTCCTCTTCCTCCTCCTGCCCCTCCTCCTCCTCCTGCTCCTCTTCTCCTGCTCCTTCTCCTCCTCAAGCTCCTCCTCCTGCTCATCCTGCTCCTTTTCCTCCTGCTCCTCCTACTCCTCCTCCTGTTCCTCTTTCTCCTCCTGTCCCTCCTTCTCGTGCTCCTCCTCCTCCTGCTCCTCCAGCTCCTCCTCCTACCCCTCCTCCTCCTGCTCTTCCTCCTGCTCCTGCTCTTCCTCCTCCTCCAGCTCCTCTTCCTCCTGCCCTTCCTTCTTCTGCTCCTCCTGCTCCTCCTCCTGTCGCTCCTTCTCTTTCTCCTCCTTCTCCTCATCCCATTTCTCTTTCTTCAGAAGTCCCAGAACCTCCACCCAATTCCCAATTTGTGAGTGAACAGCCAGCATACAGGATGAGTTCAACTGCCACCTGATGCTACTGACCATCAAATTGGGCCTGTCAATCTCTAGAAACATGAAAGAAAATAACCCATTTTCTTTTTAAGCACTTCCAGTTGGGGTGGGTTGTCACACATATACAGGGGAACAGAAATATAATTTTAGAGTAAGAACAAAAGACACTGACTGGAGTTAGAACACTGAGAGAGACACACAGAAAGCAGGAGGAAAGCAGCGACAAAGGACAAGACAGTTAAGGGAGAAGGCGATGAGCAATGCTGAAGGGTGAATGGCGCCTAGACCTTTGTTTTGGAAAACACAAGACAGGTGGCAAACAGCTGGGATGCAGATGCTGAATGGGTGGTGAGGTGGTTGGAATGAGAATAAGCTAACACTTGTGCCCAGTTGATGAGCTGTCTGGGAAGGTTTAGGAGGTGTGGTCTTGTTGGAGGTGTGTCCCTGAAAGTGGGCTCTTAGGTTTCCAAAGTCCATCCCAGGCCCAGTGTCGCTTTTGTCTGCTCCCTATTGATCAGGATGTAGCTCTCAACTTTTGCTCCAGAAACGTGTGCTGCCATGATCCTTGCTATAATGGTAAAGGAAAAACCCTCTGAAGCTGTAAGCAAGTTCCCAATTAAATGTTTTTTTGTTTTTTGTTTTTTTAAATAAGAGTTGCTTGGTCATGGGTATCTTCACAGCAACAGAAAAGTGACTAAAACAGAGGTATAGAATATGATGGACAAATGATGGATACATTAATATGTACTTAACTTACACAGATAGATCGATAATAGATAGATAGATAGATAGATAGATAGATAGATAGATAGATAGATAGGTAGATGATAGATGGATAGATAGATAGATAGATAGATAGATAGATAGATAGGTGATAGATGGTAGAGGATAAATTATAAACAGATGATAGACAACAGAAATATATAAGGGAATTTAGAATAATCCTCGTAAAAATAAAGAAGAAGAAAATTTATAACCTAACACAAACACATTTCTCAGTATTCCTTCTTCAGAATGAATTCTGAGACAAGAATGGAGACCTAAGCACAGATTGGGCACAGCACGTTCCATAGAAGTATGGAAATATTGAGAAAAAACTTGAATGGAGACCTAAGTATAGATTGGGCATGTTCCATAAAAGTATGGAAATACTGAAAAAAAAAAACTTAACAGCAGTATATTAAGAAATTTATATAAAGAAAAAAAATTCCTTGAGTGACACAATTTACTCCAATGCATTTAGCTGTATAATTGAATATTTTTATATGTAAGAAATAAGCTCATAAGTCATTACACACACAACATAGTATACACATAGAGACACACAATATACAAATACAGCCACATGCTGTAAGTGGCATAATAAATGAACTTAAACAAACGTTGAAGTAAGAAATAAAACCAAACTATTTGGACAATAGAAAAAAGAAATAATTTCAGCTTTCTTCTGTTCCCATGAAAGGTGAGAACAAGAACCTGGTGTTACAAAAACTGCAGGGGACTAGTAGAGAAAGAAAAAAATACCATTCATATTATGAATATAACCACCAAAATCATTTTAAAAATCCTAATTGAATCCAGAAATATACTAAAAGGGCACAATTTTTTGGTAAGAATGATTTTAGAGATGCAAAACACAGTCAGTGTCATTTATCACCTTATAGAATTAATAAGAAAACCAAATAATTTTCTGTGTATATTCAGTAGTGGTAAGACTTACCACTTGTTTATGAATCAAATATACAAAATGAGAACATTCTTAATCGGATCAGATAAATCTTTATAGACAGACTGCTAGAAATATAGATTTGTTTCCATTCTTATGATGTGCATGTGAAAAATCATCCTTTCAAGACTTGAAGGGAGGCAAAGTTGATTACAAATATCTCCTTTGCTTGAGATTATAACCCAAGACCAATAAGTACAATAACCAATATTTTAAGAGTTAAACAAATTGACAGACTGTTTGAAGAAACTTTTCAACAAATGTCACCCAAATGGCCAATAACATGAAAATGTGCTTAACCTAATTAATAACCAGTAAAATGCAAATTAAGTCACAACATGATGCTATTATAAAATCTCCAGAGGACCTGAAACAGAAACAGGATGTCCCAAATACTGGAAGGAATTAGCGGCATCTGGTCCCCAATGCACAGCTGGTGGGAGTATAAATTAGATTAATCTCTTTGGGAGACTGCTTGGTTATAACTACTAAAGTAGAACATGTCAGACTCTTTAGTCCTGTGATTCCAGTTGAGATGTATCATCCAGTGCAAGTACATGTGTAAATCCATTGAAGGCTTGCTTATGTGAGAATACTCATGCCAACATTCTTCACAGTCATTAAAACCGAGAAAGTGATCGATTGTGCTTTATCTGTGAAATGGATAAATACACATTCGATAAATCCTTAGAATACAATATTACACAGGAGCGAGAATGAATGAACCACAAGTTCATGTGGCACACGGATGTGTCTATAAACGGATGATTAATGAAAGAAGGCAGACATAAAAACAAAAAAATGTACAGTCCAAGTTTGTCTGGACACATTACAAAAAAATCGAAGCTGACATGTGGTGTCTCAAGGTCAAAGCAGCTATGACCTTCAGCTACACAGAGTGCTTCTTGAACAATAGTCATACTTGATCCCCACAGTAAGCTTGTGCTGCTGGTCTGTGGATAGGCTCAGCACCAGAGCATAGCCTAGTACACACAAGCCCTCAGATTGGATCCCCACAAGTTAAAAAATGGTACTTGTATACCTTATTTTTACAAACTCAAAAAATATATTTGAGGATTGTATTCTTTTCTGTATGCATGACACACTTCATTGAATAGTTTAAAGACAAGCAAAGGCACTTTCAAAGGTAGTATCTCCAGAGATGGATGCAATTAGTAAAGTCCAGTCAAGATTCCCTGTCTGTTGCCTCCTCATTCCTGCCGTAGCCATTACTCCATGCTCTCACAGTTACTCAGGTTGGACACACAGCTCCTCCATATCTGTTTCTATTTGGCTTCTGCTATTCCTCACTGGTCAGTCTCCCCTGTTTTCTCTTCTCTTTGTTTCTCCAAAGCTCCCATCCTTCCTTACCTTGCTCCCTCATGCTCTGCTTTCTCCTATCCACGTTCATTTTACTGAGCAAGAACCTATCACAATCACTACTCTGCATATACTAAACATGCTGAATTGAACAGATATGTAGTACTGTTGCCTGGCAGGCCACTATCAAGTCTGAAAATGGATTAGAATATGTCCCATATTGGATAGGAGGAATGCTTAAATTTGAGTTCTATAACTAAAGATAACTTTTGGCCATGGGTTTTGAAGTAGGCACAACCAAGCCATAGCTCTGATTAGTCCTCAACCCCTGCTGGATACTACAGAACACTATTGTAATTTCTCTCTATTTTCTGGATCTCATCTTGAATTGCTGACTGGTAGGAAATTTCTCTATCTGTCCTATGAACTCTCCAAATCTACAATGCTAAAACCTCCTTATTTAACTATTTAAAAATAGTACTTCAGATATCAAAGATTATGACTTGACTATTTCTCTACGGCACATTGGCTTTGATTAAAGTGAGATGCTGGGGCTGGGGCTCACGAGGTAAAACTCTTGCTGCACAAGCTTGAGAACCTGAGGTTGAACACCCATGCACAGCTGGGCACAGCTGCACAGCTGTAATTCCAGTGCTTCTGTGACAAGATGTGACAGAAAAGGGAGGTCTCATAAACTCATAGGCCAACTGCCATAGCCACAACAGAAAGAAGCCGTCTCGAATAGGTTCGAAGGTGAGGACACCTGTAGTCGTCCTCTGAGCTCCATCTGCATGCTGTGCCATGGGCATGCTTGCAGACACATACATACTCATGCACATACGCACACAGACACAAAATAATAAAATAAAATGAGATGCTCTTTTCTTTTCTCCTTTAAATCTGAAGAGGAAGGAATGTCAAATTGGTGGATCGATTTTAGGAGAGGCTTTGAAGTTTCTTTCCGTGTGTTTACTTTGAAGAGACTGATTCTATACAACTATCCAATTGCAGATATAAATGAATGTGCTGTTGACAATGGTGGCTGCCAAGACCAGTGCTGCAATACGATTGGCAGTTATTTCTGCAGATGTCAAGCTGGCCAAAAGCTGGAGGAAGATGGCAGAGGATGTGAAGGTACCAGTGAAGACTGTCTGCTTACTGAGAAGGAAACAGAATATCTATATAATGCAAAGAGGGAGGTTGCTTTCCATCCAAGCCAGTTGAAGCACTTATGTTAAATATTGTCAAGAGCATATCTTCTTCTTGTGTCTAGATTGCAAAATTGCAACCCATTAGAACATTTCAAGTAGCTTATTATAGGCAACATGTGATTATATGCTGGTGGTGCTTGTGCTGTGTTCTGATTATAGAATTTCAATCATTCATTTAGGACTTGGGGTACTTTACTTATTTCTATAGTAAAAAGTGGTGCTTCTCATAAAAGAGTCATATGTTGCTAAAATAGAAGTGAGGTGCACAAAGTTTACATAGGGGCAGCATCCTTGGATCCAATGAGCTTTGGATCATTGAGTTTAACAATTTTTTTCAAATTAATTTCTTTTATCTTTTATTTTTTTAATTCATCATCTTATTTACTTGTCAGTCATTGAGTTCCTGTTCTCTATTAGGCATTATTCTATGCCTTAGAGATGTAAAATTAATGAGCAATAAATTCTTCCCTGAAGGAACTCATTGATTAGAGGAAAAGATGGAAATGTGTGCTCAGATCTTACAAAACAATGTGCTTGGGAATTCTTAAGTGGGGTTAAATGCACTGGAAACAAAGAGATGTGTGTTTTACTCTCAGCTATGACCCGATTGTGTAACCTTGGAAAATTACTTATCTCTCTGAGATTGCCATCTGTAAAGTTTAGGATAATGTTAGCTCCCGAAACTGCCAGCAACGTTGCTTTGAGACCTAAATAAGACAATGCATTAAAAACACTTAGCATGGAGGGTGGCACAGCCAGGCTCAGGGTAGCCGTGCACTGTGCTTACATTCAGTTACTGGATGCTCACCTTGGGTGAGGGAAGCAGGTAGAGAGAGCTTCTCACTCAAAGGACTGGGCAGGGGCTCTAGCCTGGGAGGATCATGTGCGTGATTCCCTATGGTTGTCTTTTCTGGTGTTTTCCCAATTCATTCTACTATAATACCTGATCATTTCATATTCAGGTGTCATTGTCTACTGATTTGTTTGTTTAGGAGCACAATAAGTAGGAAAGAAAATATTCTAGTTGTGTGGTGGACATTGATTCTATGAAATGTCACCTCATGAGCAGTGTTCATAGTGAGACATGTAAATAAAGAGGTAAAGAGAATAAATAAAAGACATTTCTAGTGAAGGTGCCTTGGACTGAGGTAATGGGCTTGGTAGGGATTCCTCAATTGGCAAAGAGTCTTCTTCATTCATTCATTCACTTTCTTGTGATAATTTCTAACTTTGGGTGTGGTTGGCAGTAGTACTCCAGTATGGATTCAACATCAGAGTGTCCACAAGTTAAAAGAGAGAGAGAATGGCCACTGATGGCAGCACAGACTGTACAATGATGTTGCTAGCTGTGACCTTTCCCCACCCTGACCTGTGTGTTGTCCTTTTGCTGAAGCTTGTCATAGTCATCAATTTCATTATCATAGAAACATTTCACATGTCTAGCCCAACTAGTAGCTGATGTTACATAAGACAATTCTATTGGCATTTTACAGCAGTTGTTAAGCTAACCGTGGGTTAGACCGTATACCTCACAGTGTACTTTCATCCTTTTGTCTTGTATTTTGTATTTCGTCTTATAGCTTGACTGAAAACATTTAGTGAAGTGTTTTCTCTGGCTGCATTGAACTGTAGTAGCTTTGTAGAAACCGTGTAGGACTAAAGCTGCATTGAGGAGACTCGACAGGGTCATCACAGGGTAGTGCTGCTTTGCCCCTTATCTGGACCCAGAACTAAGAATAGGGATGTGGAAGGAAGCACCTCTCCCACAAAGACTGCCCCACCTGCAGCCTCATTCGTCTTGGCACCCCTTGTTTTCACTTCCAGAAGTGACTGGTAGAGAAGCTTATGCTTCTCTAGCCATGCTGCTGGCTCAGTTGCTGACCATGTGATGACTTAAACTTGTTCATATATGTAGTGTTGATGTAAATACACAACTCCTACCTCAAAGGAAGTAAGAGACAATTTATTCTGGAACCAAATATGAGTGACCATGGCCCTGGCCCAGAAACACTGACTTAACTCAGCCCATGTTCCATGTTTAAATATGCTAACAGTAGCATGGGATTTTGTATTAACAGGAAAAGGAAATTATAAATCAAGATACTTTGTTAATGCATTGGTGGAAATATCTGGTAAGCAGGTCACAAAATCTGGGGAAATCTTTGCTATAGGCCTTGGGTGCTACTAGATGGCATACTTAACTTTTTGGTTTGTGGGATTTAGGGGTCCATTTGTAGATTCCAAAGGATTTACCTAAAGATCAAAAAGAGGATAGGTCACACACAGAGAAGGGTAATAGATGGCTATTAAATTGGGCAAAAGATGGCCCAGGATAATTTGACTTTGGACTTCAAGATTCCATAACATCCACATTATCTACATATTAATCAAGACCTTTGGTTCACAATAGTTAAGTTAAAAGTGAGAGAAGATTTTCCTCCAATGTCCCTGACCCCCCTGGCTCCTATAATTCCCTCTCCCTCTTCTCAGCAGGACTCCCTGAGTTCAGCCCAATGTTTGGTCTTGGGTCTCTGAATCTGCTTCCATCAGTCACTGAATGAAGGCTCTCTACTGACAACCAAGGTAGTTACCAATCTGATGACAGGGGATCACCAGTTCAGGCTATGTATCCACTGGTGTCAGGAATCTTAGCTAGGGCTGTCCTTGTAGACTTGTGGAAGTTTCCCTTGCATCCAGCTTGTACCAGACTCCGACTACATAAAGTCTCTCTTTCTCATCATCTTTCTCAGTACTCTCCCCTCTGCCCACCCCACAACCTAATCCCTCAAGTTCTCATCTCCACCCACCCCAGTCCACCCAGGAAATCACCTCTATTTCCCTTTCCAGGGAGATCCATGCATCCTCCCTTGAGCCCTCCTTGTTACCTAGCTTACCTAGCTTCTTCAGGGCTGTGGATTGTAGCATGGTTATGCTTTACTTTACAGCTAATATCCACTTATGGATGAGTACATACTTTGTTTGTCTTTCTGGGTCTAGGTTACCTCATTCAGGATGACTTTTTCTAGTTCCATCCATTTGCCTAAAAAATTTGTGATATTATTTTTAACAGTTGAGTAATATTTCATTGTGTAAATGCACCACATTCTTTATCCATTCCTCAGTTGATGGGCATCTAGGTTGTTTCCAAGTTCTGGCTGTTTTGAATAGATCTGCTATGAACATAGTTGAGTAAGTATCCTTGTGGTATGATTGAGCATTCTTTGGGTATATGCTGAAGAGTGGTATAGCTGAGTCTTGAGGTAGATTGATTCCCAATTTTCTGAGAAAATGCCATATTGATTTCCAAAGTGGCTGTATAAGTTTGCACTCCCACCAGCAATGGAGGAGTGTTCCCTTTGTTCCACATCCTCTCCAGCATGAGCTGTCACTTGTGTTTTTATCTTAGCCATTCTGACAGGTGTAAGGTGGAACTCAGGGTCATTTTGATTTCCATTTCCCTAATGGCTAAGGATGATGAAATTTTTTTTAAGTGTTTCTCTGACATTTGAAATTCTTCTGTTAAGAATTCTCTGTTTAGGTCAGTACCCCCATTTTTTAATTGGATTATTTGTTGTTGTTGTTTCTTTGTCTGTTTTGTTTTGTTTTGTTTTGTTTTGGTGTTTAGTTTCTTGACTTCTTTATACGTTTTAGAGATCATCCCTCTGTTGGATGTAGGGTTGGTGAAAATTTTTTTTCCCATTCTGTAAGCTGCTGTTTTGTCCTATTGACAGTGTCCTTTGCCTTACAGGAGCTTTTCAGTTTCATGAGGTCCCAGGTATTAATTGTTGATCTTAGTGTCAGTACTACTGGTGTTCTATTCAGGAAGTTGTCTTCTGTGCCAATGTGTCCAAGGGACCGACCTAGGCCCTCTGCATATGTGTGACAGTTGTATAGCTTGGTCTTTTTGTGGGACTCCTGGCAATGGGAGCAGGGCTGTCCCTGGTGCTTTGGCTGTCTCTTGGGAACCTGTTCCTCATGCTGATTGCCTTGCCCAGCCTGAATACAGGGGGAGGTGCTTGGTCTGATGACTGCTTGATATGCCATGCTTTTCGGATACTCATGGGAGGCCTACCCCTTTCTGAGAAAATACTGAGGAAGGATGGCTTGGGAAGGGATCAGAGTGACAGGAGAGGAGGGAAGGGAGGCTGTGGTTGGGACATAAAAGAAATTAATTAATTAATAAAAATAAGAAAATGTAAAAAATAAAAAAAAGTGAGAGAAGAGATTTGGAAGTCTGGGAACAGTTTAAAATCACTGTAAGTAACTAATGGGTCACTAGAGTTTCCTCACTGGCTGGTCTGGATAAAAGGTCTGGTGGTTTCAAAGAGCCTTGTGTGGGACGCTACAGCCATAGACTTGAGCAGTCATTTAAGACCATTGCTTATTTCACTTATTTCACTTATTTAAGATGCTTTTTAAAATATAAAACAGCATTATAGTGGGTATTTATTGTCTTTTGTAAAACTAGATTTGTTGTAACAAAATCTAGGGAGTACCCCCAGTGATACTGAAGCATTTGTAAAATTGTCTTTGTCAGACAACATATCCTCTAACTGTTCCTCTAAAGATCTACAAATTTGTGCAAAAATCTTCTAAAATTACTCTTATTCCTGTGCACATGTGTGTATGTGTGTGTGAGAGAGAGAGGGAGAATGAGTGTGCATGTGAGAGTGGGTAATTGGGAATGAGTGAGTGTGGGTGAGTGTGAATGGGTGTGAGTGTGTTCACACTATTACAGGCATGTGGGATTTGGAGTACACCTTCTGGAGTTGGTTCTCTCCTCCTGCCTTTATATGGTCTCCAAGGATCAAACTCCTGCCAGACAGCTTGCGTAGCAAGTATGTTTTCCCTCTCAGGCATCTCATGGGGCCCGAGAAAACACCTTGTGAGGGGCACACTGCATTGGTACTGCTTACTCAGAAAAAAAATGTGAACATCAGGCTAATTTTCTGATTCACAGTACAAGTGGTTAGCTTCTTGCAGGTATAGGTCAACAGAGAAAACAAGGGAAGACCTACCTGCCACTGGATCCTGTGGGTTATTAATACGTAGACATATACATGAAAACCTACTGAAAAGACATGCACATTTTCTTCTCTTATTTATTCGTCTGGGCTGTAATATTTCTAAATCTTCAGATATGCAAATGTCTTCACATTTCAGGAAAATGCATTTACCATTTGTTACTAAGTTTAATTTTCTAATGCTTTGGTGAGGTGTTCACCCATGTCTGAGTACAGTAGGCTGGTCGTGTTTACTTCTCGCTTGTTCTTTGTAGCAGTAGTTTTCAGTCAAAGTACGCTCTTCTCTACAGACCAGTGGTTCTCAGCCTTCCTAATGCTTTGACTCTTTCATACAGTCATGCTGTGGTGACCCCCCAACCATACAATTATTTTCATTGTTACTTCATAACTGTAATTTTGCTACTGTTATGAATTGTAATGTCAATATCTGTCTTTTCCAATGTTTTAGGCAACCCCTGTAAAAGTGCCATGAGAGTCACGACCAACGGGTTGAAACCACTGCTTTAGACACTTGAGAACCTGGCAGGCCTCGCAAGGACATCAACCAAACATGGCATATCAAGTTGCAATATGACTAGGCACATCCCCTCCTATTAAGGTTGGATGAAGCAACCCAGTAGGAGGAAAAGTGTTCCAAAAGCTGTCAAAAGAGTCAGAGACAGCCCCTGCTCCCACTGTTAGAGCCCCACAAGAACACCAAGCTACCAAATCTAACAACTATGCAGAGGTTCTAGGTCAGTCCTGTGCAGGCTTCCTGGTGTCAGTTCAGTCTCTGTGAGCCCCTATGAGCCCATGTAGCTGATTCTGTGGTTTTTCTTGTGGTGTCCTTGACACTTCTGGCTCCTACAATCCTTCCTTCCCCTCTTCTACAGGATTCCCCGAGCTTCATTTAATGTTTAGTGGCGGGTCTCTGCATCTGTTTCCATCAGTTGCTGGATGAAGCCTCTCTGATTACCATTATGCTAGACTCCAGTCTATGAGTATAGGAGAATATCATTAGGCTTCATCACATTGACATTTTTTTCTCCAGTTATATTTGTTTCTGTCCTAGGTCACTGAGCTATTCAGCCTCTGGTTCCTAGCCCTCCAGGTAGTGACAGTTGTGGGCTCCCTCTCGTGGTATGGGCCTGAAGCTGGACCAGTCATTTGTTGTCCACTCTCACAATTTCTGCACCACCTTTATCCCAGCACATCTTTCAGGCAGGACAAATTGTAGGTCTAAGGTTTTGTGGCTGGTTGGTGTCCTAATCTCTTCATTGGAAGTCTTGCCTGGTTACAGGAGATGGTCCATTCGGACTCACTATCCCCCATTGCCATGAGTCTTTGCTAGGGTCGCCCTTGTAGATTTCAGGGAGTTTCCATTGCACTGCGTTTCTAGCTTGTCCCCTGAGATACTCTCCAATTTCAGTTGTGTCTCCCAGTATTCCCCCTCCATCCTCCCTCCCCCCCAACATAATCCCTCCTCTTCCCATCCCCACCCACCCCCAGTCTATCTAAGATATCTATTCTATTTCCGCTTTCCAGGGACATTTATGTGTCCCCCCTTGAGCCCTCTTTGTTACTTATCCTCTCTGGGTCTGTGAATTGTGCATGATTATCCTTTACTTTACAGCTAATATCCACTTATAAGCAAGTACCTGTGGATGTAACGGTCTTATTAAATAAGAAACACAGAGCCAAATGCAGAGTTAAAAGCCCAAGAGGTCAGAGCAGTAGCCAAGAGCTGAGACTAAAACCGCCTTCTTATCACCTGCTGCCGCTGCTGTCCTTCCCCTGAGAAAGAGACCTACTTCCTGTGTGTCTGTCTTTTTGTTGACTTTCTGTTCTGCCTTCTCATTGGTTGTAAACCCAACCACATGACCTCCTCGTTACTGCCTGCCTGTCTATACAGACGTCCAGGTCTCTATGGTTGGTATTGAGATTAAAGGCGTGTGTCTCCAAGCTGGCTATATCCTTGAACACACAGACTCTGCCTGCCATGTGATTGGATTAAGGGCGCGTGCTACCACTGCCAGACTTCTGCTATGGCTTGCTACTAGCTCTGACTCCCAGGCAACTTTATTTATTAACATACAAATAAAATCACATTTCAGTACAAATAAAATATCACCATAAGTACATACCATGTTTATCTTCCTGGGTCACCTCACTCAGGGTGTTTTTTTTTTTTTTTTTTTCTAGTTCTATCCATTTGCCTGAAAATCCCGTTGTATAAATGTACCACATTTTCTTTATCCATTACTCTGATGAAGTACATCTAGGTTTATTTACAGTTTCTGGCTATTATGAATAAAGCTGCTCTAAACGTAGTTGAGCAACTATTCTTGTAGTAGGATGGAGTGTCCTTTGGGTATATGCTCAAGAGTGGTATAGCTGGGTCTTGAGGTAGGTTGATTCCCAATTTTCTGAGAAACCACCATATTGCTTTCTAAAGCGTCTGTACAAGTTTACACTCCCACTAGCAGTGGAGGAGTGTTCCTCATACTCCACATCCTTGCCAGCATGAACTATCACTCGTGTTTTTTATCTTAGCCATTCTGAGTGTAAGATGGAATCTCAGAGTCGTTTTGATTTGCATTTCCTTGATGACTAAAAATGTTGAACATTTCTTTGTTTCTTGGCCATTTGAGATTCTTCTGTTGAGAATTCCCTGTTTAGATATGTACTCCACTTTTTAATTGTATTGTTTGGTTGTTGATTTCTAGTTTCTTGAGTTCTTTATATATTTTGGATATTAACCTTATGTCAGATGTGGGGTTGGTGAAGATTTTATTTCACTCTGTAGTTTGCTGTTTTGTCCTATTGGTAGGGTTCTTTGTCTTACAGAAAATTTTCAGTTTTCTGAGGTCTCATTTACTGTCTGTCTCAGTGCCTACATGATCAGTGTTCTATCCAGTAAGTTGTTTCCTGTGCCAGTGTGTTCAAGGCTGTTCCACAGTTCCTCTTCTATCAGGTTCAGTGTGTCTGATTTTATTTTTGAGGTCTTTAATAAAGTTGGATTGAGTTATGTGCAGAGTGATAGATATGAATCTATTTGTATTCTTCTACATGCTGACATCTAGTTAGACCAGCAACATTTGTTGAAGATGCTTTTTTTTTCACTGTATATTTCTGGCTTCTTTATTAAAAATCAGGTATCCATTTACATCCAGGTCTTCAGTTTGATTCTGTTTATCCACCTGTCTGTTTTTATTCCAACACCATGTGGTTTTTATTACTATAGCTCTGTAGTAGAGCTTGAAATCAGGGATGGTGATAACTCCAGAAGTTTAGAAGCTCTTTCATTGTACAGGATTGTTTTAGCTATCCTGAGACTTTTGTTTTTCCATGTGAAGCTGAGTATTGTTTCTTCAAGGTCTGTAAACAATTGTGTTGGAATTTTGATGGGGATTTTGTTGAATCTGTAGATTGCTTTTGGTAAGATGTCTGTTTTTACTTTATTAATCCTACTGATCCATCGGCATGGGTGATCTTTCCATCTTCTCATATCTTCTTCAATTTCTTTCTTCAGAGACTTGAAGTTCTTGTCACATAGGTCTTTCATTTGTGCTATAGCCTCTTGAAAATATCAAAGATACTATTTATCTTTTGAAACCAGAGGACAGGGTGCTGATGGCATCTTTTGGTGATAGGAAAGGATATTTTTTCAACATCTTCTAAGATTCTGCCTAACTTAATGCTAGCTAGCCCTTTTCATTTTCTGCATCATATTTCTTACTAGAAGTCTTATTTTTCAAGAATCTATAGGTTCCTTTTTGTGTATGCCCACTTTCATACATGCATCATTTCCTCCTACTCTCCCATAGTCATTCTCTATTCAGAAATTTATTCCAACATCTGTACTCCTGGTAGGCAGATCTTATTTCTAGGCATTATTAACACTCTCTTTTCCTGCAGAGGCTGGGCATGGCTCTAGTATAGAACTTCTTACAGAGCATGACAATTACATAAGTTCATACAGGTAACAACTGGGTCTTATGCCTTTCATCCCCAATGCAGAGTGCCTGACACTGAGTAGAATTACGAGAGTGTTCATTGAATGAATGAAACTTATGCAATTGTAGGGTCAACCTAAGCCTTCTACATATATGTGACAGTTGCGTGGCTTAGTCTGTTTGTGGCACTCTTATCAATGAGAGCAAGGGCTGTCCCTAATGTGTTGGCTGGCTCTTGAGAACCTAGTCCTCATGTTGGGTTGCCTTGCCCAGCCTAAATACAAAGGGAGGTGCTTAGGTTATGGCAACTTGATATGTCATGCTTTGTTGATACCCATCTGAGTAGTGGATTGCGGTGGGTAGAAGTAAGATGGGGAAAGGGAATGGGAGGAGAGGAGGGAGGGTAAACTGTGGTCAGGATGTAAAATAAATTAATTAAATAAAAATAACTTATGCAGTTAAAGATTTATACAAATGTGAAGTCAATATACCTTTTATTTATTTTCCTATGTGCCCATTTCACGCTTGCAGAGGCTACCATTTAATATGTGACTAGTTGAACCATTTGGGTATCAGAAGGTTGCAATTTAAATATTTTCTGCTATCAGGTCTGCTAATTTACAGGGAAATTCATAGAATTGTGCTGGGTGGTGGATGTGGTGACAGAGGCGGTACAGCTTCTCTTTGCTCTCTGGTGTCAGGCAGTATGGGTTGGTGGAGTGTTCCTCAGAGTGATGGAGCTACAGTGCTGTGGTGCTCTGGGGCCCTGATCCACAGAGAAGAAGAACTAAGTCCCAGAATGAGCCACTGACTCTCGCTAAGTTCCAGGACATTTACTTATAGAAACAGGGAATGGAATCTTGTTCAACTTTCCTTATTTGCCATTCTTCTTGATTGATCCATCGTCTGTTCTGTTCTGTAGACATTCACTGGGTGACTAGTGGGATGAGTATTAGGGATCCCCAAGGATACAGGCACCTGCATAACAGCCTCACCTTTAGGAATGCCTTCTCACATGTGATGCACATTGTTCTTTGCAGAAGCATAAGCCCCTGACTTTATCTTTTTAGTTCAGAAAAATATGGTCAGAATCCTTTTCTATAGTGAATTTATTTTTGAAACAATGCACTTCTTGGTACATCTCAACTTAAAAGAAGTGACTAGGTTTTGTCAAATACTGAAAGTTATTGATGTATGCATAAATAATGAAGTTTCAGCTACACAATTGTTTTTGAGATCATAAAAGCGACTTAAAATGTTATAAAGGACTCATCTATTTTCATGTGTTGCTTCTCTTAGTCATTTATGAAGGAAGCCTTATACCTCTGTTGGTGGTACACAGCATATGAAAGTTTTATATTTCTTGAAAGTTTGTTGGTACATTCACAATAACAGAATGAATTACATTGGAAAAGATTGCTTAATTTTTTTTAGTTTTATTACAGTTATACAATTACATGAAGATTTCATATTTCAAATTCCTCTCATTTATTCATGCATGCATGCATTCATTTATTCACTCACTCATGATAATACATCTAAATACATCTGCCCTGTGCATCATGTCAAACAAATAACAAGAACCCATGTATTTAGTTAAATACATACTCATGTATGTATTTAAACTCTAACATTTAATAGTTGTGAAGTTTAGAGCTGGTAACTTAGTATAGATTAGATTTCAGCATCTATGAAACCATCTATAAAAACTTAGCATGTTGGAGTCCGGGGGATCAAATGGAACATTGTATGAGTCACTGTGACAGTGAGGAAGAGTTTCTACTGACTCTTTATAGCCACATGCAAAGAGACAGATGTCTGTGAGTAGAGCACTCCTGATCTCTTTCTGCATCCCCACTCACACTCAGTCCCCTTCTTCTGAGGAGAGGAATAAATTACCTCAAATGCAAGTTTGTGGCAAGAAAGCAGGCTGTGAGGTTTGGCTCACCTATTGTTTCCTCTTTGGAATCTGCAAATCACATTTGCGAATATCAGAAGAAATGGACTGCCGCCGCCCGCCGGCCGTTAACTCGTCTGTGAGGTGTGCTTTGGGCAGAACTAACTCCACATGGGGAAGACAGAGATGCCATAGCTGCACCTGTGGCCAGGCAGAAGGCTTGCCTAGGAGTTCAGTCGTTTTCACCCATAAATTCTATTCTCAAGTCATAAGTTTAACAAAACCAAAGTTGATCATTTGTCTTCATGTGGCTATTTTGGGTTATAATTAATTCAAAATTCAGACAGATGACATACATTTCTTCTGGAACCTTCCCAAATACTAATGCCACATTTTTCTAGTGCATAATAAATGCTCAAGAAAATGTATGTTTGTTGTTCTCTTCTCTTTTATTTCCTTCTATAATATTTGTTGGTGAAGGTTAAAAAATATGGCCGGCAGTATTTTTCCCTCTCCAGGGTGCTTCCAGTTCAATAAAAGAGATAAGATGAGTACACAAACAGCCATAGTATAAGAGAGCAGAGTAAATACAAGGCAGGCAAAAGCGAAGTACCATGGGGCTTGAAAGCAGAAAGAGATCACCCAATGCTGAATCAAAATGAGCTGCAAAGAATGGGGCAGGCACAAACTAGAGTCCCGGGACTGAGTGCTCTCCTTCCACATCCTTAGTAAAGTTCCCTTTTAGAAATTCACCTGTTACCATGTGGCTTCCTGTCTCCCTTGCTTTTGATGGATACCAAAAGGCACCTGGGTTCTTAACAACAAAACTGCCAGTGCTACAGCCAGGGCAGCCTTTGTAGAAACTCAGGGTATTCTTTAGTATCTATATTTTTCAGACTAGAAAGAAAATACCAAAAAGCTCAAAGCTAAAGTTTTGCTATGAAAATTAAAACCCTCTTTATCTCTTTTTAGTCCCCGTTTAAATAATTCTGTAATTTTCTCCTAATAATTCAAAAGGATCATTTCAACACCCCCCCTTACAGTTTCAGCTAATACTTATAGTATATTAAAGAGAGTTATGAGCTGGCTCACTCTTCAGGATTCATCAGGACAGACCAGTGGGTGGCATTCATAGGAGAAATAAGAGAAAGAAGACTTCTGTCCACCACTCTTAGTGATTAAACAGGGTATGGTAGCTTCATCTGGCACAACGAACTTAGGAGGGAGAATTTGTCTTGCCCATCATTTTCCGTCATAGCAGGCAGGATGTGGGAGGAACAGCAGCTCTGACTGCCCAGCAGCAGTGTGAGGAAGATGGCCATGCATCCAGAATTAGGAGTGGAGAGAAATGAACAACAGCGCTCACATTTCTCTTGTCCCAGACTCTAGCCCATGAGATAGTACCCGACTGTACTCAGCCTGTATTTTCCCTCCTTGGAGCAACTGAAACTTCTCTCTAAACTACATCAAAGACACCCCTGGATGTGTGTTTCCTGGGTGATTACAGATTCAATTGAGTTGACAGTGAGAATTCACTGTAACTCAGGGCATCACTCATATGTAAGAGACAGAGGACCAGGAAGTTTGTTGTGAGATTGTATCTCCTAGAAATGGCAGAAAAGCTACGCTACGATACCTCAACTGCATGGCTGCCTAAACAAGATCTGAAAAATGACAATATCAATAAACATACTAACTTGGAAGTATAAGCAACTAATTACTTCGGCTGTAGGGAGAATTACTCTTTCCCAGGGATGATCCCCTGAATTGGTTGTCCAATACCAAGTGATCATCCCTGAAATTACATACAAACAGCACTAAATGGACTCAGCAGGTTTTATTTGTATGTTTTTGCAGATACATGCAAGAATAAAGAAAAAGAAACCATGAATTGAGAAGAAGTGATGGGACATGGAAGAATTTGAAAGGTGGGGATGCGGGAGGTGGTTGGAGGGAAGAAAAATAAGAGAGGAAATAATGTAATTATAGTTCAATTAAATTAAACAAATACAATTAAACCTAGGAACAACCCTCTGCCTCAGCCATCTGTAGAATTTAAAAGACGGTCAATCATGGTAGAGATCAGTGTAAGGAGTTGGGGTGAGGAGCAACAAGAGACCTCCTCTCAAAACTGTGCAGTGATCCTTGCGTTTTATTATCTAAGTAGGTTTTATATTCTGAACAATAGACTGTGTTTTATTAACATTTCAGGTTCTCTGTTAAATAGTTTAATATTATGAAAGATCATACTCTTATGTGAGTCTTTCCAAGACTTTCTCTACAGCATTGTGTCTTTATTCCTAATATGTATGCATCTACCAGATACTTTTGAGATTATAGAAATATCAATGTTATCCTGTGTTATAGACTGATCTTTTCAGAGGACTGAAATCTGGTTCCTTCTCTTGTAAAATCCATATTACTTTCCACAGCTACCATAAAAAGTAAGCATGCTATATTATTTTTTATTTTTGTGCTGGAGGAAATTTCCTTATCAATTTTTAAATAAATAGATATTTTCACTCAATAAGGACAAATGCATATGTGTTAGTTCTAATCAGAACACAAGCCATTTAAAAGTAACTTGTGAGTTTGTTATTAGATTTTATGTTTCTGAAGACCAGTCATCCTCAACATACAGTCTTAGATAACAATGAAGCTGCTTATTTTGGAAAAAAACAAAACAACAACAACAAAAAAAAATCAAGCTAGAACTGTGCTTTGCATAAATAAGAAAAGCAGACTCAACAGTCTGGAGTGTCTTTTTTGTTTGTTTGTTTTTGTTTTTTGAGATAGGTTTTCTAGTTTTGGTGCCTGTCCTGGATCTCCTTCTGTAGACCAGGCTAGCCTTGAACTCACAGAGATCCACCTTACTCTGCCTCCTGAGTCCTGAGATTAAAGGCAGAGTTTTTTGTTTTTTTTTTTTTAAGTGTTGTTCTGATTTTCACCCAGGGAGTAGTAGGCCTCTGGCATGGTACCAAAGCAAAGGCTTCTGTGACTGTTTACTAGAGTGCTGAGGGTAATGGATTGTAAATTAATTGCTATAGTCAAAGAATGGTGCTTTCATCTGCATCACATATTAAGGAAAGCAATTGGTTCATTCCAAAACCCCTTGCTAATGTACCAGGAATAATGCACCTGGCAATGTGAGAGTCACTATTTTAATGAAGAAGGCTCTTGCTGGCCAAGAAAACACCCAGAAAGGGGAGAGATGCCAGCCTTTGGCTGGTCTCTGCTTGGCACTCAGTCCTGGTGGCCCCATTTAGAGTCAGGATGGAGAAGATAGGAATTGAGGTGTCACAGGTTCTCCTGTCTGTGTAGAATGTGAGGGTGAGGAGGGGGGAGAAACAAGAATGATCATTGAAAGAGACGTGTCGTATATCAATAGCCAGTACTATAACTAAGCTCAGGATTCTGTGCTTGTCTTAGGGTTTCTGTTGCTGTGAAGAGACAACCTGACTACAACAACTTTTATAAAGTAAAAACATTTAATTGTGGTGGCTTACAGTTTCAGAAGGTTAGTTCATTATCATTATGATGCAACATGGTGGCTTGTAAGCATGGTGCTGAAGAAGTAGCTAAGAGTCCTACATCTTGACTCGCAGGAAGTAGTCTGTCTCACTGGACATGGCTTTAGCATGTATGAGACCTCAAAGCCCACCTCCACAATGACACACTTCCTCCAACAAGACCATACCTCCTAATAGTGTTATTCCCTTTGGGGGCCATTTTCTTTCAAACCACCACAGTGTTTTAAGGTTCTCTAGTGTCAACAAGCTAAACAAGTGAGACATTTGAACTCTTGTAGAACTCTTACTAAGAACACAAACACCCAATAGGAGTTTGATACAAAGTCTTTTCTCTGTTCACGTAGATTCAAATATTTTCGACATGTTCAAATTGACCCCTTGCTAACTCACCAAAAATTGTTGGCTATAGTTAAAAGATGGTTATAAATTGAATTCCATTAGAGATCAAAAAAGTTGATTCTCAATCATATGTTAAACACAAGCAAACTGGAAACTCCACATTTAAATCAATGGTTAGAGAAGGTTTGACTCTCCAGAATCCAAGAGACTGAAGGTCTAAACTAGTTATCTGGTGATTTCTAACACAATTCCTTAGACTGTAAATAATCATCATGTTTTAGAGTCCTGACTGATCACTGGAAAACACATTAAACCTGTAGCTAAGAAAATTAGCCAAATTGCGTTTCATTACTGCTCTCCTTATTAAAAGTGAGTTGATTTAACCCCAGCAAAGAATAAGTGAGACATGGGAAGGCAGAATAGATGTGTAAAAGCACTGTGGAGTATGGCATAATTAGGAGACGTCTTGTTTACACAGTGCAATGTGTCTTGAAGTCCAGTGTATATGATATCCCTACAGGACATATTCAAATGTGCTTCTGCTGTGGCACATGTGGTGACCTGAGCTCCAGGAGGGGTAATGCTGTGGTCCTATAGACCACATTGAGCTGAAAAGCTTGTATCCTTTTTTTTAGTTGGTTTCTCAGGTAATTAGAAAACATTCGCTAATTATAATATAAGTATAATGAGGAGGTTCACAAAACATGTGAAATATGGTCCCTGATGCTTTAAAAAACTATATAAAGATACAACTCATGTGTCCTTATTGTTCATCCTCTTAACATGGTTTCAGCATAATGACACATTCCTGCAATCCTCACCACAGTCAACTTTAGAACATTTTTGTCACCACATAAAGAAGCTTCTAGGATCACTTTCTTGTATTACTGTCACTCCTTTGGCTCTAATAAACTACAAATTTATTCTTAGTCACTAAAGACTTTCCCCTTTTCTTGGCCACTCTAATTATGGCCAACTTCTTTCACTTAGCATGTTTTTTTTTTTTTTATAAAGCTCATCTCTGTTGTAATATATAACAATAGCACATTTGTGTGTGTGTGTGTGTCTGTGTGTGTGTGTGTGTGTGTGTGTGTGTGTGTGTGTGTGAGACAGGAGCTCAGTATTAGTTTGGAAATCTCTATATAGAACAGGCTGGCCTCAAACTCTGAGTGCTGGGACTAAAGTCATGTGCCACCAGGCCCAGCAATAGTACTTCATTCATTTTTATACCTAAATGTTTTTCTACTGTGTAGGGACAAGCCATGTAGCTGAATGTTTTCCTGTGTCCTGCCCAGTCTGCAGCTGCTCAGACTCAAGTAAACACACAGAGGCTTATATTAATTAAAACTGCTTGGCCATTAGCTCAGGATAACCACTGACTAGCTCTTATATTTTATCTCAGCCCATTTCTGTTAATCTATACGTTGCCATGTGTTCCATGGCTTTATCTGTGTGCTATTACATGCTGCTCCCTGGATGGCAGGCTGGCATCTCCTGACTCAGCCTTCCTCTTCCCAGAATTCTCCTTGTCTGCTTATCCTGCCTGGCTACTGACCGATCAGAATTTTATTAAACCAGTGTAGAAGAGCATTATCCCACAGCAATGCCATTTCCTGTTTGCCCAATTGTCAGTTGATGGGCATTTTGGATTGCCTGTGCTTTTTGGACATATGCAATTCTGTCTGGTCTCAAATAACCAACTCAGAGGCTGAATATGAATTATACATGCTTGGCCAATAGCTCAGGCTTATTACTAACTAGCTCTTGCATTTTAAGTTAGTCCATATTCCTCATTTATGCTCTGCCACCTGGCTGTACCTTTTCAGCATGGCACATTAATCTCCCTCTCCCACTGTATCTGGCTGGCAACTCCTCACTCCATCCTTCTCCTTCCCATCATCCTTATTACGGGTGCTCCGCCTATACTTCCTGTCTGGCTACTGGCCAATCAGCATTTAATTAAACCAGTTTGAATGCAAATCTTTACATTGTACAAGAGGATTATTTCACAGCATTTCCTACTTTTTGTCTAATTAAAAAGGGAAGTTTTAACTTTAACACAGTAAGATTATATACAACAAAAAGTTATCAAGTAAGAATTACAGTTACAATATCCAGTCTATTTGTATTTTGCAAAATTAGAGAAAACATTTAAGTATCTATCCTATCTTAGTGAATCAAAAGTTTTATATCTAATTTATTCTTTTATCATAACTAAGAAAAATTATAACTATGAGTATCTAGTCTTCAGCTCCATTAAAGACTCCAGAAGGATGAAATGTTACCTAATGACAGGGATATCAGGCTGCCTGGACAGTCACGCATGGTTTCTTTGCAATGTTGGGGAATCCATATTTGACCTACAGGCTTAGCATATCTGACAGACTTTCCTATAAGGCAGAGAATTTTGAAGGACTGTCTTACCTTGTCTTGGTAAAATTTGGCAGTCACCTTTTTTTTTGTGTGTGTCCTGCTTGTCCAGTTTGGACAGTACCTGTCAGCAATTGAAGCAAGGGCAGTTTCTTTGTCCATATGGCTACCTTTTTTGTAAAGAAAACTAACTCCAAATGGAGTTTCTTTGATGTCTGTCATCTTCTCTGGAGTACATTGATATTGCCAGGAGCGGATGTGTCTCACTGTCATGAAAAGTCTAAGTTATTAAACCATTTTAAATGCCATATTCTGTAGGCTTTTGAAGTGTTTGAAGATTACCTATCTATCTGAAAAATATCTCTGTATACCTAGAAAACCTAACTAATATGATTATATTATAGATGACTAGCTATTAGTCTATTAGGCTGAGTCAGGAGATGCCAGCCTGCCGTCCAGGGAGCAGCATGTAATAGCACACAGTATTTCTTAATTATACATTATATTTTTAAATGAGTTGCATAAACATAATATCTTAAACAAGATTAGAAATGTACATACAACAAAATTAGCTTTAAATTTGTATCAATAAACTAAAATCCATACCATTGTAAAACATGTAAGATTAATAGTTGTTTTTTGGATTAAAGTAGATTCACTAATCTACACTCTTATGCTATCATTTCTATATCCCCCTTTTTGTTTTCAGAACAAGATCACTGAATCTCATCTCCTTAAATTAGCTTTTTTTCCTGACCATTACCCATAACAACTTGTGACCAACCCCCACTAAACAATGACAAACATTGATAATTTATTTTTAGAAATGTGGGTGTAGTCCTCTAGACTATTTCCTGATGATTGTGGGCACTGGTAATCTTTGGAGGACCCTGAGAAAATTCAGGATTATGATCAAGTCCTAACTGGAGTATTCTGTGAGGCTGGATCATTTCAGCCAGCCGTCTTGATGATGTTCTGGATGCAGAACTCAGAGGAAACTGCAATGGAGGTGCTCTGAAATGCTGGATCATCTGGGCCATCTGTTCCCATCAGAGATTTTTCACAGGATCTTTCTCAATCAAACCGGATTTTTCTTAACCCAGAATGAATCCAGAGCCTCTCATTTCCTGTGGAAATAAAAGCAGAACCTCTTTCCCAGTGTAACATATCTTCTGACTTAAATTTTGAAGTCAAGACACTTTAAAATATATGTTGGCTTATTCTAGCAGCTTTCATAATCAAATGACTCTCAGCAATTATCACTTGTCATTAACAGTCAAAAAATTTAAAGACAACATGCAGTATCCATACTCTCTGTGTATTTTCCATCTTTATATAGCTTAGTATATTTTTTTCTATTACTCTATTTCTTTTTAGAAGACTTTCTCTAACCTTTTTCTCTTCTTTCCCAAACCTACATGTTTTTTTAACACACTGTGCCCTGTTTAGAGGTTTCTTTTTGTCTGAATCTTATTGCATATCTGTAACCTTTTCTGTCTGCATCAGCAAAAAAAAAAAAAAAAAAAAAAAACCCTGCTGTGTAACTTAGATCATGGCATGCTGGTGCTGGCTCCTCTTCCTTGGTTCCTTGAAAGGCTAGTTTCATGGTGGTGGAGGCACATTTACCACTAGCTCTGGGAGTCATATTTACCACCCCAACTGTGGGAAGTTTCCAAGTCCACTGAGTAGCATGCTGCTGACTGCTCATAAACACCATGTAAGTGTTTGGTAGTAGGGCCAATTTTTGCCATTAGCACTAAGCCAGAAAGCTGTCTCTTAAAGGAGCCGTGCTTCTGCTCACCGCCAACAAACAAAGCCCACCAGAGAAAAAGCAGCTACCAAGAAGCTGTGCTTGACTCCTTTCTTATGTGTCTAGAATCCTTTTTTAAGCTTTGTCAGGATTTATGTGGAAATTTTGGCCACACATTGGAGTTGGAATGTCATATGTATTTCCTATCCAGACTGCCTGCTCCCAAATAACTGACTCAGAGGCTGAATATAAATTATTAATGCTCAGCCAATTGCTCAGGCTTATTACTATCTAGTTCCTGCATTTTAAGTTAATCCATATTCCTTATTTATTCTCAGTCACGTGGTAGTACCTTTATTAGCATGGCACATTCCTCTCCTGCTCCCTCTGCATCTGGCTGGCGACTCCTCACTCTGCCCTTCTCCTTTCCATCATCCTTAGTTTGGTCATTCCGCCTATACATCCTGCCTGGCTATTGGCTAATCAGAGCTTCATTAAACCAATTTGAGTGACAAACGTTTACATTGTACAAGAGGATTATTCCAAAGCACATTTATACAGAAGTGGAATGACTGAGTTTACAGCTACACATTCTCTACATTTTAACTTTCAAATTAGAAAAATGAATAAAATTATAAGCATAGATATTAACATATATGTTCATATCGACAAATTTATGTCAAACAATTGACTTTATTAAAGAAAAAAAGACCCATGGTCAAATGATTATGGAGAACTAAAACATCATACTAAAGCTATCTTAAGGAAACCAAGTGAAATAAGTGTTATTTAACCTTTTAAACTCAGACTTCATGATCATAATTTCCAAACATGCTTAGAAATCTTAGAAACTAAACCCTTTACAACTCAATGATTTTAAATATTTGATGGAACATATTTTGTGGGATATGGCTTAGTTGTATAGTATGGTGGTTCAAATTGGAATGGCCTCCATAGACTCATGCGTTTGAATTCTTGGCCCATAGGGAATGGCACTATTAGGAGGTATGGCCTTGTTGGAGTAGGTGTGATGTTGTTGGAGGAAGTTTGTCACTGTGGGCAGGCTTTGAGGTCTCAGATGCTTTGAGGTCTCAGGTCAGGTCCAGTGTATCTCAGTCTCATCCTGATGCCTGTGGATCAAGATGTAGAACTCTCAGCTCCTTCTCTAGCACCTTGTCTGCCTGCATGCCACCATACTTCCTGCCATGACAATAATGGACTAAACCTCTGAACTATAAGCCAAACTCAATTAAATTTTTTATAAGGTTTCTGTGTTAATGGTGACTCTTCATAGCAATAGAAACCCTAACTAAGGCACATTACCTGAAGACAGAGGTAAGAACTCCTAGATTGTCAGAGTGTATTATTAATGTATGATTTACTGAGGCTTTAATTCAATTTGTAATTCTGTATGGAAATGAGAAGGTACAGTTTGTAATTTTTGAAGGGAGATATCTCAATAGAGAATGGTAAAATGAAACTGGAATTTCTGAATAACTGTATGGTCTTTATATTTGGGATTGTAAAGAAAGACAAAAAAATAATGGAGATGGTAGGGGAGCATTTGTATACCAGTGAGACTGCCCAGCTATTGACATCCATATGTTGTGTGTGTAAAGAATAAGCACATTAGACCCATAGGAAAGTGGAGTCTTTGTAAAAGAGGTAAAAAGTAAGTAAATTATTGATAGATGAATTTCATATGTAATAAGGTATAAGAGCATCTTTACTTAATTTTTAATTCTTAATTTATTTGGGGGATTATAATATAATTACATCATTTCCCCTTCTTTTTCATGGCCTCCTTATTCATTAATTCATTAATTGTTGTGAATTACATATATGTATATGTACAAATATATATATATATATATATATATATATATATATATATATATATATATTCCTAAATACAACTTGCTCAGTCTGTAAAATGTTACTTGTATGTGTGTTTACAGTGATGACCAATAAGTGTGTCTTTAAAATGCCCTGATCTCAGGTGTCATAGCCTCACTGGACTTTTTAGAAACATTTCTAGCACTGTACAAAGACTTAACTTTTCCATTGTTTCTCATTTGAAAATTCGTACTTGGTTTCTATGCATGACTGCTATAGCTTTTGATGTTGCCATCTGGCAGAACCTACTTGCCTTTTGTCTTTCTTATGGACCTCTGTTTTCTTTTTGTTCTAACTCTTAGTTTTGTCCATTAAACCCTGTGTGAAGTCATTTTCAAACTAATGAGAAGTACGATAAAAGATGGAAAGTTGTGCCTCATGTTTTCATTAATTATCTTGTTGGGCCGTGATACTGATTAGTGCTCAAGTCTGGTTGTCAACAGCTCTTCTCTTGGGTTAGATGACCTGTTTATATGTTTGTTCATCTTGTTGTCCTCAGCATTTTATTTTGTTACATCAATGAAAATGAAATAGCTAGCTGGTTAGCAGAGAGGAGTGAACAACAACCGTTTTATTAAAGAAAAGTTCTTTGGCTGGCACTGAGATCATAAGGGTGGGAGAGCTGCCCCTGTCCCCCACCAGCTATAACCCTCAGGAGAGTAGGCTCTGCATCCCCTATGGGCAGCACAATAGAGCCAACCTCATTGGTGGAGGTGTGGGTGAGTCAGTCATGAAGTGAGCATGGGAGAGCTATTACCCATCTGTCATGTAGCAGCATGGGTGGGAGAGATATTTTTCCCCTCATATCGAATGAAGACTCAATCTCTTTATTTATCTGTGCTCTCATATCACTGTGGACAAAGACTCCATTCAGACCTCACATGGTATGCTGTCTTATTTCCCAACTTGTCTATCTATCTCACCAAGTCAAGATGCCTTGAAGATGAGGGTCTTGCATTGATTTTCTAGTATCTCTGATCTGTGTCTTGCACAGAGCCTGTTTTATGGCAAATTGTCAATTTAGGGATAAATGGCTGGAAAATAGATTAATGCCATTGGTAGTTATAAACTCAATTTTTTATGAAAAAAGTGTTTCTTATATGTTAAAGTATTATCTTTAGAACTGAGCACAGTACAAAGCCTGTACACAAATTAACAGCAAGAAGTTCATTGTTGGATAAAATTTTTATCATTACAACCCTGAAAATCTTGATTGATTTCTAAGGCCCAAGCTCCATATCTAAGTTCAAGCATTCCTCAAACATAAACTTAAAACAGCTATAATACTTTACTCCTAAATTATGTTTTTCTTTGGAAAAGAAAGGCACTGTTTATAATGGGATAGGAAATGAAGTGTGAAAGTCAGAGTGGTCTAATGCCCTGTGTGGAAATGTAAACAGAATAGGAATATTTGACATAATATACAGATTGTTCTAGTCATTCTGTGAAACAAACTTTTAGAAATGTGTGAAATGAGTATATTATAAACCACAGTAAGAGTTTCAGCTTCTCTTTGTCATGTCCCAGAAGATGGTGGAGGACTCAGATTTTCTAATATTCTAGGGCAGAAAAACTATTCAAAGTACAAATAGGTCATGCCATGCTTAACCTTGAGAATGGAAAAAGAATGTATATAATTGATGAATACACTTAAGGAATACCATATCAGCCAAGCTGTTTCTGTTTGATTTTCAATGGAAATATTTGGCTGGGTAAATCTTACTCTGTCCATTAACTTGCCTGCTATATGATATACAACTTTTGCTTTTGAATCTTAGACCTAAAGATCAGGGAAAACAGATCCCCAGAATCTGCTCAATTTTTTTTTATTGCTGTCTCAAATCAATCTGATGCTGTTTTTCATGAGAAGCCTAATAAAAGCCACAGTCTTTATTGAAAAGCCCTTGTATTTTATAGACTCATCTCATGTACCCTTAATAAAGTTTTTAAACAATCCATAATAGATTTCGCAGGAAGCTTGGATCTGCCAGCATTCTCATTAGCAGTCCAATTTTAAACACTACTTTAGGCATGATTATCTGCAAATGTTAGTGGGGTTGTTTAATATTGAAAGACTGGTAGCTGAAGGGACAGGAAGCTCAATTATTCAAAAACCCAGTTACATTACTATTTCAAGTAGTTTAACAAACACAATTGCATGTTGTCTTTACTTTGAAAGGGCAGGCTTGTATTCATTTCCTCAAATATGTAGTTCATTGAAAATGCCAACATTTCTAAGTCATTTTGCATGAGAAGAAAGAGTTGATTAAAACAAAAATACCTCTAGCTTGTTAAAACAGGAATGCTTTATGATTGACAACTAGTTCACACAACATTTGTTCAATTGGCAATATTACATAAAATTTAAAAGCCACATCCCCTGCTTCACCTACTGTTTGCAGAAAAGGCAGACAATTAGATTAATTGTACCACTGTCTTTTATGAGGAAAAAGGAGCTCTTTTTGTTTCTATTGGATTATCTTTTGCTTTGCTTTTGGTTCCAGGTCTGTTTATAGACATGTTCCCTTAAACTAGATTTCCCTAATCAAAACGTGTTAACAAAGTGAACCCTGATGGAGTGTGCTCTAAAATTTAGAGGGGAACCTATTGATGTGGAAATTGGCAGTGCTGCTTAAACCCTCACATAAATGTGTTCCTGGGTATGTGAGAACCGGTGGTCAGTCAACATGAATTCACAGGAACTCATTAACAGTAAGACCACTGTATTAAGGGAAATTTAAGGTAATGTCCATCAGGCATAGTTAGGTAAATCTGACTTTGGCCACTAGGTTGCCTGCTACGTGACATAAACTATTTTCCCACTAATCCCAGATCTCAGTATCTGTGCCTTTGAGTTCCAGTACCATGGACAGCAAAGGGCGAGAGGTTTTTTTTTTTTTTTTCATAACCATTTCTTGTATAAACTGTGTATATTACTTTCATTTTCTTCTTACCTCGGGCTTGTAAAATCACACTAAAAAGCCTTCAAAATGACACTATTGACTCTCCTTACATTTTACCATGCTTTATTGACATCCAGTAATGAATATTCACAATGAAAATGAAATACAAGTTTATTAAATTCTAAACTTGAAAGACTATTTTTTTTCTTTTTATCTGCAATAAAGGAGAATACGAAGCATGGTTATCACACTGCTAGCCTCCTAGTAGATTTAAACTACTAAGCAGACTTTGTATGTTTTATAATTATCACTCTTCTGAGCATGATACTAGATCTTTCCCAAATATTCAACATTGGTTGCACAATCTAGACACCACAGATCACTTTGATGATAGAGTTGGCACAGTGCTTATTTTCCAGAATGCTTTTGAAATGTTTTGGTTAGGTGTAAACTTGGAATTACAGGATGGAGATTAATACAAATGAATTGCCCTTGCTTGATTTTATTAGCTCTATTTCTTTTAATCAAACAAAATGTCTGCTACCCAAACCTATTGATTTCATATTATTACCCAAAATCATCTAAAGGCTTCAAGCCATTAGACAAATGAGAGACTGAAGTTATAAAATACGTTATATTTTGAAATCATTTCTCCCACTTGCCTGATTGGCAGATCTCTTTGTTTCATCCCTAATGATTACTTAATTTGGCATGAGATAAGAAGGACCAAATGAGATAAATGTGCATACTGGCCTCCTGGGTGCCTTTCAGTAAATGGCAGTTTCCATTGCACTGTGAGGAAAACCTGGGAGTGCTGCATTCACCTACCCCTCTTAGGTGTAAGGTAATGCTCACTCCATCACGAGATTTGGTTTCACTTTGGGGGTTCTGTTTGCATTTGTTTTCTGGCACTACTTGACAAAATTTACAGTCATCTGAGAAGGGAGACCCCTATTGAAAGTATGCCCCTACCAGACTTCCCTGTAGGCAAGTCTGTGGGGCATTTTCTTGATGGATGATTAATGTGGAAGGGCCCAGCCCACTGGGGACAAGTGGTCCTGGATGCTGTAAGAAAGCAAACTGAGCTGTCCAGGAAGCAAATGCCATGCAAAGGTGTCCTCGGCAGCCTCTCAATCAACTCCTGCCTCCAGCATCCTGCCTTGAGCTTCTGCCCCGACTTCCCTCAATCATGGACTGTGATAAGAAAATTTAAGATAAATTAAACTCTTTCCTCCCCAAGTTGATTTTGGTCATGGTCTTTATCACAGCACTTGAAAACAAACTAACATGTTTATTCTAACTCACCCCTCAGCTGTTTCTACAACTGTATATATCAAACAGTAATTTAGAGTGCATCACCACAATGTGCCAGTAAAGACCTGGGATTTTCACATAGTATTCCATGCATGGTTTCCCCTCCCTTGTTAAGCCATTGACCTTCTCTATGAGAAGTTTTACACTTTCTTTGCTTTTTAAAATTTTGCTGCTCCATTAATGCTAATTTTAGTGTGCTATTTTCAATACTGGAGAGTCAGAAACAGTCCCGTTGAGGTTAATGAGACATCAGGATGACTTGGGGATTTCATAACTAGGTTATTCTTTTTTAGAAAGCTAGATAAGAGTGATTTTGGACCATTCAGAAGGATCTAGCATCTGATTTATAATTTGTAATTATATATCCATATATAGTTCATTATAATTATATATAATCCATTTATAATATATATACAATTCATACTTTCTTTCAGGTATGATATGGTTTCTTTTTCTTGCTTTTTTGTTTATTTGGTTGGTTTTTCCTTTGCTTTACATAAACAGCTCTATTACCCAAAATTTGCTAAGAGCATCCTGTTTTAATATGAGCTCATTCTTTCTAATGGAGATAACTTATTAAAGATGTTAACTTTTATACCATTTGTATGAAGTAATTTGAAAATAATAATATTTTTATTCATATTTTATTCAGGAAATTTAAATCTTCTGGAGAAAACAGTGTTTAATATGGCAAGAAAGCAGAAACAGATTAATACAATGGAATAATTTTGGAGCTTCAGTGATACAAAAAGATGCTTTTTTATGAGATGCTATTGGCATAATGGATTGAGTCTGCCCGGTGAAGGTAGATGCCTCTTCCTTTACTGGCTGAGGCTTCACACACTAACAGGCAGTTATCTGCTTTACTCACATAATGTAGAGACAACTTGGGGTCCCGCGGCTGGGTGCATCTCCAAAGACAGGACTCCAGGAGTGTCTCTATAAACTGCCACCCAGGTGGCCACATGGCCACCTGAGTACAATGGTCAGAGAATAGATTACTCCATCCGTTCAGTGCCTGAGCTGGACCACTGTGGAGGATAAAGGTGAGGAGGAAAACACTTACATAATTGAACACTTATTGTTATAAGCATTAAAATATGAAGAAACATCATATTCCATAACATAAATACTTTTTCCTCACGATAAATGAAAGTGTCAGTAGAGCCACACTGTATCCATAATAGCATGCTCAAGCTCTGAGGCAGGTCTCAGCTTCCTACAAATTTATGTTATTTTCCTTCATTTCTTCACTTACCACGCCAGCTGATGGCATACTGTGGCAATGGGATGTTTGGAGCTAATCTTCCCTAGATTTTTGGAGGACAAGGTGACCTTAACTAATGTATGTGTTACATCTGTACATCTTGAAACTGGTGAGAAGGTTGAATTGAGCAGGATAACATGCAGAGAATGCCAAGGACCCCACCATTCTAATCCCCGATAACGGGAGAGTCTCTATTTTGCCTTTCCACCACCCACCACCCATAGCATTTACACAACACTGACTTTACCATACCTTTACTACAGTTATGGCTTCATATGTTTACCGCATAGATTCAAACCTCCTTGTGTACAGCCCCCTTCTCATACATATTTACTGTCTGGGCTCAGCATATTCCTTGGTTCATAAAAATTAATATCGGGGTGAGGAGATGTCTCATTCATTCAAGTACATGCTGCACAAGCATCAGGTCTTAAATTCAAACCCCAGAATGCACATAAAAAGATGGTATAGTGGCACACACTTGTGGTTCCAGCATTGTGGCAGCAGAGACAAGCGAGTACTTTGAAGTCACTTGGCCAGCTTGCTAAAACTACCTGGTAAACCTCTTGGTCCAGGGAAGCACCCTATTCCAAAACAAGGTAAAAGGCAAATGAGGAAGAGACCTGAGATTGACCCCTGGCCTTCACACCTGTGTCACACATATGCATGTGCACCTGCACACACATGAACACACACAGAGTAAAGGGAAGTGAATGGTAGCTAACTGAATGTCTATGACTCTGATAAAAGAAGTGTCCGTTTTCCAATCTGTACTGCTTTAAAAGGGAGAGAGAATGTATAGTCCAGGAGGGCAATTCTCTGACTCTTTCGGCTTGATGACCATAGCTGTTAAAGGCCTGTGACTTTCTTTGTTCATAGTGACAAGGCTACTTCCTCATCTTTAATTTGGTTTCCTGAGTAGATCTGCCCTCTGGGAATGTGATTCACTGTGAAGAACAGTCCAGGTTATTAAGCCACTAATACATCCATAAATAGGAGCTCAAGTGAGCCTTGTTGGCTTCGTCTCTCAGGCCGCTATGACAACCACCACAGCCAACTCTCCAACTGTCCCTGCAAGTCAGTCAGCACAGCCAGCTCTCCAACTGTCCCTGCAAGTCAGTCAGCACAGCCAACTCTCCAACTGTCCCTGCAAGTCAGTCAGCACAGCCAAGCCTGCCATTGCCCCCTGCTGAGTCCCACCATGAATCACAAGATCCCGGTGGCCTCTGTGGGCAGCATCTTGTCTCTTGAGTCTGCCTGACATCTGACAAGATGATTACACACCTCACACATTGACACAGCCATGTCAATATCTCTCTTGACCTTTCAAAGGGCTTGCGATCCTGTGCTGTTTTAGTTCATACTCAGGTTGTTCAGCTCATGATTTTGATGATCTTAACTGAGTACATTGACCAACCCTCTGGGATCCATGTAATCTAGCATAAAGCAAGATGAATCAGCACTGAGATTCCCACCTATGAGGAAAATGGGCCAAAGACAGATTATTATTTTATCATGATTGGTAAATTGAGGAATTGTTGGGTGTTTTGTTTTTTTGTTTTTTTTTTTTTTGGTTTTTGGTTTTTGATTTTTAACTCAAAATCCAGGGCTTCTTTCACTAGGCCACCCAACTCCACCCATTTTGGGCAGTGACACATTGTCCAATAAAGAATAAAAAGAGCACTGGATAGCCCAAGAAGGTTTTCTTTTCAAAATATAATAACATTTGATAGCGATTTTTGGGGAGATAATGGAACTGTATTTGCTTTATGTAATTTGTGTTACTGTTTTCTTTTTAAACATGTGTGGCCTAATTCTTAGCTTTATTGAATATTTTAATGGATGTTTCAAGCTGACTTTAAGTCAATTTAATATTTTCTAAGATGTTGTTTCCAGGGGATGACTGATATTTGCAGACAAGATGAACCTGGAGTCACTGGCAGGTTTTCCTGAGGAGCCCTTCCTTGTCAGTCCATTATTGAAATCAACAAGTCAGCAAGTGTGTGCTTGTCTCCCCTGGGAGCAAAACGTCCTCATTCCCAGATTCCCAGAGGACCTCGGACACACTCACACTCATTTGAATGAACTGGGAGTTAGACAGATCCCTGGTAGACAGGCAGATAGGGAAAACTACCACAGATAATAATGAAGATGGCAAGCCTCTGGCTTCTTGTATTACTAGTCAGAGATGAAGGCCCCAAGGCCTTACTGCTCCCCACCTTCACCCCAACCTGGGAACTGGCCCAGCAAGTTCAAAGCCACATCAGGACAATTTTACACCAAAGCTGAGGGACTATCTACCTCCCTGTCTTTGTTCAAATTAATCGACGACCCTTAAAACCACTAGTCCTTGAAGAGAGATTGGGTTTTGGCCTCCAGGGTTTCCTCTCCCCCATAGAGAGGTTCTTTCTCTCTTTGCCTTGCTGTGTGTGTGTGTGTGTGTGTGTGTGTGTGTGTGTGTGTGTGTGTGTGTGTGTGTGTTTTCTCACCCCTAATAAGAGCCTTTCTTCATTGGCTACTTCTGTCTTCTGTGTCTGAAATCTCCCCTGCTCTTACCTGCTGCACTTGAGATTTTTTTTCCTGCTTTTTAATTCTTTAACTGGCAGAGAAAATGAAATTGGCCAAGATCCTTAGCCAGTTTTAATTTCTTAGGGAACTTGTGCAGTGTTGCATAGTATTTCTTAAATTTATGGATAGAATCTGGCAAGTGGATGAATTAAGGGAATTTTTGTGTCTATAACAGTGTTTGCACGAGAACCATTTCCAGGAATGTATGTTCCCCTTCCTTCTGTGACAAGAGTTTTCTTGGGAAGACGCAACATACATGTCTACTCACCCCAGATTGGGAACCTATGACAGACCAAAGTACAGATAGAGTCAAAATCCAATTTGGTTAACCAGTAAGTTTTATTGGAACTACTTAGAGGAGTCTGGGGAGGGGTTCCTTACAGGAGCAGAAATGACTCAAAGAGAACTGCATCACCAAGGTTCACCCCAGCATGGGTGACAGCTCACAAAGGCTGGGAACTTGGGGCACATAGCACAACTTGTAAGCAGCTCAACAGGCTGCAGAGTGTCCCTTCCAAGTGACCCAGTTGGTCTCAGCCTCTTCCAGACAGCTGGGATGGCCTCAGAATCTTTGCACTTTAGCTTGTGGGGGACTCTCAGCTGTCTTTATTGCTTACTCTGAGAGGGCAGGCCCTAGCAAATCCGGTCAGTTTCAGGGACTTCCTGAAGCTGTTTTGAATTGTTTAACTTCTGTCTGAAGGAGTCCCTGCAGGATGGAATGTTTTAGTCTTGGAGGAAACTGCTACACAACGCCCTGGTGAGCTCCCTTTTCTGAAGGGCCCATTGCAGGCAGCTGTAAGAATAGTAGAAGGGGAGGGAGGAAGTAGTTCAGAGGGAAACAGTGCAAAGATGCACTTTCACTTACATTGAACTTCCAACTAAGATACAGAAAGAAGGAAAAACAGCAAGAACAAGAGCTAAAATCTCAGGAGTCAGAAGATTGCTGTAATTTTATTAGTAAGTAAGAATGGCTTTGAAATAACAGTTTTCTGGGATGTATAATATATATGTATATATTACACACACACACACACACACAAACACACACAGACACAGACACACAGGGCAAGAGTCAGAATGGAAGCAATCACTAACTGTTGTAGAGGTGACTAAAATTAATGCTATAGAGGCTGGAAAGATGAATATGCAGTTAGAAGTGCTTTGCGATTTTAGAGAGGACCTGGGTCCATTGCTAAGCAGCCATAGCAGGCAGCTCACAATTGCCTGTAACTCCAAGTCCCAGGGTTTGGATGCACTCTTCCAGTGTCTTTAGACACCCTTACTCACATGGCATACATACATACACACACACACACACACACACACACACACACACACACACACACACACACATTAAAAATAAAGTCTTTAAAATTAAATTCATACCCCTTAACTTCTTACAGTGAAACCTCAGGATATCAAGAATGAAGAGAAAATTCTAAGAGTAACAATACAGAAAGGGCATACCTAGTGTGACAGGTGATTTATTATAGTAGAATCTATGGGAACATTGACACTAGAACTCCTGAAATAGTGAATGTAGCTGCTCTGATTATGTGTGAATTCCATATCGGAGGCTCAAAAAACATAACCCTGTATATTCTGCCAAGAACAATAGTTCTCATTCAGGAACTGGTGTGTGTGTGTGTGTGTGTGTGTGTGTGTGTGTGTGTGTGTGTGTGTGTGTGTGTGTTTTACAAGTTTTTGCTCACAGAAACAGAAAGTGATTTTTAAGACTAAAATGTCTACTCATAAATTTAAAGTTAGATATTGATAAACGTACAGCAAGTGTATCTTCAAGTGGCATGCTTCAATGGACCTTCACTTTGCTAACAAAGGTCACCACACACTCCACTAGCTTATATTCCACTAACTTACATTCCTAGTTATCAAGCATTACCTGAATGCTTTAGGGTCTGTGTGTGTCCAGCATTATCCTATGTGTGGTAAAGAGCCTCTCTGTGAGGAATGGTTCATTTTGATTGGCTTACAGCAGACAACAATTTTGGGGAGTACTAGTCATTGTTTAGAGATTTGGATATACTTCAAGTTGAAATGAAATTGCATAAGAAGAACTCGCCATCTTCCTTCAGTGGTGTGAATGCCTTAGTTGGCATTTCTCTCCATCAGTATAGTACTCAGACGTCTGCAAAATCAAAGAGAGGCATTCTGGTAGCTGCTAACAAGAAGCAGCTGTTTTCCATGGGAGATCAATCATGATTTTCTGTATTCCTTATTCAATACCCTTCTTTTTAACATGTCATGTCCTGCTGAGGTCGTTTTCAGGGGGCCTGCCACATAACAGAGCTGGACTCAGTTTGAGGTTGGAAACAGCAGACCTCCAGCCATAGAAAGGGATCCAGCATTTTCCTCTCTAATGACTCTGCTATTATAATAATAATGGGCTTTACAAAGGCCGAGGGGGACTGGAGATGGGACTCTACTTGGGGAGAGAAATTTGCACGTGTTAAGTGGGGACTGGGCAAGCCTCTGGAGGATTTTTTCAGCCTCCTTTGATAGTCCCAGCTCTTTTGTTGTGAGTCTTCCTTCTCCTCAGGACAACACTTTCACCTTTGTCAACACCTCTGTGAGTCCCCGGGGTCCCCACCCCATCAAAAGCAGAAAAGGAGAAGGATCTGATGTCAGAGAGTTAATTTCTACTCTCTCTGGCAGGGAAGTCTCCCAGAGAACTGCACTGACTTTTGAACAGTTTGCCTTTAAAGGGATTTCACACATCCTGAAGTGGAAAATAGAGCTATCAGTTTTGGAAACATCCACCTGACAACCCTTAATAAAAATAAATGTAATCATGCTAATGACAAAAATAGTGACTCGAATGGGCGAAACACTCATAAAATCCAGCGTTTGTTGGCTTCTCACTTTATGCGAAGCTCTGTGATATTGGGAATGCCACTCAGCTACGCGATCCGACTGGCTAGACTCAGACTGAGCACCATTTTCAAAGCTCAGTTTGGTGAAGGAGCCTCACTTCAGACTTGCCTAGAAGATGTTAGAAATGCATATGACTGAGCATTTCCAGAGACCACAAATCAGAAATTCAGCTGCACCAGAGCCTGGCAATCTTAAAAAAATCCTTCTTGATAAATTTCATGGTATAGGTGTTAAGAGCTAGAATGCTAAAATGTGCCCTTTCAGATGGTCAAGGGTGTGTGTGCATGTGTGTGTGCATGTGTGTGTGTGTGTGTGTGTGTGTGTGTGTGTGTGTGTGTGTGTGTGTGTGTTTCAGTGCCTGAAGGTGTAGAATATGTGGGAGATGCTCAATAATACACATTGCAAGCAATGGCAAATCTGTAATGAATCATTCTGAATAGCTCTATTTTGGGCTGGCCTGTCAATTTTCAGGTCTGTGTTAATGAGGTGTTTTTGTTTTTGTTGGGCAAGAAGTTCTTTAATTCATTTTACCAGACATCAGTGTTCTGGGACAGCAGGAACAATGTGTATTGACTCTTAGTGAGTCGGAAGGTGCTTCTTAAAACTCCAGTCTCGGTGCTGTAAATCTGATTCGCTGTGCTTGTGTTTTGAGAACTTTAGTGTGTGGAGGAGGGGACAGACAGAGGGAAGAATGGCACTGCTACTGTAATGTAGGTATTCCAAGAATCACAAATCAGAGTGGTCCAGCACACGGTGAAGATCACGGACCTGAGCAAGGTTGGAAGCCAGTTCACAGCAACAAGAGAAGGGACTTCCAAAAGCAGATCCCAACATGCTAACAGTTTGCACACCTCCTGCATTGCTTGGCTTTCTGTCGCTGTAACAAAAGTACTGAGATAGGTATTTATAAACTCAGGCTTAGTTTTATTTTCACTTTATTTGCTCACATTTTTGAAGTTCTAGTCTATGACCGCTTGTCCAGATAGTTTAGTCCTTTGCTGAATCATGGGATGGCAGAGAAAAACTAGTCACCTCAATGCCAGGAAGCAAAAGAGAACAAGCAAGGGCCAGGGTCCCTCAAGTCCCTTCAAGGGCCACACCCAGTGTCCTAAGGACTTCCCACTGATATGAACCTCTCTGGAGGGTTCAAAGTCATATGGGCTTCGAGGTAGCTGATGTGCAGGGCGCAGTACCTAAGTCAGGATTACTGGATTGGACTTCAGCCTCCTTCAGACCAAGGTGTGACAGGTTTCTGAGATGATTTTTTTTTTAATTTAATCTAGTAAGACTAGAAAACAAAAAATATACAATGTAAAAGTATTTAGTCTATAGCTTTGCTTCTGAAACCCTCTATAATTCAGGGGCTGAAGAGGGCTCACTTAGTAAATTGCCTGCTGCGCAATAAGCATGAGGAGCTGCATTGGTATCCCCAGCACCACAGAAAGAGCCAGGGTGGCTGCACTTGTACCTGTCTAAGCCTAGTACTAGGGAAGCAGAGAGGAACCAGCCTGATGTTGACCTCTGGCTTCTACATACACGAATGTGAACTCAATACACACACACACACACACACACACACACACACACACACACACACACACACACACCAAACAAACAAAATTCATTGCCCTAAGAGTCATGCAGTTTTTAAAACAATGCATCAACACCAAAAACAAATTTAACTGCTTAACCAGTGCTATATGACAAAATAGCCATACTGATAAAAAAAAATTCCTGAAATTAAAACGACAAATTCCTCATATGCCACTTTACCTTGAGAAAGGTGGGACAAAATGGCAAAAAGGGGGTGAGAGAGGATCGATCCTTTTGAGTGAGGGAAATAGGTGAAGGAGTATACTACGAAAAGATCGTGTGTTTCCAAGAGTAGAATTATCCAACTCAACCTATGCAGAAGATAGAGACTAGGAAAGGAGAGGGCGTGTTGAGGCAGGGGCATCGCATGCACCCCTGAACACTCTAAATACCTGCTGGGGAAAGTTGTGTGGTGTGTACTTAGGTAAACCACAAATATCCTAGGAAAATATCAAAACTGAACCAATGTGTTAAATTGACTTTTTCTCTCACTTACCAATAGCATATCTGAAAATTCTTATCCCTAAAATAGAACAGTAAAACGGGCTGTATGGGAGAGTGCCACAAACATGAGAGAATTGTAGGCAAGTTTTATTAACATTATTGTATCCAGGTTGATAAAGAAGGGTGCAATACAACCAAAATGATTAGTGTAATCAAGTCCTTTATGAATTTTTCATTAAATCTTCAATAACATGCAAATGCTAGTGTGCTGACTTAAGGAATATTAGTCAAATGAACTATTTGTGGCCTTTGAATCCATTCTGAGTGATTGGACAGTATCTTTAGATCCAGCAATCAGTTAGCACACCTCTGCTTATAAAATTTCTATGGTCATGCCATGAAAATGTTGGTATCGCCACAGAGTTTTCATTAAAAAAAAAAAAAATCCAAGCATTTGAGAACTATGAACAAAATTGTTTAAATTTGAAAACTCTTCTAATTTAGTAGTATGAAAAAGAGAATGGTACTTCCAGTAGTGATGTATTTCTTGTTGCCATGGCTCCAGACATCTAGAGCACAAGGAAGAGCTTCTCTTGGTCAGAGGATGTGCTTCTCATCGAAACAAAGGCACCTCCTTCCAGGTATTTTTAGCTTCTTTGCCCAACATGGTAGTTGTATGGAACACTGTATTACTAAACATCCAGAAGGAGATTCTTGTAGGACTCTAAAGTATGGAGAGAATTAAGGAATTCATTAGGAGGGGGCAGAGGCAGAAGCAAGCTGGAGAGGAAGTCAGGAGAATGTGCTGGGAAGATGAGGAGGACATGAGCACAGTGGTGGGTCTTAGGAGAATGATCACATGCCCCACAGCTACAAAAGGCACTGAGCTTTGACAGAGCCACAAGGATGTGGCTTCTAGATGGGAAGGATCCCAGGCTTGGCAGAAGAGCAAGTGATGCAGCTGTACTAACTTCAGGCCGATAAGATAGTGAATGAGACCTGGCTTGTTTGTAGCTTTTTATTTTAGTTCTGAAAATAATAATGGAGATGTTTCCTTATAATGATGCCTTGAACGAAGAGACAAGGAAACAGAGGAATGCTTGGGATTTATCCAGTGCCTGTGAGATAGTTGTGCTTACAGAGAAATTGAAAAACAGAGCAGAAAGTGAGGTGGATGTGGAGGCAGAGAGACTGAAGGGGAAGGCAACAGAAATCCACAAATGTAGAAATACAAACAGATCAGACATGTGAAGACAAGAAACACAATGAAATGTCAGCATCAGTGCTTTCCTAGTGGTGGACATGTGGGATGTTGAAGTCCTTTTAAAAGATGGCTTACAGGAAGACCTACCTTGTCAACAACAGTGATGTGTTATTTTGCAGTTCTAAAAATATTGAAGATGTTTTATACATGAGCCAATCTTAAATAAGCACAGCACCTACGCCTTTAGTTTAAGAAACTCACGTAAACTCCAGTTTCTCAAGCTCTGATATCTACTAGCTAGCTAGCCAACCGTGTGTGCAGAGCCAGGAATATCATGCCATTCTCACGGGAAATGAATGCTGATGCTTGACATGTTTAAAAAGAATTTTGGTCTATCTTCTGCAAACCATACCACATTATTTCAGTTTTTTACTAAAGAAAAAGTACATATCTATAAGGTTTGGTTAAGGATAGAACATAGTAAATTGCTTTCAGGTGATACTGGCAAATATGTCGTTCCTTTTGATCATATCCTAAAATCAAACTTGTGGTCCTGGTCATCTTCCCTTCTCTCTTCCTATTGGGAGCTCATTGAATGAAGTGTTTAGATAGTAAGTATATTTTAAAATGAGGACTTTCTATCAAGGGCAATAGGAAGAAATTGAATAAGGCCAGCCTTCCCAGAATCCAACAGCCATAGCCATCTTTGTCTTCCATTTCGGGGAAGGTGGAAAGGAAATTAACCCATTCTACTCCTCTTTAATATTTCAGGTGCTGAATATATGAAAAGACTCTTTGTCTCTATTCCGTGAGGAGGCTGGCAGGGTTTTAATAAAGTATTTTAAGAGGTTTGCTAATGAGCACACTAAACTCTATTCACTTTAATTTTTTTAAAAGTAGACATTAGGAACAGACTCATGAAGAATGCACATATTAATGGGATAATATTAATTAGACATACTTAAAGAATTTGAAGTAAAAGAAAGGTTGAAAAAAATGACAAATTGCCCAGAAATATGAAAGTTAATTTTGTATGATGTAAATCTGTAAAATAATCAAATGGAATGTGACAAATAAATTAATATTTTCATACATTAAAAAAGCTCCCACCACAAGGAAACCCCTGTTGCTCTTTTCACTCTGTTTTCAGATGACTTGAAGACCAACTTTACTAGAGGAGTCTCCTCCATTCCCACCTAATTTGAAAAATCAAATTATTGTAAGGTCTTGCATTTTATGAATTTGATATGTGCAAAAACTGAAAATAAAGCAGTAGCTTTTAAATATTCAATTTATTCTTCATTGAAAAAGACCCTCAAGATGGCTAGTTGGAAGATTCAATGGGTTCTTCTATGTTTTGATGCCTTGTGACTTACACTGTTCTCAAAGTACCTGGAAAGCCAGTCATGAAACTATTACAGGCACAATGTTATGTCAAAATACTGAACAGTGACCTGAGGTGTTTAGGGCCTCAAAATATTTCAGGACAATTAAATTTGTAAAACTTTACTGTTAAATTTTGTTTGTTTGTTTTTTGAGACAGGGTTTCTCTGTGTAGCCCTGGCTGTCTTGGAACTCACAGGGATTCACCTGCTTCTGCCTCCTGAGTGCTGGGATTAAAGGCGTGAGCCACAGGGCAGAAATAAGGCAATCGGTTTCTGGGGCTGTTCCCACTTCAGGAAGCTGTTACTCCACTCTCAAGAAAACCTCACTTGTTTCCCCTTTAAAGAAAATATTGAAATTTCCTCTCAAATGACATACTTTTAAAGCAAGTCTCTGATATCTGTACAGTGTAACTGTTTGCCCTTATATTAAGTACTGTTAATGTCAATTCAAGAATTTTGAGAACATAATATTCTGAGTTAATTAGAATTAGGATTGGAGGTATTAACAGTAGAGAACTTATATAAAAATAATTATCAATAAGTGCATGCCTTTAATCCCAGCACTCAGGAGGCAGAGCCAGAAGGATCTCTGTGAGTTCGAGGCCAACCTTGTCTACAGAGTGAGTTCCAGGATAGGCGCCAAAGCTACACAGAGTAACCCTGCCTCAAAAAACAAACAAACAAAAAAGTGTACAGGTAAGAGGATGTAAACCTGTGATTCTGCACTTGGGAGGTAGATGAGGGAGGGTTAGAGGTGTAAGGTCATCCCTAAGTCACAGCAAGTTTAAGTCCAGCTTGGGCTACATAGGACCCTATCTTTAAAATAAAAAAAAAATAAATAAATAAAAAATAATAAAAAGCAAATGACTTCAGTTGGTCTTATGGAAATGTGAAACTCAAATGGTTCTGCTCAGTTATCCTTGCTCTGGCCAGAGAGTCAGTCTTTAAACTTGGGTGCCCTGGGAACATGCCCTGGAATGCATAGGCTATTTTTGGACTAGATAGATGGCTGAGCCAATAAACCGCTTGCCATGCAAATGTCAGTACCTGGCTTTAGATCCCCAGCACCCCCTCCCCCACAAAAGCCTTGGCAGCAGTGATATATCTGTAAGCCCAACACTGGAAAGGTGGAGACCAGAGGCTTCCTGGAGCTCCTTGGCCAGCAAACCTAGCTGAATTGGTTCAGTAAAAGACTCTGTCCCAAAAACTAAGATGGGCAGTGATTGAGGGAGACATATAACACCAGTCTACATGCATGCACGTGTGCACACACCCAGATGAGCATATCACACACACACACTCACACACTTACACACACACACACACACACACACACACACACACACACACACAGGTTGGGGCTAGGGGGCTATGAAAGCTCCCAGTACCTAACACAGTAGTCCTTTAGTTCTGAAGGTGTCACGTCTGGTAGCACCGGCTACATTAGCCTACTAGGAACAGTGTTGACACAGTGCAACACTTGCGTCAAGCTGTTTTGAGCTAAGGTGCACTTGTATGTCTGTAACACAGAGTCAGGATGCAGATGCTGCCTTCTGCATTTCTCTCTGCTTCCCTGACATTTTTGGTTTCTTTGCATATTGAAGAGGCCAGCTAGTGGCATGCATTGTTTTCTGCTGTTTTGTGTTAGAATGTGTTAGAATGAAAACTGATAGGTTTAACCAACAGTAGGCCTATATATGTAGTTCCTCAAGAAATACTGTAGATGTCAAAGTGGTTTCTCTGGTGACCTTCTTCTATTTGAATGGACACTTTCAACTAGCACCTACATTTCTAAATGTGTCATATGGTTTGAATTAAAGATTTGTAGTAGAAGGAAGGGTCATTACTGTCTGTGGAAGAGCTAGAAGAATGTTGGACCAGCTATCTATCAATCATGATTTAGTTGTAGGGAAGCTGAACAACAGTAATCAGTTTTGAATTACATGTAATAATTATTTCTGAACATTTTCTTTTCTATTGAATTTGTGGGTAAATTGCTAATAAAGGTAATAGAAAGTACCTCCTTAAAGCCTTGTGTAACTTATTCTATCATGTGTTTGTGGTTATTGGAGGGTATGGTAAAACTTGAAGAATAGTCACTGCTCTGTTAACTTTGAAAAATCTTCTTTGTGGTAAATATTGAAGTTTGCTCTTGAAATTTGACAATGTTCCTTGCTTCTAGTATGTCTTGAGTTATTGAGGAAGCTGAAGAAAACCCTCAAAAAGGCACAGAGGTAATCTTAACCCCGACATTATTTCTAGAATGTGTGACATACACACTGACTGGCAACCAGATGCCATTGGCAATTTCAGATCTCTGATTTGGGAGACAAAATGTAAGCGATGCACTCTGGCAATGTAGACACGCATGCCTATAGTAAAGTTGTGGCGAATGCTTCTCTTTGTTATGTCTTCACCTCCGAGTGCAGTTTCCTTTCCCTTGGCATCATCACTGGCTTCTGTGTAAGTCCTTTATAGTCTCCCAAGCATTTAAAAGATACGCATATATCTGTGCATATATTCTTACTAATTACGTAAATGTGCAAACATAGATAGATATGTCCTTATATGACATATATTTATTTAGTGAACCTCTCTCTTCACTCTACAACTTAGCATGCACACACAAGTGTGTGTGTGTGTGTGTGTGTGTGTGTGTGTGTGTGTGTGTGTGTGTGCATTGTCACAGACTTCTCTCTATTCCTCCAACTTAGCACAGCCTATTTTTAATGCCAGTGTATTTAAAGAGAACATACATTACGCATCTACAATTTTTACATAGTATTCTGTAGTATAACTCTACTATTTTTACTCAGCCATGTTAAAGCACATAAACAAATGTTCCTTGAATGCATACTTTTTGGTTTATTACAATTTGTTTATTTTGTTAAAATAGATGGATAAAGTTTATTATTTAATTCACCCCCTTCAGATATATTTTTCTTCATAGTTGAAGCTTAAATTTTGCAATGGTTTTATTGTTAATCCTACTTAAATATTTCGACTGAAATTTTAGCTGTAAAGGGCATGTGTCATAATTTAAAATGTTGTATATTGCTTTCTTTTTATGTCCTTTTCCTGTGAGGTAGCCCTTTCTGTGCCTTTTGTCTTTTCTGAGAATTTAAGTTTCTCTACAACATTGTGTCACACAGAACAGCCAGTGCCAACTTCTCTGTCAGTAGGCACATTCTATAAATTAACGTCTCCCCTGCAATGAAGTTTATATGTTGGGTTAAACATCCCATTTTTTGAGATTGCATTAGAAAGTTCTGAGCTACTGCATTGCATTCTTCCAATTCCCAATCAATGTCCGTTCAAGCAGAGCGCTAACTGCTTCATAAGCTAAATGAGAACGCCTTCTTCTTACTGCTGATAATTCTCCGAACAGCCTCGGGAGCATCAAGTGCAAATTTCAAGGGACTTCATCCCCAGACAAATTCGTTGTTATCAGCTGGAATTCAGGCAGCCTGCACTTCCTTCTGAGTGTTACTGGCCAGTATTTTTCCATCTCTTTCATTTATGCTGCCTTTGTGAATCCACAAAAATCATGTTCCGAACCACAGTACAAGAAAGTGGATAGACAGAGTCCAGATGCATGTTTTCTTTACCAAAGCACCCCAGCCCTACAAAATTCTCCTCCTTGTTTAATTCTCACTGAGACCCTCGTCTTTGTTTTGTTTGCCTGCAGTCAGAAACTCTGCATTGGTAAACCAGGAAATGTGTTTTCCTTCCACTGTCTCTAAGTGCTGAAAGTGATTCCTTGCAGGAATCAGATTCAATCTGAGAACTCAGGAGAGATTTAAGTCTGGGTCCATTCGACAACGTTGGTTGGACTCCCTCTAACAATGACTAAATGTCTTCTCTGCTCCATATACCAGATCCTTTAGATCCACAAAGTATCTCATAAGTGAATATTTGTCATACTTTTAAAAAATATTAATTGAGGCATATTTGTTGAAATAGACCATTTTATATTTATGTATATTATTTATTTTTGACTAATATGTCTATTTGGGGTATATGATGTGCCCCAGATATATGCTAAGCATGGCATCCATGTACCTTTACACAGTATACAGATAATTTTACATACCAGAGGATGAAAACCAAAGAGCACTAGGTTGATCTGAAGCAGGGGGATTCCAGCTGCCTCTGTTACTTAACTGTAGAGTTTGATCAAACTACTTCAACTACTTCATTTTCAGCATGCATTTCATATGGGGCTGTTAGAACACTTTCCACTAACTTCACAAGAACTGAACAAATGTCAAATCACTGTGAAGCTGATTAATGCAAATTATAGCTAGCAAAAATTAATTACCTGTGTTCCCTACCCTTAATGAGCTTATATTTCAGTGGTGAAGAATATGAAAGTATTTGTGAATAGTTGTAAAGCCAAGTAGAAAATACTTTAGGGAAAAAGGGCACGATAATACCGAAGAAGTTTCCTTAAGAATTAAACTGTGTCTAGTGGGGCGTTCTAAAGAAGTCTTTATAGGCGATAAAAGTTTCAGCTGAGATTTGAAAGAAAGAGGGGAGAATTCTGATATGAAGAAGGGAAAGATCACTCCAAGTGCAGGCTTTGAGTGAGTCAGGGCATGGAGTCAGCAAAAGACCTTTGTGCTAATAAGTCATGTAATCTGTTTGGTACTCTGAGCACATAAAGTGAAACAGATTTAAGTGTAGATGACATAGAATATCTCCTACCTGTTCAAGGACTGACTTGGATGTCAGGACTCTGTTATACAGTCTACACATTTGAATGACACACACATTCTGGGATTTGCTAATATGTCTATATCCTTCTAAAGCAGCTGATAACAACTAGATGCCAGAAAAATGAATTTTTGACACACATTGTACTTGAATTTTAGTGGAAAAGCAGAGATATGGATAAATTTTCACAAGGCAGTTTCGGCAGTGTGGGCGCCATGACTACACCACCAGTGGGAGTTTCCATGAAGCAGATGCAGTGGTTGTTGGGTCGCTGGCTTTGCAGTGACTGTGGGAGCGTAACGGAGCGGAAATAGAGAGCGCATGTGAGAGATGGAAGATGGGAGCCAATGGTGAGGGAAAGAGGAAGATGAAGCTGATGTGGTCGAAACGCAAGTAGAGGTTTACTTTGAACCCATAGGAAGAAGGAAAAGAAGAGTGGAAATTGGGTGCTCTGTGATAGCAAGAGCAAACAACCACTCTCGGCTAGCTCAAGGTTCACAACAGGATGAAAGGGAAGCAGAACTTGAGAGGTGAAGAGTGTGAGCAGAATGGGTCTCTCAGTTGACAGACACAGTACAAAGTGAACTCAGGCCTCTTGCTCAATGTGAAGGGGGAGATGTGTAGCTAAAGTTTTCCTGGTCTTGCCTGGCCCACAGTCAGGACAAATCTCTCACCCGCCAGTCCCGCAGCTGCTCAGACCCAACCAAGTAAACACACAGAGACTTATATTGCTTACAAACTGTGTGGCCTAATAGCTCAGGCTCCTAGCTAGCTGTTCTTATATCTTAAATTAACCCATTTCTATTAGTCTATAAGTTGCCACATGGCTCATGGCTTACCAGTATCTTAACATCTTCTCATGGTGGCAACTGGCAGCATCTCCCTGCCTCAGCCTTCCACCTCCCCAAATTCTCTTCTCTCCTTGTCCCACCTATACTTCCTGCCTGGCTACTGGCCAATCAGTATTTTATTTATTAACCAATCAGAGCAACACATTTAACATACAGAACATCCCACAGCACTTCCCATTTTCTTTTTTTTTCAAAAAGGAAGGTTTTAACTTTCACATAGTAAAATTACATATAACAAAACAATTACTAAGCAAGAATTACAGTTACAATATCTAGTCTATTTATAATATCTAGTCTATTTGTATTTGGCAAAATTAAAGAAGATATTTTATCTATCCTATATTTGTGAGTATAAGGTTTCATGTCTAACTTATCTTTTATCATAACTGAGGAAATTATAACTCTAGTCTTCAACTACATCAAAGACCTCAGAAGGATATAATATTATCTGAGAAATGGGAGAACGATGCAAGCAACTTTCAGGAGTCTTGCAAGAGTAGACAGAGACAGCTGGCAGCCTGGACAGTCATCCAAAGTTCTTCTGTAAAATTGGGGCATCTGTCTTCAGCCCACAGGCCTAGAGTGTCTCAGTCATTTCTCTCTGTGTCCTGTAGAATGTGTGGCAGTTTCCTCTGTGAAGCAGGAACCTGAAGGACCATTTTGCCAAGCGAGGTTCAGTGGTCATCTTCCTATGGGTCCTGCATGTCTAGTCGATCAAGCAGTCCAGGCAAGAACAGTTTCTTGCCCAAATGGCTATTTTTGCCAAGGTGAAGATAAACTCTATATGGAGTGTCTTCGATGCCAATCCTCCTCTCTGAAGTAAATCGGGGCTGCCAGAGGGAGACATGTCTCATTGTCCAGAAAGTCTAAATTTTTATTTTTATTTATTTATTTTATTTTTTTTTTGGTTTTTCGAAACAGGGTTTCTCTGTGTAGCTTTGCGCCTTTCCTGGGACTCACTTGGTAGCCCAGGCTGGCCTCGAACTCACAGAGATCCGCCTGGCTCTGCCTCCCGAGTGCTGGGATTAAAGGCGTGCGCCACCACCGCCCAGCGAAAGTCTAAATTTTTAAAACATTTTAAATGCCATATTCTGTAGGTCTTTGAAGTGTTTGAAGATTACTTACCTAATTGAATTATATCTATGTATACCTAGAAAACAACATGACCATAAATTTGACTATCATAGAAGACTAATTATTAATCTGTATTTCTTAATTATCCATTAAAATTTAAATGAGTTACATAAACATAATACCTCAAACGAGAATAGAAATATATATACAGTATACCAAAATTAAGTTTAAACTAGTATCAATAAACTAAAATCCATAGCAATGTAAAACATTTTAAACAAGTTGCTCTTTAAAAGTAGATTCAGTAATATACCCTTTCATCCTATCATATCTATATCATATCCCCTTTTCTTCTTTAGAAAGAGATCACATCTACAATCAACCTGATTTAAATAAAAATATGGTTACACCAGAGGGCTCTTCTGATATGGGACACAATAATTTCTTAACCTTTTTTTTTTTTTTTTTTTTTTTAGCAATATGTTTGGTTTTAGAGAAGGAGTGAGCCAATTCCATCTCCAAAGCCAGCTTCATGTATTTGGGAATTTGGGCATAGCTTTTCTTACTACTTCCTCATGGAGGGGGGCCCTGTATCTTATGGGGACACAAAGAAAATTTTAGGATTATGGAGTAGTCTGTGAGGGTATATTGTCTGAGCCAGTTGCCTTGAAACCGTTCTGGATGTTGGATCATCTGGGTCATGGTGTCATCAGAGACCTTTCAGGGGGTCTTGGCTGGTCAAACCTGATGTATCTTAATCTAGAACAAATCCATAGCCTGTGGCTTTCTATGGAAACAAAAGCAGAGTCTCCTTTCCAAAGCAACATATCATTATATCCAAATTTTGAAGTCAAGGTATCTTTAAAATATACATATTGACTTTACAGCTTTTACAATCAAATGTTTTTGTGCGGTTAAAAATCCCCAAGACAACACAATCCAGATTCTCTGTGTAATATCCATCTTTATGTGGCTTATTTTTATACTACCTTTACTGTCTCTTTAAAGACTTTGTTTTTAAAAACTATCTGTTTATATAACTGCATATATTCCTTTTTTCCCCTCTCTTTCAAGCCTACATAAAGCCATTGTAAACCATTTAAAGTCTTGTTTCATCTGAATCTGCCTTATTGTGTAACTATTGCTTTAAGCTGCAGCATTCTAAGACTGAAACAGTGCTGTGGCTGGTGGCTCTGCCCACCTCAGTTTCCCACCATGGCAGTGGTATATTTTACTGCCAGCTCTGGGTCTGGAGCTATGTGTATCATCAACTATCAGAAGCAGTTCTAGCAAAGCAGCATGTAGTCCAGAAACCTTTTTTTTTTTCTTACTAGCAAAGGCTAAATCCACCATGCAGCATAATGTGTTGCTTGTAGACCCCTCATTCCTGCCATACTGCAGGTCAAGCATAAACACCAGGAACCCGCCATAGTAGCTCAAACCTGCAGGCTGCCGCTAACTTGAGAGAGACAACTAGGAAGCTGTTTTTAGCTCCGTTTTAGAATCTTTTTTCTCAGGTTTTAGGTGGAAACTCTTGCCCCACGTTGGGCGCCATTTGTAGCTAGAGTTTTCCTGGTCCTTCCTGGCCCAAAATCAGGACAAATCTCTCTCGCCCGCCAGTCCCACAGCTGCTCAGACCCAACCAAGTAAACACACAGAGACTTATATTACTTAAACTCTTTGGCCTAATGGCTCAGGCTTCTTGCTAGCTGTTCTTATATCTTAAATTATCCCATTTCTATTAATCTATAAGTTGCCACATGGCTCATGGCTTACTGGTATCTTAACATCTTCTCATGGTGGCAGCTGGCAGTGTCTCTGTACCTCAGCCTTCCACTTCCCAGAGTTCTCCTCTCTCCTTGTCCCACCTATAGTTCCTGCCTGGCTACTGGCCAATCAATATTTTATTTATTAACCAATCAGAGCAACACATTTAACATACAGAACATCCCACAGCAGAGGGATACCTTTTACTAAAGGCGTTTACTACAATAGAAACATTATTTCACATTCTCTCTTCTCCTTTCTTCCATGTCAAAGTGTTTTTCATTTCTCCTTGTCCTTTTTAGAGCATGAGGATGCTTGAGTTGAGATAGGAGATGTTGTACATAACCACAAGTACATGAGAACTTAGCCCCTCAATTCAGTACATATACCTAAGGGACATAGTGAACCCGCTTAGGATGTGAAATCAGTCCCCACGTCCTCTCAACACATGCTGGACCAATCCCAGGTAAGAAACCTTTGCACTAAAACTGATATGTCATTGGCTTAACTGGACAGAAGGAAGTCCAACCCTGCCAAGGAGCCAATCAAATATGTTGTGGGACTGTTTGCCTACAGTGAAGCTGGCTGCTACTAAAGCCTGCTGCAATATCACAGAGAACCTTCTTTGCCCTGATCCCTTCTGACTGTGAGCATGAAGAACTGGAGCTAACGTACCTTCATGAGCACTGATAATTATCATGGCTCTTTCCCTCTATATAAACATAAACCTCATGTTAGGACTCCAAAGATAGACTTGTGTGGGGAGGTCAATGAACCTCTTCCTTCCTCTTCTCTACATGACCACTTTGAGTAAATCTGCCTTTTCTGTTTTTCACTATTTCTTCACATCTTTAATTGGTGTATAGTGGGTGGAATGCTGAACGTGTACTGTTAGGTCAGGGCTTCCAGGGCCCAGGCTCTGATACCAATAACAGTACCAAAAGCAGCTACCATGAACAAAGGAACAAGTTGGAGAAGAAAGAATATGCAAGGTCCATCACCCATGTTACTTACTAATAGCAAATTTCAAGATAAAATTATTAACAATTTTAAGGTGGTAAGCATGTGTCACTAAGAGCTAGGCATGGGGACCTTCTAGGTTAGTCTTTGCAGTTGCCATGGCCACCTGTCCGTGAGGTCAAGACTAAGTATGTGTGTTTATTTGGGAAATAAAGTTAAGAATGCTCATCTTACATCCTGCATAATTTAATGCAGAATTCACACAAGCAGAATTGTGACATCTGTTTTAATAGTGCTGTACTTGATCACTTTGGAGCTAGGACAGAGTAGTGGGTAGCACATACATTTTGATGTTGGAGGCCTCTGAGTGCTTCTGTACCTTTGGTTTGATTTTGCCATAGCAAAAGGAAATCAAAATGTATATCCTGTGTCTGTCTTAGTATTATTTAGGGTTTTCTGGAAGAATAGAACTGATAGAATGTAATACACATAATTATATATACTATGATCATATAATGTATCTATGGAATTTATTAGGGTGCCTTACAGGCGGTCTGTGGTCTGACTAGTCCAACAATGGCTGTCTCCTGATGGAAAAACCAAGAATCCAATAGTTGTTCATTCCATAAAGCTAAATGTCTCAGCTGATCTTCTTTGAAATCACAAAGAGACAGGCTCTAATACCAGTGAATAAACTTGCCAGCCAGCAGGAGTGAGAACAAGCAAGCAAAAAGCCTAAACTTTCTTATTCCATGTCCTTTATAAAGGCTGTCACCAGAAGGTGTGGCCCAGGCTTAGGGTGGATCTTCTGATCTCAAATGATCCAATTAAGAAAAATCCCTCATAGGTGTGCCCAACTGCTTGCTAATTCCAGATGTAGTCAAGTTGATCGCCAAGAATAGCCATCACAGTCTTTATAAAAGACGTTGTCTTTAACCTAAGAGCTTTTTTTTTTTTTTTCCCATTCCGGTTTAAAATAGTAAAACACATACACAGGTCTTTGAAAGAAGTGTAGTCCTATCTAGACTGTTTGGCGGATTCTAAGTAGGCGCTGGTGGAAGCTGTGCGTCATTCAGATGGGACACAGCAGATAAGGGGGTGGTTCAAGGGAAAGAATTCTGGGTTCCACTGAAAATATGATAATACTGGATGAGTGTGTGGGTGGGGAGAGAAATTAGTGAGGGAGGATGAGTGAAGTAGGATGTATGCCACGTGAAAGAGATGGAAAGAAAGTAGTCCAACAAGTAAGACAGTAACACATTGGAGCCTGGGGTCAAACTGGGTGGAGGCTAGGTCTTACTGTGGTAAAACATCCAAAAAAACAGGTAAGTTTGATGCTTTGGTCTACAGACAAAGTCCTACCTTTGCCCCCTAACCACTGGAGTTTAGTATTCATTTGCACCTAGTTGCTTCAGAATAGATTCCATTGTAGTAAGTCATCACTAAATAATTATATAGAAGATAAATTTTAGAGCTAAACTTTTTTACAAGGTTCTTAAATTTTGAGGGGAGGAGACTGCTAAATTATTTTCTCCCTGTTTATTTGTTTGAGATTACCAAAAGGGATGTGAAAGATAATCTTGCTGTGTTCTACTTGGTACATTTAAATATAATCAGTATAGCAATTTTTGCAAGTTACCTTTAAGGTATGGCATCCAGAAAAGTTAACTTAATTTGCAAGTGCTAATATTTCTGAGACAATTTAAAGCAGTATAGCATCAGATTACATACGAGCTATTTTATAATAATAGAAGTCAATTTTAACTACAGGGTACGTGACTACTTTAAAAGGGAATACAATTATTTTAATGGATTTCTAATTAAATGCTTAAATCCTAGATAGTTTAAAGGTGCACTTTCAATTAAATTGATCGTTTTGGAGATTTCATTGAAGGAAGAAAAAATAAAAAAGAAAAAGAACAAAGAAAAGTAAATTTAAATCCAGCTTTTAGAGTTTTTATAAATATCAGATAAGGAAAGATGGAGAGAAAGAACACAAGAATGAACTAAATTATAAGCCAAGGTATAAGTTCCCATTCCATTAAAGAGGAAGCAGGAGCCATAAACCAACATAGCTAACTGCTCATTGTGACGAACGAATATTAAAAGGTACCAAGTTTACCAAATGATTAAATTAGTCACTGTCGTGCTGCTTTGTTTATCTTGATTTAGCTTGTTTATAGAATTTGTATGTTTTCAAAGACTCTTCCTCTCATGGAGAAACCACAATTATGGATTTTCCCCCTTCAACCGTTTTATAATAACCCAGAACAAGGCAGAGAAAGAGATTTAAGGAGAATAAACAATGTGCTCCAAGCAACTGAAAGGTCAAGGTTAGTAAGAATCAGGGTGTTGAAGCGGGGGTCCCGTACAGGGAGGAGTCTGTAGCACTTTCGTGTTCAAGATTCTTCATTTCTAGTTGGGTGCATCAGTGGTTCCTGTTATAGCCATAAGAAATTCTTACTGGATGAACTAAGGAAGTGACAGTTTAACTATCAGCTCAAAAACATAAAGCAAACAAGAGTTTGGAATAACACAAGCAGTCACTTAAGGTGCCCTTGTATTTGTTGTGGATGGAAGCCAGGAGAGCTCCTGAAAGGTTACAATCCCAGAGCCAATTTATATTCCCCTTTTATATTCTAAAACCACAAGGTGGGGCGGACAAGCAGGCAAGGGTTTACAGAAGCTTGTGTGGTGATCCGCAGGTTGTTAAAGGCAAAGACCTACTGTTTCAGCTAATTCTCCAGGTCACTGTATTCCAGGTAAGAACTGAAGTCATACTTGGCAAGTAGACAGTACAAGCAGTGCTTTAAGTAAATCAGTAAATGAATCAATAAATCACTATTTATTGATTGGTCTTTCTTACCTCATTCTACTTCAACTGTAGAAACTAAATCAGCCGACATCTACTTTCCACTAAGACTGAGTTTTAAGATTTCGTATCCACTGCTGGATGTGGTGGTTCACCCTTTAGCCCCAACATTTAAGAGACAGGGGCACTTCTATCTCTGTGACTTTAAGACTATCCTGGTCTGCAAAGTGAGTTCCCAGGCCAGCCAAAGTGACACTCTATCTCAAACAAACAAACCAACAAACCAACAAACATTCTTATCAACAACTCAAATGAGCAGAGAAACACCTTCCAGATAGAGGAAGAGCTATTTCCTATGAGGGAGAAGAGTTCATATTAGATAACATTCTGTCCTATTCTCCTACGAGCAAAGCAAGAATTATGAAAATACATTGGTGTTAGTAGACATTAACCATGAGCTTGTTTTTTTTTTTTTTTTTAAAAAAAAAAAGTGTTGGCAACAGATACAAAGTTGTCTAATTTTTTTAATTGAATCCTGGATGTGTTACTATTAAGACTATACAAATTGCTTAGCTTCTTGGAGACTTGGTTTCATCTTAAAATGTATCATAGTTCTTGTCTCACAGGGCTTCAAGAAGGGCAAAAAGTGGTAAGATAACATGCCCAAGCTTTGTCAGGAGTCTAAGAATACCAACTCTTCATGCCATTTCCTATTTTCCTCTTCTTAGATGGAACATAAGACTGTTGGCCACAAAACAATCCCCATGCATACTATCAATTGCAGGCTTTCAATTTCTGAGCCTCGTGCTGGTTTTCCTATGTCTTGTAGCTTTTCGTTTCTCTCTCCACGCATATCTCTGTCTTTTACTTAGGGAACGTTTGCTAACCAGCATCTAAATGATGTTGCCATGGCCCAGAGGAAAGGAGAACAAGTTACTAAGAGAGTGAAATCATTTATTTTCTTAAGGAGTGGACTCTGCACAGGTTCAGTGTTTCTGCTTATTTGGCCGACTGCCTGAAGTTACTATTTTATCCTCCCATGGAGATGGCCACCTCAGCTGTCAGCCTACAGAGGCTCTGTCTCTTCCCCGAGATCTAGAGGAGAATCAATCCGTCTCCTTCCTTTACCTCTTCCCAGATTCAACCTCACCTCTCCAGTCCCCTCCAACATCTTTAAAACATCGATAACCCATTAACTCCAATTTGAGCTGTCTGTATACTTCTGGGCGTGAGGCCATCCATTAGAGCACTGTTAACCGACCAAGAGCCACAAGAAAACTGACTTTCTCCCCCGGCGCAAGGGCCAGGGATTCAGGAGACCCTTCCCATCTCATGCTAGAATGTTAACTGGTCGATACTTGGCAGGTTTTATGCAGGCATCCACTTCTGTGAGCTCATGAGTGCAGGGGTCCTGATGCACCCAGAAGACACCATTTTCTCCCAGTCCCCCGATCTTTCTGGCCTTCTTCTACAATGCTCCTGAGCCTTGAGGAAGAGATGTGAAATGGATGTCCTTTTTGTGGCCAAGCATTCCACAGTCACTTATATTCTGCACTTTGACCTGTTGTGAACTTCTGATTTAACCACCATCCAGCCAGCCACTGCACAAAGAAACTTCTACAATGGGGTCTGAGAGCTGCATTAATCTATAGATTAATCTATAGATAGAGAGGTACAATACAGATTTGAAGGGCAGTGTGGTATTATGTTTATTTAACAAAGTAATAGTAGGTTCACTCCTGGAGCCTATAAACTCCAACCGTAGGATTTTTGCCAGATATGTAGCACCATGTATGTGTTTCCCCATGACTTGCTTCTGGTTATAAAGTGTTTGGTTACCCCCCGTAACATTTGGGCTAGTACTGCACCCATGGGCATATCTTGCCATCTCAGTCATTACTACGGTTCACAAGGATCATAGGTGGGTAATGCTGTTATTAACAGTTTTACCCTGCAGCCACCATGCCACCTTCTAGTACTATGAGAGCTAGCCAGAAGGAAAGAAACTTCCTTGTCAGTACTAATGTGATGTCACCAAATTCTGTTGGAAAACCAAGAGCAAGAGTCTATGAGATACCTCTAACAAAAACTTAAGGAATGTATTCCACCTGTCACTGGGCTTTTTATTTGACAACCTATGAATTTGGGGAGAAGCATAATGCCCTGTGTAGGGTAACTTCAGTTAAATGTGTGTGTGTGTGTGTGTGTGTGTGTGTGTGTGTGTGTGTGTGTGTGTGTGAGAGAGAGAGAGATAGAGAGACAGAGAGAGAGAGAGAGAGAGAGATAGAGAGAGAGCTCTTACAAAAAAGTATGTTTCCTTACAGCTTTTCAAACATCCTTGGTGTTAGCTATGCATCATCTCTCCCTGATTAAACTTCCCACCTCATTACTTCTTTTCCCTTTCACACTATCTGTGTTCTACTGTCTCTTCTTCCCATAAGATCTTTCTTCCCCCTCACACAAATGATCCCTCTCTACTTTCCTGAATTCTACAAGTACTCCAGATTAAACATAAGTGAAACATGAAATGTTTGTCTATCTTATTATTTTGTCTGGTATAATGTCTACCATCTTCATCCATTTATTTTCAAATTTCATTTTTCTTTATGCCTGAAAAAATTCCATTATGTACAGGTACCAAATTTGTATTATACATTCATCAGTTTGGTGAACCTCTAGGCTGTTCCCACGTTGTAAGTGTTGTGAAAAAAGAACCCATGAAAATAGGTGAACATGCCTGTCTGTACTGGGCAAAAGAATTCTTTGGGTGTATGCTCATGTGTCTTACAGTTGAGTCACGTGGTAGATATCTTTCTAGTTTCTGAGAAGCTGCTACACTGATTTCCATAGTGACTCCCACTCACAGTGCTTGAGGGTTTCACATTCTCTACATGCTCTCCAGCATTTGTTGTCTTTTGTTTTCTTCATCTTAGTCATTCCGACTTGGGTAAGAAGGAATCTCAAAGTCATTTTCATTTCCCTGATGGATAACTGAACAGAGAGCTCTCAGAAGAAGAAATAAAGTGGCTAAGACACATTTTAAACCAGGAGTCTCCTAACTCTCTGTCTCCTTCATTTGTCTTTACTTCCATGACTCACCCACTGAAATCTTGACCCAGTTCTGTTACTCCATCAAAATTTCTATATCTTGGTTTAGGCCACATTGAGTAATAAACTAATAGTGTATCAACGAATTTACAGTGGTGCAAGAAAACAAATGTTCAATAGTCATTGGGTGAGAAACTTATTATTAATGCCGGTTCCTTCCCAAGTGGCTTTGGAAGAATCCTTGTCTCTAAGTCTCATGGAATTTTCCAGCTCCTAAATGATGTCATCATGTAGAATTTTCCTATTTGAAAATCCTGTGCCCTTGGCTTCTGTGACACCAAACTCTTTGAGCTTTCCTCCGATTTCATTATATGACTTTCTTGAACACTGTTGGAGATTGGTTTCTGTTGCTGTGATAAAACGCTCTGGCCAAAAGCAACTTGGAGAAGAAAGTTTGTTTGGCTTATACTCCTGGATCACAGGCTAGTATTGAGGGACATCAAAGCAGAGATTCAAGCAGAAACTTGAAGCAGAAGTCATGGAGGAACACCACTTAATGGCTCATATCTGCTCTGTGTTTAGCTGAATGTCTTGTATAATGCGGGACCATTTGCCCAGGGAACAGCACAGCCCATGGTAGGTTGGACCCTCTCGCATCAATTCACAATCAAGATAGTCCCCCCAAAATATGATCACAGGCCAATATGATCCCTACAGTTAGTTGTTCACTTGAGGCTTCCCTCTGAGGTGACTCTAGGACATGTCACGTTGACAGGTAAGGCTAACCAGGACCAGCACTCTGTGTATACCTCTCTCAACCTGCTTTAAGTGTTAGTATTCATCTGTGTTTTCTAAGGCAGTAATCTCATCCTACTCCTGTGGTCTGGATTACTATCTGTATACAGATAATCCATTTATCAGAAATTTAGAGAATCATATATGTATCAAATAATGGGATTATCGTTATGAACATAAACTAACAGAGCTCTTCCCCCATGGCCTTAGTGACTAATGAAGACCACACAGAAATTACACAAATGAACACACAAGGGAATCTCTATCAACAGATGAGTTAATAACTTCAAGAAGGCCATTCACAGAAAGTATTGCATACAGATCTGACTGGTGGTAAGGGGAAGCTACAGCCTTGGAAGCTGTGGCATTAGGTGCATGTCTACGGAATGAATTAGAAATCACTGGGTAAAGTAAGGGAAGGCGGGTAAGAAAATACTGATGGGATTGCAAGCTCAGAAAGTGGCAGCAGAGGTAAGGGTATGTGGAGTTGATCCTTTGTTTTTTTTTTTATTTGCAAACCTCAGTGTGATGCATTAGGAAGAAAATATGTGGAAGAATTTATTAGGGCATTCCAATCATCCCCAAAGGTTAAATTAGTATGACAGTGAAGACTAGAAAGACGTAGATTTGACGTGAAATGGAAAATAAGTCTACTCCAATGAAATTTAGAATTAGATTGGACATGGGTGATGGTAACTGTCAAGGATGGGTTCTCAAGGCCTACACATGTCAATAGAGGGTAGCTGGAAAATTCAGCTCATATTTGTTTCCTGATCTTTTTCCATATCCTTAGATGCCTAGGAGATATCCTCAGTTTCCAATCTCACTTGCCCATCAAATCGTGTGTGTTCAAAACCGAACTATCCCTTTAATATTGAAAGTTTTCTTATTGTGCTATTTCAGTGACTGCCATAACCATCCATCCAATTGCTCAAGGCAATTGACCTTAACTCGCTCCCTTCCATCAAATCCACTTAACGACTCAGTCACATTGATGTCTGCTCTTGAAGTCTTTTTGTATCTGCCTACATCTTTCTATTTCTATGAGTAGTAGTAGCTTAGGTCAGCTCTTTGTTAATGTTCATATATATTTTGACACTAGTGATTGACTGACAACTCTGGATTCAGCTTTCCACTTCTCTATTCTTCCCTTTGCCATTGCCCATTGTGTATGGAGTGAAGCCATTATCTCTAAGTGTGTCATAAAAACACCCTCCAGGTACCTCCAGGGTCAAGTCTCAGTAAAATTTCTAACATAATCTTTTTCTACTTTAACACTTACTTTACACAGAATGAACTAATTGCATTGTCAATGAAAGTGCAAACTCTTCTCCTACTCTTAGCACAAAATAACAAACCCTCTGAACTTTACTCCTTTCTATACTCTTAGATTTCTGAAAGGCCCTACTTATGTCTTTCCTAAATTGTTGCATTTTTTCCTGAGATATCTTGGTTTTATTGCTTAGTGAATACCCTGGCTAGGAAATAAGTAACCTTTTTTTATAGCAAGGTCAGGAAAGAGAAAATTAATAGTATTCTTAAAGTTACCAGCATTTATTCTTTTATTATCAGCACTCATAATAGCAAGGATTTGAGCATCAAGCTACCATGGTTTGTAGTTACCAAGAGGAGAAGAAAAGGAAAGTGAAGAGAAGGAGCTGGGGCTGGAGCTCAGGAGGAAGGGCCAGAAGAAAGCTCTACAAGGAAGCAGCGTGACCAGCCCTGCACCGTCATATACATAGACCTTGTACAAATCGTCTGATAAATTCCTAGCCTTTGTTATACAAGATGAGCCAAGCTTCCCACAAATACAAATATTCAAGTTCATTAAAAGTCTTGTTCTGAAGCCCAAGATAGGCTCAAACTCACTATACAGCCTGACCTGACATCTAGCTCAAGATCCTCATACCTCTGCTTCCTGTCATACATATGTGTGACACCAAGCCTGTGTATCGCAAGTCTACATGAAATATATAATTTTTCTAATAAATAATATAAGAGTAAGTGCAAATTACCCTTGAAGAAGCCCCGTGAGCCATCTTAATGATCAGAAAGACAACACATCTTTTGAAAAGTAGATGCTGTGTTTGAACTGATGGCTTCTTCCTGCTGACTCATTTTACAGCATGTGTATTTCAAGGTGCTTTGCTTTATAAGCAACAGAACAATACACATCAAGTCTCAAAGAGTCAAAGGGATCCTTGAACCCTTAACTGAGCAGTAGGAGGTAGAGCTGTCTGTAGACTCTGTCTTAGTTATTGTCCTATTGCTGAGAAGAGATGCCATGGCCAAAGCAACTTTTATAAAAGAAAGCATTTAATTTGGGACTTGCTTACAGTTTTAGGGAATTAGTTCATGATCATCATGGTGGGAAGCAAATGGCTGTGGTGCTCAAACAGTACCTGAGAGCTTTGCACCTTGTTCTTCAGGCAGCAAGCAGAGAGCAAGACACTGGGCCTGGTGTGAGATTTTGAAGCCTCAGAGCCCACTCCCAGTGACACACCTACTCAAAAAAGGCCTCACCTCTTAATCCTTCCCAAATAGTTTCACTAACTGGGACCCAAGCACTCAAACATATGCAACAATGGAGGCTACTCTCATTCAGCGCACCACAGGCTCTGTCTCTGGTTTTCTCTGAGTCATTCAATTCTGTTGTACCTATTGGTTACATCTTTACTGTAACCTGATTCATAGAAGCAAAAGGACCACTGAAAACTTAGCTCATCTCTGCAGATTGGAACTTACCAAGCAGGAGAACATGTATGTGACAGGATTTCTAATCTGTACACGGAGCTTCATGCTGACAGCATCAGACCTGGGGGATATTGAAGATTTCTTCTCTCCTCCAGTAGCATGCAGGACACCTTCTAGGACCACGGGTGCCAGTCCGTAGGGGTGCAGCTAATGTTTAGTTGCCAGCTCCATTGCTCCATGTCTTCAGCTACAGAATCTTACCATCACATTGTGGAGAGTAACCAATAGACTTGGCAACAGTCTGTGGTATTTGGTAGGGTCTACGGACTCCTTTCTCAATGACTCAACAAGATAGACCCCATTGCTGCCACTGGAGGTTTTACTTGCTAGCAAAAGATGTCTAGTTGGGGCATCGTCTCCCACTATATGATGACTCCGTTTAAATTTAGGAGGCTTCCATGGCAGTACATTCCCTGTGTTTTTTCAAGGCCTTCAGTTTTTGTTGTCCCGCCTCACATTCCCTGCCTTGTCCTGTCCTCCTGTGCCTTTCCCTGGCTAATTCTCCTGTTCTAGTCTCTCCTTTACCCCCTCACAACACCATGCTCTATTCCCTCCCTTGCTCCCCCTCTCACCTGACCTCTGAGGGTATTCTAAATGAAACTCATGTATCTAAAGCTTAAAGGCTGACATCCACATATAAGAAAACAATCACTATTTATTTTGGGGGGTCTTGGTTTACCTCACTCATAGTTGTTCCTAGCTCTGTCCATTCACTTATGAATTTCATTTTTCTTAACAGCTGAACAATATTCCATTGTATAAATGTATCATGATTTCATTAGACATTCATCTGTTGTTTGACATCTAGGCTGTTTTCATTTTCTATTATAAACAGAGCAGAATATAGATGTACCAGGCTTTTTCTTTTGGGCCACCAACTAGCTCCCAAATCATGACCTGGAAACTTAGTAGTTATGAATGTTCGGCCTAGCTTAGTCTCATTTCTTGCTAGCTGTTATAACTTAACCTGTTTCTTTTCATCTGCATTTTGCCTCTGGGCTTTTTATCTTTCTTTCTGTATGTCCTACTTTGTGTCTGCTGGCTGGTGGCTGCCTGGCTGGCCCCAGGCATCTCCCTTTCTTTCTCCCTCATTCTCTCTCTCCTCTCTCTTCTCCCAAACCTAGATTCTTCCTTGTACTTATTCTCTCCACCCACCAGCCCAGCCTATCCCTTTCCTGCCTAGCTGTTGGCCATTCAGCTTTTTATTAGGCCAATCAGGCGCCTTGGGCAGGCAAGGTGAAACAGCAACACCTCTTTTCATAATTAAACAAATGCAGCAAAAACAAATGTAACATACCTTTACACAGTCAAAGTAATATTCCACAGCATAAACAAATGTAACACATCTTTGCCTAGTTAAAATAATATTTCATAGCACATGGATCAGCAAGTATTTCTGTATTGAGAAGTAGAGTCCTTTGGATATAAGCCCAAAAGTGTTCCCTAGGTTTTTTTTTAAGATACTGGTGAATAAAATGAAGCAAGTATCTTGACGGAGAGATGGCCCAGTGGGTAAAGGTCCTACCAGGCAATGCTGCTAAACTGTTTTTGGTCTCTTGAATCTATATAGGGGTAGACACAGAGAACCAGCTGCACAAGTGTGCTCTGACCTCCATGTGTGTTGTGACATGTGCACCTGCACATACATAGCCTAATATTAATAACTTTTAAAATCTCTTGCAAGGGTGAAAAGAAGAAATAGAGACAATGGGTCCAGTTCTTCAAAATCCATTGGTGAATGCAGGTGGCAAGGAATATTGAATGACATCACTTACTCCAAACATTCATTCATCCATTGATTCATTCCTAGAAAACTCACGGATTGTGTCCAACATAAAGTTGCCTTCTAGTTCATCCTATCACACACTAAAGAATTACAAACAAAAGCCCTTTTACTATGTGGAGTGATTACCACTTAGTAGTAATGAGGCCAGTGGAAAATATCCCTCTTCACTATCGACTTCCAACATTTCTAGAAAGCAATGTGCAGATTAAAGATGACACTATTTTTGTTTTAGATAAAAAAGTTGTATTTTTATTTATGTGCCTGTGTGTCTGTGAATGTTTATCACATATGAGGGGTGCTGGAGGCCAGATTCTCTGGAACTGGGGTTACAGGCTGTCGTGAGGCACCCTGTATGGGTGCTGAGAACCAAGTTCCCGTCTCTGCAAGAGCCACAAGTGCCCTAGCTACTGAGCCATCTCTTCTGCCCCACCACTGCCTTTTATCTTTTCTTTTTAAGACCTTGTTTTTTTCTCAACTTTTATTGATTCTCTGTGGATTTCACATCATGATCCATAGCCTGGCTTAATCCCCGTCCTCTTACTTCTGCCCTCTGCCCATGCAACCCCTCCAAAAGATAAATTAAAGAAAAAACAAACAAACAAAAAAAAAACCCGAGAAGAATCTTATCGTAGAATCTATAGCGTGGTCCACTAACTCACACAGTTGGCCCTTTAGTCCATTCATCTTTACTTGTTAGTGCTCATTGCCATGAGTTACTGGTCTGGCTTCTGCTACACTATAGACATGGCATTTCACTGGGGCTTCTCTTGGATATCTTGTGTTTGTCCTGTGTCACTGAGATCCTCCTATTTGGGATCTGTAGGTCCGTCCCCTTCGCATGCTCCAACAGTTCATAGATGCAATGGATGTTGGGGTGGGCCAACTCATAGCCCTGGTCCTGGGCCTGGGTGGTAGCTGGGTTGGTCAGCCCATCCACCAAATTTCCCTCACCTCACTACCCAGCACTGCCTCAGCTACCTAGCACAAAGCTCCTGACGCAAGGGGCAGGGCCAGCTCTATGGTTCTCAGGTCCCCAGATCCAGCCCACTCACACTCACACCACCCAGGTCAGGTCTACTATTTTGCAAAGTGCAGGACTCTCTCACCCGACTGCTGCAAGGGGTATACGTAGTGTGTGTGTGTGGGCGGGGGTGGGGATGTCAGCTCTCTTGCTCTCACGTCCTCAGGTCCAGCTCACCAGCAACCCATTCCACAGGGTCAGCTCTGGTGTGCTATCCAGGAAAGGTTCAGGATCTGCTCTCCTGTGTGTTGCAGCTAGTGGGGGGGCAAGGCTAGCCCTCTCACTCTCATGACCCCTGGCCAACTCTCTCTCTCTTGTACAGCACATAGCAAGGAGTAGAGGGGGAAGGCATCTTTCCCTCACCAGTGCCACCACTGCTTATGATCAATCAACAAGTTTCTGAAAACAGTGTATTATGGGGCAAATGGAGGAGTGATTTGTTTTACTTTGGTTCTCAGGAAAATGGTCACAAAATCTAAACAAAAAAAAATGACATGAAGCAATTTCGATTGTACAGTAACAAAAGTGGGTCATTGTTCTCTCAGAGAGCTTTTATGTGCAAAGCACATTTGATAATAATGTGAATTCTTTTAAGCTATTATATTCTGTGACCATCTGGGGAAATAGTTTGGAGGGTAAATCCAGCAGAAAGGATATTAAAAGGAAAAACAACAGACATAGTTGATTGTTTTTGACAGTCTCTTACAGTATGATATCCAGGGTCCATATCACAGTGATAATACTGAAAAAATTTTCTAATGACTTCATCATTGTTCCCAGCAGTGTCCTGGAGTTCCAATTCTAAGGGCAAGGCTTTTTGTAGGCATCTGATGTGAGAACAGAACTCAGAGAATTTTGTGAGAAATTGTTTCTTCACATGAAGTACACTTGATAATAACATTTTAATGTAATATTGACATTTCTGGTTTTTAACTCTGTTGGGCAGAGTCTGGAGGGAAGGAAAATCACGTGTGGTAGCCTCAGCGTGAGTGCTTAGCATCATGACAGCTCAGCTCAGATTCATCCTAAATCAGACACACTCTGGTAGAAAAGATCTAAGGTTTCCTTCATATTTTACAGAAGCAGATTGGATTTCATGAGAAACAACGGCTGACATTTTCTTGATATTATTATTAGAGTGACTATTATGGACAATTTTAGAAATCAATTTTTGTAGGTTTCATAGTAATAAAATGTTGGATAATTCCCATTATTGTAGTATGTGTCTATATATGCAAATATACATGCATACACACATCCATATGCCTATAATTTGATTGGTGTACTGTTTTAAATATTTGGACTGATTTGGTCAACTTGCTTAAACGACTGTGCGATTGAGTCAGATCGCCACACCAATGATCCTCCTGGCATACATGGTTGAACAGGATTATCTGTATGCTTGCTCCTTCTGACCCCCATGCCAATTGTATCCAGATCACCTTGGGTCTAGCTGTATATGCAGGATCTCAACTGGAAGCCCCAGAGGCAGAGAATCAGCTTCTACCTTTAACAACGTCTTTGGGTAATTAAAGCTTTAACTGCACCAGGTGATCCTGGCTCAGGCTGCACATTAGAACCCCTCAGGATGCTTTCTAGCACTGTTTTCTTTCCCAGACCTAATAAGGAGACTGATTAAATCAGACTCAAGTGGAACCTTGGCATAGGCATTTTTAAATGTGTGCCAAGTTGTTCTAATATGCATTCAGGTTTCAGAACTATTGATTTCACAATGTCAGAACAACCAGCAAAGTTGCTATCTTCTAAAAGAGGATAATAAAGGAAAAAGTCAAACCAATATCTTAGTGTTTGATGGCACTTCACAAATGATCGAGTTTTTAAATTTTAATAGGTTTGCTTGTCTGCCGTGTGAACTCGGGCTGCTATGTTCCAACCTGCCCAAGACTATGTGGTGAATCAAGACAAGGAACACATTACTATCCAACTAACAAAAGGAGGTTTGGGGTTTATTTTTCAGCTTTATTTCATTTTCAAAGCATGTTGTCCAGCCCGACAGATCTAAATGTATCCATTGCATTTGCTGCGACTTTGAATGCCCATCACTTCCAGGCAGTTTTCATTTTATCCCCCACTTCTCATGGTAAGCCAAACAGTTCCCCCTCTATTGCTCTCTTCTCCTGTCCCATAGTGTCACTTCATGATCTTATGTTGTTAACTCTACTAGTTAATGACACAAAATGACCTGTTTAGTATGTACATGTGATATCAAGAATTAGCCATCTATTTCAGGATGTCATGCATGAACAAGATAAAATGAATAAACAAATCATAGCATGGTACACACGAACCCCCTTATTAGCCTGTTTTATAGATGAGGAAGCAGTCTCCAGCAAGCAAGTATGATGCCCTGATCAGTGCCAGCAGTAGAATATGTTTTCTCAAGACTATATGACTCAAAGAACAGAGGCTATTTGGTTTTGTGTGTGTGTGTGTGTGTGTGTGTGTGTGTGTGTGTGTGTGTGTGTGTGTGTGTGTACAGCAGAGTGCATAGTTGAAGGTAGACTAAGAATATAAGCATATCAAAGCTTATGTATAGAAAGCTCATTGTCAAGCTCATTGTCAAGCCTGTACCCATTATATCTTGAGAGAAGAGTCAGTGATTTTTAATTTTTTTTTATGAACTCTGTGTCTTTGATGAGAAAATATTAAAACTTTGTGAGTAAGCCATGGGGGGCAGTTATCAGAATAAACTTTATGTGAAAGTTATGTTTTTCATACACAAGTAGCATCTGTGTGGCTTTCTTTCTTATAACAAACTTGAGCCCTAGAGATATGGTTAAACAATTTTGTCTAGATGATGCAGAGATGGCTCAGCAGTTAAGAGCACTGGCTGCTCTAGCAGCGGACTGGGGTTCTGTTCCTAGCACCCACATGGAGGCTCACAACCATCTGTAATTCCAGTTCCAGGGGATGTGAAGCCTTCTTCTGTGGACACTGCATGCCCATGATCCACAGACATACAAGCAGGCAATACACATACACATAAAATAAAAAATAAAGCTTTAAAAAATTGTTTAACACCCTATCCCATCAATAGAAAGCCTGTTCCATCATGGAATACACCTGTCTGTCCTCCTCAGAAGAAAAAGGGTCTTTTTACATATTTTAAGACTATTTTCAATTTATATATACACACATATAAAATGTTACTGTATGATTCATGATAGTTTTAATGTTATTTATCATGTAAAGTATAATATGCTTGGGATTTAAGAGTTTTATTTTTATGTCCAAAATGAAAGATCTTGGAAGTATGTCTAATCTAGAGGTTGACAGTTAAGATTCAGAATTATATCTCAACTCTGCAGAATAATGCCCCAGAGACAGAAAGATAAAAACCTAACCTAGATAGGTATTAAATCCCTGCACAAAGAATAGGCAAAAACTAGAGAATTCTGGTTCAACATTATTTTATATGAAAAAGATCTATAGGTCACGTTACCACAGACTCAGAATGTAATAAAAATTCTTGCATTTTGACACATCAGTAATTCTTATCTCTGAAATAAAATTTACTTTCAAAATATTAGGACTTCATCCACAATATTTTATTTTTCAAAAGATAGGCCAAATTTGTGGAAAATATACTGTCACTTTCGTTTGAGAAAAGACAAAATCAATGCCTGGTAAATGCAAACCCTTTAGGAATATTTAGGTCAAATATTCCTTCCCAAACCTGAGATTTTGACATGGAGATATGCAGTGATAGTCATTGTCATAGCAGCTTTTTGTGTTCCTTATGGACAAATGAACTTTCCGGTGGGTGACTCATATTTTAGGAAAGACTGTTCACATGCAATACCTTTTCCAGAAGGCTTGAGTTTAAGGGCAGTAAGAATCTAACTATCCCCTGAAATCCACACCCCAAGCCAGGAGATGACTGTTACTGTGAAACTTGCAGAAAGATGTTCCCCTTCCTCCCGACTCACTCCTTTCTCCCCTCCCAGTTACATAGCCTAGACTAACCTGGAATCTAGGTTTCTCTGGCTTTGAAATCCAGACCTCTGGGATTACAGGCACTTCCTAGCACACTCAGCCCTCATTTTCACTTATACAAACCTCCAAATAAGAAAGTTTAGAACTTTGTTTTTATTTCATGAACAGCCTAAAATTTGATTTCTTGTGATTTTAAATATGTAAGTAGTTATCGCATGAGGCACAAGGAAGTGTAAGTGTGGGGAAATGAAATAATTTTTCAGTGAGGGTTCAATATTGTATTTGTGAATCCTGGTAGTTTTTATTACTGATAACAAAACAGGTAATTATAAATTTTTCTTGACTATTTTCTGTTTTATTCTAAAAGTTAATAACCAATCTCTTACACAAAGACAGTGTTTCAGGAAATAGCCACTTGAACAAGAAGCTAAATTAGTGGGACCAATGTATTGATGTTTTTCTGAGAACACTAAGCCGTGGTTTCATTTGAGTCATCTGTCTTTGCTCTGATGTCTACTGTAGCACATGAGAAGGAGACTCAAGGTCTTAACTCCATTACTGCCTTTATTCAGTGCTGTCAGACCAAGAATAGGTGTTTACCTACTAGTGTGTGCTGCTCCTGAGAGAGTAGCTCATTGTAATTCTCTCCTCCAGTTTTCTTTCCCCAAGGAAATATCTTTATCTCAGATCTGTCTAATTAGCCAGTGCGTGAGGAACAGTAAATTGTGAGACAATCACAATGTTCATGGTTGCTGTTCTAAAAAAAAAAAAAAAACCAAACAAACAAACTAAAAACTCAATAACCTTTCCATCTATATTTTCTTGTTTACATGGTGTGGAGCAAAATGGATCAAACAGGCATAGATTTGTGGTAACAGAGATGGTGCTTTTGTACAATATAACACATACTGTGTATCAAAGAAGTATTTGTAGCACTGCTCTGAAGTTGACATTGGAATGACATTGTAATCCTGGCCATCTGTCTTCCTCCTCTAGACATCGATGAATGTGCGGTGGTGAATGGGGGCTGCCAGCAGCGCTGTATTAACACTCTGGGCACCTTCCACTGTGTGTGTGATACAGGGTACAGACGCCATGCTGACGGACGCACCTGCATAAGTGAGTAAATATTAGAGCCAGCTTGAAGCCATTTTCAATGAAAATCGACCTGCCCATGCAAGGGGCAGAGGAGAAAGATGTTTCTATTGTAAAAAATGTCTATAGAAGCTGCCGGCATTCGAGTTCAATTCTATCTTCTAGAATATAAAAGGCATTTTTCTATTAAAAGATAGACAAAGATGGAGAAAGAAATGTAGAAACTAATGTTTATAAGCACAACTTGATTCTGCACATATGTGATTATTTCTATAATGTATAATTTTGGCATATTTGGTAAAGTATAAATTTGTTATTTATTACTTATACAACAAGTATGACATCAGACTAAAATGAGGGGATAAGTTAACCCACAGTAATTACTAGATACCGTGATCTGTGTAGAACTGTAGTTAGAAATAAGTTCAAAACTAAAACTCAGTCAGTGACAAAATTATACTAGATTATATTTCAAAGAACTCGAAGTTACCCACATGCACTTGAGACTACACATATTTAATATAGGTTACAGCATATTTATCCTGCCACAAACTGTGCTTAAATGTAATTTTGGAGCAATAAAATGATCATTCATCTCTTCATTTACATGATTTTGAGATCATGAATTTCCTGAAATAAGTAAATGCTACTTTTGTAAGTGAAAAGAAAGGAATGGAGTTTTAAGAACACCCTTCCTGGTATGATTACTAATGTTCCTTGTTTTCACTGAAATAATTTGAGTAATAGCGTTTTTATTTTTCAGTGAGTCGTGATCTTCACCTGACATAATGATACTTTCTGGTTTTATCTCAGGTCCCTGCTTAAAGTAATTATTATATTAACAACATAGCACTTGGTATAGGACAGTTTAATTACTTTCTTTGTTTATATATGTTTTATTAACCATTTTACCCTTACTTAATCGCTATTAGTAGCTCACAAAGTATTTTATAAGGTGAAGCTTAGAATATAAATCACCATTTTCAATTAGTGTGGGAGCATACATGCCTTCTGCTGTTCCTAGCATGTCTGAGAGGAGGCTGCAAGCAGGCAAGGATGCTCTAGCCATTAACTGATCTTGATGTGAGAAAGCAGGTCATGAAAGTGTGAGAGAACAAAAGGAGAGGGACAAGAGGGAAGAGTTCTTTTTCAAAGTCAAATGAGGACAATTAGAAGGCAGACCCTACTAGCTAGGACCTCGGATCAACACGGTGGTAGTCACAGAAAGCACACATGGCAGGACAGTGGCCCAGCACACTTATTAAATGGAAACATCATCTTTGTCTTTGAGGGATCAACGGCATTTCCATTCCTAGGTCATGTGCTACTAGCATCCCCTCAAACTACAACCTACATCACAGCTGTGCAGAAGAGGCATGAGCTGATGTATTTATGCAAATGAGATATTTGTTGGGAAAGGACAAGCTTCGCTGATAAAAATTTCATCTAAAGTAAAATCATTTTTTTAAGTAGTGGTTTATATGAGTCAGGAATATTGGGTTTTCGTGGAAGGGCAAAATAAACAGCAAGCATAGCTAACTTTTGTCTAGGGAAAAAATTGGTTTGCTAAACTCTTAGCAGTCATTAGCTGCTCCAACCAGCCACTCTTCTCCTTGCCATCATGGTTATTGTGTTAATGACATTTGGTCAAAATTGAGCTTCATTGGACTGGGATATTATGGTTTACTCCATCTATTTCTAGTCCTTAGGAGCAAAATCTCACTGCATATACATGAAGCCACAATGACAGTAACTTAACATCTGTATGTGGGTCATTCTACTCAGAATCCCAACATTGTGTACAAATGAAATTTATTTTGTACAACTAACAAGTGAAACTCTGTCATCACACTCAGGTCGGGGCTCCAGCCCCTTGGTTGGCATTCTCTAGCAGCTGCTGGGCAGAGCCACACACAGACTTTGCTGTCTTGATGTCTTTGTTGTGCACACACAAGGAAATTTGATTATAGAGAGACTATTAGGAAGCTCTGACAGCACAGTTACATCAACCTTGAGAAAGGGTTCAGGAAGATTCTCTTTGAAAGTGCTTTGTGTTTGAAGGTCAAGATGGAGCCTTCAGGACAACTGTTTGCTTATTTGTACAGAAAGAACCCTGTAAGGGAGTGGCCCACAGTGGTCTGTGTCTGGGGTTAGTCTATAGGAAGGTAATTTGTCTTAATACAGAGCCGTTGAATTGGCTCATTTCTATTTTTGAAACAAATTCTTATCATATAGCCAAAGCTGGTCTTGAACTAAAAATCCCCTTACCCCAGCCTCTTAAGGGCTTGGGTTACTTATTGATGGGATCCACCATTTCCAGCTTCTTTGGGGATTGTTCTCACAGAAGACAGAAAGGTGTCTGAGGTTGTAGTAGACATTTGTCATGAAACTCAAAGAGTCACAGAAAAGGCAGCAATAAAATGCCGGGACTTGAAGACTTCAGTGTATTTGAACTTAGGTCCCTTCCTTTACTTTGTTATGTTCATCTGTCTGTCAGTCACACATCTGGGCAAGAGCTTCTGTGCTATTGCAAGTATGCTGACCTGACATGGAGTTGCAGATACTTCTTTCAGGGCCTAGTCTGCAAGAGCATTGCTTTGTCATCATATATACATAGCCACTGCAGGTCAGCCTCTGTCAGAATCACTAGGTCACATAGACAGGTATAAAAGGAGTTCTCAACAGCTGTCAAAGGTAACAGGAAGTTGCATGTATCAGCAACTTGGCTCCAACAAAGGTTTGTTTGGGTTGCAGACAAAATACAATATGTAGCTTCAGTAAGCAGTTTGAGCAAGTTTTTAATTTCCTTCAAATCCTTATATGTGTTAGTGACACCCCAGAATATCCCAAACACATTTCTAGAGTTGATAACATTTATTTAAAAGTATATATGAAGGAGAAACTTGTGACATCGTTGTCATGGTGCTATCCTATACTACTGTTGTATGTATGAGACACAGCTGTTCAGTCATTGTTCCTTCCTTGATCTTCTGTATAATAAGATTCCAGGACAGGGAGAGAGCTCAGTCACTAAATTCTTGCCTCACAGAGATAAGAACCAGAGCGAAATCCCCAGAACACATTCAGAAATCTGTGGCCTGGTGGTGCATGCTTGCAATTCACATCTGGGGTGCTGAGGAGATAGGATAATCCCTGGGGCTCACTGAGGCTGGTCTAATTGGTGACTCTAGGCCAATGCAAGAGCTTCTGTGCTATTGCAAGTATGCTGACCTGACATGGAGTTGCAGATACTTCTTTCAGGGCCTAGTCTGCAAGAGCATTGCTTTGTCATCATATATACATAGCCACTGCAGGTCAGCCTCTGTCAGAATCACTAGGTCACATAGACAGGTATAAAAGAAGTTCTCAACAGCTGTCAAAGGTAACAAAGGAGATAGACAGAGTTTCTGAGGATATTGCCAGAGATTGTCCTACAGACATACAGATGAACGTCTACTTCCATATGCACACATAGACTTGTGCATACACATGCCGCCCCCCCCTCTACAAACACACACTAAATTCCTGATGTCCTTAAGAAGCACATGTCCCATGCCATATCACTTTACACCTTTCTGAAAATAGTATCAGGGGCCATTCTGAGGAGAGGCACCATATATGAGGGCATCTCAGCAAATGAAGCCATTGGCTAATGGGAGAGTTTAGATACAGCATGGGAAAGTCAACAGGAGTGAGGTCTACACACTTGCAGAGCTAACAAGGTGAGTTGGGGGAAAAAAGTGAAAAACAGATTAAATTTTAGCAAGCTTAAAAAAGAGCAGAGGTATCTGCTGTGGGATGTTCTGTATGGCAAATGTGTTGCTCTGATTGGTCAATAAATAAAACACTGATTGTCCAGTGGCTAGGCAGGAAGTATAGGCAGGACTAACAGAGAGGAGAAAAGAAAGAACAGGAAGGCAGAAGGAATCACTGCCAGCCACCACCAGGACAAGCAGCATGTGAAGATGCCAGTAAGCCACGAGCCACGTGGCAAGGTATAGATTTATGGAAATGGATTAATTTCAGCTATAAGAACAGTTAGCAAGAAGCCTGCCACGGCCATACAGTTTGTAAGCAATGTAAGTCTCTGTGTTTACTTGGTTGGGTCTGAGTGGCTGTGGGACTGGCAGGTGACAAAGATTTGTCCTGACTGTGGGCCAGGCGGAAAACTCTAGCTACAGGTATCCATGCACATGAGTTTGTGTGCCAGGTCTTGTCCATATAGACTCACAGCCGTAACACATGTGGGCATGTGACCTGCACCAAGTCACCAAATCTCTCTACATCCTGGCTTTCTGATGTAGAAATGGATATGTCATTCTTAGAATGACTTCAACGCTAACATGTTACAATTTTACAGACAACAAAATTATGAAATCATTATAAGACATCTGCTAAGGAAACACCTCTACTTGATTGTGCATATCTATAACCTTTTATAACTTGTTTTATTCAAAAATTGTTAAAGAACTCCAACTTTTAAGAACCCAAGCATGAAAACAGAATGTAAGAACTTCATGATCAGTTTAATAATAATAAAAATATCAGTGAGTACTTAAATGATTTGATTATATATGCATACTTAGGTGCTTTTTAAAAAAACAACACTTTTTTTCCCCATATCATTGAGCTGTATGAACTTAAGTTCATTTCAGATGCATTTTCTTTAAATTTCTGATAAATGCAAATGAACAAATGAAACATAGCTCACAAAGACACTGCTAAATCAAATTCACGGCCCATTTTAGTGAATAAAACTTTACAATGGCTGTTGACAATGTGAACTACCAGTATATCATCAACCTAGTTGGTAGTACCCATGTACCACTCCCCTCAGCATTCTGTGACAGTCTCCCCAAAGCTTGACTATCCCCATTCTCTGTCAACTTTTCTCCTTCTGCGCTGCACTTTCCTCTGAATGTAGGACATAGCTTAGCCCCAAGTCTGTCTGCCAAAACTCTACTTACTGTGTTTCACATTAAATGTCATCAGCCTTGTTAAATTTTCTCTGTGGTTCTAGCTAAAGGCATTCTCTCAAATGTCATGTTATTCATGCTTTTTAATTGTAAATCATAGCACACACATATATTTTGTTAGGTGTATATATTCATTATATATATAAGTATATATATACATATATATATATGTATATATATATACATACATACATACATTGTATATATGTATACAAGCAGTGTGCCTATCAGGTCAGACAAAAGGCAGTGATAATGTCCTGTCAAATCCAAGGCATGTCGTTTACATTCCCATTTTGTCCTTTGACACTGCTGACCACTGTTTTTTTCTGACTCTCCCCATGGCTTCTTGGCAGCACACTGTCAATGTCTGCATTGTGGTGCTGTTCTGGTGAGAACAGCTCTGACATTATTTATCTAGCACCTTCTCTTTCTTTCTTTCTTTCTTTTCTTTCTTTCCTTCCTTCCTTCCTTCCTTCTTTCCTTCCTTCCTTCCTTCCTTCCTTCCTTCCTTCCTTTCTTTCTTTCTTTCTCCCTTCCTTAATTCCTTTCTTTTCTTTCTTCTCTCTCTTACTTTTTCTTTCGTTCTTTCCTTTTTTCTTTTTTCTCCTTCATTTGCCTATCCTTTACCCCACATCCATTGTTCCTACTTTCAGTGTAAGCAAATACCAGTGAGCTACTTTGACTATTGCCTTGCCCACTCTTAAGGATTATTTAAACATTTAACACCAAATAATAAGTGATATTAGAACTTCACCCAGAAGGATTTGCTTACTAGGGAAATATATGAACTTGTGCCAGGGCTCTAAGCCTAGGGACTTTGGCAATATTCTCTGTTATAAAATATAGCATCTGTGTGTACTTTTTGTCTCATTATTGACAGATATAATAGAACCTACATAATGATAACATGGGATGACAGCATCTATTTCCAGTGACTCTTTGAATGGCTAGGGAACAGATACTAATGAAAATCACCTAAACTTTTAGTATTTGGTTATATAATTCACATTTTTAGTAACTTGTAAAGCTTTGGATGTAAATTGGCATACCACTTAAAATCTGTCTTGAATTTCCATTTTTAATACCAGCCTTGAAAAGATGTTCATCTTTATCCATTTATAATGATGTATTTGCTGAAATCAGTCTTCTCAGAGAGATGAAATACTTAAGTTACTGAAAACTTAAATGCTTCCATAGATCACTTTCTCTCCTTTTCACCTTCAGCATGTAAGCCTATTAATATTTCCCCCCAGAAATAAACAAATGCAATCACAGATGTCCACAATGAAACACCTCAGATAAAGGAGGTTTTGAATTCCTCCAGTCTTCAAAACAGTCATACCTCCATGCTACTTCCTTGGAATAGTCAGGAAGTATCTTTATTATCTCCTCTTTATTTCCATTAAATGAAGGAAAGAGGAGGAAAGAGTCCTCTACTGTAAAGTTTTGTATGAATATCACATTGTTACACTTTAGTTAGGAATATTTAAGTGTCACAGTTATATTATAATTAATTACGACTATGTAAACATTGGACAACAAGGATCATATAGATGCACAACTAAGAAGCTTAAAAAGCAGTAGCCTTAGTGAATCTCTGAGCTTAAACATTCTTACATGAGCTTTTTATGAGTTCTGTAGTTTAAGATAATGCCGAATTTAAAAAATTGAAAATGAGAAAACCGTTAGATGGGCTGGCCTTCACACAATGGGCTCTTTTGTTTTCTCTCGGTGCTCTGATGATGTCTGGGTTTCATTTCATGTGAAGAGTAGAAGCTTCTAAGAAATGCAGAAAGATTGCCTTCATATTGGAGAAGGAGGTTAAAGACTTCATTGTAACTACCTTTCAATTAGCTGCATTATTTATGAAGAGAAATTAGAAACAGAATTCATTTCAGGTGACAGCTGATGTGTTGAACAGGCCCATGTCAGGTTAAAGAAGTTGTTTAGTTTGTCAGATTGATGGCATTTCTCCGTCATTATCAAATTCATCACCCCTGCAATATTAAGCACTTTCGTGTGGTGGGCACTAAATTTAGTCCTTAAAAGTTGAATTTAAGAAGCACGTTTCCTCTGCCTCTTCATCCCCATTGTGTGGGCTTTGAAAAAGATTAAGAATTTACTTATCAAGTTTTCATCCAATGTTGAGTTTTAAGATCAATTTAGTAGCATTTGTCCACTCAAGAATCAGGAACACATTGAGAATCTTTTCTACTTTTTCTACTTTTTTTTTTCTCAGTCTTTAGACTCAGGAAGTGAAGGCTGACAGTTTTGAAAGATTCAGGTCTCAGTTCTGGGCACACCGTAGAAAAGCTGTGTAATCTTAATGCACTTCTTTTGTCCCTGTGATTTTCAGAATCTGTGTCATCTCCATCTCTCCCTTTTTATCTCTATCTAATAATATCAGAAAAAAATATACATTACACATGAGTATGACCATCATAAAAGAGTATATTATTCTACAAAAATGGATGCCTACAAAGTGTGGAGGAGACCTAGTATGGGAGCTGGGGCTAAATGATCAAACAAGAAAGGTTCTTTAAGGGCCATGGAGTGATGAGAAATTCCTTTGAATAGCAATGTAACAGTCTCCAGTTTCTGTGCCTAAGGTTAGAACAGACAGAACACACACACACACACACACACACACACACACACACACACACACACACACACAACACATGCATGCACGCACATGCACACACATACACACAAAAAAGTGCACTCATTTTCTTATGTAGACATAAACACCAAATAGTGAAATGTTCACATGATGATCCCCATACATGGCAAATGCTGTTTCTCCTTTGTCTCTGAGGAGAAGCTGTCTTTATATACCTTACCTTTTTATGGCATTTTCTTATTCTACTCATGAAATATTTGTTATATACAATATCAAATTTAAAAACCCAATATAAAGAGCAATTACTTTTTCATGTGTTGCCTAGCTGACTTTGTGGTTCATTGTATAACAATCACCACATAAGATAAACTTTAAAATGAAGACATTAAATTCATAACCAGGATACAACAGATTCCCAGTTAATCACGGCTCAGACCAATGATTTTTAGCTATTATGTCTACTCCATCAATTCCTGACAGAGTACTTATTCAAAGTAGAAATGCTGAGGATGAGAGAGTTCTAGTTGCGTAACTGAAAATGTAGCATGTTAACTTTACATTCCTCATTTAAGAATATGTATCATGACACTTGAGGGGTGTAATCTGGGAAGAGTATGTATTGGGAAAGTATCTGTTCCCTCTTTTCAAACTAAGAACATTAACTTTACTATAAGGTTGTATATACAGACTATGTGATCTGATCTAGTTACCTGAGTATAAATAGTTCAGTTTATCAGCATGAAGCCCATGTGACCCGTCCCGCGGGCCAGGTTATTTGATGAGACCCGAGGAGGCACCTCCTGAAAGATCAATGGGGGCGAGAGAGAAAGGAGACCAGGCGCATAAAAGAAGACAAAGTCAGTCTGAGTCACGTCAAGGTCTCGTTTATTGTAAGGGGAGTCAGGCTTATATATGCTAGGGGCTAGAAGAAGTAGATAGGGGTATGGAAAGTTACTAGAAGGAAGTTAGGGTAAGGTAGGGTTCAGGAAAAGGTCTCTTTGTTCCGGGGCCTGATCAACGGACCATAAAGCAAACCATTATGTTTCAAGGAGTTGATCAAAAGGTACATACTGTGGTTTTGTTGAAAAATGGTTGCTATTGAAACTGTTAACGGAAGGTTAGGTACACAGCTTTTTCCCATGAGAATCAGTTAGGCTACTTGGCTCCTGACACCCATGAGAAAAAGCACTGGTCCAGGTGAAGTCCTGAGTGTGTGACAGGGAGAGGCACTCAGAAAGCATTAGCTGGTATACTTCGTTGACCATAGCTGTAGGACTAAATATAATAACAGGTAGTCGGTCCCTGTAGATCTAAGTCTGTTTTGATGAGCCATGACAATGGGTGAGAACTTGCAGATACTAGATTGCAGCAGAAGATGAAATCTCAAATTTAACATGGGAGGTAAAGGAGCTGAGGTTCAGAGTTTGCACACCTTACACACAATTGTAGCATGAGGGGGTTGGCAGTGAAGGGAGGAATTCAGCGTTTTGTTTTTTTTTCCCACAGAACAAATCAAATTCTTAGCTGAGGGTCCTTCACAGTTTAATCACACCTAGAAATTTGGGAATTTATCCCAGCTCCTGGCTGTTTGCTCAGGGGCAAACTTGTTATCTTCTGTTTCTCTGACTAAACTCCACACCTGGGTTATTCTATCCTGCCCCCCCTCTACCTTCATTTTCCTTTTATTGAAATTAGATTTGTTTTCTGTCACATAATATGTCCTGATTATGGTTTCTTCTCCCTCCACTCCTCCTAGTTCCTTACCCCACCCCCATTTAGATCCACTCCCCTTTTTCTCTCATTAGAAAACAAACAGGTTTCTAAGGGATTGTAATATAATATAATAAGATAAAACAAAAACTAACACGTTAGAATTGGACAGGACAAACCCACAGAAAGAAAAGAACCCCACAGAAGGCACAAGAATCAGAGTCACTTATTTACATGCTCAGGAATCCCATAAAAAAACACTAAGCTGGGAGTCATAATATATACACAGAGGACCTGGTGCAGACCTGTGCAGGCTGCTTCAGTCTCTGTGAGTTCATGAGATTTGATCATATTTTGACCAAGTTTTTTAGAGGGCCTCATTTTCTTGTGTCCTCTATCCCATCTGGCTCTTACACTCTTTTTGTCTCCTCTTCCTGGAGGCGAGGGGTGGGTGTAGGGCAGGTTCACTGAGCCCTAAGGCAAAGCAGTTGACGCAGACTTTCCATTTAGGGTTCAGTGTTTCAGCATCTCTGTCTCTCACTCTCTGAGTAACATCTCTGTATCTGTATTTGTGCCCATCTGCTACAAGAGGAAGCTTTTCTGAAGACTGAGAGCAGAATGTCATTGGGAGTCATTTACCATTTTGTTTTAACAGTAGTACTTGATTTTACCCTAGGTTCCTGAGCTATCTAGTCTCAGATTCTTGGTTACCGAAGCAGTGTCCTGTATGGGTTTCATCTTGTGGAGTGGGCCTTAACTCATGTAGGTATTGGTTGGTTACTCCCACAAGCTTTGGGCTTCCATTGCCTTAGACTATTTTGCAGGCAGGACACCATTATAGGTCAAAGGTTTTGTGGCTTGCTTGGTGTCGATGTCTCTCCTTTGGTAGCATGGAAAGTAACTTCCTGTACCAAAAATGCTAGAACATGGAGGGTACAGGCTCTATGTAGGCAGCAGCTCAGCGTCTCCATGCGCAACGAGTCGTGTAGGTGCTGTCTTCAGCAGTGGAGCCTTGCTGTCAGTGTGTGGAGAACAGCCTAGAGTCTTGGCAACAGCCTGGATTGTGTGGGGGTTCCCACTGGACAACTTTGGCTAACAACTCAATTAGATGTAACCCAATCCCGGTACTGGAAGCTTCATTTGGTGACAAGAGATGCCTGGTTGTGGCTCTGTTTCCCTCATTATTTGGTGATTTCCTTTAGATTGCCTTTATATATGTATATATTCTAGGAAGCTTCTACTGTATTAGATTTCCATCTACCCCTCAAATGGCCCTTCGGTTTAGCTCTTCCCCCATAGTCCCTTCCTCATCCCCTCTTCCCACTCCCCTCTTGAACCTCCAGCTCCACCCCCACACCATCCCATATTGCTTCTATCTCCCTTTCCTAACAAGATTCGTCTTTGCCCCTCAAGTCCCTCACTCCATACCTAACCTCTGTGTTTCTGTGGATTGTAATATAGTTGTCATTGGCTTCACAGTTAATATCCACATATAAGCAAATAATGCCATATTTGCTTTTCTGGGTCTGGGATACCTCACTCAGGATGATTTTTTTTTTCTTGTTCCATCCATTTCAAGATTTTTTTTTTTTTTTGGTTTTTCAAGACAGGGTTTCTCTGTGTAGCTTTGGAGCCTATCCTGGAACTCACTCTGTAGCCCAGGCTGGCCTTGAACTCACAGAGATCCAACTGCCTCTGCCTCCTGAGTGCTGGGATTAAAGGCACGTGCCACCACTGCCCAGCGAAGATTTCATTTTTTTAAACAGCTGAGTAATGTTCTTTGGTGGAAAGTACCACATTCTTTGTTCATTTATCTGTTAAGGAATATCTAGATTGTTTCCAATTTCTGACTATTATGAATAGAGCAGCAATGAACATTGTTGGGCAAGAATCTTTGGTAGGATGAAGCATCTTTGGGTATATGCCCAAGAGTGATATAGATGGATCTTGAGATAGATCAATTTGCATCTTCCTGAGTAACTGCCACACTGATTTCCACAGTGGCTGTATAAGTTTGCACTCCAACCAGCAATGGAGGAGTGTTCCCCTTACTCCATATTCTCACCAATGTGAGCTATTACATGTTTTTATTGATTGTAGCCTTTCTGACAGGTGTAAGATGAAATCTCGAAGTAGTTTTGCCCTTTTTAAAACCTCACTCCTCTCTCAATTATACCCGGATTCTTTCTCTTCACATAAAAGCAGAATTCCTTCCTACTTGGAGATTCTGCCAAGGTTGTTAAGAAATTACCCCGTACCAAATCAGGGAGTGTTTTCTTCTTATGTTGCATGTCGGAAGTATTGGGCTCTCACCTTGTCCACATGCTCCTCCCATGTTTCACAGCTTTCCTTTGGTTCTTCTCTGTGATAACTCAAAAACATCTTTGCTGCATTCTCTGATCTCTGACCTCTCCCAAACTCCTGATAATCTTTAGAATGCCACCTTGGACTCGTTTCTCACCCTCCTGTGTGTTATTTTTCACTTACTAAACTTTACCTTCTACAGTTAGCTAGAAGGCTGTGGTGCCCATGCAGCACCTTTAGTTCAGGTGGCTCCTTGTTCACTTTGGGCTACATATGGAGCTAATGCCTGAGCCCCATCCAGTGGAAGTCATTCTGCGTTGCAAAGCCCAGTGGTTCCAAAGCTGACTTTACTCCTTCTTGGCAACCACATTGTCTCAGGCCACCCACTTCCAGAGTAGTCCTAAAATCAAATCTTCACCGTGTACCCATGTTCTCACTCATGGCAGTGACTGTCCCTTCCCCAGTCTTAGCCAAAGGTCACCCATGCTACGAATGCTTTCCATAATGTCTGTATAAGCTCTGATAAAGGTTATTACAGTTGACTCATTCTCTTTAATAGAGTTTTTTTTCCTGTAATATATTCTGATTGTGGTTTTTCTCTCCCTCAGCTCCTCCCAGATCCTTTCCACTTCCCCACCCAACCAAATCCACACCCTTTCTCATTAAAATTCAAATAGATATCTAAAAACAATAAAATAAAATAAAAACAAACCAGAACAGGACAAAACAAACAAACAGAAAAAAAGAGTGAACAGAAAAGCACAGGAAACACATGGAGATGCTCAGACACCTACATTCACACCCACATTCACACACACATATTCACACCCACATACACACCTACATTTGAACCCACATACACACCCACATTCACATCCACATATACACCCACATTCACACACACATACACACAGAAAACACACCCACTCACATACACACAAAAAAAACACCATCAGAATCTATAGTATATAAGCAAAAGATCTGCACATATGCCCAGACAAAGCATTGTGACCAAAACCAAAATAAAACAAAACACTCCAAAAGAACCACTGAGTTCATTTTGTGTTGGCTGTTTACTGCTGGGCATAGGACTGCCCTTATGTGGGGTTTGTACCCAGTGAACATCCACTGAACAAATCAATTATTCCTCTGTGAGAGGCTTTCAACTGTATACAGCTTCGAGGTTAGGGATGGGGGCTTGTGTAGACTTCCCGTCTCAGCAATGGAATCTCGTCTGGCTTACAGTCACAGAGACTGTTGCAGTTGTACAAGTGACGCTTAACTTCTGTTACCCATGTGCATGCCCTTTGTAATCTAGTATCTTAACTACTGTCATAGTCATAGTTTTTTGGTATTTTGTTTTGTTTTTGTTTTTGTTTTGTTTTTAGTTTGTTTGTTTTTTAAGTCAGTGTTTCTCTTTTGGTGCCTTTCCTGGAACTCATTCTGTAGCCCAGGCTGGTCTTGAACTCACAGAGATCCTCCTATCTCTGCCTCCTGCATGCTGGGATTAAAGGCGTGTGACACCACCACTCGGCCATTTTCTTGGTTTTTTAATGCTGTGTGTGTGTGTGTGTGTGTGTGTGTGTGTGTGTGTGTGTGTGTGTGTGTGTGTGTGTGGTTTGTGTTCTATGCCTATGTGTATATTTTTGTGTGGGTTCTTTCCTGTTTGGACATATGTAGAGGCCAGAGGTCCACATTAGGATTTTTCTTCAACTCTTTTCCATGTTGTTTTATGACTGGGTTTCTCATTGAACCTGGAGTTGAATGTTGAGGCTGGAGCGACTGCACAGTGAGCTCTCGGCATCCACCTGTCTCTTCCCCCTAGAACAGGATTAGAGACACAAATGTTACACTTGGAAGTTTACATGGTGCTGGGAATTGAAATCAGAAACTCAAGCTTACAAACCAATGTATTTACTCATAAGGATATCTTTCCAACTCTCATAGTAATACTTTGAAAATATAATTTTTGAAATTTGCCACGCCCACGACGGTGTCGCCCGCGTGACAAATGCCTTGGATGAGGTGGTTACATGGGAAAGGGGGGCTCGCGGCCCTCGGGTCTATGCCCCCGGCGACCCCTTATCAATCTGCCCGAATCATGGTGCCAGGCTACACGGAACCACGCAAAATCTGCTTGCAGAGGCTGGCTGGCATTCTGCCTTTTTTCTCTTTGCAGCTGTGGCTATTGCTGTTTCCTTGTGTATCAATTTCAGGGAGTTAGCTCTCAATGTTTCTGATGTGCCCCATAAAGAGAATAATGATTCCTCAAAAGTAGCCTCAATACCCCCACCCCCCACCTATAATTCAAGCTTTTAGACAAACAGTTAAAGAGGGTCCTAGAAGTTTGGGGGAATTTATAAATGACTTAGAGCAAAAAGAACTTATGACTCAGAGGGACAAAGATTCTAGCGAGGAGAGAATGAAAGTAAAAGTCCAGGAACTCATAAGCAATCCACACGCGCAGCCAACAGCAGCTGCAAGGAAGCAGTTACAGAAACTAACCAGTCCTACAAGGATTATCCAGGGACAAATAGAGTTTCTCATCAAGGGTCGGTGGTCGCAACCCCCTAACTTTAATCCTAGATATAATAATTATTTGGAGCCATTGCCCTTTACGGGAGCTTATAATAAACATGGGAACCAATGGGTGAATCATAATAGTATGAAAACAGAATGGCATAAGTTACAGTTCATGGAAAGAATAGCTAGGTCCCAACTCCCCTGGTGCCTTCTCACCTGCAAGCAAAGGTTAAATATTTTCACACAAATGAAACCATGGTTAGAACGATGGTGGGAAGGGTTTAATTTTGATACAAAACAAAGGTCTAATAATTATGTAGAAGGAAAAACTTCAGCTAGTGCCATAATGTTCTCTGTCTGGATGAGGAATCACAATAGAGGAAATAACACCTGTACTCATGAGATCTATTAATCATTCTGAGAAAATTGTGTGACCATATTGTTGATTCTATGTCTATTGCCCCACTGGCTGATTGCCTTGTTTTCTTCAAATGATTGTATAAAAAACACTGCTTGATCTGAGTAAAATTGCAGCAGTTTCACAGCATACTCTCATGTCTGTGTCTGTCTGTCATTTGCCGAATCTCACTTATCCTGAGTACCTTCGACCTGTTCTCCCTCGGTCTGGTGTTCCTACTGAGACCCAGTCCGCGGCAGAAATTGTTTAAAGAAAGCATTTTTTTCTTTGTAGCACTCAGAACTGACCTCTACAGCCTGCCATGGCTTAGTGGTTCAGGTTTTGACTTCTGAGAACAGCTCCCTCCCCTGACCTCTATACTCCATGCTCCACCATTACAAGGGAATTTGCACATCCCTCAGTGCTCAGCAGTTTCCACTTTCACACACACACCCCTACCACATTGCTTGCACCTCATTTCCGTTCTCTTCCCATTGTTTCTCCACCTCATCTTACCTAATTTTCAGAGCACTTGCTGCACTTGTAGTTTGGTCCAGAGTTCAGTTTCCAGCACCCATGTCAGGTGGTTCACAACCATCTGTAACTCCATCTGTGGGGATATGATGCCCTCTTCTGGCATCCCCAGGCACTGCCACAAACATGTATCGCACACACAGAGAGATATATAGTAGATGCAAATGAAATGTAAAAATCTTTTAAAGCTCTAACACAGAACCTCACACAGTATGAGATAAAGGTTTCATCTTGCTTGTGTTAGTTTTAATCTCTGCAATCATGACTGAGGCAAATTGTTTTATCTAGTGTTATGTATGAAATCAGTGTTTGGCATATAAAAAATCCTGCAAAAGGCTTTGCTTTGTTTGGAGATGGACATTTTTTCTGTCTTGTGATCTTCTCTTAATTAGATTTAAAGAGTTAATGGTGCTTGGCTTTGGCTCCAAGGAAACAGAGAGAAGCACTGAAGTTTTAATTAAAGTGATTCCACTTAACCTATATTCTTAATTTAGAATCTTAATTCAGTTATTTTTTTCTGGAATGGCTATTTTTGTATTTTTCTCTCCTTGTTTAAACCTTATTGTTAATAAATATAATAAGATCTTTCATTTACTCTCTATAATGTCTCAAGTCCTCTATGCAAGTTGATACAAATATACATGTGATTAAAATTAATTTAATTCAAGTCTATCCTTACCACCCAGTCTCCTTTCAAAAGTCAAGTGACATCGTGGACAACATTTGAAACCCCAAATATACCAAAAGTGTGCATCTACCAGTCAACTGGATGATTTGCATATGGGTCCTCTGAAGTACTGGATGATTGTCATTGCCAGTGAGACACCATGACAGCAGGGCAAAGATTTTTCTGCATATTATAAGAGTAGAAGGAACAGCTTGAATTCAAAGAGCCTAGCTGAGTGACCACACCACAAATAACAGGATATGTGTGATTATTAATGAGAGTCGAGGGCAAAGGATGGGTTGAGTTCATTCATGTCTCCAACCAGAACACAGCAAAATCAGGAGTATGTCATGGAACCAAGTATAAGCTGGTACATGGCTCTGAAGGTCAGAGTTGGAAGGGCAAGGCAACAGTGTTCCCAAAACAGTGAAGAGCAAAGTTGGGATTAAAATTTGAGCCATGGATAAAGATAAAGACAAGAAACACCATGAACTCACACACCGAATACCCTATCAGGGAACTTTAGTAACCATAAAGCAAGACGGACTGCTGATCCAACCTTCAGGACCATTTGTCTCCTCCTCCTATAGGCTTGCTGGTGAGGAATATTTGTATATGGGCAATTTCCTGGGAAAAGTAGCTTTCTTCAGGACTCAGCCCTCTGGGCTGAGAGGTCTTGGGGAGTTGAGCAAACGTAGTCCCATAACCCAGAGTCCAGACGTTTAAACAAATGCAGAGATTTAACACTCTAGAGTCTTGATAATTGTGCTTGGCATGCAATTTTGGTCATGTCCATCAGCATTAATGATTACTATAGTTAAAAAATATTATCTCTAGCCCTCACAGTAATCTCAAAAGGCAGATATTATCATCTTTCTTTGTAGCCCACCGGACCTGGTATGTACTGGAGGTTAATGTCAGAACTTCAGAATACAACTTGGGCTTGCAGCCTCACAAATTACCTCTCATGAAAAGCACCTTAGGGGAGCAGAGTGAACAATGATTTACGCTTCTTGAGATGAACACGGGGCATAGATCATAAGTGAATATATCTGCCATGTAATTGGTATAAAATTCTCTCTTCTTGATTTTTTAGCATGATGATCTAGATTCTTACTTCACATTCAGCTTTGAAGTTTAAAGAGATCCTCTATTTCTATTAAAGAATAAAACTTGACTCATGACATAGATACCCCATGGATTCTGTTTAGGTGTAGTATGTAAACCTTCTAGTTGGCCAATTATCCAAGTCAATTCTGCTTATGTGGGACACACAGATGTCTATGGGGTTAGGCAAAGTTGTTAAATCTAGTTGTAGTTAAACAAACAAAAAGACATGCCTACTACAAATGATGTGCTTGAGTCTTATTGTTAAGGCTTTTTAAGGAAGGAAAAGACAGTAACTAAATGTAAAGGTTTCATATTGGTACATGTGGTAAAATGGGTTAAGTATATGCAGAATTAAAGAGCCTGGTAAAAAAAAATTATTGTATGAAGGCCCAGTTTGCAAATAATGGAGCTGGAGAGATGACTGTTCTTGCTACACAAATGTGAGGACTTCAGTTTGGATCCTCAGCATCTACATTAGAAGTGAGGCATGGTACTACAGACTTGTCATCTTGGTGCTGGGAAGTCAGAAACAAGAGGGTCCCAAGAGCGCCTCAACGGCCAGTGTAAGTGAATTGGTGAAGGTCCAGGTTTGCTGAGAGATCTGTCTCAATGAAGTAGAGAGTAATTGACAAAACCACCTATCTTAATCTCTCTGTACACAAACAGTATATGGGCACCTTCACACACATGTTCATCTGCATAAGAATATGTACACATGTGTAGCCGCAAGGTGAACACACTCACACACATACATACATACATGCACACACACTGTGCATGCACACACATACATACAAAGACTGGACTAGTGAGAGACTATGGCACTTGGGACTGTAACATTCATCGTGACATTGAGTGTCAGCAGCTACAATCTTTTTCCCTGTGGGAACTCGGCAATGTATATTTTATTTTTAAAAATATCAGTTTCATATAGACTATACAATTTTTAAATATTTTTTTGAGATTATCATATAATTAATTATTTTCCCATTCCTTTTCCTCCATTCAAATCCTCCTATGTGCCCTCTTTACTCTCTTTCAAATTCATGGCCTCTTCTTTAATCATTACATATTTGTATGTGTGTGTGTACCTGTATTCCTAAATACACAAATATAACCTGGTCAGTCTGTATAATGTTATTTGTATATAAGCTTTCAGGGCTGACCATTTAGCATTAGAAAACCAATTGGTGTTCTTTTCCCCTTCCACATTAGCAGCCATACTAGTGAAACTTCTTGCAAGTAGCTTCTGACATTCCTAGGAAACACAATCTTACTACAAACTACTCATCCTCTGCTTCTTATGATCCTTCTGCCCCCTCTTCCACAATGGAGGGATCAAGCTGTAGATTATCAGTTGGAACTGGAATCCACAATTTTGTATTTTGATTAGTTATGTTCTTCTGTGATGTCTCTGTTGCAAAAAGAAGTTTCCTTGATGAGAGGTGAGGGTTGTACTTATCTGTGGGTATAAGGACAAATATTTAGAATGTACTTGGGGGAAGTAATAGAGGAAGAATAGCAGGGTACAAGTGATCTGAAGAGGGAAATGAGAAAAAAGGGGTTGTCTCAGTCACTGTTCTATTGTTGTAAAGGGACATCATGACCAAGGCAATTCTTATTTAGAAACAAAACATTCTGTTGGGGCTTGCTTACAGTTCCAGAAACTTAGTCCATTGTCATCATGGCAGGGAGCATGACACAGTCAGACAGGCATGGTGCTGGAGCAGTAGCTGAGAACTGCATCCTGTTCTATAGGCAGCACATGGAGCAAGAGTGGGCCTGGGCTGGGCTTCTGAAGCCTCAGAGCCCACCCAGTGACACACTCCTCCAACAAGGCCACACCTCCTAATCCTTCTAATCCTTTCAAAGAGTTCCACTCCATGGTGTCTAAGCATTCAAATGTATGAGCCTGTGAGTATCATCCTTATTTAAACCACCATAGAAGGGTGTTTAAATCATGGAGGGAGAGGAAGCCAAGTACAGAAGAAAGAGGGAGGAAAGTGAAATCACAATAAGGATGATGTCTGAAAGGTTATAGGGAATCATACTATTAGCTATCTACCTTAAGGAAAAGAAAGAAACCTATAATACACAGAAGTCTATGTATAAATAAACATACATATTTTAAATGAAATTTTCCCATCTAGGCTGACAGTGTTTCCCTCAAGAGCCAAAGACCACCTAAAAAGACCCAACACCAGGCATGAAACCCTCTTTTGAGTCATTGGCCAGGGCTGTCCAAGAGACGCCCAAGACATTATGGGCTATTGCTATTGTCCTCAACTGCCACAGAAGTGTAAGGGAAGTCCCTACAGCTGAAGGCACAATGCACTTTAGATACAGGTTCCAGAGACTTCTGAACTAGAACTGACCTGGGATCCTCCTCCCTGAGGACTCACTTCATGATACCAGAAGGCACCATGCAAGCTGTCAGAGGAAGGAAGCAGCCAACAACCCACCCCGCTGTGAAGCCTGTGAAGCACAATGACTAGTGTAGCACACTAACCCCAAGGGGGAAGTGGTGGCGCACATAGGTTGGCAGTGATCAACAGCTCTCTGATTGGAGTAAGACCCACTGTAGTAGTTTGAATGTAATTGGTCCCCATAAGCTCATAGGGAATGGCACTATTAGGAAGTGTGGCCTTGTTAGAGTAGGTATGGCCTTGTTGGAGGAAGTGTATCACTGTGGAGGTGGGCTTTGAGGTCTCATATATGCTAAGTCACTCCCAGTAGTTCAGTTCATTTCCTGTTGCCTGTGCAAGATGTACTACTCTCGGCTACCTCTCCCCAACTATGTCTGCTTGCATACCACCATGCCCCACCATGATGATAACAGACTGAACCTGTGAACTGTAAGCCACCTAATTAAATGTTTTCCTTTATAAGAGTTGCCATAACCTTAACTGTTGGTTAAGTGATGGTGCGGGCGGTGACCATGCTATGTAGAGGGATGTTGTGGTGGTGGAAGAATCACGAGGCATGGTTACCTTTCTAGAGCTTTATTGGGAGAGAAAAGGAGGGAGAGAGAGAGAGAGAGAGAGAGAGAGAGAGAGAGAGAGAGAGAGAGAGAGAGAGAGAGAGAGAGAGAGCAATATTAGATAGATAGATGATATATATAGATATAGATAGATAGATAGGGGTTGTGGAATATTCTTCCATGAATAAGAAAGCCACTGAGGTCAGGCATGTGTCAGGGGTGTCCCTGAATGGAGGCCTAGAAAGGCCATGTGTGAAGCTGTGAAGTTGAAGCCTGGATTGCCTTGGAGGCCCTAAGATGTTGGAGCCACCAGAGTCATGGGATGCCTGTCAAGGAAGACTTGCAACCAGCCCAGGAGAAAGAAGTGTGTTGCAGTCAACAAAGCTGAACAGAGATGAAGATCTGAAGAGCATTTTGACATCAGAATGGAGATGTAGAGTTTGGAGTTTGCCCAGCTGCATTTCAGTGTTGCTTTGGTCCAGTATTTCCTCACTGTACTCCATTCCCTATGTTTTGGAAAGGTCATGTATGTCCTGTGCCATTATACATTGGAAGTATAAGATCTGTTTTTTGAGTTTGATTTTATAGGGGATTAGAGTTAAGAGATCACATGACTCTCAGAAGAGACTTTGAACTTTTTTTCTTCTTTCTTTCTTAATAGCCAAAGCTGATTTACTCAGAGCCTCTAATGTTCCCAGCCCTTGCTGCAGCTTTCCTCAGGTAACCCACATAACATGCTGGGACACAAGAATTGTATATGTTTCAAATGAGAAATGGAATATTCAGAAATTAAGTAATTAAGCTGAGTATAGTGGCTCATGCCTGTAATCTCAATAATCAGAAGGCTAAGGCAAGAGAATTACCATTTGAGGTCAGCCTGGACTAGTGTGAGATGCTGTCTCAAAACAACAACAGAAAGAAATGAAATGATTCTCAGCTTCAAGAGAGAAAGAAGTAACTCCCAGCCCCAGTAGGCACTAGCATTAGGTCCTGCCATGAGGCAAAAGCTGTCTGTAGTCTTGAAGCTGAAGGAGCAGAAACTGTAAATGATCAGAGGCTAAACAATACAGTCAGAAGACAGCACAGTGGAGTGCCCAGGAGCCTTCTGAAAGATGAAGAGAAACCAAACCCAGAGATCTATCACTTCCAAGCCAACTAGTTTACATCATACTTGAGTGACCCACAATTCCCAGATACACCAATGCCCTCACAATAAACTCCTCATTCTTGAGCCTGCCCAAATTACTTCATGCTCTTTGTAGCCAAGAAGGCTCCATTAGAGCAGAGCTGAGCTGGAGGCTTTATCAGTGTTCTTGGTACAGAAGGAGGATGGCACCAGATCCTGGCTCGTAGCTTGGGTAGGTACAGTCTTCAGAGTTCTGAGTTTGGAGTCTGAGCCTTCTCCTTTTAACAGGTGTCCATTGGTCACCTGCACTTGTAAAGACAGGGCTGAAGTTTCAGGCCTGAGAGTTGGACTTTGGGTCCTACTCAAGGAGGCCCAGTTTTTTTCAAAGTCAAACAAGAAGAAATGGCTGTTGGTCAGGTCCTTGTAGATGACCTTAAAACCAAGTTTAGTTACAGCCCCCCAAATGCCTGAATATCCTCAAAGAGGCTGCTGACTTCAGCTACTTTGAGCAGATCCCCTGGCCTCAGCACTCGCTTTGCCTCCTCAAGGAAGTCCCTGGTGTCAATTCCCATTGGTGAAGGCAAAACACAGCCACATCCACAGATTCATCCTCCAGAGGCACTTGGGCCATGCCACATACAGTGACCCTGGGGTCCAGAGAGATCAAGTCAAAACAGTGCACAGGGTTCCGAACACTTGAAGCTAGGTGGCAATCTCTACAGCCAAAGTCAGCTACCACCAAGGATGCAGGCTTCTGGCGGAGATCTTTGGCAATATAGTCCACTGGGTGCAGTGGCCACTTTTTCACTTGTTTCTGAAAGCCACAGTGATAGAGGAGAAAAGCCTCGGGGTCTTCCTGGAAGAGGCATTGGGCAGCACTGCTGGGCCCTGAGTACAACTGTTCATTAAGGTATCGAAATTGGCCCCATCCAACCATTGTGTCATCCATGCTCACAGGGATCCAGTTCTAGTCTCTTGACTGTCTGACTTTGGGGCAGGAGGCACCTCAGTCTCCTCTGTGGAGGCCTTGGGAGGAACCTGGTCTGGTGTCTGAAGTGTCTTGTTTTTGTGTTTCCCCTTATTCTTCTGCCTTGGGGTATTCGAGGAGTTAGAAGATGTGGACTCAGGGCTTGGCTTGGGTGGGTCAATTGCAGCAGTACTTGTCCTTGAACTGTGAACTGTTGGGTCCACACTGTCCAGGTGCTGTGTTGAGAGTGAATGAGAATATTTCTGGCATTTCCTCTTTCTTTTTCCTTCTTCAGCAGAGATCCCACCAAGAGTTTGTCTGCAGCATTTCCTTTCTACTTCCTTGCCCTCAGAGTCACTGATAAATGGTGTCTGGTTTTGACATTTCCTTTTTTTTTTCTCCTCTACTTCCTTCAAGGCATTGGTAACTGAGGGCCTTGGGAGGTATTTGTTCTTCCTTCCTTCCTCCTCCTCAGAATCACTGTCAGGTGGGATGGGAGATTTCTGGGAAAGAAATGATGCTTCCAAGGCCCATAGTGTGGCTGGGAGATGGTGGCGCTTGCGGCCCTTGACTGGCAGGGCAGTCCCTGGCCCAGGCTGTATTGTCCCTGGATGGAGGCCGATGGCTGCTGGGTTGACCTTGACCCATTCGAGCTCCTTGAACATGCCAATGGACAGCAGGGTCGCCAGAGCCCATGCCATGGCCCACGTGCAGAGCCTGTCAGGGAATGCCAGTCCTGGACCCAGAGAACTTTTGACTTCCAATCATTGTTGAGACTGTGATAGACTATGGGGACTTTTGAAGTTGGATTAATGCATTTTGCATTATGGTATTATATGGGGGCCAGGTAGTGGAATGTGGTAGTTGGAATGTAATTGGTCTCCATACGCTCATAGGAAGTGGCACTGCTAGGAAGTGTTGTAGAATATTATTTTAAGATGTGTTGCTTTTGTTTATGCTCTGAACATTTGTTTAATGATGCAAAGATGTGTTTGATTAAATAAAATTCACCTGTGGTCAGGAGGCTGCGTCAGCAACTAGCTGATAGAAAGTGATAGGGAGGAGCCAGATGCAGAAGGTTTTTTAAGGAGGGGTGAGGAGAAGCATGAGGGCTTTTTGGAAGATGCAAGCAAGGAGAGGAGGTGAACAACTTACTCTTCAGATTCTCTGAAGTGCAGAATTCCACCTTAACCTTTAATCTTTAGTTCTTTACAGGGACAGAGATTTAGTTACTTTCCTTCCTAGCTTTGAAAAAGTCAGTGCCTGAGGGAATTTTGTTCCTTCAGTCTGTGGCTCCTGCAGCACAACCACTGCTGTTATCAAGTTCCAGTTGCTGATTAGGACAGCTGTGGCTTAAAAGGCAGCAACGATTTTTTAAAAAAGGGCAACAAGGTGTGGCTTTGTTGGAGGAAGTGTGTCACTATGGAGGTTGGCTTTGAGATCTCAGTTTACTTTCTGTTGCCTGCACAAGATGTAGGACTCTCAGCTCCTTCTCTAGTACCATGTCTGCCTGCCCACTGCCATGTGCCACCATGATGAAAATGGACTGAACCTCTGAACTGTAAACCACCCACTTAAATGTTTTCCTTTATAAGAGTTGCTGTGATTGTGGTGTCTTTTCATAGCAATAGAAACCCTAAGACACCCACCCATCAGGAGGTAAATCTTGCCTAATACTGGAAACCTAGCCAACCAGCCAGGGCTAGCTGAAGTCGGAAATCTTAGGGGAGAAGCTACAGTGGCTAGTTTACTAAACCAGCATAGGCTATAAAATATTATAGTTGACGTTTTCATAAAATGGTAGGGTTCAATTTAACTGAGTCTACATAATCTTTTGGATAAACACTTTAAGTATACATGAGGTTACATCAAGTCATAAACCTTTGCTCTTTCATTTAGTAATAATTTCATGATTTGTAAAAGAACACAAGGGCATTTCAGAATTTACTCTTGGTTGGTATTGTGAAATTTGAAGCTTTCATGTAACATGGTTCCAGCTTTACCAGAAATTTTTATCAAGTTGGTCTCTACAGAATGAAATTCATAGATTATAACCCAATAGCACAGTTGTGACTTGCTGGGCTTGCTCTGCAGTATCCTAAGGCCCATATTAATTTCTTTTAGAAGTTAATACAATACATGATTCAAGTTATTAATAATTGAAGGGGAATGATTCGACTGACTTTCTGCCTCCAACATTTTCTATATTATATATTGGGGTGGTAAGATTTTAACATTTTTCCTGGATTCAGTAAAAATAATGCAAATTAATTTTAATACTAAGCCTAATTAATTGGCCCTTTTTTCTCTATGGAGAAGACTCTGATTCCTAAAACTTGCATTTTAAAAGTAAAGTCAGGAAACAGTAATCTCAACCTGGTCTTATTTATAAAAGAAAATGATTTAATGATCCTCATTTCTCATTATAACTTCCATGAGACTCTGTAGTAAGACATTTTTTTTTCTTCATTTCCTGATTTGAAAATTTGGCTTGCTAAGCACTGCATCACACAGGTAGAGAACAATGGATTAAAATGCAGAAGGAAAAAATCTGTAGTTGGCTTCTTACCTGCACTCCAAATGTTGAGACAGACTGTCCTGCCTTCGTTACACCCTTGATTAAGCCCAAGGTACAAAGAGTTTAAACTTGTATGGAATCATTGAACTACAAAATTCAAGAAGAGCAGGTTTGCTGCACTGCATGACTGACATATTTGCTAACTCTTCTCCTTGTAGCAAGCATAAATTAGTACATGCAGACTCAAATTCTGCAGGATACATCCTGCAACAGAAGCAAAAATTATGAGATCAAGAATAATTGATATTCCACATGACCCATTAAAACAGGTCTCATTTAATGCACTGTGGTTTAAAATCGTGTCTCTTTTGAGCAGGCTAACCTGAATGTAGGCACCTTTTTTCACTTTACAGCAAGACTGAAAAATTCCCTCAACCATCCCCATCCAGAGGACCTTGAACTGAGCACATGTTTAATGATGCCCGGACTAGCTATTGATTAAACACTGACAATGTTCAGAGGAATTGAGAATCAAAAAGCCTCCCCCATGGCCAGCTCTGCCATGCTCACTTCTTAATAGATGGCAAAGGAGGGTTCTAAATGAGGTCTGCTGCCCTGAACATCCTCAGAACTCCACAGGAGTGGGATTAATTTCTGCTTTGCGGTCCTTTGCGACTACCATGTCCAACATGTCCATCATTCTGCAGGAATGAATACAGATGTCCCTCCTTTTTAATTTTTTATTTTTGTAGTCCTCATCTTTGAGTAAAAATAATTATATTAAAAATTCATTCCACTCAATGATATCATATCAAATGTATAATAATCAAAGCTTGCTGTTAACAAGTATATAAATCAAGGCAAAGACAGGTCTTGGGGAATTAATTTGATCTGAATACTCATTTTCCGAGTTGAGTCAAGCAAACAAACAACAATGAAATGGCTAAAAGAAAGAGAAGAATGGATGGAAATATAAAGGAGAAGGTTTCAAAGGCAGGATGGGATGCGCTGGCTGCGCTGCTCTGTTCAGTGGGTTACTGCCCAGAGGTGCAGATATTTTTAAGACACTCTTTGGTCTGAGTAGGAAACTGTGACCCAGAACTGAGAATTGAGGCTGTAAAAAAAAAAATGTGATTTCCAATGATGGAAAGAGCCAGCTGTTTCAACTTCACCAAACATGGAGGGAATACCTAGAGGGCGTCAGGGATGTTGCCTGGATCTTCCCCTTTTAACTGTTATTTAATCTCTGCCACAATGCTGTGAAATACTCATTAGAATCTTTTTAAAGATGTGAAACTGAAGCTTGGAGGAATTAAGTAAATCTCCTTATTATCAAACACTTGGTAAACAGGTGAGAACAAAGGCATGCGGCTAGAAGCTGTCAGAGCCTGCTTGAAAACCCAGATGTTTTGATTAACCGTCTAGTGAGCTGATGACCACAAAATGCCTTCCTTAGTTTAATAATACTTAATGAAACGTTCCATGGGAAGCTTGGATTTTTAAAGTAGCTATTTGTTCTTTAAATATTTTTATTTATAACTTTATTGTTAAGGCTATATGCCTAGAGTAAAAAATTGAGGAGTTCCTAAGTATAAATATTGTAAAAGCAAACACAACCTGGCCACTAGGAGGAAGCCATTGTTAATATCCAGGCTTTTATTCTCATCTTTTGTCTGCCAGTTATTTCTGTCTGATTAAGCCCTCACCTACTTTGTAATATACATTCACATGTATCTTGATACATATTGTTAAAACTATTTACTAAGAAAATGAGGGACAAAGATTTCTGTGCGTTTATATAAACATATATATTATAAACTGTTTCTATTTTTCCAATACGAATGTGATTTTCTGTAGCTGTTATCTAGAACTAGTGTTGTCTTGAGAAATTTTCAATGGGTGGTTATTTATAAAAAAGTTAAAACAATGGATTTATCTATTTAACTTTTTAATTCTTTATTCCTTTTGTCAAAATTTTAATGGAAATTCTTGATCCATTACCACTTCATAACATTTCCCATCGTACCATTACTGGATTACATTTTACCGTCCTTTTCAGCCTCTTACTGATTTAATAAGAAAAACTGTACTCATCATTTTAAGTCTTTTCTCAAGCTCAGATTCTAAAAATTTTTCCTAACTTTTTAAAATTGCGAATTTCATCTTAAGATATTTTAATGTTTTTAACTAAAACAGAATTACATCACGTTGCCTCCTCTTTCTTCCTCCAGCCCCTCCCAGCTACCCTCCCTCAAACCACTCCCACTAGATCCCACTCTCAGGCTGAGAGCCTCTTTTTCTTTGATTATTATTATTGCTAATTTTGTGTGTGTGTGTGTGTGCGCGCGCGCGCGCGTGCGCGTGTGTGCGTGAGTGCATAGGAGTATGTATGTACATATAGATAGATAGATATAGATATAGATATAGATATAGATATAGATATAGATGATATAGATATAGATATATAAATACAACCTCCTGGATTCATTTTTGTTCTTTGTGCATATACGATTTTAGGACTTACCATTCTAAGATGGACAACCATTAAGGGAGCTCACCAGGGGCGAGGCTAATTCTCCATCTCACAGCAGTTCTTATTTTAAGGTGGAACTCTGTGAGAATTTCTTTTCATGCTAACATGTCTGTGATTTTGCCACCGTTCCAGTCTCGTTTATGTACCTATTTCTGGGAGAGACTGTTTCATAGCAGACTTCCTGGTAGTTTAGGCTCTTACAATCTTTCTTTACACTCAGGATGATATTCCATCCTGAGTCATAGATACAGGTGATATGATATGTCGTAGATGCATGTGATGTAAATGTATCCCTTGGGGCTAGGCTCCCACTGCTGATCTCTGTATTGTACGCAACTGTGGTTTTCGGTGCTGCTCTCCATTTGCTATAGAGTGGTTTCTTTGATGAGAGATGTTGCCTATACTTATCAGTGAGCATAAGGATAAGATTTAAAACACAGTAAGAAATTATACCACTCTGGCAAGGTGGCCGCAGTAGATTCTTTCCTCAAGTCATGACCTCACTAGTCCCAGAAAGCTGGCTAGGTTTCCAGTACCGGCATGATTTACCTCCTGTTGAGTGGCCTTAAGTCCTTAAGTGCCACCAACATGTGAGTGCCACTTACTGTACCTTTCTACACATCTTGCCATGCTGGTAATTGTAATGGCTCATGGTGCTACAGCAGGTAGGACTGTTAATTGCTTCCCTCCCTGGGAAGTATACACAGTATTTTCTAGAATCAGGGAAGCTAGACTGTAGGAAAGAGGCTTTCAGGTAAGATCCATCTGGAACCATCTGAGTCCTGTATCCTAAGATGCTTTAGCAATAGGGACCCACCCTCAATCGCCGAAAGACAGCCAAGGGCTATGGCAATAACCAATCATTCAAAATGTGGTTTCTCATGCCTACTACTAGAGTTTTTGATAGTCTGTGGTTCTAGCCCAAGTGTATGGAGGTGGGGTGGGGAGTGTATACATACACTTACTTATATTGTGTATAATCTTAGGTAAATATAAAATAATGAGTCCTGAGGCTTTACCAAACATTCTTGGTGTTATTTATTATAATCTTTTCTAGGTCTATCGATTTACCTGCAAACTTCATTATTTCATTTTTCTTCACAACTGAATAGTACTCCATTGTGCATGCGTATCACAATTTCATTGACAATTCATCAGTTAAAGGAAATTTAGTTTGTTTCCATTTCCTGACTATTGCAGCGAGGGCAACTTTGAACATTGCTGAGGAAGTATATGTCAGCTAGGATGTCAAATACATTCCTTTCTAAAGAAAATTATAAATATTTTGCCATATTTCACCATTTAAAATTCTATAAATAAATAGATTCAAACCATTATTTTGAGAATAAAAGCAACAAGAGTGTAAAGTGGGGATTAACAAGGCAATTCCATTAACTAAAAGGAGGTTTATTTGGGGGTAACTTACAGCCAGTGTTGGTTACAGGATCCGGGAGAAGTGAGGTGTAGTCCAGCAGGGTTCTCTGGAGAACTCTGACTGGTCTGCATCCAGCACTCAGGATCATCAAGAACCAAGAGCTGACACATCTGGATCTAAGGTCTTAAGGGCTCCCGTCTCAGCCCTGCCCCAGGGGTGTGTCATAGGTAGGCATGGAAGTTACCAGAAGCCTCACTAGGGGTAGTACTTCCAGGTCAAGGCTGGAACAGCTATCCACTATAAGCGTGTGTGTGTTTATCTAACTATACATGGAAATATAGGAATATGTATCAACATAGGAAAATTTAGAAAAATTAAAAATTAAAGTTGAGCCATATCAGTATTATTAGCCATTAGCCACTGCCATTTTATTAGAGTGCATAGAACCTGGGGTGCTGGGGTCTTTGCAGATCCTGAGGCCAGAAGTAGGTAGCTCTAGACACCAGAGTTCATTACCTTCACTTCTACTCTCATCAGTCTGTCTGTCTTCTATTTTAAGAAGAAGTGTTAATGACAAAATAAAATACAATAGTTGACTTGAGACAAGAGGGATTGGTGTACCTAGAAGTCCAATCTGAAAGGTGCTATTGGGTCTAGTGTAGCATTTGTCCTGAACTTTAAAGTTGGACCATGAAAGCAAAGTAATCATTCTATTAGCTACTGCTAGGTGTCTGTTTGAACTGGGCATGGTTATCTAATTAACTAGATAGTTGACATTTAGTGGTTGCCCGAGGCTTCCATTTGTTTGTGTTGTAATTTGTTTCTTTCCTTAGTTTTATTCATACTTGATTATGTATTCATATATATCATGTATTATGTATTACAGTAGCCATAGCTAGCCAAAGTTGGAGTGAGTGCTGGTCTGAAGGAAAAGATTGGCCAAACACTAGAGAAGTGGCTGCCAACCCCTTTGGCAAACCTCTGTCTCCAAAAATATTTACATTATGATTCATAGCAGTAGAAAAATTACAATTATGAAGTAGCAACGAAATAATTTTATGGTTGGGGTCACCACAACATGAGGAACTATATTAAAGGGTTGCAGCATTGAGAAGTTTGAGAACAACTGTCCTGGGAACCTTTACTGAAGTCCAGCTCTTTTGCTGCCCAGATCCACTGTGGTAGGTAAGGATTTCTAGGAAGCTAATTCTGAGACATGTTCTCTGGATGCTTTTAAAAGCACAGTGTGAGAAACAGCACAAGTGATGAGGGCTGTGAGTGGCAGAACTCAGGAGAGGACCAGCTGGATTGCAGCATGGCTGAGCCACTTCCCTGGGGTGTCAGAGGTGGAACAGCCCTTGATATTGACCCCACCATTGTGAGGGATGTCAGAGCAAAGGACCAATCATCAGATATAGACTGTTCCAGGATAGGAGTGTGACCCTAGGCAAGGTGGCTCTTCTCAGCAAGTGATAATTTCTAAAGAGAGGCTTAGCCGATAACTGTCAGCTGCCAACAACTAAGTAAACAGTTGAGAGAACTGTGCATTTCAGGTCTCACCTGGAAGCATACCACAGCATCTAGTACAATGACTTGAAATAGCATCTCACTGTGTTACTGTAGTTTGTAGTACATGCCAACTAACCCTATGCAAGGCTTAGTGCTCTCATTTATATATATATATATTACTTTTTGCATGCAAATTGCAAATATTTTATTTTCAATTTATATTTTTTGAGTATTATTATTCACATTTTAGTATACTATATTCCTTAGCTTTTTACATTTCCTCTTTCTGTTTGACCTTTAAGAACACTACTCTGTTTATAGATAAATATTTACAGGTAACTTTATTTAATCTTTTCAGAGTTTTATTTTATTGAACTTAATATTTGATCTATTCAAAATTTCTTCTGGAGTATAATTTTTTTAAGTCAATGACTTAAATTATGGATATGTATATGCATATGTTTCTGAATATATTTGAATGTGTAGGTGTGATGTATGTGTACATTTATGTGTGTACAATATATGTATGTGTTTTGTGTGTATGTGTGTATATATATATATGTATATGTGTGTGTGAATGATATATGTGTATGTGTGTGATATGTGTCTCTGTGCCTGTATGTGTATGAATGTATATGTGTACATATGTGTACATATATGTGTGTATATTATATGTGTGTGTGTAGTGTGTATCTGTGTGGATGATATACATGTATACATATATATATGTATGTATATGATGTATATGTATATGCATGGTGTGTGTGTTTCCCAGACAACTCAACAATTTTTCTAAAACCACATATGATTTATTTCTCATCTCCAGGCTTTCATATGCCATAGTAACTACATCATTGTGTCAAATTTTGTCTGTGTGGTATTGAATGCGCCAATTAATCTATTTGCATTTGTGTCAAAACTATGTAACCTGAAATAGTGTAATAGTGTGTTTAGCCTACTACCTGGCTAATCTAAGCCACCAGAGTGAGCAGCCTATAGATACAGCAGTAGGTGATTATGATTCTTACACATCTAAAACCTGTATCTTTTTGCTCTGATCAAGCATGTACTGTCCCTCATTTCTCACTGTCATACCTATGCATTTGTACATTTGGCAGATGTTCCAGTTCTGTCTGGAAGTCTTGCTCTCTGATTGTTCCTCCCCATCTCTTCTCCCTGGTAGATTATTATTTTAAAATAGACTTTAAGCTTGTTTCTTTTCACATTGTTTATATTTTCATCCTCCCAATTATACACATGTTAAAAGAAAAGCACACATTTGCTGAGTCTTGAATGAATGAGATAATTTCCTTCTATGTCATCTCTATGAGTTCTCTCAGTTGCAATGTCAAGATTATCCCACAATGTGAAAAAAGGTATAGAAAAAATAGTTGTATTGAAATATACTAAAATAGTATGTACATATCTACTTATCTTTCATTGTTCTAAAATGTTGCTGCTCAATAGATGTTTCATGTTAATAAAGTGACACACTGACCTTCACACAGTATGTCTATGGAGTGAAATTCACAAGGCCTTGTGTGCACGCCACTGCAGTTGGGTTGACTTTCAAGAAAGTCATCAAGCCTAAATTTGAATAGCTCCAAACACAATTGGAAAGTTTGGAGCTTATAAAATGAACTAGATGGCTGCTTTTTAATTTTATTTTTCATTTACTTCATACATAGACTAAGAGATGGATAAGATATATAATTTATGGAGACAAGAATGAAGAAATGAAAAATTTGGGGTTTCCTGCTCAAAAAGCTATGAAGAAATTCAAGGTAGTGATAAAGTACTTCCACCTTGCAGATGCCTCAGTCAAAGCTTGCCCATGACAGGCACAGCCCATCTGTATAGGACTGGGTGTGATGACATGGACGAACCTGCTCTGATTGCAGCCCAGGGGAAACCACTGGTTGATTGCAGATAAAAGTTCAATAGTGACGATTTACTGGCTTGAAGAATCCTTTATTATCATCTCTAATTCCAAGTTGGTTTTAGAAATTTGATTGTATTACGCTCATTTCTAAGTCTCAACAAAGTTTATCATCTCCAGTTTCTTTGGTAATCCTATATCAAAATTCATGCAATAATAGCTTCTTGCAGAGCACCTTCTCTTGAGCTTGGTGAGGATAAAATACAATTAGAATCTTATTTGTGTAGTTAATGTGTCATTTTTGATAGAGCATTCAAACACCCCTTAGGAGGGTGTTTTATATCAACAGTGGGCATGTATGTGCTAGGGACTGGAACAGCAACCCAATTTTTCTCTCATTACCGTGACTTCCTGGAAGGATATTGTTCTCTGAATGTTATAGGCAATGCCATTAAGAAAGAGTTACATCTTATTAGAATGAGGATGTTATAGACAATGATTATGTTATTTGTCTTGAGTTTGGACAGTTTGGACTAATATATGGGATGGTTTTCTTTGGGGAGGGGAATAATACCAAAATATATTATCCCAAACCCCTCAGGAGTCGGTAGAAAATAGAGATACATTCTTTTGGGCAGTTGATTCCTCGGCATACTGGTTATGCCCAAACAAGTAGAGGGATTTTTTTCCTTGACATCTGTTTTATTTCACTTCTTGCCTTTTCCACCGTGCAAGCTGTCAGCTCTTGCTCTGTTAGCAATGGGGCTTATGAGCCCGGGTGTATTCAGATCACTGTTGAATACTCCAGGCATGGGTGCCTTCCACACCGCTGGCTCACATGAGATGGTAAATGCTGAAAAGAAGGTACTGTCAGCATGCATTCCCCGCTGCAGAGAAGCCACTTGTGAGAGCAGTAAACCTTTCTTCAACACTATGTGGCGTTTTGCAAGATTGTTTGAAGTAATACTTCACCCACAATCTTGTTCCCTCATTGTTGGCCATAAACAACAGCTATTGCTTTTTTGATTTTTGTTTCTAAAATCGTTTGTGAGTCCAGGTGGGCAGGCATTTCCTTTTGAGGAAGGACAGTCACCTATCTCAATACTATTTGTGGGGGTGAGCTGTGATAGGGTTCAAGGATTTAAAATGATGCCGCGTATCCTATTGAGTTGGTATAAAGTCCCAAAACAAAGATTTTCAGAATATTGCTTAACTGCACTGTAAGCACACTGAGTGAGGGCTCTTATTCTCTGATACATATTTTCTTTCAAGAGAAACACTGAATATATTCATTGCAACTCATAGTAGTGGTTTTGATTAAATGTATGCCTCTGTCTTTTATTTTTATTGAATTAATTAAGATTCCCTAAAAAGGCTTGGAATTTATTTTATAGTGCCAGCTCAGCTTTTTAGCAGGGGCTCAGTTGGTGGAGCACTTGCATTGCAAGTGAAAAGACCTGAGTTTGGTCTCAAGAACCACAGGATACATCTAGGCAGCCCCCATTTGCAACACATTTTTGACTGTCTCAAAATATGTGCCTGGTTCTCAGTAAACACACCCACACATGCACTCAAGTGTGCACATGCAGACACACACACACACACACACACACACACAGCTTCACTTTCTACATAATAAATTATTTTCCTGAATTCTTCTGTATAGAAAGGAAACGCAGAGCCCAGCACTGCTCATCACCCAGATGATTACAGCTTTCTGTCCCAAGTCACGTCTTTTTGTTGTATTTTACTCTGTTTTATTTCTTATCCCCAGATTCCAATGTCATCTCATCTTCCAATCTCCTTATTAGTGACCCTCCAGCTAGATGACAATGGTCCCTTAACCAGCCTCTCTGAATATTGTGCTTTCATTTCCCCACCTCTTTCCCAGCTTCTTCACTCTCAAGCACACATTGCAGATCCTAGGGGTTCTTTGACAATTAGACCCTTTGAAGTGATATTAAAAAGAAAAATGACTGCTTTTGATTATCATACAACCCACAGTTTATTTTCCAAAACAGAAAGCTGAGGACTATGTGGACTTAACTTAGCATTTCAGTGATAGGGCAAAGTAAGGATGATGGTCATAGACACAAAGAAAAGTATCTTATGTGTTTCACAACAGAAGAGAATAGAGAGTTCTCTGTCAATGAGGTATGTTTTATCTGAGCGGCTATGCATGGCTTGAGTCATGACTGTTCTGTAGCAGTTCCTCATGGTAAGCTGTGGGAAGCAGCAGGGGCCATTTTCTTGAGCACCAGCCAGAGTGGGTCTAAACTGAGGTCACTAAATTACTAGTTTCATAGACGTATTTTGTAATACAGTTTCATGTGGTGGTTCCCAAACTTATGTGATGGAGAACAATGAATTTAAGTTCTAATCCCCCCTCTGTTTACCTCTAAAGTGCTGAAGCGGTAAGACTGCACTACCACACTCAGTTACATGGTGTTAGGAAGTAAACTCAGGGCTTTATGCACAGTAGTTCAGAACCTTCCAAATTCTACAAACTGAGCTACATCTCTAGCACTCAAATTCATTAACTTTGGTAACTAATGTCCATCACCTACACTTGCGTGTTTTGGGATCAATAGCTGACAGTATGAAAAAGTAGAAGGGAGAAAACTATTAATTTATTAAAGTTTCTGGCTTTTGGAATTTTATGAATCATCAAGACAGCTCATCATGTCGTCCAGATGGCCTAAGACTAAATTTTCTGGGCATGAGATGGCATCAGGGACCCAGGGTCCTTTTCTTGTGTTGCTCATCTGATCTTTACTGACAAGTACTGAGATTTTTCCATTCAGTCAACTGCTGTGGAATGTCTTTCTATACGCTGTGAATATGTGTGGCTCCCATTGGATAATAAATAAACCTGTTTTGGCCTATGGCAAGAAAGCTTACAGCCAGGTGGGAAATCCAAGCAGAGACACAGAGAGAAAAAGGGTAGAGTTGAGAGAGATGCCAGCTGCCTCCCAAGGAGCAACAAGGTGCCAGCAGACTGGTAACACCATGGCCATGTGGCTATATATAGATTAATAGGAATGGGTTAATTTAAGATGAAAGACTAGCTAGCAAGAAGCTGAAGCCATAGGTCATACAGTTTGTAATTAATATAAGCCTCTGAGTGATTATTTTATAAGCAGCTGCAGGACCATGGGTGGGAGAGATTTGTCCTGACCTTGGGAAGAGGAAGGGACTGGAGAAATTTGCCACTACAGTCAACACTTATAAGTCACATGGGTTTTCTGCAATGGGGACCCAAAAGCAATTTATCTGTCCCTCAAGAAAGTAGCCATAAATTCAGTTGTAAGGCTGGTTCAGCTACAGCAAGTTTGATAGTGGTACCCCTGTTCCTGCAAGGTGAGCAAATGGGTTACAGACAGACCACTGAATAGAATAGATGAGGATGACCGAGGGGCTGTTACAGATATCTGGTATAGGACTTCTTACTGGTGTCTCAGCATTCTTATTTTTGTTGGGTGTTTGGAACATTGCTCTTAGTGTGCGTGTGTATACGTGTTTCTCTCAGAATCTATTTTTGTTTCCAATAGAGAGTTCATTGACTTCATTCTATTGATTTGTCCTGTTTCCCGTGGAAATCCAGAGGCATGCAGTTAGTTGTCCAGGGGACCCAAGTTTCAAGATGTTAAGCCCTGTGAGCTGAATCACAGCTCACCGTCATCCGTATCCCAAAACCACCCTCAAAATTCATTTTGTCAGTTGGAAAGACATTTTTAATGCTCACAGAAACAAGACTGGCAATTTCTCATTGAACAAGTAAGTGAAAAGAGCAAGATAAGATTGATATTAAAAGTATGAGGTCTCAGAGGCCAGAGGGATTTTTACCAAACAATGTAGCATTAGAAAAGAGGTCCTGAAGAATAATCAAGACTATTAACAAGAAAATCAACCCTGAAGGTACTGAATCCCCTTTTAACAGCAGAGCTAAAGCCTTGAGGGGTAAGGACTCATTAGTTGGTTTCCCATCCAAGCACTGGCTTAGGGAGGCCGTGTGTGAGGTTATTTCACCAGCAAAACAACCCCACATGCTTAAGAATGGGGTGTCATAATTGTTCATTGCTCAAGCTTTATAAGAAGAAGGTATGAGAAGAAAAGGGGGAGACATACAGCCCTTTTCTTTGGATTGTACCTATTTTCTGATGTTGCCCTTCTTTGTGCCTCAGTTTCTCCTCATAAACTTGTCCAGTATTCACTGTGATCAAGAAACTTCAGGGATATTCAAGCTGACAGACAGATAGGCAAGAAGCCACTAGTACCACAGTAGGGAGAACAAAACCCAGAAGAGAGTAGGGTTTCACTGAGTAACTGTGGTCCTTTGAATGTCATAAGCTTATAGGGAGTGGCACTATTAGGAAGTATGGCCTTGTTAGAGGAAGTGTGGTCTTTTTGGAGGAGACTGGATTATATACACTTTTAATCTAGACCTTGAGGCTGGAGGACACACCTTTAATCTGGGCCAAATCTTCTGCCTGATTTGTGTCATTGTGGGGGTGGGCTTTGAGGTCTTTTTCTCAAGCTTCACTAAGTGTGACAGTTAGTGGACTTCCTGTTGCCTGCAAGGTTTGGGACTCTCAGTTCCTCCAGCACCATGTCTGACTGCACGTTGCCATGCTCCCTACTATGATGATAATGGACTGAACCTCTGAAACTGTGAGTGAGACCCCTCAAGTAAATGTTTTCCTTATAAGAGTTGCCATGATCATGATGTCTCTTCACAACAATAAAAATCCAAATCAGAGTATAACAACCAGAAACATAGAATTCTCCCATGTCCTACGCATCCTTCAGGTCTGTGATTTCCAGTCCCTACATACGTTGACATGCAAGCTCCCTATAGAAGGACAAGTATCTCTCTCTATGCGTTCATTTGTTCACCTGTTACAGGTTTTCTGGTGTCATTACCATTGTTGTATCTATGTCATTTGTTTTATTGAGTCAATGAAAAATTCCTTGAGAATGATGTGTTTTCCCATAAAAAACACATGGCTCTTTTAGTTTTGCTTTGTTCATGGAAATTCAGGGGTCGTATTGGATTGCATAGTAATTTTGACAACTAATCTGCTTATTATTTAATTAGTATCTTGTGAATGTATTTCTAAGACAGCTAAAATAGAAATCTCATATTCTAAAATATGAAATATTTTTATTAATAACATATATGAAGAGTAAACATTCCACATGTTAATAAAAAGGCAGGAACACTAAAAATATTACGTGGAGTTCCCTTCAGATAATACACATAAGGTGTATATGAAACAGAAATGAATTTTGTGTTTAGACTTGAGTGCCATTCTCAAATTATTTTGTTACATGTATGCAAATATTCTAGACTTTAAAAAGAATATAAAATTGAAATCACTTTTGGTCCAAATCTTTCAGAAAAGGAGTACTTTACTGATGTTATATATCTTGCAACAGTTATAGTTCTGAATGAATATAAAAAAATGCCTTTGGTAATTTTTCCACTATCTGATAACATGAATTTTACATTTTTGTCACTCAAAACAGCACTTCAGTGAAAGCCCTCATAACTATATTTTAATATTCATCCTTAATTATTTTCTTAGGCTGAATTCTTAAAAATGTAATTATGGGATCAAATATCATAGGACTTTTGATGTGCACTCAAAAGCTGGAAACTGTGTTTATCACTTTGGGAATGCTCTCACGTCCATTTATGTCAAGACTTGCCAGTTTGAGAGGTATTACCAGAAAACCCAAGAACAAAAGACAAAGATTAGGGATGCTTTCCTCAGAGTACTTTCTCAAACAATGAGAGCCCAGAGGAAAGGATAGGGGCTTTCCAAGGCACACATTGGAGAGTCAGAGTGGGCTCCAGGAAGGACACAATCTGTACCCATCTTTTGGTGCACCCTGAGGGGCTCTTAGTAAGGTGAAAGGGAAAACTGCATTCTGACCAGGGTGATGCTTCTGTGGGTTTGAAAAGACATTACTTTTGTAGAGCAATAAGGAAGAAATGATCACATTTTACTACTGTGAGTTTTAACTTTAGGCCAACTAAAGGCTGTTTTGTGTGCTCTAAACTCAGAGTAGATGTTTAAAAGGGAGATAGTTAATGAAATTTATTATGCCGCATTTCCCTCTTAGCTTCTGCTTTGTTCAGGGACGGCGGAGCTAATAGTATTTAGCATCATCAGTTTGCTTTTCGGCGTGCTGTGGACAGCTTATGCACCCACCCACTCCCAGCTGCTCCTTCCTCCGTTCTTAACTAAGCAGTGGCAAGCAGTTGGAGATGCAGGCTGCCTACCATTCTAAGCCTCTGCATCCTCTCTCCACCCTCCAACCCCTTGCCCATCCCAACAAAACACACCTGCTTTTCTTTGCCTGTTTCTTCTTTCATGCATGAGGTCGAAATTTGTTTGTGAATTTCTGGGCCATTTGCAAAAGTTTGGATTGAATTGCTTCTTTGTGCCATTTTGCTATTTAAAAGGTGGGTTTATATATATATATATATATATATATATATATATATATATATAAAAAATATTATATATTATATAAACATTATACATTGTGAAATTACTGACATTAGTGTATGTAAATATATTCCCTTCCCAAATTTGTTATTTTATTTTATTTTATTTTATTTCTACATGGTTTATAAACATTTTTCTTGCTATTCTGTTTATATTGTTTTCCCCCAAGTAGAATTTATTTATTTATTTTTGTTTTTTATTTTACACCCCTATCTCTATTTCCCTTCCCTCCTCTCCTCCACGTCCTTCCCCACAACTCCCCTCTGTGCTACCCACTCACTCCCTCTCCATTTCTATTCAGAAAAGGGCAGGTGTAGCTGGAGTTTTCTCTCCGGGTCCTTTCAAGCCCTGGCAGTCCAACAGCCCACTTATAAAATAACACACAGATGCTTATATTATTTGCAAATTCTATGGCCATGGCAGGCTTCTTGTTATCTAGTTCTTATATCTTAAATTAACCCATTTCTATTAATCTATAAGTTGCCACGTGGCTCGTGGCTTACCAGTACCTTACATCTTGCTTTCCATGGTGGCGACTGGCAGTGTCTCTCCTCCCTCCGCCTTCCTGTTTCCCGAATTCTCCTCTCTCCTTGTCCCACCTATACTTCCTGCCTGGCTACTGGCCAATCACTGTTTTATTTATTAACCAATCAGAGCAACACATTTAACATACAGAACATCCCACAGCAGGCAGGTCTCCCATGGATATCAACAAAACATGGCATATCAAGTTGTAGTAAGACTAAGCACCTTCCTCCAGATGGAGGCTGGGCAAGGCAACCTATTAGTAGGAGTGGGTAAAAGAGACAGCCCCTGCTCCCAACTGTTAAGAGTCCCATGAGAGGACCAAGCTTCATGACTGTTACATATATGCAGAAGACCTAGGTCAGTCTCATTCAGGCTCCCTGGTTATCGGTTCAGTCTCTGTGAGCTGCTGTGAGCCCAGGTTAGCTGATTCAGTGGGTTTTCTTGTGGTATCCTTGACCCCTTTGCTTCCCACAATCCTTCCTCCTCCACTTCTGCAGGATTCCCTGAGCTCTGCCTAAAGTTTGGCTGTGGGTCTGTATTTGTTTCCATCAGTTGCTGGATGAAGCCTCTCTGATGACAATTGGGCTAGACACCCATCTATGAGTAGAGCAGAATATCACTAGAAATCATTTCATTGACTTTTCCTTTTTTTTTTTTTTGCTAGTTCTGTTTGGTTCTATCCTAGGTCTCTGGGCATCCAGCATCTGGGTCCTGGCACTCCAAGTGGTGTCAGGAGTGGGCTCCCTCTCATAGGCATCAGTCTCAGACTGGGGCAGTCATTGGGTAGCCACTCCCACAATCTCTGTGCTAACCTTACCCTAACACACCCCATAGGCAGGACAGACTGTTGGTCAAAGTTTTGTGGCTGGGTTGGTGTCCAAATCCCTTCACTTGAAGTCTTGCCTGGTCACAGAAGATGACAAGTTCAGGCTATGTATCCCCTATTGCTTGGAGTCTTAGCTGGGGTCACCCTTGTAGAGTCATGGGAGTTTCCCTTGCATCAGGCTTCAACCTGACCTTGAAATGACCCCCTTTCTAGTCTTCTCTTTCAGTATTCTTCCCCTCCATCCCCCCCCACAACAAGATCCTTCAAGTTCCTATCCCCTCCTGCCCCCAGTTCACCCAGGAGAGCTCTTCTATTTCCCCTTCCCAGGGAGATCCATGTATCTCTTTGGGCCCTCCTTGTTACCTAGGCTCTCTATTCCTGAAAATTTTAGCATGGCTATCCTTTACTTTACAGCTAATATCTACTTACGAGTGAGCACATGCCTTGTTTGTCTTTCTGGGTCTGGGTTACCTCACTCAGGATGATTTTTTCTAGTTTCACCCATTTGCCTTCAAATTTCCTGATGTTCTTCTTTTAAACAGCTGAGTAATACTCCATTGTGTAAATGTACCACATTTTCTTTATCCATTCTTCAGTTGAGGGACATCTAGGTTGTTTCTAGGTTATAGCTATGACAAATAAAGCTGCTGTGAACATAGTTAAGCACATGTTCTTGTGGTATGATTCAGCATCCTTTGGGTATATGTTGAAGAGTGGTATAGCGAGATCTTAAGGTAGATTAATTCCCAATTTTCTAAGAAACTGCCATGTTGATTTCCAAAGTGACTGTACAAGTTTGTACTATCACCAGCAATAGAGGAGTGTTCCCTTTGCTCCACATTCTCTCAAACATGAGCTGTCACTTGTGATTTTGACTTAGCCATTCTTACAGGTGTAAGATAGAATTTCTGAGTCATTTTGATTTGCATTTCCTGATGGCTAAGAATGTTGACCATTTCTTTAATTTTTTTTTTTTTTTTGCCATTTGTGATTCTTTTATTGAGAATTCTCTGTTTGGATCTGTACCCCCATTTTGTAATTGAATTATTTTGTTTGTTGAAGTCTAGTTTCTTGGATTCTTCATATATTTTGAAAATTAGCCCTCTGTTGAATGTGTGGGTTGGTAACGATCCTTTCCCATTTTGTACACACCCATTTTGTCCTTTTGACTGTGTCCTTTGGCTTACAGAAGCTTTTCAGTTTTATGAGGTTACATTTATTAATTGTCAATCTTAATGTCTGTGCTACTGGTGTACTATTCAGGAAGTTGTCTCCTGTGCCAGTTTGTTCAAGGATATTCCTCACTTTCTCTTCTATCAGCTTCAGTGTATCTGGTTTTATGTCAAGGTCTTTGATCCACTTGGACTTGAGGTTTGTGCAGGATGATAGATATGCATCAATTTGTATTTTTCTACCTGCCAACATCTAATTAGAGCAGCACCATCTGTTGAAGATACTTTCTTTTATCCATTGTATAATTTTGGCATCTTCATTAAAAAAATCAGGTGTTCATAGTTGTGTAGATTTACATCTAGGTCTTCGATTCCATTCCATTTATCCACCTATCTGTTTTTGTACAAATGCCATGTGGTTTTTATTACTATAGTTCTGTAGTAGAGTTTGAAATTAGGGATGGTGATATTCCAGAAGTTCTTTTATTGTACAGGATTGTTTTAGCTATCCTGTTGTTTGGTTTCGTTTTGTTTTTCTGTATGAAATTGATTATTGTTCTTTCAAGGTCTGTAAAGAATTGTGTTGGGATTTTAATGTGGATTGCATTGAATCTGTAGATTGCTTTTGATAAAATGGCCGTTTTTTCTATGTTAATCCTACTTATGCAATAGAATGGGAGATCTTTCCATCTTCTGATTTCTTGGCCAATTTCTTTCTTCAAAGACTTGAAGTTTTTGTCATACAGGTCTTTCACTTGCTTGTCTAGTTTATACTATTTGTGGCTATTGTGAATGGTGTTGTTTCCCTGATTTCTTTCTCAGACTGTTTATTGTTTGTCTACATAAGGACTACTGATTTTTTTTAGTTAATCTTGCATCCAGCCACTTTACTGAAGGTGTTTGTGAGGTGTAGGAGTTCTCTGGTAGAATTTTAGGGGTTGCTGATGTATCATATCATCTGCAAATAGTGATACTTTGACTTCTTTCTTTCTGATTTATATCCCCTTGATCTCTTTTAGTTGTCTTATTGCTCCAGCTAGAACTTCAAGGACTATATTGAATAGATATGGAGAGTGGACAACCTCACCTTGTTCCTAGTTTTAGTGGAACTGTTTTGTGTTTCTCTCCATCTGATTTGATTTTGGCTATTGGCTTGCTGTATATTGCCCTTATTATGCCTAGATATGTCCCTTATATTCCTGCTATCTCAAGACTTTTATCATGGAGGGGTGTTTGATTTTGTCAAAGGCTTTTTCAGCATCTAATGAAATGATCATTTTGTTTCTCTTTTAGTTTTAATATGTTAGAATACACTGACAGATTTTTGTATGTTGAACAATTCCTACATCTCTAGAATGAAGCCCAATTGATCATGGTGGATGATCTTTTTGATGTGTTCTTGGATTTAGTTTGTGAGCATTTTATTGACTATTTTGCATTAATGTTCATGAGGGATATTGTTCTGTAATTTTCTTTCTTTATTGAGTCTTTGTGTGGTTTGGGTATCAAGATGACTGCGGCCTCATAAAAAGAATTTGGTAATGTGCTTTCTGGTTTTGTTTTGTGGAATAATTATAGGAGTATTGGTATTAGTTCTTCTTTGACAGTCTGGTAGAATTTTGTGGTAAAAACATCTGGCCCTGGGCTTTTTTTTTTTTTTTTTTTTTTTTTGGTTGGGAGACTTTTAATGACTGCTTCTGTTTCTTTAGGGGTTATAGATCTAGTTAAATTGTTTATCTGATCTTGATTTAACTATGGTAGGTGGTATCTATCAAGAAATTTGCCCATTTCTTTTAGATTTGTAGAGTAAGTTTTTGAAGTATGACCTAATGATTCTCTGGAATTTCTTGGTGTCTGTTGTTATGCCCCACTTTTCATTTCTGATTTTGTTAATTTGGATATTCTCTTTCTGCCTTTTAGTTAGTTTGGATAAGAGTTTGTCTATCTTGTTGGTTTTCTCAAAGAATCAACTTTTTGTTTCATTGAATCTTTGTATTGTTTTCTTTGTTTCTATTCTATTTATTTAAGCCCTCAGTTTGATTATTTCCTGCCATCTACTCCTCTTGGGTGCATTTGCCTCTTTCTGTTCTGGAGCTTTCAGGTGTGCTGTTAAGTTGGTAGTATGAGATCTCTCCAAATTCTCTATGAAGGTGCTTAGTGCTATAAACATGTTTTCCTCTTAGCACACCTTTCATTGTGTCCCATAAATTTGGTTATGTCGTGCATTCATTTTCATTGAATTCTAAGAAGTCTTTATTTATTTCTTCCTTGACATAGTAGTCATTTAGTAGAGAGTTGTTCATGAGTTTGTAGGCTTTCTATTGTTTCTGTTGTTGAAATCCACTTTTTATCCATGGTGGTCTGATGGGATGCAGGGGGTTATTTCAATTTTCTTGTATATGTTGAGACTTGCTTTGTGACCCTGTATTTGGTTGATTTTGGAGAATGTTCCTTGAGGTTCTGAGAAGAAAGTGTATTCTTTTGTGTTTGTTTAAATGTTCTGTATATATCTGTTAGATCCATTTGGTTCATAATGTCTGTTAGCTCCATTATTTTCTGTTTAGTTTTGTCTGAATGGTCTGTCCATTGGTGAAAGTGGGGTATTGAAGTCTCCTACTATTAGTGAGTGAGGGTCAGTGTGTGAATTTAGCTTTAAGTAGTGTTTCTTTTATAAATGTGGGTGCCCTTGTATTTGGGAAATACATGAATGCATGTTGAGACTTGAGATGTCATCTTGGTTGATTTTTCCTTTGATGAGTATGAAATGTCCTTCCCCATCTCTTTTGATTAATTTTGGTTGGAAATCTATTTTGTTAGTTATTAGAATCACTACACTAGCTTGCTTCTTGGGTTCATTTGCTTGGAAAATCTTTTTCCAACCTTTTATTCAGAGGTAATGTCTGTTTTTGATATTCAGCTATGTTTCTTGTTTGCAGCAGAATTATGGATCCTGTTTTCACATCCATTCTGTTAGCCTATGACTTTTTCTTGGGGAATTGAGCCTATTGATATTACGAGATATTAATGACCAAAGATTGTTAATTCCTTTTATTTTCTTGGTGGTGGTAGTAATGGTAGTGTGTGTGTGTGTGTGTGTGTGTGTGTGTGTGTGTGTGTGTGTGTGTGTGTTTTCCCTTCTTTTGATTTTGCTGGTGTGAGATTATTTATTTCCTGTGTTTTCCTGGGTGTAGTTAACCTCTTCAGGTTGGCGTTTTCCTTTTAGTACCTTCTATAGGGCTGGATTTGTGGGTAGATACTGTTTAAATTTGACTTTTTCATGAAATCTACAGCTATTGAAAGCTTTGCTGGGTATAGTTGTCTGGGCTGGCACCTGTGGTCTCTTAGAGTGTGCAAGAGGTCTGTTCAGGACCTTCTGGCTTTTAGACTCCATTGAGAAGTTAGGTGTAATTCTGGTGGATCTGCCTTTATATGCTTCTTGGCCTTTTTCCTTTGCAACTTTTAAAATTCTTTATTGTTCTGTACATTTAGTGTTTTTATCATTATATCATGGGGTGACTTTCTTTTCTGGTCCAATCTATTTGGTGTTCTGTAACTTTCTTGTACCTTTATATGCATTTTTTTCCTTTAGGTTAGGAAAGTTTTCTTCTATGATTTAGGATATTTTCTGGGCCTTTGAGCTGGGATTCTTCTCTTCCTTCTATCCCTATTGTTCTTAAGTTTGGTCTTTTCATAGTGTCCCAGATTTTCTGGTTGTTTTGTGTCAGGAACTTTTTATATTTAACATTTTCTTTGACCATTGTATCAATATTTTCTATTGTATCTTCAATGTCTGAGATTCTCTCTTCCATCTCTTGTATTCTGACTGTGATGCTTGCACCTGTAGTTCCTGTTCACTTACCTTTGTTTTCTGTTTCCAGGATTCCCTCAGTTTGTCTTTTCTTTACTGGTTCCGTCATAGTTTAAACGTAATTGGCCCCCATAATCTAATTGGGTGTGGCACTATTAGCAGGTGTGGCTTTGTTGGAATAGGTCTAACCTTGTTGGAGGAAGTGTGTCACTATGTGTGCAGACTCTGAAGTTTTCTATGCTCAGGATACCATCCAGAGTCTCAGTCAACTTCCTATTGCCTACAAAATGTAGGACTCTCAGCTACTACTCCAGCACCATGACTGCCTGCACACCATCATGCTTTCTGTCATGATGATCATGGACTGAACCTCTGAAACTGTAAGGGAGCCATCTGAATTAAATGTTTTTATTTATAAGAGTTGCCATGGTCATGGTGTCTCTTCATAGCAATAGAAACCCTAACTAAGACTTCTATTTCCATTTTCAGGTCTTGAATGGTTTTATTCATTTCCTTCACCTGTTTGTTTGTATTTTCCTGCATTTCTCTAAGGGATTTGTTCATTTCCTCTTTAAGGACCTTTATCACCTTCCTAAGGTGTTTGTGTGCTTCCCCTGTTCTGGAATATCCAGGACTTGCTATAGCAGGGCATGTGGGCTCTGCCATCTTGCCCTGGGTGTTGTTGTGTTCTTATGCTGGCCTCTAGTCTTCTAGGTTTGAGGTTATTATCAGTTTGGGTCCTGATTTCTGAGTTTATCTCTGTTGGATGGTTGCTTTTTGGATGCTTTCCCTTCTTGCTTTCTGTTTCCTCTCTGGTCCTCTGGCCTAAGTGGCCTTGGTTCTGGTGACCAGCAAGTCTTCAGGTCTGGAATTGTGTCTCTGCTGGGGTTTGGTGGTATACTTGACCTCTGAGGGTTTGGGTGCTTGGTTTGCTTCTTAGGATCTGGGGTTCTGGATACTGGTGTGCTCTCTGAGGTTCCAGGTATCTGGCATTCCCAATATCAGCATGGCCTCCGGTATGGCAGGAGTCTTCTAGGATTCCTTGTGACTGTGTGGTCTCCTGTAGAGCTTCCTGGGTTATGGGCTGGGATATCAAACCCAGGGAAGGGGCCAAGTAGAATTTTTAGCTTAAAATATTTCATATGTACTAAAATATAAATTAATATGGAATATTTTATAATAAATTTTAAACATGCATGATCACTAATATTGAAAGAAAAAACACTACTTCCTCTCTATATTTATGCACCTGCAACCCTTTATTGTATAAATTGATATCATTTACTTGACCTAATTAATAGAAACTTGAAGTAATGTGTTGATAGTAATCTTTGGAAATTGGTCAGATTGTTTCCTGAAGTTAAAATTTTATATGTGGATTTATATATTATATTTATAAAATTTTATGTGTGGATGTGTATATAATTTTGTATGTGAATAAATACAGCCTATATATATATATATATATATATATATATATATATATATGGCATATTGGACATATATATTATATTCACATATAAAATTTATATAAAATATTGTATATATGCTATATTTTATATATTATATATAACATTTAATGAAAAAGGCAATGAATTTGAAAAAGCAAGGGTGTTTTTGTGGGGGGATTTAGAGAAGACTAAAAAGGAAAAAGGAAATGACGTATAAAATTAACATTAAAAAATGCATGAAAAGGTAAGAAATCTATATGTAGGCTTATTGGATATAAAATATGTAAAAACTAGTCAATTTTATCAAAATACTCTTGACAAAATGGCTAATCTCTTTTCAACAGTACATGAGACAGCCTTCATTTCCTGCTATACCCAGTCCTGTCATTCTTGTTCAGCTTTGCAGGTGGACAGACAAAAGGAACTCCAGGAAGTTTCATTTGTAGTATGATATGACAAGGCCAGTAAAAAGAGCCAAATTCAGGAAGCTTCACAGATCAAATTGAGTTGAAGCTTGTCATCAAATTTAAATAGTGCACTGGAGGAAGTTCCATCAGTTGCCTGCCTGGACATGATCTTGTAGTCAGCACTTCCAGCAACTATGTGGAGGTCTCATTGAAAGACAGATGGGGACAGGGAAGCAGGGGGGCCAAGAATATTCCCATGTTGTGCTCAATTCATTTGGAAATATGCTTGCACTTCTGACAGTATAAGCCAAAGAGTAGGAGAAATGAGCTAATGGGGTGAATATCTCAAGAATGAGAATGCAAGACCATGGTTAAGAGGATGGGAGATTGGAAACTAGAAAGGAAAAAGCTGGGGAGTCTTTTTTGAAAGACTCAGCTACATGAAAGAATTTTAGAGGTTGTTTAGTTGAGTAGTCTTCAAACTTCAAACTCAACTCTCTTAGGAACTTAGTTGGATTTTAGAAGCTAGAGTAGATAATTCAGAGGAAAATGTGGTGTGTGAGTGTGTGCGTGTCTGTGTGTGTGTGTGTGTGTGTGTGTGTGTGTGTGTGTTTATGCACACACAAGTAGGTAAAGAAGGATATTAAGTTGTCTTAGTCACCTTGAGCTACTTGATCAAAATGGCATAAACCAAGTATATTGAACAATATACATTTGTTTTTACAGTTCTGATGGATCATGGGGTCCTGTGGTGGTATTGCATTCCTCAAAATATTGTGCACCCTAATCAACTTATCTGGGGTCAGAGAACAGAACAGCCACTAGACACAGAGGCCAGAAAATGGTGGCACTCATTCCTTTAATCCTAGCATTCCAGAGGCAGAAATCTGTCTGGATCTTTGTGAATTCAAGGCCACATTGGAAACAGCCAGGCATGGTGACACACGCCTTTAATCCCAAGAAGTGAGCCTTTAATTCCAGGAAGTAATGGCAGAAAGCAGAAAAGTATATAAGGTGTGAAAACCAGGAACTAGACTGGTTAAGCTTTTAGGCTTTGAGCAGCACAGTTCAGCTGAGATCTGTTCTGAATGAGGACTCAGAGGCTTCCAGTATGAAGAAACAGAATCAGCTGAGGAATTGGCAAGGTGAGGTAGCTGTGGCTTGTTCTGCTTCTCTGATCTTCCAGCATTCACCCAAATATCTGGCCTCAGGTTTGATTTTATTAATAAGTACCTTTAAGATTAATGCTACAGGGTCCCACCCTGATTATCTTATCTCTTGTCTAAATATGATTACCTCCCACAAGTTCTAATTTCAAACTGTTGTATCATGCTTCAATGTGTCTCCTGAAGGACTCAAATATTCAGTCCACAACACATAATAGAACCCCTTCAGTATGGTCTTCATTTACTGTTTTTCTAGAGTCTCTACATTTAACTCCAGGGCACCGGGCTTTTCTATAAGATTTCACTTGTGCAAAGAGCTTCTGTTATATTAAAAGATTAGAAACTTCATAATCTATTTGGAAATCCTAAATAAACAAACGGGTGTTGTAACTGAGTCTCTAAGGCAGCAAGTGGCTTTTTAAAACATACCCATTCATTCTGAATATTTTATGAATGCTTGCTTTAGGCCAGCAACTGAGATGGCCATTGAATTGAAAGTACAAGGAGTAAGACTGAAATAGTCAAATAACAAACAGGGGCTAACCGCTTTTGACCATTATATAAAAGTGTGCATTGAATTATCTGTGACATGGCAGTCCTGAGCCAGTGTGGTTTAAGATTCAACAAGACGGGTGTTCCTCAGCCTCATGCCATGGGCTGAACCTTGAGATGCCCTCTAACACCACATGTGAAATAGAGAAAACAAACTCCAGAGTAACTATAAAGAAACCAATTGCTTTTACTTTATATACTGACTCAAGGTGAAATCATTACTGTTTAAAGTCATTAGAAACAACCTCTTCTTCAGTGGCAGTGTTCTCAATGCTAAAATTCAACATTTGTGTTTCAAACATACCTTGACTTTGGTGTTACTGTCATCAACCTGAAATTCTCTTACTTCCTGTTGGATGCACAAGGCCCTTCACGTCTCCCGCTCCCTGTGGCTTCTTGGTGTCATTAGCATGCCTAGCCTCAGGAACTATTGACATACTGATAAAGCAACTTCTCCTGAGGTCTTTTTAACTCAACCCATGGATCAATATATGCCATGTGATTTATTTTATTTTCATGGCTTTATATTTTCTGCTATAAAAGTATTATGTTTTCATTGATGGAAAGTTGGAAAAGTTGAATAATAAAACACAAATGAGAAATGGTAAAAGGCATTCACCATTCTTCCATGCATATGTATTAAATGTCAACATATTCATTTATATATTTTTATGTTTTATTTGTATATGTAAATATTGTAAGTGTTCTGCTGTATTTTCTATTTTATAAATTGCTCAAGAAACAGTCTAAAGACATCATTTGATATCATCTAAATTTCTACTCTGATTCCTGATGTTGACATTATAACAATAACATTTATTTAGGATTTTCTCTGTGCCAGTCAACACTGAAAAGTCATATATATGCACTGTTTTAGTCAGGTTCTCTATGGAACAAAACCAATGAGGTGGATATATGTATGTATATAAATATATTAAATGGGCTTTAAAAACAGAAATAACCAAATCACCCCGGAGCGTCTGAGAACCTGGCACCCCATCCTTGAGGCCAGTTCCTCAACTCTGAATAGTCCCACAAAAGCTGTCTGTCACTGGGGAGGGGAGCATGACAACTCTGAGTTACTCAGTTCACAAGGCTGGGTGCCTCTCAATCTGATGCTAGGAGCCTAGAAAGTTGCTGGAGAGCCGCTGGTTCCTATTCCAGGGAGAAAACTTGGAAACTGGTTCCACTGTCAACAAAGGCATCAGTAGTGGCAGTGGCAATAACAGAAGGGCAAATCAACTGGGTGGAAGGTAGGAAGGCCAACCAAACAAAAAAACTAAGAATAACCTTTTTGAAATACCGTTTTTTTATTTGGGCTTCTACCTGAAGGTACCCCTGACAATTGGTATCACAGAGGATGCCAACATCTATTAAGGCAATTAGGACATCTCTTCTGGTGATGCTTCCTTCTCAGAAGACTCTAATTTGCTGCAAGTTGACATTAAAATCAAACAATATGTGTTGTGTCATAGCCATCTAGTGTGGTCACATGGCTATCACCATTTGACAGAGGGAATGGAGCACAGTAGACTTTTATTCATTGACCCAGATTTCACATGTAAGAGAGTGCAGGAATTAGAAGCCAGAAACCATAACTGTTTTCAGCCTGGGATTTTCAGCCTGGCAGTAATACTTAGCCTGCTGTGGTAAACTTAAAATCATTCCCTAGTATTGGGTAAACAACCCCACATTTTTAATCTCAGAGTTATGAAATACTTTAGTTAAGATTTGACAAAATCTTCAAAACACAAACTTTGGAAAGTTGGCAAAAGCTAGCACCCTGGCAAGTGCCTTGATATTGGCTGCCTAGGCCATGCCTGCAAAATGACCTGCACTTACTACCTCTTCTATGCTTATCTTAACAGTTGATAAGAGTTCAGCATTCTTTGATATTTCAAGAAAGTACTTGGAAGCTAAATAGAATATGTAAGAGCATTTAAGTCAAAGGTCTTCAGAGACCAAGTCTGTTTTTGAAAATGCATTGAGGAATTATATTGGCATTGATTTAGTAGAACTTCCTGCATACTTATTTTCAGTATAAGTGTATCTGGGAATGTCTTTTCTACAATGAAATTATTTCTAGCAGACATTAACTTACAGTAGCACTTTGGGAATATTTGAGTATTCCAATGTCTCTCTTGTATCACATACAAAATAATAGACCTTAAATTGTTTTCATTGGTGTATGTACATTGTACACAGTATAGACAAGAGGTTTTTTTATTCAAATATTTTGAGAATTTTATATGTGACTACTTTATGTACATAATTTCTACCCAACTCTTCCCATACCCTTCTCTCAAAGTCATGAGCCCTTCTTTAATTATTGTTAAACACATATACACAGAGAGAGAGAGAGAGAGAGAGAGAGAGAGAGAGAGAGAGAGAGAGGAGAGAGAGAGAGAGGGGGAGGGAGGGAGGGAGGGAGAGAGGGAGAGGGAGAGGGAGAGGGAGAGGGAGAGGGAGAGAGAGAGAGAGAGAGAGAGAGACGAGAGAGAGAGAGAGAGAGAAGGGAGAGAGAGAGAGAGAGAGAGAGATGGCCACTTGGAGCTGGATGACCTATTAAGGGTCTCATCCCCGGAGAAGACTGATTATCTTTATCTTTCCCATTATTTGCATGTAACTCTTTATCTAGGAGTGAGGCCTTATAAAATTTCCCCTAACCATGTTGGCATGTTGATTGGTACTGTGTGCAGGTCTTGTGTAGGAAACCATATTTTTGAGATTTCATGCATACCTTTGTTGTCATATATAGAAGACATGATTTCATAGCAGAGACATCCTGGTCCTCTGGTCCTTACAATCTTTCTGTTCCTCTTCCACGGTATTCCCTGAGCCTTAGGTGTAGGTTTGTGCTGTCAATAAATCAGTCTGGGTTGGGTAACCCACATTCAGTTGTTCTCTGCAGTTTCATCTACTGTAGATTTATGTAATGGTCTCCATAGCCTGCAAAAAAAGAGATGCTTCTTCTATGAGGGATAAGAGATATACTTACTTGTGGGAAAAAAGATAAATATTAAAATCTTATGAACACAGTTAGGAATTATACTGGTTTAGGAAAGGAGTGTCCACCTCTAGGGTCTCACCAGTGGTGAGTAGTTGCCTAGGTTTACAGTCCCAAATATGAAATCACTCCTATTGAGAGGATCTTAAGTGCTGCTTAGAGAGCTATTTATTACCCTTACATGTAACATTTGATATGTAAGTGTCACCATGGTATACTTGGGACTATCTTGCCATGCTGGCTATTGTGGTTCACAGGCTTTACAGCTGGGTAGAACTATTGATTGATTTCTTCCCTTAGCAGCTTGTATAGCTCCTTTGGATACTGTGAGAACAAGCCTTAGTGAGAAGGCATCTGCGTCAGTTCCAGCTTGATTTCTCCAAGTCTTTTATCTGAAGTGAGTGGTAGCATCAGCAACAGGGTCTTACTTTCAAGTTCTGGGAAGCAACCAAGTATTTAATAATAACTGAACAATTGGCAATCACCTCATCATTTCTCTCAATTTTGAAATAAACCAATATTATAAAATTCTCTCAAAATCACTCTTACATATCTCTTTGCTCAACCACCTACCCACTATGCACCATTTGTTACATATTTCGGAACAGTGGAATTACATTTTTCCTGTCAGATTCTAAGTGGGCTCTTGGGGCTATGCTGTGCACAGCCAGTGCCAAACAGCTGGCCCTGTTTCCTGTTGTCATTGTCCTCAACCTCCTGCCTTCACACACACACACACACACACACACACACACACACACACACACACACATACACACACACAATCAAAAGCCTGTTTTTCTTTTCTCCTTGCTAACAACAGTGGCTTGAAAGACATGAAGATGAGACTTCTTTGGAATCAGCACTGTCACCCACTGTGATATTAAGCAATTATTTAAGCTAATTGCTTCAGTATTTGTTCCCCTATAATTTGAGGCTAATGATAGCACTGTGTAATAACTTGTAAGTGGAGGTTAAATAAAATAATGCATATAAAAGTTTAATTTCTTGGACCCTGATCAATAGCTAGAAGCCAAAGGACATTTTTGGTGAAAGGGTAGCAACCCCATTCAGGATAAGAATCAAGGTGTATTCTAAAGTGAGAAATCCATGGGAGTCTGCTTATGGAGTATTAGGAATTTATTAGGATATAAATTGAGGAAATACACTCACAAATACAGAACCAAATAGACAGCTGAAGTTGTCCTCTGATCTGACTGAGAATGAATCCACCTGGCAGTTTGATCACACCAGGACGCAGGAACCAGGGAGAAGGGCCTCATGACCCCTCTTCCTTTCCTTTTAAGAGATTATGTACTATGGCAAGAAGCACCACCTCCTTCAGGCCATATAGCTCAAGGTCATGGGCAAAGCAAATACCACTACATTTCCCTTTTTTGTCTAAATAAGAAGGTTCTAAACCTAATGCAAACTATATACAATAAGAATGATTATCAAGTATTGTCCAGGAGAAATAAAGGGTAATCACATAAACAAAAATGGAACTACAACCAATAAGAACAACATCAAACAAGAAACATATGCTAAATGTCCAGAAATGTCCAGAACATAATTAAATGTCAAATTACCGAGATTATTCCAATAGCTGTCCTATCCTGAAGAATCTAAATCTAGTACCTAATATGTTTTTAGCTAAGGTACAAGAGGATTGTAACTGTAACTATCTAGTCTTCATCTCCATCAAAGAACTGAGAAGGAAATACCCGAGGAAACAGGAAGTGCAAACAAGCAATTTCAAAAAAAAATTGTGAGAATAGACAGAGACAGCTGGTAGCCTGGAGAGTCACCTAAAGATTCTCAGCACCATTGGGGGCATCCATTTTGGCTACAGGCCTAGAATATCTGACAGATAATTTTCAGAAGTAGGAAATTTTGAGAGACCATCTTACTCTGTCTTGGCAAGGTTCAGTAGTTGCATTTCTTTGTGTCCTGCTTGTCCAGAAAGGACAGTGTTCATATTGTCAGCAGTCAAGGCAAGGGAAGTTCTTTGTCCAGCAGGCCATTTTGTGTTAAGAAGAAGACAAACTTCCAAATGAAGTGTCTTAGAAGCAAAACATTCTCTTGGGAGTAGATCGGTGCTGCCAGGAGCAATTGTGTCTCACATCAACAGAATTTTTTAAGTTATCAAAACTTTTAAATGCCATATTTTCTAGGTCTATGAAGTATTTGAAGATTACCTATCCAACATAAGTTTCTGTAAATCTGGAAAACCTAACTAACATAACTGTAGATATGACACTCATGAATGACTATTAGTCTTTAAGTCTTATCTACTAAATAACCTAAAGACTAAGGCTTCACATAAACAGAGTAAGCAATCTGTAAACAGAAGTACAGTATAAGGACAATGACTTCAAAATTGTGACAATACACAAAATATCTTAAATGAAGGTAGAAATGTATAGTGCAATATGATAACAATATCCTTAATATGTATCAATATACAAAATATCCTAAACAGGTAGAACATACATACAGTATGGTGAATATAGTTTTACATTTGTATCAATAGGCAAAATATATCAAATAGAAATAGAAACATATGTACAATATGACAATTATAGTTTTGAATTTGTATCAATATACAAATTATCTTAAATAGGAGTAGAAAAACAGTTTATATTTGTATCAATATACAAGAATCCATATCAGTGCAAATTATCTAAGGCTGATAGTTTGCTAAATTAGTTTGCTTGTAGATACAATAATCTTCCTTAATATACTATACCTATCCATTTCCCTTTTTTCTTTTCCAAAAAAGAATCCCAAGTCTAAGTTTTATTGCCCCCCCAACCCTATAACAACTTATCCATAACCCTGAGAAAATGAAAGCTTTTGGAAGAGGGAGTGTCATATTCTTAAAATTGCTTCCTGCTGTTTAGGGCATGATAGTATCTCTGTGGGTTCCTGTAAGAAAGCCAAATGGTTAAGTCTCAATAGGATAAGTTATAATGTTTGTAGCCAGTCTCAGAGTAATCAGCAAAGTTGTCTGAGGTTCTGACTAAAAGTATAAATGTGATGGGCCATCTTATCTTGGAACTGTCTTAAAGAGTTTGCAGTCCAAAGCTGATCCTTCAGTAGTGATTTTTGGTTCAAAAGTATCATTATGGACTGGATAGAGTCATTGTTGTGAGATCCCATCTTCCTTCTGGAGACTTCAGAGATTGCTATTGGAAAGATTTATTTTTCACTGTGGAAAATTTGAACATTATTAATATCAAAATGGAAAGTTTAGATTTAACGATAACATGACATGTGAGGAAGGATTCTGAGAAATCAAGAATAAGCATGAGAAAATAAAATCTTTATAACAATAGTCCTTAGATTTTTGGTTTCTTCTGTCTCACACCAGTCAGCTCTTCTGATATGAGACAAAATCTCCTAATTTTTTCTTTTAGCAACATGCTTGGGTTTAGAAGAGAGCGCCATATTCCAACTCCAAAGCCAGCTGGATTTATAATTGAATCAGGATCACAACTTTTCTAGAGTTAAAGAGATATAGATGTTAGGAAGTGAGATATTACCCTGTGGAGTATATTGGTACCAATAGGTACTTCCCTTCTGCTGTGGACATCTGAGTGTCCAATGTAGCTGAAGTTTTCTCTGGTCCTGCCAAGCCCCACAGACCCTGCAGCCACTTATAAAATAATCACTCAGAAGCTTATATTAATTAAAACTGCTCGGCCATTAGGTCAGGCCTACCACTGACTAGCTCTTACATTTAAACTCAGCCCATTTTTGTTAATCTATATGTTGCCACATGTTCCATGGCTTTACCTGTGTGCTGTTACATGCTGCTCCCTGGATTGTGGGCTGGCATCTACTGACTCAGCCTTCCAGCCTTCCTACAATTCTCCTTGTTTGCTTCTGCCTATACTTCCTGCCTGGCTACTGGCCAATCAGCATTTTATTTATCAACCAATCAGAGTAACACATTCACAGCATACAGAACATCCCACAGCACCTCCTCTTTTCTGTCTAATCAAAAAGGGAGATTTTAACTTTAACATAGTAAAATTACATATAATAAAACAGTTATCAGGCAAGAATTACAGTTACAATACCTAGTCTATTTGTATTTGGCAAAATTAAAAAAGATATCTTATCTATCCTATATTTGTGAGTCTAAGGTTTCATATCTACCTTATCTCTTATCATAACCAAGGAAAACCATAATTATAACTATCTAGTCTTCAACTACATCAAAGACCCCAGAAGGATATAATATCACTTAAGTAAACCGGAAGAGCATTGTAAGCAGCTTCCAAAAATCTAGAATGATAGAGACAGCTGCCTACCTGGACAGTCATCCAAAGTTCTTCTATAATGTTGGGGCATTCATCTTCAGCCCATAGGCCTAGAGTCTCTCAGTCATTTTTCTCTGTGTCCTGTAGAATATCTGGCAGTTTCTACTGTAAAGCAGGAACCTGAAGGGCCATTTTGCCTTGCAAAGTTCAGTGGTCATCTTCCTATGGGTCCTGCATGTCCAGTCAATATAACATTTTGTCAAGCAATCCAGGCAAGAACAGTTTCTTTCCCAAATGGCTATTTTTGCCAAGAAGAAAATAAACTTCATATGGAGTGTCATCGATGCCCATCTTTCTCTTTGAAGTAAATCATTTCTGCCAAGAACAGACGTGTCTCATTGTCCAAAATGTCTAAGTTTTTAAAACATTTTAAATGCCATATTCTGTATGTCTTTGAAGTGTTTGAAGATTACCTACCTAATTGAATTATATCTATGTATACCTAGAAAACTTAACATGACTATAAGTTTGACTATCATAGAAGACTAATTATTAATCTGTATTTCTTAATTATCCACTACAATTTAAATGAGCTGCACAAACATAATACCTTAAACAAGAGTAGAAATATACATACAGTGTAACAAAATTAACTTTAAATTTGCATCAATAAACCAAAATCTATACCAATGTAAAACATTTTAAACAAGTTGTACTTTAAAAGTAGGTTCAATAATCTACCCTTTCATCCTATCATATCTATATCCTATCCTCCTTTTATCTTCAGAACGATATTGACTATGACCAATAAAAATTTGTAACCAACAACCTAAACAAAGACAAACATCCATAATCCATTTTGGGGGAATGTGGGCGTGGTTTTCTAGGCTACTTCCTGCTGATAAAGGATGCTGTATTCTTAGGGGGATCCTGAGAAACTTAAGAATTGTGGTAAAGTGCTGTCTGGAATAGTCTGTGAGGCTGCATTGTCTGAGCCAGTTTCCTTGAAATCATTCTGGATGTTGGATCATCTGGGCCATGGTGTCATCAGAGACCTTTTAGGGGGTCTTGGCTGGTCAAACCTGATATATCTTAATCTGGAACAAATCCATAGCCTTTTGCTTCCTGTGGAAACAAAAGCAGAGCCTCCTTTCCAAAGCCACATATCCTTAGATCCAAATTTTCACAGCATACAGAACATCCCACAGCAGTCAAAGGCCTTTTGATTTCTTGAAGATGGGTATTCCTATTATTCTGTATAGAAAAAAAACAAAGCCCTACCCCAAATCTTGTTTGTTGAGTTTTCCTTACAACTTGTAGAATTGTCACATCAGTGGATAAGCTATCACTTCTCCTCATCAAGGGGTTTCTCCTGTTTGAATCAAATTTTTATTAACTTTGTTGGTATCCATAGCTTTTCTTCTCCTGAAGAAATAAAAGCAAATCACTTTCCCCAATGTAGGACATGTCTGGTTTCTATTCCAAGGTCAACACATCTTTGAAGTAAACAGGATGGTTTAGCTCAGGAGTTTTTTCTGTTGTCCAATGTCTCTCTGAAGCTGTTGTCCCTTTCTCATCAACATTGAGAAACTTCAAGGTTAATAAAGCATTATGTAATCTATTTCTAGAGGTCATTGCTACCTCTTTCTGTTTATTTATCATATCCTTTAAAATTAGATTAGATCTTTCTATGACTGCTTGGCCTGTGAGATTGTGTGGTATACCTGTAATATGCTTTGTATTGTAATAAGCCAAAAACTGTTTCACTTTATTTGACACATAAGCTTGAACATTGTCAGTCTTAATCTGTGCAGGTATTCCCATAATGAACATAACTTCTAATAGGTATGTAATTATAGAATCAGCCTTTTTAGAACTCACAGGAGTTGCCCATTGAAATCTTGAATAGGTGTCAATAGTATGGTGTACATATTTTAATCTTTCACATTCTGCAAAATGAAACACATCCTTCTGCCAAATTTCAATTCTTTGTATATCTTTAGGATTGCTTCCAAAAAATTACTACAAAGAATGGAGTTTGATTATAGAAGGAACAAGTAGGACATTTTTTTTAATGATTTCCTTGGTTTGTTGCCAAGTGATAGAAAAGTACCCTTTCAAACTTTTGCTATTGACATGGTGTTTCTTATGAAATTCCAAGGCTTCCAGCACATTGCCTATTAATAACTGATCAATTTCATCGTTATCTTGTGTTAGAGAACCTGGAAGACCCATATGGGACCTGGTGTATTTTATATATATAGGATATTCTCTATTTCTGATGATTTCCTGTAATTGAATAAATAGTGAAGTTAATTCCATATTATCAGGAATAAATTCAGCAGTTTCAATATGTAAAACAACTCTCTGTATATTGAAAGTCAGTAACTATATTGAGAGGTTCTATGAAGTCCATAAGTAACATAAAAATGGCATGCAGTTCTGACTTTTGTATAGAATTGTAAGGGCTTTGAACCACTTTACTTAAATTTCCTGATTTATATTCTGCTTTTCCTGATTTATTTGCATCAGTATAGAATGTAGGAACTCCAGAGATTGGTTTCTGCCATACAATGTGAGGAAAGACCCATTCAGTTCTTTTTATGAATTGTATTCTCTTGCTTTTGGGATAGCAGTTTTTGATTTCTTCCAAAAAATTGCTACAGGCTATTTGCCAGTATTTAATTTTCTTTCCATAAAGAGGAAATTTTCTCATTAGTTAAAAGTACTACAATTTTTGCTGGGTCCATTCCTGTCAATTGATGAAGCCTTTTGTTTCCTTTTAGAATCAAATCAGAGATCTTTTCCACATATGTCTTTAACTTCTTACTCAGTTTATGTGGTAGAAATATCAATTCCAATATAATATCTTCCCTCTGCATCAAAATCCCTGTGGAGGAGTGTCTGGAGTGTAGTATGACAAGAATGCAGTTAAGTTCTGGATTCACATGATCACATGTACCTCTCATATTTTCTTTTATACTAGAGCCAATTCCTTCTCAGCTTCAGCTGATAATTCTCTTGAACTATTAAAGTCCTTGTCCCCCTTTAGGGTATAAATTTACTAGTCCATCTTTAGGTATTCCAATAATAGTCTGTAAGTTGGCAATGCTTCCTAACAATTTTTGAAAATCATTAAGAGTCCACAATCAATCTCTCCTGAGTTGTACCTTTTGGGGTCTAATTTTTTGGAATATCTATCTTATATCCTAAGTAATTAATAGAATCTCCTCTTTGTATCTTTTCAGGAGCAATTTGCAATCCCCAGCAATGCATAACTTTCTTTACTTCTTCAAACATGCTTTCTAACATATCTGACTTCTAATCAGCTAATAAGATATCATCCATATCATAAATTATAGATTGTGGAAATTGTGAATGAATTATTTCCAATGGTTTTTGCACAAAATATTGGCACAGGATGGGGCTATTTAACATTCACTGTGGGAGGACCTTCCACTGATTTTTCTTAACTGGCTGGGAATTATTATCAATAGGCACTATGAAGACAAATTTTTCTCTATCCTTTTCTTGTAGAGTCATTGTAAAAAAAAGTCTTTCAAGTCAATAACTATAATAGGCTATTCTTTAGGTAACAGAGAGAGTAGGGGCATTCTATTCTGTAGGGAACCCATAGGATGAATTACTTTAGTTATGACTTTCAGATCTGTCAACATTCTCCATTTCACAGATTTCTTTTTAATAACAAATACAGGAGAATTCCAAGGGCTAGTAAATTCTTCAGTATATTGAACATTTAGCTGCTCCTGAACCAGTTATTCTAAGTATTTTAGTTTGTCTTGTGTCATAGGCCATTGTCCAACCCAGACAGGCTTATCAGTTAACCATTTTAAATGTAGGGCTGTTGGTGCTTCTGAAAGTTCACTGGTGGTTTTGCTCTGTTTATGTACAGCCTGAATGGTTGGTGGCTGTTTTCTCTAGTGTCTTATAATGCTATTCCCAGATACATGAATTGATCTGTATTCCACTCCTGAGATTGGAGGAATTTTAATCTGGGTATTCCATTGCTGTAACAGATCTGAGCCCCAAAGAGTCACTGCTACATTAGCCACATATGACTTCAGCCTTCCTCTCTGTCCTTCTGGTCCTAAGCATTCAACCCATCTTGTACATTGTTTTACTTGAGATAGGGTTCTATTCCTTAGAAACTGGATATCTACTTCTTGAAGAGGCCAATTTGGATGCCATGATTTTGGCATAAATGTAGTCACATCTGCACCTGTGTCCACTAAGCCTTCAATTTGTACTCTAATTTTTGGTCTTTGTTCATTTATGGAGGTCTGTTTAAATATTCATTATGTGGTGTTTTTTTGGAGTTTTTGATCCATCTATCAGAGCTATTCCATTATCCACTACAGTGTTGTTCTTTACATTTGGCACTGGATTATTTAATTGTACTGGGAAGGAATTTACTCTATAGTGACTGAAAATGACCAGACCATGTTTGATTTGAGGGCCTGTGAGTGACCCCCTGAGGTGTTTCCCAATAGTAAAGGGTTGCCTCATATATCTTTCATTGATCTGCATTCATTGGTCCAATGTCAGCCTTTGTCACATCTTCTGCATAATCCAGATGGTTGAGTTCTCCTTTTTGGGTTATTTCTAGAAGCAGCATTGCTTCTAGGACCACCTTGTGTACAATTTCTTCTTATAGGGCCTGGTGTACCACAGTTAAAATATTTGGTACTTGGATGCCTCCTTCCACCTTTGGAAATTGCTTCTCCTATCCAAGCCTCATCACAATATTTAAGAGACTCAATGTTGTTTATGCGTTGGATACATCCTTCTTTGGGTGCTGATCTGATCTTTAAAGGAGCAAGTATCCTTTTGTATTCTATATTAACATTATCAAAAGCCAAAGATTGAGTTAATACTTGTCTTAATTTTTGGTCTGATATTGTCTTGTTTATAGCCTTGGTCGGTCTTTGTAAAAAAAATCAGTAAAATGGTCCTTTTGACCCCTGGAAGGCCTTTGTATATAGCTCAGTTGTTTTCCCTGGTTCTGGAACCTTTTCCCAAGCATTTAAGGCTACTGTACAACATATGGATAATGTATGCTCATCAAAGGTAGATTGTGCATTTATATTAGCAAAGCAGCCCTCACCAAGAATTTGTTCTTGGGAGATTTCAAAACCTCTAATCTTACTTTCCTGTTCAAGGGCCTTAGCTTCTTCTATCAACCAGCTTTTCCATTATAACTCCTGGCTATATTCTAACACAGCTGATGTTACCTGATTCCAATCATTAGGTGTGATTCTGTTTCTAGAAGACCACATATTTAGCATCTGTTTCACATATGTTGAATGTATACCATAGATAACTACAGCTTTCTTGATATTCTTTAAATCTCTCCTATGAGTAGGCTGCCAGATATATTCCACATATCCTTCAGGATGTTTATCATTCACAGGCTTTTCACAAATGGTTACAGAATATGCCATTGTATAAGAACCACCTATTACCTTTGGTAAGCCATCCTAACTCTATAGAGTATTGTTGATGTTATGACTTCTATAGCCTTGACCTTCTGCTTGTCATCACCCTTCTTCTCAGTTCTAGCAGATTCCTCCAAAGCCTGAAATCGATTAATCCTAGCTTTTTCTAGAGTCTGTACCCCCTGTACTGTAAATGATTCTAGTAACTTCATGGAATTAAACAATTTTTTATATTCATCAGAAACATGATTCCAAAGATTTTATTCTATCAATTAATATGATTGTTTCTCCTTAGAAATTATCTGTATGGCATTAAGATTACTCAGAAGATTTACTGTTCCACTTATTAGGCATTCACATTTGTTATTAATAGAATTAAATTTGGTTGTCTAGTTATTATTAGTGGACTGAAGTTCTTGTGGTAAATTAGCACATTCCAAAGAAAGAATCCTTTTGTTTAAGTTCTGATTACCCCTTTGCAAAGTTCCATTATTGTCTCAGTTTTGGTGTTGTTATTAAACCAGTTTTTCAATGATATGATATGAATTACTATGCTAATCACCAATATGGAAAAAATGTATATGTCCCAGGAAGGTCATATGTGTCTTGCAAAATTTCAGCCATAGTATAAATAAAGAAGTTTTAAAATTCCTGAATAGTTATATTATCTGCCATTGTATAAGACAGACTTAAAATTTTAAAGAAAAGTTGTTATTTATGTATTTATTTATTTATTTATCAGTTTAAGATGTAAAGTTTTCAAGTAATTTACCTCAGATAAGATCCTCAAGAGATTGTCCAAGTATCCAGCTATTCCAGATGTAATTGACCAGGTTGAGTGAAGGATTTGTTCATTTGATGATTTTTTGATGTAGTATTGATGTTTTGCCAGTAGGTGTCACAGGAGTAGTGCCAAAACAGGTCTGGTATGCGCAGACTCTGCTCCTTAAATGGGCTCCTGTGAATCAAACACTAACTCAGGCAACCTCTATTTATGAGTACTGGGCAGAGGAAACAGGATCACAACAAATGAGGCAATACATTGAACAGTTGGAAGTGCTGCCTGGGACACCTGCAGACAGCTGTGAGGCTGGAGGTGCTGCAGGGCTGGTTGCACATGTATGCACCCCAAAGAAGCTATGTACCAGATGGCAGGGGCAGCAGCTGGGAGCAGGTATTTCAAAAGATGTAGTTGGCAGCAGCCACACTGAATCATTTTAAAAGCAAAGAAGAAACAGTCTGTGCAATGCCACCTGGCTCACATGCCACTACATACCTGCACAGGTGGGCAGGTGGGCAATGTGTCTGGTGCATGCAAGTAGCCCCAGTAGGGTCTATACACAAGCCACACAGACTCAAGTAGGCTGCTCTGTAAAAGGTCACTCAGCCACGTGCAGCTAGCTCTGGACCATGGAACACAGGTATGGGTTAGATGGTGCCATGGGCATGTGTCTGGCAGGGCAGAAATTACTGGCCTCTTTGGGTGGGATTTGAGCTGCTGCTAGTAGCCAAGGGTTATAGGATTTTCAGCATGAATAAGGCCCATGGGGATGGCCAACCCACATGGGCACCAAGCAAAGCGAGAAATCCATGGGAATCTGCTTAAGGAGTATTAGGGAATTTATTAGGATATAAATTGAGGAACTACACTCATAAATACAGAACCGAGTAGTCATTCTCTGATCTGACAGGGAGCAAATCCACTTGGCAGTTCAATTATACCAAGAAGCAGGAAACAGGGAGAAAGGCCTCATGACCCCTCTCCCTTTCCTTTTAGGAGGTCACGTACTATGGCAAGAAGCACTGCCTTCTTTCGGCATAGCCCAAGGTCATGGGTGGAACAAATACAACTACAATATTTAAGTCCCCAAGTCCCAAGTTCAAAATCCATACTCAGGAACCACTGTGACCTCCCCCAGACTCCCCTTCATGTTTATCAATGCCTCTGTGATGGCTTTTAGGAATAAATTTCTAAATTGCACTCTGTCTTTTCCTCAATTTCTCCCATCTCCCAGGAACAAACACATCATTTGCTGTTTGGGTTGTGGTTCTTTTTTTATTCATTGTCATTATCTCACTTAGCCTGTCTCTTATCACTTATCTCATGAACTCTCCTTCATCTTAGCATGGCATTGTTTGCAAGGTCTTCACAGGGAACCCAGATCTATAGCTCTTGTAATAAAGCCGAAGCTGCATGGTGAGATTCAGGAGGAGTGCTCTAAATGCTATCTTCTGGATATGACATAAATATGTAACCATAAACACACAGGGCAGCTATGTCGGGTTTACCTACTCAAGACCTGCATACACATATGGCATGAAAGGACGAGAGGGTTAGCCTTTGGGAAGAAAGGTCTGAGAAGGAGTGGTAGGCAAATAAGAGATATTAAACATAAATGCAGTGTGATGTGTCCAAGCATAAAATCATCAAAATTTAAAAGGAAGAAAAAAAAAATAAACTATAAAATCAAAATAAAACCAACAAAACAAACAACAAAAACAAAAAAACTAACAAAAACCACAAGAAAGTCCAGACTCTTCCTACTTCAGTAGATTGAAGAAGTATAGCCTGAAGCTATACTACCCATCAGCTCTGCAGTTTCTACAGCTGCCAGCCCTTTCACATTGTAGCAGGAGATTCTTCATTGTATTTTCTACCTTAGTTTCCTTACCTATGAAATAGCGATTGAAACTGTTTGTCCCTCAATAAATTATGAAGTTTAAATAACAAATTTAAACTTCAGAGCATCTAAGACAGGACCTTGAACATAATAACCATTATGGAAATATCTATAACATTATCAATGTTAAGTATGAAAAACTTCTGAGCCTAGCTTGGTTATCTGTTCTTATGTCTTGTTCCCTGCTACCATCTGATACATGGATCTTACTGAAATGGAATATTGAACAAATATGTGTGCAATTCCGAAATCTATGGTTATACTAGAAAGCACCTGTGCCGGCTCTTTTAATACTGCCATCAATTTAACCTGTAGGCAAGCTTATGGGGCATTTTCTTGATTAATGTTTGGTGTCTGGGAGTACAAAAGTCACTGTGGACAGTGCCGCCCTGGGCAAGTGGTCCTGGGTGCTATAAGCAAGCAGGCTGAGTGAACCATGAGGAGCAAGCCAGTAATCAGCATTTTTCCATGGCTTCTGCTTCAGTTCTTGTTCTTAGGTCCCTCTTTGAGTTCCTGCCCGATTTCCCTGGATGAGAAACTAGAACTGTAAGCCGAAATAAACCCTTTCTTCCCAACATTGCTTTTGGTCATGATGTTTATCACAGCAATAAAAACCCCTAACTAAGATAACACCCATAAAACACTAGTCCTTCTGGTTACTCTTAACTGGTCAGGATTTGTTCCAGTGTACCCTTGACTTTCTTGACAGTGTTGTCCTACAGACACCAAGACCCCATTCTTTCCTCATTCTTTGTTTTCACCAATTTCTTATATTTTCTATGAGTATTCCTTCTTCGTCTTGGCTCCATTACACATACTGGTTCATCTCTCAGCATGGTAGAGGATATACACTGGCTTTGTCAATAAGTTCCCTTTCTCTTCCTCAGTATTTTAAAGGCAATAGGAATTCAATAAATCTTTGTTGATTTTGATGTTTTCTTAATTCTTTCAATTCCCTACATATGGATGTAAAAATTCTTTTTCTTTAATTTTACTCATGCTTACCTACATACTTGAAATGATCTGGATTTTCATACAATGAAAGATGTGTTGTGTAGCAAGAATCTTAAAAGTTCTTATTAATAAAATCAAACCTGTAGCCAGGTATTGGGGTGAAGCTGGAAGATCAGAGAACCAGAACAAGCCACAGCTACCTTACCTTGCCGGATCCTCAGGTGATCCTGTTTCCTCAGACTGGAAGCTTCTGAGTCCTCATCCAGAATGGCTCTCAGCTGAACTGTGCTGCTAGAAGCCTGAAAGTTTAACCAGCCAAATGCTTAACCAGCCAAATGCTCCTAGTTTCTGGTCTTCACGCCTTATATATTTTTCCTTTCTACCACCACTCCCTGGGATTAAAGGCTTGCTTTCTGGGATTAAAGGCATGTGTTACCATGCCTGGCCATTTCCAATGTGACCTTGAACTCACAGAGATCCAGAGGGATTTCTACCTCTGGAGTGCTAGGATTAAAGGTGTGAGTGCCACCATTTTCTAGCCTTTGTATCTAGTGGCTGTTCTGTCTCTGACCCCAGATAAGTTTATTAGGGTGTACAATATTTTGGGGAACACAATACCACCACAGTGTTGTATGAAATAAAATGTATAATTTACATTCCTGACATTAGCTTATTATTCTTTTGACCATTTCATACAACTATCTTTACTTGTGCTAATAATGCCACCATTTATATACCACATGTGATAGTAGACACTTTTTATACATTATTTCACTTATTTAATTTTATATTTCACTTTCTATACTTATTTCACTATTATTGATAAATATTATTATAGAAATTCTGAGGTATAGATTCCTTGTTACCAATATATCTTTACTTAGAACAAATGTCTAGTTTATCAATTTGTCTTTCTTACTACACCTATTAATGCTTTAAAAAGCAAATAGCCTCTAAGGATGTCAGAGAATATGACATTTGACTACTAGATGTCTTGTCAGGGCTGGCTCCTTTTGTGTTGAAAATTAGGTCTCTGGCTAGATGATGCTGCAGGGTTTAGATGGTGAATTGCTGCTGCTGTGATATAAACCAGACATGAATGCTAAGTACTATGTCTGCAGTTTTCAACCCAAAGATCACAGCATCAACAGCTAGACTGAGGGGTATCTCATAGGAAGATGTGACCACTGTCAACCTTCAGTCAAAGCCAAGTCACATTATACTGCAATGAATAGTCTTACTGTCCCATAAACTGAGACACTGCCTATTGTGGACCCCACTCAGATTCTCAGTGAATGTTTGATATGTGAACACCCTGTGAGCCTCGTACTGGTCCAGATGTATGTTGATTTGGACAAACTTTAAAGTGTATGTGCAGTTTATTAAGCTTGCAGTAGTTCCAAAGGTTCCTCTCCATGAACTGCACAGATTTCTTGCATTTTATCTAGGACTAGATGAAAGAGATCCACAATGCTGTTCAAGAAATAAGCCTTAACTCTCTGCGGGACTTGAACTGATAAAGTGAGCACATGAAATGAATATTGGTAATGAGCAAAACTTGAAAGGAAAATCTAAAGTTTTGGGGGAGGGTTCTTTCTCTTCTAAAGAGCATTACCAAATGACTGCTTTATCTCAATTCTGCTTTGAGGATTTCTTTCTACAGGCTTGCAATAACCAGTTAGTATTTTCCCCAGACAGAAAAAAACTGCTTACTATTTCTCTAGATGTTTTATCTTTCATTTTCTTCATGCAAGGGGTAGATCTAAAGCCAGTCACAAGCCAGGAACTGGCCTTGGAGACAAGGAGTTATTTATACACAAGAACCTGGAGATTTCTGCCCTCAGAAAGCTCATGACCTGATGGAAAGGCAAGTGTATGAGGAAAGATGCAGACATGGTGTGTGGAGGCACAATGGGAAAGCTGTGTACAGTGTATTAAACGACACTGAGAGATGAGCATCTAAAACAGGCTCAGGTGTTCAGGGAAGGCTTTGAAGAGATGACAAGGGCAATGAGTTTTATATGAGGAATGGGAATTAGTCCAAGAAGAGAACTGTAACAATTCTAAATATCTTCCATATTATAAGATCGCTAAACAGGTAGTGAGGTAGTATTCACTGTCATAATATGAGTGTGTGCACTGTTCAGCCACATGGGTATTAGTTCAATAGGTACACTTTGGTTTTATGAGTAGAGTAACTGGCTATATAAAATGTCTTTAAAGATCAGGAAGACATTCAACATGTGGATGAAATCAAAGGCTCTGATAATGAGATATCCTTGCAAATACTTTGGAGAAGTGGTTCCCACTCTTCCTAAAGTTGTAACCTTTAATATAGAATCCCTACCATGGAGCCTGTAAGGATGTGTACAGAAGTCACCAACATGTTTTTCAAGAAGTGTAACACAAGTGTGATACAACTGACACAAAAATGACTCAGTTCTTGTCCAAAACATCTGTAATCACCCAGTCTTCAACTTTCAAAACACTGCCAGAGAAATCTGAGGAAAAAGAAACAGTAGCCTTTAACAAAGAAAAAGACCATGGGGTGCCCAGCCCTAAAGGGGACAATTGTATTGCATTACTTCCCCTTTATACATAGGGATCTTTCTAGAAGAGGGCAGAATATTCTGAGAGCCAGAAATGGCAGAGGACTGCTGAGAAAATATATTTTCCAGTCATTACTGAGCTGTTGCACATAAGGACTCATGGCAGCTAGGATTACTTGCATAAGCCAACCAAAACCCCAACATGGCCAGGAGAGGGTCTTCTGAAGTCCTACTCCTTGCTAAGGCATCATTAGCAATGGTGGCTGCTAGGAGGAGCAACCTTCAGATTTCTTTGGATGCTACACCTCCGAGGCTGCCCATGCTCCAGGAGATGGCCCTACACCCATGAACACACTTAGAGTGCTAAGTGGACTCAGTGGGTTTAAAGAAGAGTACAAGAAGTTAGGAAGGAAAAGTAATGGGAGGCATGGAAAGATGAGAAGGGAGGGAATGAAAGGTGGACTTGATCAAAGTACAGTGTATTTATATATGAAATATAATTTCAAACAATACCCCAAACCATAAAAATCACTGGGAATAAGGTTTAAATGTATATTATTGATTATAATCAAATAATATTTATCTGACTAATGTACATTTGAAGTTTCTAACGGTTATTTTCCATAATATTCCAGAGATATAAATTGACCACCTTGTGGTTTATAAAGTAGGCATAAGAGTTATTCAATAGATAGCTCAAAATTCTATCTCTCTGGAACTTTGCAACATATTATATACAAAGTACACATGTATGACTATGTCTATGTGTAATAAATAAATCAAGAGATGAATATTTTATGGAGGTTATCCTTTTTTTTTTTTTTTTTTTCCCAAGACAGGGTTTCTCTGTGTAGCTTTGCACCTTTCCTGGAACTTGCTCTGTAGACCAGGCTGGCCTTGAACTCACAGAGATCCGCCTGCCTCTGCCTCCTGAGTGCTGGGATTAAAGGCGTGCACCACCACTGCCCGGCGGAGGTTATCTTTTTTATTAAGGCTTCCTTCTCTGCCCAGTCTTATGAAGGAATAATTTAAAAACAGGCTGGTGAGCTGGCCCAGAATGCAAAGGTGTATGCCACACAAATTCAATTACTTGAGTTTGATACCTGAACCCAAATGTTTAAAATAAAGAAACAACTCTCAGAAGTTGTCCCTTGACCCTCATATACATGCTACCTCTCACCCCTGACTCCCAAAAGGAAAATGCTTTAAAAATTAAATAAAATATATGTTTCCAGTGGATGACATGTTTTGATATAGGTACATGCTGTAAAATGGTTAAATCAAGCTGATTAACATAAAAATTACCACACACATGGCTTCTGTGTAGAAAACATTTAGGATCTTCTTAACCATGTTCAAGTATAAAATGCAGTATTGTTTACTATACTCACTGAATTAAGCAATGGCTTCCTGTTCACTTTGAATCCTTTTCCTGAAGTTTCACTCCTCTTTTGCACCGCCGTAGGCTCTGACAAGCTCCACACTACTCTCTGCTTCTATGAGTTAAACATTTTCAGATTTTCACATAAGTCAGAGAAATTCATGTGTGTCTTACCTGGCTCTTTCATTAGCCCTAGGTCCTCTGGGTATGACCATGTTGGTGAATGTGACAAGACTTCTTTTTAAGGACTGAGTAATAGTCAGTGTACATATAGATAACTGTGTACATATAGATTTCCTCCATACATTTGTTTATATTCACTCATCATTTGATCAAGTTTAAATAGATTCCGTATCTTGTCTGCTATAAGTATGACTACAGTGATCATAGGAATTACTACAATGATATCTCTTCAACATTTTTATTTACATTTACTTGAATATATTTTGTTGGCGGATATTATTTTAAGGTGTGTTACTTTTGTTTATGTTGCATTTGTTTAACTCTGTGAAGCTGTGTTACTGTGCCTGTCTAAAACACCTGATGGTCTAATAAAGCACTTAATAGCCAATGATGAGGCAGGAGAGAGAAATAGGTGGGGCTGGCAGGCAGAGAGGATAAACAGAAGGAGAAATCTGGGAGGAGAGAGATCCAGGAGCCAGAGAAGGAGGAAAACTCCAAGGGTCAGACCCCCAGCTACACAGCAAGCCACAGAGTAAGAGTAATATTTACAGAATTAATAGAATGGGAAAAGCCCAGAGGCAAAAGGTAGATGGGATAATTTAAGGAAAGTTGCCAAAAAGTGAAAAAAAAAAGCCAAGCTAAGGCTGAGCATTTATAATTAAGAATAAGCCTCTGTGAGTTATTTATTTGGGAGCTGGGTGGTGGGTCTCCCAAAAGGGAAAAAGCAAAGACAACATATATTCATTCAGAAGTGGGAATCCTGTGGTACAGCTATTTTTGACTTTTAGGAACTGCTTTTGATATTACTTTGATAAGCTGCATTCTCACCATTACTGTGTAAGAATTTTTGTCCTCTATATATTCTCACCAACTCTTGTTCTGTTTTGTCTGTTTAAAAATGTGTGAGGCAGTGTCTCACCTATGTTTAATTTGCATTTCTGTGATAATTAATAATAGTGAACATCTTTTTATATGCCCATTGGCCATTTGAGGGATGTCTTTAAGTCCTTTGCCTCCTGTTTTGAAGGGTGAGAAGGGGTATTTAGGTCTGATCCTTGGGCCTTCTATATCAAGCACATATTCCATCAAAAGGCACTGCCTGGTTTTTGGTTGGGTTGTATGTCTTCCTGTAGGCTTAGGGCTTGGGTTCACCAACAGGATCTATTTTGACATTTGAATAGGGCTGGTGATGATTCCACCCAAATTAGACCTGAAGCCAGGTATGAAAGTGTGCAGACCAGGAAGCTCATGTCCAGCAGCCTAGCACTTGGTCCAAACTGTATCTTGGATCCAAAGTGTAAGTTCTAGAGTCTGAGACTGTAGAGACTAGTTGGGACTGAGATTTCCCACAGCAAAAGTGATAGTAAGCCTGGACTATGATTTATTAGATGGTCTGAATCTCAAGTCTGCTGTATCCCAAGAATATAGGAATAGGCCTGAAGTCTGAACTTGTGATGCTGACCAGGGTATGGGACTAGCTAGCTTGTATCAGTGAAATCTAGGTCCTTGGAAGCCAAACAAAGACTGGAGTCACAGTGCCCACTCTAGCCTTGGGTCCAGTCAGGATTCTGTATCTGAGGGTACTAGTTAGGAACTGGAAGAGGATTGATTTGGTGCCTGGTATTACCAGGGCAACCCTGTGGCATTGTGAATTCAATTCACTCTCCTTCCCCCATGTGAAAGACATCTCTCTTCACATACTGCTATTGATATTTGTAGAAACAGTAACATGGGGAACGTAGAACCAGCTTTCCCCACCTTCAATGTGTCTCTTATTTCTGCCGCACAGTACAACCTCTTAGCTGGAATTCGTCTCTCTTTTGAGGATATTTTTCACATGTGGATAGTTTTTCAGACTGATATGTCCATGAGACAAGTATGGGAAAATCCTTCTATACTTCTCTGGCATTGCCAATGTTTTAAAATCTAATGGTTTGCATCTTGTATTTGTTAAAACTTTACTATAGGATTTAATTTGTATTGGGTATATATGAAATTAAATATATTTTTTCAGTTAGACATCTTCTAAAATTGTGACAGTCTCATCCTTTAGAAAGAAATATTCCAACTAATATTTGAGCTGTTGAAGATAAATTATAGTACTATAATTTATTATGTTAAATGACAGTTAAACTAATGTTTTTTTGTGAATCCTTGATAATGCATTTATCCTATTTACCTTCTTATTTGCAATCTCAAAATAATATCAGGAATGCAAAAGAAGCAGCGATTTCTTTTGAATATCCAGTGTATTAACTGTACATAAGCATGAGAGATAACCAAGAAATTTATAGATACAAAGTCAATGAAAGAGGAAAAACTCATTACTTCTGGATTATGGTTTTGAAGTAAGCCATTTTACTTATAAGTCACACATATATTTTAATGTATAATAAAATGATTGTTTTATTTTATATTAAAGGAGCTGGGAACTAGAACTCCTACTACATCTCTCCTTAGAACTCTGTAGTCGCCTGAGCAATGAACACTGAGCTCCCTAAATTCGTATCATGAATTACACTGCATTAGATTGGTTGCAGGATTCCTTTGCCCCCATTGAACCCTGTTTTGGTTTACATGTATTTTTGGTATATTTCCCAAAAGTTATATTCTGAATCTTGGTCTTTGGTGTTATGAGAATGTTAAGGGGTAAGGGTAATATATACATTAAGAAATGTATCATAATCAGAAGTGGTAAAATCATTGGAAATATTGACTGGAGTTGAGGGATATTGCTGTTCTTGAGGATAGAGTGAAAGAGAGAGGAGGGAGTAAAGACAGAGACAAAGACAGAGAGACAGAGATTGTATAAAGAGAGCTAGATTGATACTTCAGTCTTTCTGGCATCCTTTCTTGCCATGTGATCTCCTCTGACATTGTGACATACCCTACACGCCTTGACCCCTTCATTAGTAGGTGAGTCAACATCATCAATCAATCTTACATTTGAACCTCCAAAACTATGAGGCAAATAAAACTCTTCTCTTTATGTTATACCCAGATTTAGATATGCTGATACATCAACCGAGAACAGGCTTGAGAGTCTACTTGCTTAACCTGTCCAACCTCATTATCTAAAGATTTCTACCCTGATTTTCCCTTTTCTACCATATTTTCCCCTGATATGCTCTAAAGCATTATTCTGCTTATTTCCTTTATAATAGCAGAGTATCCTGTGATTTTTTTTTTTTTTTTTGCCGGAATATATACTGCATGAAGATGGGAGAGAAATTCCTCTAATTCCTATCTATCCAAAGGTACATTGAATCTATTGAGCAGAATAAAGGCAATGTTTGACTTTTTTCCTAGTGGATGAACTAGTACCTACAGCCAAAAATGTTATAGCTTCATTCTTGTTCATTAAAACTAGTTTGTTATAGCTTCTTTATGGATTTGAGATAGAAGACTATATTGAGTAGTTGCAAGTCAAATCCTTGCCTTTAACTATTTATACTCTATTTAAAACTATAAATATGTTCTGCTATTGGTCCAATAAAGATATGCTATGATAAGAAGCAAATTATGGTGTCAAGCATCATTTTCCATATTTGCTCCATGAAAAGATTCAGATACAGAGGCTGGAAGTGGCTGAGACATTAAGGGTTTGGTACTTAGCACCTACATGGTGACATTCATGTAACTTGAGTCCAGAAGATGGAAGACCTTCTTCTGCCTCCATGGACTCACACAGGGACACATACTCACACAACACATTCTGTCTCAGCTCCTTTTCTGTTGCTGTGAGAAAACACCATGATCAAGGAAACTTAAAAAGTCTTTAATTGGAGTTACTCATGAGGGTTCTAACTCTTGTTCATGGTACCAAGAGCAATGTTATGGCATCAAGAGTGCCTGAGAGCTCACATCTTGATTAGCAAGTAGAAGGCAGAAAGAGGGGGGAGGACAGGGGGAGAGGGAGAAGGAGAGGGAGAGGGAGAGGGAGAGAGAGTACTGGGAATGGTGTTAGCCTTTTAAAACCTCAAAGCCCAACCCCAGTGAAATACTTCCTTCAATGAGGCCACACTACCTAATCCTTCCCAAACAGTTTCACCAGCTGGGGACCAAGTACTCAAACACATAAGCCTATGAGTGTCATTCTTATTCAAGGCACAACATTCCACTCCCTGGCCCCCATTGTCTTATGGTCATAACATAATGTAAAATGCATTTAGTCCAACCTTATAAATCCCCATATTCTTTTGCAGTCTGAACACTTTTAAAGTTCAAAGTCTTTTCTGAGATTCAAGGCAATCTCTTAACTATAAACCCTTATAAAAAAGCAAATTGCATACTTCTAACATGGTACAGAATATATGTTATCATTCCAAAAGGGAGAAGTCATGTCATAGTGAAGAAATATTAGACCAAAGCAAGACCAAATTCAACTAGGGCAAACTTCAAATCCTGTAACTCCTTGTGTGATGTCAACTGGCTTAGATGGCTCCACCCTGCCAGCTTGCACATTTCTCTCTCTTGGACAGGTTCTGCTCCATATGTGCAGTCCTCCTAGACAGATATCCTGTGGTTCCGGCATTTCCAACAATTTGGGGTCTCCAATGCAATCCGAGCTTCACTTTCTCAATTTCACACAATGGCTTCCCAGGGGCTCTTGACCTCTCATAGCCTTCACACAGGTATTACAATGCCCTGATTCAGCAGCCCTTCTTAAACATGAAGGGAGGTTCTACAGCTCCTTTACTCACGTGTCTCTCATGGCTCTAAAGCCAGAACCATGTAGGTGACACTGCCAAGTTTGGTCACTTGCTTGGGATAAACCCTAGCCTTCTTGAATTGTATTTTCAGTAGCTTTTATTTATTCTTGTTTTTAAAAATGGAAAATTTCTTAAGTATTTTCCTTTTACAATTTGGAAGCTTAGCTGAATGGAGTCTTGCTCTGGGGCACCCCTCCCTTTTAGATCAGACTTCTTCTTAATCTCCTTATATCTTTTGGCCCAGCCTTGGTGCCAACATTAAATTTCTTGATGATCAAAAAACAACCCAAAAAACAAAATCCAAGAAAACAAAATAAAACAACATAAGAAGAGAAAAAATATCAAATTGTGACCAAATAAAAGTGCATGTATGTGCATACACACACAAACAAACAAACAAAAAACCTGTGGAGTCCATTATTTGTTGGTCAACTCCTCCCGAAAATAATGCCTGCCCTGGAGTGATTGACATACCCAGTATCACTTCATTGGAGAAAATTGATTTTCCCTCTCCCAGTATGTGTAAATGACAGTTCAATTGTTAACCTTTACCCAAGTAGTAGTTTTCATTCACTCATTCAAAAAATAACAAAATTACATATAGTAAGTTTTTAAAAGAAGAAAACTTATCACATCAAAGTTGGGCAGGACAAACCAAGAGAAGAAAACACCAAGAGAAGGTGCAATCAGAGGCTAGCTCATTCACAGCCTGAGATGTGGAAGCCATAAGATATAGGCAGAGGACCTGGTGCAGCCCTGTGGAGGCCCGGTGTCTGCTGCTTCAGTCTCTGGATCATGTTGATTTAGAGGCTCTGTTTTCTTGGTGTCCTCCATCCTCTTTGGCTCTTTTATGCTTCCTCTTCCACATGATTCCCTGAGATCTGAAGGGAAGGATTTGATGCACACATCCTATTTAGGTCTGAATGGTCCAAGGTCTCCCACTCTCTGTAATGTCTGACTGTGGGTCTCTGTATTTGTTCTCATGGCTGCAGGAGGACTGAGCATTAGGAGTCATTTTATCACTATATATTTTTCTTTCTTAGACAAGTATTACTTGGTTTTATCCTAGGTTACTGAGCTATCTAGTCTCTGATTCTTGGTCATAGGAGCAATGTTGAGTATGGGATTCTACTCATGGAGTGGGCCTTAAGTCAAGTCAGATATTAGTGGGTTACCCCCCAAACTTTGTGCCACAGTTGCCCTAGCATATCTTGCATTGCATATAAAGGCAATACAGCATTGTAAATAAATGATTTTGTGACTGGGTTGGTGTTTATATTTCTCATTTAATGGCATGTAGAGTACCTCCCTGTACTAAAGACTATATAACACAGGAAGGAAGGTATTATGCAGGCACGAGCTCGACATCTCCATTTTCAATGAGTTGTGTAGATGTTGTCCTCCTCAATGGGGCCTTGCTGTCAGTTTGTAGCGAGCAACCTATAATCTTGGCAACAGCCTGGGTTGTTTGGGGATTCCTGTGAGATCCCTTTGGCCAACAACTCAATTAGATATAACTCAATCCCAGTACTGGAAGCTTGTTTGTTGACAAGAGATATCCGGTTGGGATTCTGTCCACCCCATTATTTAATAGTTTTCATTTAGATTGTTTTCATATATGTATGTATTTTAACCCAATTTAAAAATGGGGGCAGAGAATTCTCAGTAAAGGAAACTCAAATGGCTAAGAAACACTTATAGAAATGTTCAACATCCTTAGCAATCAGAGAAATACAAGTCAAAACCACTTTGGGATTTCATCTTACACCTGTCAGAATGACTAAGATCAACAAAACAAGGGACATCTCCTGCTGGTGACAATGTGGAGTAATGAGAACACTCTTCCATTTCTGGTGGGAGTGAAAACTCATAGAGCCACTATGAAAATCAGTGTGGCAGTTCCTAAGAAAGATGAGAATCTATCTCAAGATCCTACAATTCCACTCTTGGGTATACACCCAAAGGATGCTTCATCCTACCACAGAAACACTTGCTTAGTAATGTTCACTGTTGCTCTATTTATAATAGTCAGAAGTTGGAAAAAAACCTAAATGTCCCTCATAAGAATAACAGACAAAGAAAATGAGATATAAATACAATGGAGTATTACTCGGACAAGAAAAAAAAGGACAGCATGGAACTTGCAGTTAAATGACTGGAATTGGGAAAATATCATTCTTATTGAGGTATCCCAGACCCAGAAAGACAAATATGGTATGTATATTTATATGTGGATATTAGCCATTAAGCAATTGATAACCAAGCTACAATATATAGAACCACAGAGGGTAGGGAAAGAGTAAGGAACTAGAGGGAACAGATCTCATTAGAAAAGGGAAATAGAATAGATAGTTATCTGGAATGGGAGGATCAAGTCAGGAAGAGAAATGGGGTTGTGGGAGGAAATATGGGCAGAGACAGTTAATATTGGGGGGCATTTGATGGGTAGTATAGAATCCTGATATAGTTAATTACTTTACAACTTAGCCTCAGGTAAATTCTTAGGAGAAAGGCAGAAAGCAGCCACAGTTTTTGCCAAAATATCACAAGAATGACCTCTAGCCCCATTGCTAATATTGTTCCCCTCTGAAAGCTCCACATTTCATATAACTTTCAACACAACTGTCTTCTGAGCTCCTGCTAGGATGGCCCATAAACCCCACTCCAGCCCTCATCTACCTTTCTAGTCCAAACTCCTAAAGTCGTCCACATTCCTCAGAAATAGGCATGGTCAGACATGTCACAGCAGTATCCCACTGCCTGGTGCCATCTTCTGTCTTAGTTACTTTTTGGTTACTGTGACAAAACATCATGAAGAAGACAACTTAGAAAAGAAAGTGTTTCATTGGGCTGACAGTTTCTAAGCATTAGATTTTATGGTGATGGGGCACAGAGTGGCAGCAGGGTTAATTGAGAGTTTACATCTTGACCTACAAGTAGAAGGCAGAGAGAGTAAAAGTGAGGAAGAGTGGGAGGAAGAAGGAGGAAGAGGGAGGGAGGGAGAGGGAAGGAGAGAGGGATGGAGAGGGGAGAATGAACACTGGGGGTGGTGCCTGTCTTTTGAAACCACAATGCACACAGCAAATGATACACCTTCTCCAATTAGGTTCCACTGCCTAATCCTTCTGAAATAGTTCCACCCAGCTGTGGACCAAGTATTCAAACATATGCGCCTATGTGGGCCTTTCTAATTCAAAAAGATTCATTTATTAAATATATTTTGGTAAATTTGTCAGAGTCAAATATGCACGAAATACTCAAATACCCTACCATTCTGGAATGACCAAAGTGAATTTCACATTAAAGAGCTTCAATATTTTATTGATATTCAATAAAAACAATTTTTCTTTAGTCAGAGGCTTATTTATATGTTTGAAGCTTTTATCATGTAACATTTACAAATATCTCATTGCTATTGTAAAGGATCCAACTTGAGAAAATCAGATCCTAGCAAGAGTGAAAGTAGTCACTGAGAAAAATGGGAAAGGTTTCATGGAGGAGACAGTAGCTAGGAATCATCTAGAGAAAAGAATGCTTCTTAGTCATATTGCCAGGACAATAACTATCCAGGTAAAAAGAACAGGAGATAAGGCGCGCTGGTGTGACCACTGTTTTCCTTTCAAGAAAGGTGAAGAGAAGATCAGTTATACTGCCCTTGAAAACATTCACACTTGTTAACTAAGCAAATAAGCTTGAATAGAAGAATTAATAAGATGTGGTACTTGCTCTGAAGAGGGCCCAAGTACCCATTAGGTCATGAAGAATATGTCTTGAATATGAAACATACATACACACACACAGTCCTTTTTTTCTTATTGTAATTTTAAAAATTCAACTTCTTAGTTGTACAACTGTGTTAAATAAAATCCAGAAATTTAAATTTCCAAACTTAAAGGATTAAACTCTATAGATATCACCATAGTAAATATCTGAATATTTCCATTCCCTTTGACATGTCTCTTACAACGTTTTTCAGAAAAGCTCTCTACTCCCAAACTGTATTAGTTAGGGTTCTCTAGAGGAACAGAACTGGTATTATATATGTATGTATGTATTTATGTATGTATGTATGTATGTGAGGTTTATTAGAGTGGCTTGCAGGCTGTGGTCCAGCTACTCCAACAATGGCTGTCTCCCAACAGAAAGTCCAAGAATAGATAGTTGTTCATGAGGCTGGATGTCTTAGCTGATCTTCAGTATATACTGAAATTCTGAAGAAGTAGGCTCTAATGCCAGTGAAGTTATGCCTTGAAGCAGGATAGATGAACTTTCTGGTGAGGACAAAGACAAGCAGGCAAAGAGCAAAAGCCTCTTCATTCAGTATCCCTTATACACGCTGTTGCAAAAGGGTGTGACCCAGATTCAGAGTGGGTCTTCCCACCTCAAATGATCTAGATTTAAGGTGGGTCTTCCTTCCACAAATGATTGAATGGAATAAAAATCCCTTCCAGGTGTTCCCAGATGCTTGGTTTTCTGTTAACTATAGCCCCAGGTTGGATTGCCATTTGAAGGTGGACTTTTCTTTCCCGCCTGCCAATTCCTAATAACCAACATGGAGACTCAATATTAATTATAAATGCATAGCCAAGAGTTCAGGCTTGTTACCATCTAACTCTGACATTTAAATTAACCCATATTTCTTATGTACCCTCTACCTTGTGGCAGTAGGTTCTTTCAACATGGAAGGTTCATCTTGTTTCTGTGTCTCTCATGACTCTCAAGACTCCACCCTTCTTCTTCCTAGTGTCCTTAGTCTACTTTTCCCACCTAACCTTATCCTGTCCAGGTATTGGCTAGTCAGCTTTTTTATTAAACTAACCACAGCATAATTTTCACAGTGTACAGAAGGATTATTCTACAGCAGTAGTCAAGAAGACAACCAAGAATACCCATCATACCACTTAAGCAACTTATGTCTGGTTTTTTCTACTGAGGATTAGACCTGTGGTTTGCAGAAGTCATGTAAATGGTTTTAGTCTGCCTGTGATCACTTGTCTATCACCTTTTGTTCAACATAATGTTTTATTGATTCATCTAGTTTTATACCTATCAATACTTCATTCCATGTTTTTAAAAAGGAGCATTTATTAAGTCATAACCAGCCTAGAGCAGTATTATTGGATCATATTCTACCTGCACATTTAACCTTTTAAACACTGCCACAGTATCTTCTAGAACTAACCATTTTAAAAAATGTATTCCATGTATTTATTTGGTGTGTGGGTGTGGGTGCACACCTGGTGTTTGTGTGTGGGTGCACAATCCACAGCATGTATGTAGAGGTCAGAGGATGACTTAAAGAAAGGAGTTGGTTCTCTCATCTCAGCACATGGGGTTGAGGAATGGAACTCAGGTCATCAGGCTTGGCAGTAAGTACCTTGGCTCTCTAAACCACCTCTTCAGCCTATAGAATTAAACAATCTTATGTTCCCACTCCATATATGAGGATTCTAGGTGCATCATCACCTTGGTAAACCTTGGAAGTGTCAGTAAAGATATGATATGGCATTTCTGCCTCTATGCTAATTTGGACTATTGTTCTGTGACATTTATGTTTGTACTATCATATGGCTGAATATTAGCTGGACCCTAAAGATGAGAAGCATCAACAATTTTTTTCTGCCAAGGTTTCTATAGCATTAGGATAATTGTTGGTTTGTTTGTTTGTTTGTTTAAATGTTTGAGATGATTTATTAATTTCTTGAGGAAAAAAATCAAATTTGATAACAAATTTAGAAGTTGAAATGGAGTTCAAAAGCTTCCTATGGCTTCTTAATGCAGTTTCGGTAAATTTTCCTAGTTCGTTCTGTTGGCAGGTTTTGGCCTGTATCATACAGACTTGTCAAGTATATGTGTATAAATTGTTTGTTGTATTCTCTTGTTTGTGATCCTGTTTTAGTTTCAGCTAGCTTAAAGTACTGATAATGCCACTCATCTTTTGAAAAATTTACTTCATTGTGTATCTTTTATTTATTGTGTTTTTTTAAAATTTTGTTATCAAAGTTATTTTTCTATTTATTTTGGGTTGACTTTATTTAGTTTTTGAAAATTCTAAATTTTAGTATTGACTTTTGGTATAAATATTTAAAACTTTCAGATTCTAGCACTGTTTTAATTTTGCCCTGTTCATTTCAATGACATTTTGAGTTATTTAAAAGTATTTGAAATAGACATAAAATAACCAAATAACCTATTTTAAAAATGAAGTATATACCTAAACAGAGAATTTGCAATAGAAGAATCTCAAATGGCATAGAAACACTTAAAGAAATGTTCAAAATTCTTAGCCATAAGGGAAATGCAAATCAAAATGACTCTAAGATTTGTTCTTACACCCGTAAGAATGCCTAAGATCAAAAACACAAGACAGCTCATGGTGTTGAGAATGTAGAGCAAGGGGAACACTCTTCCATTGCTGATGGGAGTGCAAACTTTTACAGTGACTTTGGAAATCAAAATGACAGTTTCTCAGAAAATTGGGAATATAACACAGCTAAACCACTCTTTGGCATACAGCCAAAGAATGCTCAATCATACAACAAGGACACCTATGTTCATAGCAGCTTTATTTGTCAGACTCAGAACCTGGAAACAACCTAGATGCCCCTCCACTGAGGAATGGATAAAGAAAATGTGGTACATTTACACAATGGAGTATTACTCAACTGTTAAAAACAATGACATCAGGAAATTTGAAGGCAGATAGATGAAAGTGGAAAAAAAAATCATCCTGAGTGAGGTAACCCAGACTCAGAAAGACAAACATAGTATATACTCACTCATAAGTGGATATTAGCTGTAAAGTAAAGGATAATCATGCTATAATCCATAGACTCAGAGAGGCTGAAAACAAGGAGGGCCCAAGCAGGGGAGGCATGGCTCTCCCTGGGAAGGGGAAATAGAAGAGATCTCCTGGGATGGGAACATGAGGGATTGGGTTGGGTGGTAGATGGTGGAAGACAGTACTGAAAGAGATGACTGGAAACGTGCATTTCAGGGTCAGGTAGAAACCTGATGCAAGGGAAACTCTTATGAATCTACAAGGATGACCCCAGCTAAGACTCCTAGCAACAGGGGACACGTAGCCTGAACTGGCATCTCCTATGATCAGATTGGTGACTACCCCAATTGTCATCAGAGAGCCTTCATCCAGTAACTGATGGAAACAAATGCAAAGACCCACAGCCAAACATTAGGCTAAGTTCTGGGAATCCTGTTGAAGAGAAGGAAGGATTGAAGTAGCCAGAGGGGCCAAGAACATCACAAGAAAACCCACAGAAGTGACTGACCTGGCTCATCAGAACTCACAGAGTCTGAACCAACAGCCAGGGAGCCTATATGGGACCAGCCTAGGCCCTCTACACCTACGCAACAGTTGTGTAGCTTGGACTACTAGTGAGACTCCTAACAGTGGCAGCAGGGGCTGTCCCTAACACTTTGGCTGGCTGTTGCGACCCCATTCCCCATACTGGATTGCCTTGTCCAGCCTTAATACAAGAAGAGGTGCTTACTCTTAAGGCAACTTGATATACCATGCTTTGTTGATACCCATGGGAGAACTAATCCTTTCTGAACACAAACAGAGGAGGAGTGGATTGAGGGGGTTGGAGGGAAGGTATGGGGACGGAATGGGAGGAGAAGAAGGAGGGAAAACTGAAGTAGGGATATAAAATTTAAAAAATTTTAAATAGTAAAAATATATATATACATATAAATATACATACACATACATATATACATATGTATGTTTGCCTTGGGCTGGGGAGATGGGCACAGTGTGAAAGTTCTTACTGACCAAACATGAGGAACTGTGTTTTGGTGCCTAATACCCATGTAAACAGCACTGGCAGGAGAACAGAAAAATAGAAAAAAAATCCCCTGTAGTAATTTTATATCCTTTGATGTTTTGTTTTGACTCAGTTCATGGTCTGTCATTTCAGAGCTCTCTGTGCATTGAAAAAGAATGTATACTGTGAGAACACTGAAGGAGTTAAAAATGTTAGTTGGTGTAGTGTCATAGTTAAGTTTTGTCTCCATAATTTTTAATGTCTTGTCATCTTGTTTCAGTATATTATTTTTTTTTAATAAGTATTTTTTTTTATTAATTTATTTTGCAATACAATTCAGTTCTACATATCAGCCACGGATTCCCTTGTTCTCCCCCCTCCCGTCCCCCTCACCTTCCCCCCAACCCCCCCCCCCCCATTCCCATCTCCTCCAGGGCAAAGCCTTCCCCACAGACTGAGGTCAACCTGGTAGACTCAGTCCAGGTAGGTCTAGTCCCCTCCTCCCAGGCCGAGCCAAACAATCCTGCATAGGCCCAAACACCCTAATTGTTGTGCTAGAAACCTCATCCAACTACTGAGGGATCTGGATGCAGAGATCCATGACTAGGCCCCGGGTGGATCTCTGGGAGTCCAATTAGCGAGAATGAGGAGGGTTTATATGAGCGAGAATTGTTGAGACCAAGGTTGGATAAAGCACAGGGACAAATAGCCAAATGAATGGAAACACATGAACTATGAACCAATGGCTGAGGGGTCCCCACTGGATCAGGCCCTCTGAATGGATGAGACAGTTGATTGGCTTGATCTGTTTGGGAGGCATCCAGGCAGTGGGACCAGATCTTGTGCTCATTGCATCAGTATATTATTTTTTGATGCTGGGAACAAACACTGGATGTTTAGGAAACCCTAGATGTTTACTAACAGACAATCTGCCACCGAATGTTACCCCATGTCCCTTCTGTGACTTTGTCTTATAAATTGCAGTCACAGGAATATCCAAGTCTCCAACTATTTCTATCAGTTCCTTTGTATGACCTAGGTAAAACTGGATCCATTCTTTGAAAAACAGCATGGTGATCTCTTAGAGAGAGATAGTCTGAACATCCTTGTGTCTACTGAAGGGCTGAATCAATGTTCAGTTCTGCGAAACAAAAATCACCAAGACAACTCCCCCAAAGCTCTTAAAGAACTTAGACCAAAGCTCTAGTGTTTATCAGATGGGACAAGCATACAGCACCATGGGACACATTCTGTGACGCTGGCATCACTCTGTCCCAGAGCCAAGAACAGACATACCAAATAAGAAGAATACAGAATAAGTGAACATTTCTCAAATTCAAAAGTCCTTAACAAATACAAGAAAACCTCACTCAACAGTTTATAACAATAATTATAATCTGGGACCAATAACTGGTCTTAGACAACTAAGGATGTTTAGAAATTTCGAAGTTAATTACTAGCAACTGTGGTGGAACATGTCTGTAACCCTAGCATTCTGAAGTTATCGTCGGGGGTCAGGTTGGGTTCAAGGCCAGCCTGTGTTACATACAAAGACCCTTTCCTCAAAGGGAAGGAAGGATTAAATTTCCATCCCCACTGGATATAGCTGAGAATCTTCCCTTTGTTTCTCCATCCACTTTTTCTTAGTGCCATGATTGCTGATCCAATATCAGGAGGAATCTAGGGAAAGAGTTGGTCTAAGGAGAATCTAACTCTTCAAAGGTGTAGAACCCTGGATAGAGAAACAGAACAGAGCCATCCAAAGGAACTGTTGATTCCCTTGTGTGTCAGAGGGCAGGAGATGCAAACCTGGAAACAGGGATATTAAATTAAGTCCCTTTTGACTATGATCTCTCTATTTATTTTGTCCAGAATCAGGGCTCAGATCACAAAGCAGAAATGCTTTTGTTGAATGAGTCCCATAGGAAAGCGGGAAAGACTGTTCTGGAATCTTTAGCCGTCTTTAAGTGGGAAACAAATAACTCTAACAGCTCCGTGACTTTCCTTTGGCCAGCCATCTGCTTTGCACGTCTTCCTAAACTGAACAAATTTCAAACTCGCACCGCTTCTTTGTTTTCAGAGACAGACCCCTGTGCAGGTGGGAATGGCTGTGCTCACCTATGTCAAATTGAGAATGGCGTGGCCAGGTGTACCTGCCATGCTGGGTACCAGCTGTCTGAAGACAAAAAGGCCTGCGAAGGTAGGAGGCTGAAGCTGATGTCTTAATTGGGTAATTGTTTGAAACTCTGTTGCAGTCAGATTGAACAGTTGGAGCAGGTAGGAGAAAGGGTGTTTTTATTTATGCTAAAAAAGAACATTTTAATTCTTGACTTGATCACTATGAAAGGTATTTTAGAATGCTACAAAAAAAAAACTCAGTGAAATTCTTACTTTTTGTAAAAAAATGACCTAGAGTGCTTTCAGAAGTAATGGTTTTTGTTTTCTGTTTCTTTTTTAAAAAATGAAATCCAGAATTAATATTTCAAAACCCTTAGGAACCACGTAGGGAGTTTTTGATTATAGACTACAGAGGTGGGGGTAACCTTTGAAAAGCAAGTATGTGCAAATGAGGCCCTCAGAACTTAGGAATAATTAAAATGAGAAGAAAAAGAAACCCCCGTAAACACAAGGTTACACATTTCTGTTTCCAGAAATAGCAGAGCAGACACACTTCAGTTCAGAGATGAAAGGGCTAAATTATTTCATGACTGACACCAATAGAGGACAAAGGAATTCCTGGGGGATAGTCTTTGTTTTAATAACTTCTGAGAAACCACAGAATCCTTCATTTTTATCATGACATTTCCATGAAATGAGAAACAGTTTATTTGGATTAATTATGAAAACAACAAAATGTTCCTTGACTTACAGTACTGATAAACATTTTGAGAAAATGAATACAAACTAGACACAAAAATCAGTGTGAGAATTTGGGGGAGAAATGGGGGCTTGTGAGCTGGCTCAGCTGGTGCACACACTGGATGCCAAGCCTGACAGCCTGAGTTCAAGTCCCAGAACCCCGATGGTGGAAGGAGAGAACCAACTGCTACTAGTTGTCCTCTGACCTACACTTGTGTACCTTGACACTGGCCCCCGTGGACACATGCACGCATGCACACAAAATGAATAAAGTGAAATAAAAAGAAAAAAAGTTTATGGATTTTAAGCATATTATTCTGGCAAAGATATACTAGCTTGGTTTCCATTTCTGTTTTTAATTATTGTTTTGTTATTTCATATATGTATGGGTATTATTGCCAACATGCATATTTCTGTACTACGTGCATGCAGTACCTACAGAGGTCATAAAAGAGCATCATATTTCCTGGAACTGGAGTTACAAAGAACGTGAGCTGCCCAATGGGTGCTGGGAAATGAACCTGGGTCCTCTGAAAGAGCAGACAGTGTTCTTAACTGCTGAGCCATTGTCCCAATCCCTGGTTTTCATTTCTTAGCACAAACCTAGCTTGGCACCTGGCAGAAGGGAGAGTAGAGGATCTTAAGTACTATTTCTTGAAAACTGACAATCAAGATAAATAGAAAAACAGATAACTTACATTTTTCTGGCTCCTATTTTAATGTCTGATACATTAATCCTAGAAATCTCTCCCCAGTACCACTGCATATTTGAAGGCTCTACCAGTACATGAGAGTGGGGAGCGGAAGGCAGATGTGAAGGAAATAGATGCACTAGTCAGAAAAGATGTGACAGGACCTCTTCAGCTAAAAGGAAGAGGAGGTTACCAGGACCACAAAACTGGTCATGCTGGATCGAAGTGAGCATCACTTTCAGAAGAGAGACAGGACACCAGGATCATATGGCATGTCTCATCACAGTCACAACAGTTATAAAAATGCATATGGACCAAGTGTGGGTTGCCATGGGAAAGGCCCCATATCTGACTTTCCCGTCACTGTATCTTCTCCTTTAAAAGAGGGAATTGCAACGGATCGTATTAGGAATATGGGAGTATATTCAAATACACATGTGCATGCAATAAAAATCGATGAAGAAAGAGGCCATGAATTTGAAGAAGAGTGGGGAAGGGTGTGTGGGAGGCTTTGAAGAGAGGGAAGGATGGGGAGAAATGTAATTAACATACAATCTCAAAAGTAAACAAGAAGCCAGGGAATTGGAATATCTGTTCAATAATATGATATGTTCATAACATCAGACCGCAATGGCTTCTGTTTGTGCTGTTGAGGAATGGATTCAAACTATTATTCACAGTTTTTTCCAATTAATAGCATCTGGTTCTAGTAGACATGAAGAAGTACTAGTGAGCATCAGAAAAACACGGGATGCACAGGCAGAGTCATAGCAGCTGGTTGGCTCACAAATCCCTCCTTCTCACTCAGTGGATGGAGTCTGTAGTATTTAGTATTATATTGAAAAGTAGAGGTTAAGTGGAAGGTGACAGTTTATTCATTTTGATAATTTACAAATAAGTCTTAATTAGAGCCGCTATGACAGCTGCTATGCGTCTCTCCCTGCAGACATAAATGAGTGTGATGAAGAACTTGCTCCCTGTGCTCATCGCTGTGTGAATTCAGAGGGGTCCTTCACTTGTGCCTGCCACCCTGGCTTTGAGCTAGGAGCTGATGGAAAACATTGTTACAGTAAGTAGCAACCATGACAGCCTTGGAAGTCAGTGAGGTTTTACAAGTATCAAGTGAGAGGAATAATTGAAAGAACAACACTGAAAATCTTGGCCAAGAAGAAGTTTCTAAACATGTTGCCTGATGGGGTAGTGTGAAGATGGGGACTGACATGTGTAACCTGCTTCATTCTATTGTTGAGGAAAGAACCAGATACAAAATAGTCTGCACAATGATTCACAGGATGGTCAATCTTCTGACTTGAAAATCTTGGATTCATGACTTAGATGCTTTGTGAAGTTCTGTTTTCTTGTATCACCTTGGTTAAACACTAAAGATTCCACCATAATACCCAAAGAAGAGGAAATAGCATGGATGAAGGAAACTTAAGAGGAAAGAAAAGCTGTAGGCTGTAACTGCATGCCCAAAACATAAAATGCTCCTTTGTCTGCTGTCAGTACTGGCTTCTTTTGCCCTTGACATTCATCACATCTCTTCAAATGTTTCGTTCTATTTCACATGCTCACTGCCTAGCCAAGCGCTCATCCACTGTGTCTCCCAGCCATACCTAATTCCCCATCTCAGCTCAATTGCTAGTTTAATATACCTGTTGTTAGAGATGTATTTAAAATGTTGGCCTATGGAGTTATCAGTTACAGTTGCTATGTGTAGATGCTTCCTATCCAATCCCTTTCCCCACAAAGAAGCACACTGTCTGCTTTCCTAAGCTCTGAGTGTCTGGTTCCAACCCACCTCCATCCTCCCCACTTTAATGCTATCCTCCTTTTCCAAACAGCAGCAGGTTTCACTTTCTCTTATAAATTTATTCACCATCTCTCCCCATTTTAGTTACCTCTCTTGACTTTTATAGCATAAAACCACTCGATGCAAACTGCTGTGCAAGCTCACAAGTGTCCCCAGATCTCCCGTAGAGTTGTAAGAAGAGATGTCAACCCCATTAATACAAAGGAGTCTGGTCCTGTTGCTGCCAAAGCCATTTCATTTGTGTGTTTGGGGGTTGTTACCTCTAAAAAGATATCAATCAAGAGATTGGCTCTCATAGTAATCCCCTTCTTGTCTGAATCATCATTCTTACTGCCTTCTAAATTAACATTACTAACATTTCCTATCTTAAAAATACCCTCAAATGAGTTCACATCCACTAAATTTCTATGAAAACATTTTTGTTAGCCAAAATAAGCATTCCCTCTCTCTGACCTCGTATTTCCTCATCACCCATGCTAACAGATCTCCGTCTCTGACCCTCCATGCACTCTTTCATCTCTGTCCTTTCATGTTTGCAGATAAAGTTTAACCCCCCCTGGTTTGATCAGGCTTTCAGAGTCATTCCTCAGTTGGTTACTGTGTTGGATAATTTGGGTCAACTTGACACAAGCCAGGCTAACTGGGGAGAGGGAATTTCAGCTGAGAAAATGACTTTATCAGATTAGCCTGTAGGCAAGGCTGTGAGCCATTTTCTTGATTAACGACTGATGAGGAAGGGTCAAACCAGGAGTTTGCAAGCAGGCTGTGTTAGCCATGGAGGCTAAGCCAGTGAGCAGTGTTCCTCCATGGCCTCTGCTTCAGTTCCTGCCTCCAGGTTCCTTCCCTGCTTCAGTTCCTGCCTTAGCTTTACTCCATGTTGGATTATGATTAATTGGCATATCCAGGTTGTTTTTGGCTGTGCTGTTTATCACAGCAATAGAAACCAAACCATGACAATTACTTTCACGTTTCTGAAGTGCTCTCTTCCCTCCTACACTGTCCTGGTTTCTCATCTTCATCTCTGCTCTAGCTCAGTACCAAATCTGTGCTTCCAGTTCCTCTACTTCTAATGACTTCCCTTAACTGTGTGCTCAGTGGCCTAACTTACATGAGTGACAGCCACTGTACTCTGGTGGAATCTCTTTCTCAAAATGCTCTTTGCACTCTTTCACATTCGCTGCTAATGCCAAAATGCTCATAGCAAAAGTCACTAAGTCATAGGGCTGCGACTTGAACAGCCTTCCAATTCTGCATAAACAAGCCCTTCACCCACTATTTCCATGCACCGTGTGTATTTTTATTGATGTGAGACAAAGAACATAGAGTGATAGACAAGTGAGCATGTTTACATTCTTCCTGGGCTTCTTCATGAAGAGACACCATTAAAAGTCAGGAAATTCACTCTTCTCTGCATAGAATTCTGTTTCATGATTGTTGATGTATCGTTCCATCTGTCCACTCATTCTACTGTGTTCATAGTGCAGTTTCTGCACAGTGGTGTTTGCCTTTTAAAGAGCAAAGTAAATAAGACGAGAGGGAAACTGACTACTAATTAAGAAAGAACTTCTGAGGTTGGGACCTTTCTGAATGCCTGCAGGAATCCCCTTTCAGGAAGAGAAAATGTGGATGCAATTTTTTTATTAATATTTGGTATTCAAATATAGCCATACTCTTAGGGGTAAGCATATTTTAAAATATGCAAGTGAATTTGCAAATGGACTAGCAAGTTCTCAGGCATCATGAAAGAAGGGATCATTATTAATAATGGTTTATGACTTATGGGCTTTCTTTAGAATTTACTCAGGAAAGCAATTTGCCTTAGAGTTGACCGTATTAGGTGAAAGTGCGTTTTTACATTTACTTTCCTGATGGGAATATTTAACTAAGTTCTCTCTACGATAATCCCCAGACCCCAATATTTACTACTGACAGGCAAATCTTTCTCAGTGAAAATCTGTGTTCTGAGGTGTCTCCAAACCCATAGGCAGAAGAAATCTTTTCAGAGCATCATGATATTTAGCCATGAATCTAGCACCTCTATGAAATGAGTATATTGTAGGACAGTTGTCCAAGAAAAGGTTTTATGGTTATCTAATTTCTTTAGAGAAAATCTTGAAATATTATGTAATAGAACCACTCAGTCCTTACAGTGTGCCGTGAATTCATCCTCACTGTCATGTGATTCGAATTTGGGAACTTTCACTCATTTCACCATTAGATGAAACTTTCATCAAAAGCATTCTCAACATTGTGTTATTAGAGACATATACTTTATGTATTGTATCTATATGAGAAGAAACAGATCCTGTTTAAGTATAATTTTTAAGAAATTATGTTACACATATGTGTGTGTGTGTGTGTGTGTGTGTGTGTGTGTGTGTGTGTGTGTGTGTGTGTGTGCAGCCACAGCAATTGTGTGGAGATCAGAGTACAACTTTCAGGAGTCTGATTTTTCTTTCTGACATGTGGATCTTAGTAATCAACTCAGGTTTTTAGGCCTGGCTGACTCTCCTTTACCACTGAACCATATCCATGGCCCCTGAGTGATTTTTAATATACTATGAAAGTAGCTCATTGTAAATCATTCAGGTCAAGAACCCAAAACATTAGCTGACTTCTCGTGGCCAGTTGTAGATCTGAGGTTGTTTGTCTTTTGTTTTGAGTCATCACAGTCCTAGCCAGCCTCAAACTTTCTATATATCCTGGAATTCATGAATACTACTCTTGGCTCTGCCTCCCAAGTGTTGCTATTATAGCATTACACAGAGTTCAAACCATTTTCATCCTATATGTTTTAATGAGATTATTATAATATTAGATATATATGACTTAAAAAACCACCAGCAGACAGCACCACAGGTACCTAGCAAGGATGGGGAAAGTATACACAGAACTCTTCAAACAGATTCTTCCCTGTGTTTTTCCTTAAAAGTTGATGAGTGTTGGAGAAATGATTATAGTTTCCAATGACCTAAAAACAGTCTTCTCCAGGAATCCAAACTCTTCATGTCCACAGGGGATAGGCAGTGATGGGCATGTAAAGCTGGTGGCATAGAAGGAAATGAGACTTGTAAGGTCAGTGCTGAGGTGGAGCTCACATTCGTGAATAAGAGGCCAGCTTTTCCTTGTCTCTGACACCGGTTGCCAAAATGAACCAGAGCTTTGCCCATATCTAGAGCCACTGATTCATTTAACTTTTCAGGTTTGTTTACTCTATTGTATGAGTGTTTACCTGAAAATCTGTATGTGTATCATGAGTGTGTTCCATGCCCAAGGAAGCAGAGGAAAGCAGTGGATCCCTGGAACTGAAGATGTAGATGGTGGTGAATTCATATAGACGAGATAAAAACAAAAGTCATCCAAGACATCTCCATGATCATATCCCATGATGCTGCAGGCTGCTTGCTGGTAACTGAAAACGTAAACTTGGCAATGCTCCCAAATCTAACATCGTCATCGATGTACTGACACAGCACCAAAGTGGAAGACTCCACACTTGTTCTTATGTGGTAGATTGTAATAAAAACAGGGAGTGTGCACGAAAACTGTTGTGTAATATTACCTTCAGGCTGCCTGTCTAAGAAAAGTAGGAACCACAAATGAGTCTGATGTTGAGAAATGGATCTCATATAGAAATATCTATAGCTCTTTATATATATATATATATATATATATATATATATATATGTGTGTGTGTGTGTGTGTATGTGTGTGTGTGTGTGTGTGCGTGCGCGCGCGCGCGCGCGCGCGCGAGCGAGCGTGCACGTGCACACACACACATACACACCCTAAATCTGAAAGAAAAATCAAAATCTAAAACTCTCTGGATCAGGTAAAGGAAACTGAAGTTTTTATACTTCAAAGACAATCCAGGAGAAGGAAATAGAACAGTAAGAAGAACGACTTTAGGGGAAGCTGAGCTGGCTGGTTTGGAATTCAGCTAAGAAGCTAGTCTGGACAGGAAAGAGTGAAAAAGTGGAGTAGAATGAAGCTCCAAGATACACAGAGAGAAGTGTCACATCATGCAGACCTCATACCACTCAGAGGTGCTTGGATTTTATCCCAGATGTGATGTGAAGGTACAAAGTCTTTTACAAAGACTTGTGGGGTATTCTTTTCATTTTAAAATCACTACAGGGCTGGAGAATGGCTCAGGAAGTAAAGTGCTTGCCATGGAAAAATGAAGACCTCAATTTAAATATCTGGAAACCAAGTAAAAAGCTGGATGTGGCTGTGCACGTCTGTAATTCCAATGATGGACAGACACCTGAGGCTCCCTGGGCCTCACTGGCCAGTGTGTCTTGCCAGATTAGTGGCTCCAGACTCAATGAGAAAGCCTGTTTCAGAAAACAATGTAGAGGGCAATTAAAGATGCTATCCAAGGTCAATCTCTGGCCTGCACACATGCTTACACGCACACCTGTACACAGACAGACAGACAGACAGACACACACACACACACACACACACACACACACACACACACACACACTACACTGACAGTTCTATAGGGAACATATAGTGAGTCATGTGAAAGTAAAGTTAGTCCTAAGATAAGCAAGCCATGGTGGTGGGTTGAACTCAGGGAGTACACTGGAGATTGCTAAGACAGGTTTGGGTGTACTGTTCAAGTGTTGCTCAGAGTGTGTGAGGAAAAGAAGATCAAGAATAACTCAAGGTCTCAAGCCTCACCAATCAGGAGAATACTAATGAATTTTATGAAAGTGTGGGGCCTAAGGGAAAACACAGCCAGGAGACAGGGAGTGAATTCAAAAGTCACCAGTTCTATCTTTGGTGTGTCAAGTTTGGTGACCCATGTGGAAACACATGTTGGAAGTTTCTACCCATTTTCTAAATAGAAAAAAATTAATCTAGATATTAATAAAGGTCAAGGTTAGGGGAATTATGTTTAAGCTGTGAGTAAGAATGAGTTCATATGGAAATGGGGCAATGGAGTAATAAAAAGAAAACTCTGCCTGGGGACCAGAGTCAAGAAGGAATGATATCAAATATCCAGGAGAGATTAGGGAAGCCTAGAGAGCAGGCAGAGGGAACAGGGAACAAGAATCGGGAAGAAGGTGAGACCTATGGGCAAGCATGTTTTTGCAAGTTAACAGGCAATAAAATGAACTTTTCTTTAATACTACCAGCGGCAACATGTGTAGTTTTATGAAACCCTTGTAACCAGGATGAAGTAACTTAGTCACTCTAGAAAACACTTTGGAGTTATATTTGGTTGTCCCCTATTCCTACCCATGACTGGCATCCGAAAGTTACTGATCTGCTCTACATCCCTGGAATTAGAGTGCTGGATAAGTATGGTATACACTGCAGGAACTTTCATTGAGCAAAATGCCTTTGAGATCCAGGCAAGTTACTTCTTCCTTGAGGAGCTGGCTTTTCTTCAGTGAGGGCTATTTTGCTGAATGGACATATCACAACTGGTTTATTATTTATCCATCTAATAAAATTTTAGTTATTTTTGGATTTGGGGGCACTTTATGAAAAGAGATGTTATGAATGTTTATAAATTTAAATTTAAACTGTTAAATTATTTTTGCCTTGTGGTTGGTACTGTATAGAAGTCATCTCTGGTCAGAAAACTCACCCATTTATGAGCTCTATTACTTGAGACAAAGTGTTTTTATTGTTGTTTCTGAACCTCATATTATTAATCTGTTATGAAAATTTTAACATTACTTTTAAATCTATTTATACAGTTTAGGAATTAGATAAAGACACATAGTATGTTTTCTAATATTTATTTTACATCCTGGCTTCAGTTTCCCCTCCCTCCTGTCTTCGTAGTCCCTCCCCACAACCTCCCCTCAGCCACACCCCAATCCACTCCTCCTCTATTTCTATTCAGAAAAGGGCAGACCTCCCATGGGTATCAACAAAACATGGGACATCAAGTTGCAGTAAAACTAAACACCCCCAACCTCTTGTGTTAAGGGTGGGCAAGGAGACCCAGTATGAGAAATAGGGTGCCAAAAGCCAGTAAAAGAGTCAGAGACAGCCCCTGCTCCCACTGTTAGGAGTCCCACAAGAGGACCAAGCTACACAACTGTCACATATATACAGAGGGCCTAGGTCAGTCCCATGCATGCTCCCTGGTTGTTGATTCATTCTCTGTGAGCCCCCATGAACTCAGCTTAGTTGATTCTGTGGGTTTTCTTGTGGTGTCCTTGACCCCTCTGGATCCTACCATCTGGAAACTAATGGGGATTGTCCTGATGGATTAGAAGATAACAACGATGGTTTAAATACCTCTTTACATGGCTGACAGGGACAAACATGAAAAGCACTTCAGGTCTGTGTCATGTGTTCATATGCATAAAAAACACTTTGCCCTTCAGTCCTTTATGCATTCTGGTTTTCTCAGTCTTCAGCCCAGAGAGAGATCTCTTCTTTCAACAGTCAATTGATTAGCATAATCTCCATTTATTTCACCAGTCTTTGGGAATGTAATTTTGAATATTTGCTGTGAGCTGCTAAAGCAAACAAGGCACAGTGAGGTGAGAGTGACAGGGACCTGGAGTGCAGCTTGGGGACATACAGGCTGCTGTGTGCTGCAGCAGGAGGCTGTGTGGTTGAGCACACTCTTGGAGACTACAGGGACCCCACCCAGTGTCAAGGATGAAACGTGCTCCCAAGGAGTGCCACAGTCCCAGGTACATTTATCCTGTTCTCTTTCATGTTCTTCTTCCAAAGGACTCGGGCATTAAGACCAAAGGATCATCAATCCCTACGGGAGTCTTTGCCCTGAAGGAGATGGGAATGTGGGGTGGGCTGGGGGAAAGGTGAGGGGGGGGGGGAGGGGGGAGAACAAGGGAATCTGTGGCTGATATGTAAAATTAAATTAAATTATAAAATTAAAATAAATAAATAAATAAATGGGAAAAATGAACAAAATGGGCATATATGAGAACAAAAAGTTGACATGGTCTTGGTTTAAGTGCATAGTAGTAAAAATATAAGATATAGTTGATAAAATATGAGCAATAATTAATAATCTGTAATGTCAAAAATGTTGGAAGCTTAATGACAATGCTTGACACTGGATGATGGATCATTTATTGAAAAATAAATTTTTATTTCTCATAAAAAAAAGACCAAAGGAAAGAAGCTGATATGGGCACAGTCAATGAGATCAGAGTGCCCACACAAAGAGTTACAGAAATGATTAAAAAAAAAACAAAACAGTGGCCAGAGCCTTGACATTTTATACTTTAAACCCCGAGTCAAGTATTCTATTACTTCTTGTGTCTTAATTTATAAAATCAGAGGCTACAACGTCTGCATGCTCAGGCCAGTCAACATTCATATGCTGAGTCTGATGTTCACCAATATGTCCAAATTACTAGCATATGCCAGGGATGGTGACATGTTTCCAAATTAACAGTATGCTAATATGATAAGTGTGTTTTATATGCATCAAAGCTGGTTAGCACTCTCTCGAGATGCAACTTACAGATGATCAGCCAGTACATTGGTTCAGTATCACTTAAGCCCCAAGTTACTCTTAACAGTAGTTTTATGAACCCACGGGCACTGAAAAGAACAATCATTGGTTTTAAATACACACACACACACACACACACACACACACACACACACACACTTTAGATCCCCTAAAGTAAAAATGTTTTTTAAAGTATTTAGTAACCACTGATGGGCTCATTATTGCCTTTCTTCTCCTTTTATTACCTGACTTATCATTTCTTCTCATCACTTAGTAGTTCAATACAGTTTAGGCATGTATAATGCTCATGCTATGCCTTAGAATTTTACTTTTCTATCTGTAAAGTGGTGATGTATTTCCAATAGAGTGTGTCATCCTCTCAAAAGAGAAAGCATGTGCATTGTTAACATATATTCCATTTTCTCTATTGTTATGCTAATAACCCTCTTTTGCTTGTTTTGGAAAGGAATTGAATTAGAAATTGTAAATATCTGTGAAAAGAACAATGGGGGTTGTTCTCATCACTGTGAACCTGCAATTGGTGGACCCCATTGTTCCTGTGACCATGGACATCAGCTCGACACAGATGAGAAGACATGCATAGGTAATGTTTGTAAATGCTATCTTCATTCAGAGTTTCTCGGGCTCATTCAGCACTTACATGTTAATACACATTGCTACAGTCTGAGCCACAACCCTCAGAATGAAGAGAGCTGCAGTAAACTGTGCCTCTGACCACTGATACATAGCAAAGACATCATAATACTTGGATATTTACCTTGAAATTAAGGAGATTGAAATTTGTTTAATGAGATATATGGGCTATTAACTCCATGTGAATAAAAATTATTGTTTTGTTTCAGGAAAATATCCTAAGGTCTATCTAACCTACTAAATTTATATGTTTACAATAGATACAACTGTGGGTCCCAAGTCTTCCTACCTCAAGCAGAAATGAAACCAGTTCCTTGGTTTTCAGTTTGGTAATGAATTAGATGAATGTTCAACTGTCCTATGGCAGCTTTTAACAAAAGAAAAGTTTAAAAGATAATCATTCTTTGGACATCCCAGGTCAAATGCATTTTTAATTATGTCTTATTTGTGTGCTTATGCATGAGTAGGTATACATGTGAGTCCTGGTGGCCACTAAGTCCAGAAGAGGGATTCATATCTCCTGGACTGAGAGTTTCTAGTGACTGTAAGCTGCCTGATATGGGTAATATGAAGATAACTTGGGTCCACTGCAAGAGCAATACATCTTCTTAACCACGGAGGCATTTCTTCAGCTCTAAACCCAGTTTTGATGGATGGCTTTAAGAACATATTACTAGAATTTCCATCATTAGTTTCATTCATTTATTATTTGTAATGGTTATCATTTCTAACCTTTTCAACAATGAGAAAAATATCCCAACTCAGCCTTCCCTCATAAAGGAATGCTGAATGAAATCTCCCAGTGTTTCTCCGCTAAGCAAGGGAGCCAGTACGAAGTGGCACTACTGTGCTCTGCTTCTGAAACATTCCAAGCCCCCAGATAGTGGTGTCTTCATTCTAAAATAGAAACACTGCACTTTTCTCTTGATGACATGTGTTTTCTCTCTTTAAAGCGATAATATGGGTGCTAGAAAACCTCACTTTCTCTGCACGCTCTTCGGTGTGGTGGGAGACAGTCTAAAGCAATAATGGAGAAGTGATGTAAGCACTGGGTTTGGTCATTTGCTTTTGTACTTTATGAGAGAATGATCTCACGGAATTTAAGTATTCTGACCTTGCAAAACTATTGAAGCCCAAACGAAGCCATTGCATACGCGTCTTGATCCAGTAGTGCCTTCCACACTGCTAGGAGTCTGCGGCGCCCAGCATATCAGAACCAACTGTTTTCCTCGTGTCTCTTGCAATGAAAAGTTTGCTACATCTTCTGTCTCATTAACACTTAAATTTATAAAAGAAATGAATGGTTCTCTTCCTCTCTCTCTCCTTTCTTCCTTCTTTCTTTTCCCTCCTCATTTTACTTTTCATGAGTACTAAATAAAAAGAAAACTGAAAAGTTATATCTTTTCTTTATAATTTTATAAATGTATTTATTCTTATATTCTTTTAAACCTTGATGTCTTTAGTCTTTGAAAAGTACAACTCAGGAAACCTTTTTTATTTACAGCTAGAAAAAATATAGCAGCTGCTAAGGTCAGAATGCAGAAAATTGCATATTGATAAGATCTCAGCAGTCAACAAGGCAATGTTACACTGCTTATGGTTCATTTTGTTTCATTTTTTCAATAATAAAAATGCTTATTTCTGAAGACTAGATTTCACTAGGGCAAAAGTCATGACTTACTTAGACCATGAGATCACCCTTCTTGTTGCCTGTTGCTTTGTAAAACCAGCCATGAGTTCTATCATATGTTAGTTACTATGAGGTATTTTCTAAAGGTGGGAATGTACAAGAAAAGATGCAAACAATCCAGCTAGCAGGCGAGTGGTCAGCCTCTCCGAAGGGCGGAAGCCTCGTGCTGAAACCTAGAGAAAGGGTAAAATGTCTTTGGAATGACAGTTGTCTGATCCCAGGGAGGAATTCCAAGTTAATCAAACAGCTAGACACTAGGAAGGATCTGTAAGTTTTCTTCAGCGACTGAACAGAGGCTGGAGTTTTTCGCTCTCATGCTTTTCAGAGCTGAGTGTTTAGGAATTTCACCTCAGTACCTTGAGTCTTCCAGTTTGGGGAGTTAGATTTTTCTGTTCAGGTGAGTGGTGCATTCTCTCTCTGTAGTTGTGTTGTGTTCTGCACAGCAGCCAAAAGCCGTAAAGTGTGAATAAAAGAGGAACATAGACAAGCAAACGATTTCATTAAGGCTGTGAAAAGAAATAAAGAAATATAGAAAGCAGCTGGTATAAAGGTTTAAGTGACAGTGTTTTCTAGAAAAGACGTGAATGAGGGCTAACCCTGTGAAGTCTATAAGTGTGAAAACCTGAATCCTGGTCCCTAGTATCTACATAAAAGGCTGGACCTGTAATCCCAGAACTTGGAGATGGAGACAAGAGAATACCCTTGACCAGCTGACCCAGTGACTAAGAGACAGTTTCTCAAAACATAAAGTGGAGAGAGCATTGAGGAAGACCCATGATACATGGGCACTACACACACACACACACACACACACACACACACACACACACACACACATGTAAATTATACCATAGAAAAGGTAAGTTTCTGTTGAGCTTTTGAACTGAAGTCAGTGTGCAAGGTAAGAAATTTCCCTGGAGGAATGAAAATGGCAAAATAATCTGCCTTTTATATATTATATTATAACATAGAATAACTATCAGAACAAGGGAAATATTTTCAGATTATGTGATGCATCTAGCCCCTTGCTCGCTGAGACCTGTGAGGCCCTGTTGGTAAGAAGGCTTTTTTTTTAACCAAAAAGAAAAGAAAAATATCTAAAATTTTAAAAAAACACACACACACACACAAAGACTACTGTTTTAAATGAAATAAAAAAATGTTTTATCTTTTGTTTTTTATCTTCTGTGTTCACCTTGTTTAATCTAAAGGTCAGAGACAGGCTTAATATGACAAAAACTAATATCTGTAATCTTCTGAGTGGAGCACCTTGTGACATTTTGCAGGAGAAAGGATGCATTGTGCCCAAATGACCTTCATTTAGATAGTTTATGGTGACCCCTCACCTTGACTGGCTGATTGCATTTCCTTTCCTTCCTGTCTCTTGTCTTCATTTCTGTGAGTCTACTGACCCTTCCAAGGTTAATTGAGACATTGACCTCTTGGTACCTGTGGTCGCTCATATAGTCCTGGAGCAATAGGATTCTGTAAACTTAGCAGTGACAGCCACCCAATCTAACTGCTCAACACATAGAGGCTAGAACTGAGCCAGGGGCTAAAAGCCAAACCTTCATCATGTAATGCCAGGAGGCCCAGAGCAGAGGGAAGCAGAGTGAGTGTCTCCTGTACCCTTCCACTCTTATGCTCAGAATGACCCTTTAAAACTCAGGCCAACTAGATTGCTGTTTGGCTGAATGGTTTCATTGACAACTACTGGAGCTTTTTGATTTTCCCCAGGCCAGCTGAGTCTTAAGAACAAGCATTCAGGATTGTAGAATTCTCGAATGATAGTGCTATATACAGGACAGCTCACCTGGCAAGACATTCCAGGGGAATGATGTCACAGCTGTACCAAACCCCCATTCAATGCATCCTCAGCATGTTTGAGCAAACACTCTGAAATACTCCGTAATTCAATACACAATATTTGAAGGAAGTGCCTCCTCCTTCTCACAGACATGCAGTGCTCACTCCTCTCCCTGGTTGAGTGGGAGGGGAATGTTTACTTGGGAACACTCTTTGATCTAAGGTCTTGAGGAAGATGCACCTCATGAAGTCTGGGGCTGTCCTTTCTGCAGCTGTCAACTGTTATTAAATGGAATTCTTTGGATCTTCGCTCTCAATTCTGTCTTTTTCTTCCTCAAGTTCTGTTTATTCGGTCAGATTGCTTTTTAAACTGGAAAAAAAAACAGAGATCTCTTTTCCTATGCTTATAAATGCATTTAAAGATTATTTACATTCATTTAAATTAAGTAATAGGCATGAAAGGAATGCGCAAGAAAGTAGGTGTCATTATTTTGTGTAATAGTTTCTTCAGTGTCTGTACTATGTGGCCTGAGAGGTGGGAAACAGTTAATCAGTTGTAATTTAGAAATGAGGCCTCTCAGAGCTTCTGCAGTTTTGTTGAATTCTGCTTCCTGGAGTAACACAAATGTCCTTTGCCCTTCAGACTTTGATGAATGCGAGAGCGGAGATGCCTGCTGTGCTCAGCTCTGCATCAACTATTCAGGAGGCTACGTGTGCAGCTGTCAGGAAGGCTTTCAGATCAGTTTGGATGGTTGTGGATGTGATGGTAAATTCCTGAGCTCTCATGGAAAGACTGATGTGATGTGCATTCAGGGGGCAGGAGCTGGGAAGTGGGTGTCTTCCAAATTAAGGAAATGTGGAATTCTGTGAGTTTGTGCCATGTGACAGCATATGTACTTTGGTGGCCCTAACATTGAAGAACCTAAGATCTTCATTAATGAAATGAAGATAGCAAGAGGTTTAGGAAGTAAATTAAGTACTAGCCTGATGTTTGGCTTAGATAAGCACTCCACTAAAGGCAGCTCTGATTAGTATGATGTTCATTGGTCCATGTGCTTTTCACATGTATGTATACAGAGGAGAGATTCGGAGTGAGTAACACACTGCTGACGGAATCTTCTCTACCATGCTGGGCTACAATTACAGAGTTGGTTGTTGAAAATCATTTTCAAGACAAGAAATATGAAAGAACTACCATATACAGGAGCCCCCACTCCTCTGTATAGAATGGAAGGGTGAGGTCAACATGCCACACAATATTTCACATCCATCATTATTGCTGCAGTACTCACAATAACCAAGACACAGAACCAGCCTAGATTTCCATCAGCAGAAGAATGGCAGAAAATGTGGTACATACATCAACAGAATTTTATCCTTCCCAAGAAAGATAAAATCAGGCAATTTTCAGAAAAATGTATAGAATGAGGGGTCAGTTATATTAAGCAAAATAAAGCATATCCAAAAAGACAATTACTACATTTTCTTTCATATGCATAATCAAAATTTAAATCTGTTTGTGCCATGAAAGTAGTAAAGAGACAGAAAAGGGAAGGGAGAGATGATACGTGGGAGGGGTTAGACAGTGTGATGGGATACAGGAGAGATGGTAAGTGGGAGGGGCTAGAGAGTGTGATGGAATACAGGAGAGATGGTAAGTGGGAGGGGCTAGAGAGTGTTACAGGATACAAGTGACATAAAAGAAGAAGGGCAGACTATAGGGGAGGAAGGGATTAAAAATAAGGACAAAGGATAGGGTAGGGCAAGGAGGGAAGATAAGAATGAGAATAAAATTGAATGGCATATATGTATAAACATGCTATAGTATAATCAATTGCTTTGTATGTTTAAAAATAATTAAAAACAAAATTATCTTAAATATATAATTGATTTTTTCACTTTGTAATTATTATTATTATTATTATTATTAAAAACATACTTTCTTGAAATCTGTACAGAGGCCATAATATTACTATCTACTCCAGTATCAAGTCAAATATATGACATTAATGTCACAGAGAAAGTAGAGTTTCATTGCTTACAGAAACTGATCCTGAATTCTGATGGTAGCCAGGCTTTAAACTACTACAAGCCAGCCTTCAGTATAGATCAAAGAAAAACACACTGTGCTATCTATATACACAGTGGAGTATATTACCATTTATCATTTCCATCCAATTAACAGAGCCAACAAAAGCTGCATTTTATGCACCATCTGCTCCTAAGAGGTGTGAGCCAAGATATGATTGCATGGCACAAATGCACACACTTGCGCATATACACAGGGGTAAGGTGTGCACCATCTGAGGTGAAGCTGGAGTGTGGCTTCAGTCTGGGACTTTCAGTGTATCTAACACACTGACTGAATATAAAGTCAGACTCAGTCATAAATCTGGTAGTTACATGAGAGTTAGTACTCTTCTGTGCCAAAAGTTCTCTATAGACTCTGCATGGAATTATACAAAAAAAAACCAGTATCCACTCACATCCTTAAGCTGAGAAGTTAGTACATTTCTGCAGAATAAGGCACAGCTTGGATTCATTGAATTTAAGTTTTCTGTTCTTCACTCAAGCTACACGAAGAAGGCATCAGAAATCCCTGGTTTATGTGGCTAGTCTTCAGTAATCTTGCAAATGCATGAAAGCCTGTCACTAGGTATACCTGATATTGAGGGGTATACTTGCTTTCTGTGTGGCAGGATGCTGCTGCTGGTTAATGAAGGTCACATAGTGCCTCAAAGGGCAGATGCTGGTTAACTCTACTCTCCCTAGATGTAGATGAGTGCCTGGATGTCAGTGTGGACTGTGACCAGCTGTGCATCAACTCCGTGGGGACATATGACTGTGCCTGTGAAGAAGGCTACAGAATCGGAAGTGATGGAAGAACCTGTCTCGGTCAGTAGCCAAGGGATTGTGCTGGGTCTCCTAAATTTCTTTCATTTCCTCTTCTTCAGGGTGCTGGCGAGGGAAACCTCACAACCCTCACTGCCTCCCTCCTTTAGGTCTCTGTCTTTCTGTCTACCTTCTGTCCTTCTCTCCCTCTCTTTCTCTCTTCCTTCGCTCTTCTCTTTCCTTCTTTCTCATTCCTTCCCTCTGTCCTGATTCCCTCCATCCTCTTTTTTCTTCCTCTTCCTCCTCCTCCCTTTTTCTTTCTAGCTTTACTTTATTTCCTTTGTACTCTGTCTACTGTAATGCAGCCCATGCAGGCAGCATCTGGCTGCTGGTACCATGGGTCTCTGAAGAGCCTGCTCAGAGCTCTTTGCCCATCACTCATCCCTGCTTGGCTGTCTAGTTCAGACTCTCACTATCTGTCAATGCTTGGTTGCTTTTTCCTCCTTCTGTCTACAGTGTTGAAAGCCAGTCTCTTCCCCTCTGGTCTGAGCTTTAGATGATGAACAGCTAGAGGAGGAAGAAGAGGTGCTGGACATCCTGAGGTTTCCAGGCCATCTGGTTCAAAACCCACCTCAGCCGTTACCTTATCTTGATCCCTCTCTGATTGCTTCATATGAAGATGAAGACAATAATGAAGAAGACCAGGAAGGAGAAGAAGAGTCCCAACAGCTGACAGCCTTGCACACCTTGCACAGAGTGGGTGAGTGAAGGAATGATTTCATTGTTAATCTATCCTCATCATTAGATAACTCAGGCACATTGTCCAAGTAATTTCAAATGTTGAGAGAGGAGATCTAGCAGAAATATGGGACCAAAACCTTTACTATAAATTTATCATCTCTTGACTTCCATTTTTTATACAATAAAGGGATAATATGAAGGTATTTGTAGAAATGGGAGTATGGGGTGAAGAAGTATGTTGATGGTTCAGTGAGTAAGGGACTCGCTACTATGAATGACCTGAGTTCAATATCTAGGACCCACATGGTGGAAAAAGGTAACCCACTCCCAATAGTTATCTCCTCACCTCACCACATGTGCCATGGCATATGCATACATATATACACATGCACCTAAATAAATAAACAAATAAAAATAAAGCAAAACTAGCAGTAATATACTTGTATTATAATTAATTTATAAGACTATCTATAAATGCTTCTGCATAAAGGAAGAATATTTAAATGTTTCTTTATTAAATTTCTGCTGCTTTGGCTATTCAAAATCAGAATAAATGTAGTTGAGACCAACAAACATAGACCAGGTGAAATCGTTTGACCAAGGTTTGGAAAGAGAGAAATCTAGTTACATCTCTGCTGTCTTCTCTTCAATCATTTGCCAATCATGAGATGTGCCATGCAGTCCTACAGACAGCTGCTAAGAAAATGAGGTAGGTGCAGTGCTGAGCAGCGCAGTTGTGATGAACAAGCACAAAGTGGAAATCAACTCTGTACAGAGTAGCAAGGCCCCACATCTACCCATCTCCCCCACACCAAGATGAGGACAAAACATGAACCCATGTGTAAACAACTGAGTAAACGAATACCTCTATGCTTTCTCATAGCAGGATAATATCCATCAAGAAGAGAATGAAGAAGCAAATATATTGCATTTCAGTAAGAAATAGAATACTATACACACATAAAAGATATTTGTGCACACAGAGTGTAGAAGAATACTACAAACATTATGGTGACGAAACCTGTAGCTGTAAGGTTTCTCTGGTCTCACCCAGCCCCACGGTCCCACAGCTCCTTATAAAATAATCACTCAGAAGCTTAATATTATTTACAAACTGTATGGCCTATGGCAGGCCTCTTGCTAGCTAGCTCTTATATCTTAAATTAACCCATTTCTATTAATCTATGTTTTGCCACATGTTCCATGGCTTAACAGTGGTCTGCTGGCATGTTGTTCCAATGGGCAGCAGGCTGATGTTTCTCTTACCTCTGCCTTTCTTCCTTCTTGCCTACTGCTTAGATTTCCTGCCTGCCTGTAAGCTGCCTTGCCATAGGCCAATACAGCTTTATTTATCAACCAATCAGAGCAACACATATTCACAACATATAGAAAGACATCCCACAGCAGAAACATGACTACAAATGTGCTTACTTTACAATTCTATTTATGAAAAGTTCAGAAGAAATGTGTGGTGTCAGAAATTATGGTAGTGTTTTATTTATGAGACTAATAGCATTGACATTTTAGGTGACAGGTAATGTGCAATACCCCGATCTGGGTTTGTGGGCCTCTGGCAGGTGTATTTGAGATATGTGCACCTTTACACATGATAGTTAAGCTTCAATATGAATTTACTTTAAAATATATCCATAGAAAAGTCTAGAAAGGAAAGAATAACAATCCTGGACTATCTGTCCCTTCTGTGCTCTAGAATCAGGCATAGGCCTGGTTTATGTTTCTCCCCTATTGCCCTTTATGGAAGGGACAATAATCTAGTATTATAACTGACCAAAATAAAATCTACTCTGTGTTGCAAACTATCTCTTTGCTAAAGTCCTCTTCCAAATTTTCTTGGGAAAGATACCTGATCTGATTTCTTTGGGGAATTAAGAATTTTGCTTTATTTTTAGTTACATGTGTAGTTAGGAGCCAACTAAGTTGGTTTCCCATGACAGTCTGTTTAGATGGCACCTTTGGCCTGGACTGCAGCTTGAGCTGTGAGGATTGCATGAATGGAGGGAGGTGTCACGAAGGAAAAAGTGGGTGCTTCTGCCCAGAAGGCTGGACCGGCATTCTTTGCAATGAAAGCAACACCTTAAGAACTGGTGTGAACCAACAAGCTCCTTTGGGTGAGTTCTCCTCAAAAAAAGCACCCTACAATATACTGATTAACTGTCTACTGAGAGACAGCAATATATTTGTTGTAAATAATGAATGATGGTGAATGCTGGCATCTGTAAATTGAATATATGACAGAAAGGAAAGATTTCATATTCTCAGGGGAAGGTAATACTCCAAATCCTGCTAACCCACAAAGCAAATTAATAAACGTTCCTAATAAGGTCAGTCTGATAAAAACCCTGTGCTCAAATAAATCACCAGCACATGGCCAGCTATTCCCAATGGAAAAAGAAGGAAGGTTTGTGTTACAAAGTACAGTGAATTTGCTCAAAATTTTCAAAAATGAAATTGTTTAGCTGGGCTTGCTTCTGTTTTTTACCTCTCTTCCCCCTTTTGAAAATCATATTAACATAGCCAATGGTGATAGTTTCATCTTTTTATATAAATCTCTCAAGAGAAACTATCAAAAATTTAAATATGATACCATCCAAATATCATTTCATTTGTGTTTTAAATGAAGACAGCTTTTAGGAGTTAAAACTTCCATGTGATAAAATACATTGAGGGTTTTTTTTCCTCTTTTTAACTTTCTCATATACTTAAAAATATGTGTCTTCATGGTTATCTGGAAGATGGCTGAGCAGATTTTTCCTTTTAGCTCCATGCATGCATGCAAGGAAAAAAGAGCAGAGATATGTTCTACTGCATGTCACAGGCATAGGACCCAGGTCCCGACACAGTGACATCTTTTGGTTAGCATGACTCATTCAGGTGAGCAGGCTGTTCCCCATGAGTCCCTGTGATCATGTTCTCTGCTGCTCTGACCCTTTGAAGCAGCTCACTGTCTGTACGTAATATATACCTAGTCACTGGGAACCTTCCAGAATGAGGTTACTATAAAATCCTCTTATATTTTTTTAGTCTTTATCATAGTCTTTGCCAATTGGCTATTTGTAGGAAGTTAAATCACTGGCTACTTCATTTTCTGCATTTTCTTAGTTCTGTGGCTGTTGTTCCACTAGGAACTCTGAAGATCTATTTCTGCCTGTCATGTAAACCTTCACGTGATGGCCTCTGCAAGCCTTGGTCTTTCTAGTAGATGTGAAGCACTCTATCTTACTGTATTGACATTCTTTCTTGGAGAGTGTACTCCTTGGTCAGGTACAATTAAGTCTTATTTATTGTGAGTTACTCTACATGGGAGTGCCAACCACATCAGTACAGACAGAACAAATGTTGGTGGAGACTCTCAATTATATTGACCCATAAGATCACATACTCCATAATATAAAATGTATATAATGTCATCATATGACTATTACAATATAGAGATTTACCATACAAGCCCATTGATATTCCTGTGTGGTTTGAACACGTGGTCCTTGATGTGGTAGCATGGGAAATAAAACTAGATAATCCACTTCTGAAGCATCAGAGGAAAGCGTTGCTGATACGAATCTCACATTGAGAGATTAAAGTGAGCCAGGAAATATAGGGACAAAATGTCCATGTCTTCATACCTGGAAAACTTTGCAGATGCCCTGAGTATTCACAGAGCCTTTCAGAAAGCAGAGGCTAAGAAGGAAGACAGAACAATCCAAATCAACCCAAGGTTTCAACTGATTCCTTAATCAAAAGGGAGTGGGGATATTCTTTAAAATCCATATAGATTACTTATTTTAAAAATTATTGGCGTTTTAAATGCACCCCAGGAAATTAAAAATAAAATTGAGTAGAAATCAGAAAAATGGGGCTCCCAACTGAGATGACCCTAACCCTAACTCTAACCCTCCCCCACTTTGTAGATGACTATCTCAGTATCTTCTTTGGTCTACTATGAAAATATCTACTTAGACTTCTCAGGAACTTGTTCAGTTAAATCAACAAATGATTTAAGTATCAGTGTGTATTACTCAATTTTAATATCAGGGTTTTTCAGAACTGTTGGAGCCCACTAGGTTTCCTAGTGGCTGTACCCAGCAGGACTGCTTAAGAGGATGATTGGACCACAGGCCTGGGTGCCAGGTGTTTGTGAGCGTCTACAGTTGACTATAACTAGCAAGGGTCTTTTGCTCCACCCCTTGGCATTGTTATAAATAGCCCTTTGGAATAAAGCTCTGGGCCGGTGGATAAGGATCCAGGCCCACCTGAGGCTATCCTGTGTTTTCTCTTTGTTTCTCTCCCCTCTTCATTTCTACCTAAGTCTCTTATTCCTCATTCCTCAAGAGTCCCTAGGATAAATAAATGTGTGGGCTGGTCCCCTACACAGAACCACATCTCATTTAGAGAAATCAGTTGAAATGCTGAAATCAGTGAACATTGATTATCTAGGGGAAAGAGAAGAGTAACTCTCATAGGCATGGATTACTCCATGGACAGAAAGCTTGTGATGCCTTCCAAGTCCTCTGGCTCCAGATTAGGACATGCTCCTGCTAACAGTTTCTCCTCTAAGATCTTTATTCTACATTTTGCTAATAATTTATCTTAAAAATCCTTTATTTATTATATTCTACTTTGTGGGATGGGGCCAGAGAACCTGATTTATCAGCTATGTAAATAATATATCATAGCCCAGCTACTATGTAAGCCACTAAGGATTCTTTATCTTCATTTTTTAAAACTGTCCCTTCTATAGAATTTGGAAATTTTTTTCTCTTTTTTAACTTGTATTTCCCTCTTTCCCTCCTACTCACTCTTTTACGGCAGTCTATGGCTTGCAATTAAGAAAAAAAAAATGGGTAAGCCCAGTTGGTAATGCATTTACCTAACACTCACAAGGCTGTGAGTTCCAATACTAACATTGCATAAACCAAAAATTTTGGAGCATATCTGTAATCCCAGGATGTAAGAGGTAGAGGAAGGGGGATTAGAAGTTTAAAGTCATTGTGAGTTCAAGGGCAATCTTAAGTACATTAGACCTTGTCTCAATGAAAAAGAGAAGGAAGGAAGAGAAGGAGGGAAAGAAAGATCAATAAGCACATCAAGAAAATAAAAGAGGAATATGAAGCCAGTAGGAGGTGACATCCTAAATATAGCTTTAGAATAAAACTTATGGTAAAATATCCACAAAAATAGCTAATACAATTATCTCAAGAGTTATGTGTATCCACATTAAAGAGAGTCACAATTTCCTCAGCCTACATTTCTGGATAGTTGGTACTTCTGAAAAAATGAACACACCAGAGAATATTGTTATTTGCTTAATTTCATCAAAATCTGAGAATGTAAAACACCTTGGGAGCCCCCAAGAGAACTCTTAGCTGCATTCATTGATGGTTTTAAAATATGACATTTTTTCCCTCTGAGTTTTCTCCACATTTTTCAGAGTAAAAGATACAGTTTGTTTCTCATTAAAGTTGGTTACAGTTCTTCAGCAAATGTGTCTGGGTAGTGTTGAAACCAGAAGGGTTAGAGTTTAAGGAGTAAGGTCAGTTTTGCATTTGAACCTTGTTAGCGTCTCCTTAAGTCATTATTTTTCTAACCAGATGTATCCTCTGGAATTCCCCTGGGGTGATTAAATCATAGAAACTAGTACTAGACCAGAGTTTCACCCTGGGTCTGCAAGGTACTAAGAATTTTAATGACGTGGTAGCCATCCTAATAGAAAGACCACGTCTCCTCCGATCTCTCCTTCTGGCTTCCATTGTGATGGGCAGGGTGTTCTTTTACACACTCACCTTTCTTAATTTACTCACAGCTTGTTCTGAGGATGCCAAAAGAAGGGAGTGCAGGGGCATCTGCAATTGTCAGAACGGAGGCACCTGTGACCCTCAGACTGGACAGTGCCAATGCCCCCCAGGGGTCTATGGGAAAATTTGTGAAGAAGGTAAGAATGCCCGGTCAGTAAGATGAGCCACTGTTAATTTGGGCATGGGGGTGGGGTAGGGGTTTGACAGAAATGAAGACTTCAAAGACTGTGTCTATATGGACAAGAATATAGTTGCTTTGGCCATGGCAAGCATAACAGAACAAAATCAGAGACCATTAATGTGGTTGTTTGAAAGAGAATGAACCTCATAGGCTTAGGTATTCAAATGCTTGCTCCCTAGTTGATGAACTATTTAGGAAGGAGTAGAAGGTGTGACTTGTTGGAGGAGATATGTCACTGGGGGTGGGTTTTGAGGTTTCAAAAGTCCATGCTAGGTCCAGTATCACTCTCTCTCTCTGCCTTCATCTAGAGGATAAGATGTAAGCTTTCAGTTACTGCTACAGCACCTTGTCTGCTGACTATCACCCTACTCCCCTCCATGATGATCATGAACTTAACCTCTGAAACTGTAAGCAAGCCCCCAGTTAAATGTCTTTTTTTATAAGTTGCTATGGTCATGGTGTCTCTTCATAGCAATAGAACAGTAACAAAGATACTTGGGTAGCTGTGGTGCAAGCCAGGATAAAGCCTGATATGAGAAAAGAATTTTGTTTTCTTCTCAAGAAAAAGTTGGGTTTGTGGATGTAGATCCAGAAGAAGGACCTGGGAAGAGCTTATTCTTTCTGAGAAAAAAAAAAGAGAAGAGTAAGGCCCATGTGGCAAAAGTAGGAGGGAGATGAAATCAGAGAGCAAGAGAGGGGAAGAGAGAATGGGAGAAGAGAAATTACGGTTCACAAAATGCCAGCGATAACCGTGCCTAGATTCTTCATAGGAACCAATGTAAAGGCCACATTTCCTCCACTGGTTTGACAGAGCTCAGTTGCTGAAGGCAGAAAGGTAATTAACATGGTATTACCCAGAGTTTGCTAGAATCCATTGGGAAGTTCATTAGGTTCCCACAGTCCATGGGAACATGGAAATCAAATTTGCTTTCCATTCTGGAGTATAGGAAGGCTCCTGATAGCCATCCAAATTCTTATCACCCTGAGAAATATTTGTTTATCTTTTAAAAAATACACTAAATGGTTGCAATGAGGTCTACCAGGAATGACAACCCCGGTACAGAAGAAAAAAACAAAACAAAACAAACAAACAAACCACACACACACACAAAAAAACCCTGGTCTTGCCCTATGAAAGTTGTGACCTGGTTTGACAAACATAGATTATAAAGGTTAATAGGTATTGCAAATTAAATACTGATGCATGGTTGGAAGTAAGACCATAGTAAGATTCAGATTTTGACTGAGAGAGACTTACAGAGAAGTCAACAAGAGAGATGAGGTGAAGCTGCATGAGGAAAGGGCATTCCTGAGCAAGGTGGGAAGGTATTTGGTGTGTTAAGGACCTCGGAGATAGCAGCAAAGACATGTGCAGAGCTAGTGGTGCAGCAGGAATTCTGCTGGTGTAGTGGCTGCAGTATAGTATAACTGTAATTAATGAGGCAATTGCACATAATTTATCGGGTAATCAAGGAGGTTTATTTCTGGGGTAACTTACAGCCAATAGGGGTTGGTTACAGGATCGGGAGAGATGAAGTACCATCTAGCAGAGAACTCTGGCTTGGTCTCCTATCCAGCTTCCAGAACCACAAGGTATTCAGAAGGGCTCAGCACATACACACCTCGAGTCTTAAGGGGCTCCCTCTCAGTCATGCTCCAGGGGTAGGTCATAGGCAGGTGTGGTAGTTATCTGCTGTCACTCTAGGGGCAGTGTTTCAAGGTCAAAGCTGAAACAGCTACCCACTACATCTCCCCCTTTTGTCTAAATAAGACAATTCTAACCTAATAAAAAATTATTTACAATAGGGATGATTACCAAATATTGTCCCGGAGGAATAAGGGATAATGACCTAGACAAGATGAAACTATACCAACAAGAACAGCACCAAACAAGAAACACATACTGAAATCCAGAGGAGTCTGGAACATAGGTAAATGGCACATTACAGAAATCCTTCCAAAAGATGTCCTACCTTGAAGAACCTGAATCTAATACTTAATAAGTTCTAGCTAAGATACAAGAAGATTGTAATTATAACTGTTAGTCTCCAATCCCATCAAAGACCCAAGAAGGAATATAATAATACCTGAAAAACAGGAGAAGGACACAAGCAACTTTCGGGAGTCTTGCAAGAGTAGACAGAGACAGCTGGCAGCCTGGACAGTCACCTAGATGTTCTCAGTATCATTGTTGCATTCAAATTGGATACAGACCTAGAGTATCTGTTGAACCATTCTCAGAAGCAGGTTTTTTGAAAGACTATCCTACACTGTCTTGGCAGAGTTCAAGAGTCACTTTTCCTTGTGTCTTGCTTGTACCAAAGGGACAGTATTTGTACTGTCAAAAGTTGAGGCAAGGGCATTTCTTTGCCCAATAGGCCATTTTGTGTGTGTGTGTGTGTGTGTGTGTGTGTGTGTGTGTGTGTGTGTATGCCAAGAAGAAGACAAACTTCCGAATGGAAATGTCTCAGAAGCCCAACATTCTCTCAGGAACAATCGTGTCTCACTTCAACAGAATTCCAAGTTATCAAAATATTAAAATGCTATATTCTCTAGGTCTATGAAGTGTTTGAAGACTACTTATCCATCTGACATATGTTCTGTAAGTCTGAAGAACCTAAATAACCTAGCTATATAAATGAGTGACTATAGCTCAGTAAGTTTTCTCTACTAAAATAACTTAAGGACTAAGGCTAATAACACGATAAACAGTCTGTAAGCAGATGTATCATATAAGGACAATGACCTAAGGATTGTAACAATACACAAAATAGCTTAAACAGAGGTAGGCATGTATATATAGTATAATATGCAATATGACAATAATCCTAAACATATATCAACATACAAAATATCCTAAACAGAGGCAGAACATACATACAGTATGACAAATATAATTTTATATCTGTATCAAGATACAAAATATTTCAAACAGGAGTAGAAATATATGTACATTACAACAAATATAGTTCTGTATTTGTATCAATATATAATTTATCTTAAATAGGAATATAAAAATAGTTTGCATTTGTATCAATATACAATAATCTCTATCAGTTCAAATTATCTAAGACTGATATTTTACTAAATTAGTTGACTAGTAAATACAATAATCTACATTAATATCATATACCTATCCATTCTCCTTTTTCTTTTCTAAAAAAGAATACTGAGTCTGAATTTTATGGTTCAACCTCCAATGCTACAACCATCCATCTATAACCCTGAGAAAAATGAAACATTTGGGAGAGGGGTGTCATTCTCTTATAGTTACTTCTTGCTGTTTAGGAGGCAATGGTATCTCTGTGGGGTGCTGTAAGAGAGCTTAGATTGTTAGGTCTCAATAGAGCTATCCATAAAGTATGCAACTAGTCTCAGAAATGGATAAGATTGTCTGATTTTCTGGCTAAAAGTGTAGTGTGATGGACCATCTCATTTTGGAACTGTCCTGAAGAGTTTTCAGTCTGAAGCTGATCATGAGTAATGTTCTTAGGTACCATGGCATCATTCTGGACTGGGTAGAGTTGTTGTTGTGGGGCCCCATCTTCCTTCTGGAGACTTCAGAAATTGATATTGGAGAATACTTATTTTTTACTGTGGAAAACTTGAGCATTATTAATATCAAAGTGGAAAGTTGGGTTTTAAAGATAACATGACACATAAAAAGGTATTCTGAGAAATCAAGAATAAGCATGGAGAGAAATAGAATCTTGGTGACAATGGTCCCTTTTTATTGATTTCCTTCTGTTCCACACCAGACAGCTCTTCTGATATGAGACAGAATGTCTTAAATTTTTTCTTTTAGCAATATTCTTGGGTTTAGAGAAGGAGGAAGCCGACTTCCAAATCCAAAGCCAGCTTGATATATAAATTGAATTGGAACCATAACTTTTCTAGAGTTAAAGAGATACAGATGTTAGGCAGTAAATTTTACCCTATGTTGATTGGTACCAATAGATTCTTATCTTCTGTTGTAGATATTTGGATATCCAAGGCCTTCTGTTTTCTGGAAGATGAGTATTTCTATTATCCTATAAAGACAAAAAACAAAACCCTGCCCCAACCCTTGTTTGTTAAGTTTTTCTTACAACTTGCAGAGATGTCACATCTCTGGATGAACTTTTACTTCTCCTCATCTAGGGGTTTCTCTTGTTCAAATCGAATTTTTATTAATTATTGGTATCCATAGCTTTTCTTCTCCTGTGGAAACAAAAGAAAAGCCCTTCCCCAATGTAGGATGTATCCTGGTTTCCATTCTGAGGTCAACGCATTTTTAAAATAAACCAGTTGGTTTAGCTCAGAAGTTTTGTCTGTTGTCCAATGTCTCTCCGCAGCTGTTTTTGCTTTCTCATCAGCATTGAGAAAATGCAAGGTTAATAAAGTACTATGCAATCTATTTCTAGGAGTCATTGTTACCTGTTGCTGTTTATTTAGCATCTCCTTTAAAGTTCGAGTTGATCTTTCTATGACTGCTTGGCCTGTGGGATTGTGTGGTATACCTGTAACATGCTTTATATTGTAATAGGCAAAAAAAAAAACCAGAAAAAAAAAAGTGTCTCATTTTACTGGAGACATATGCTGGGGCATTATCTGTCAGGTATTCCCATGATGGCCATAACTTCTAATAGGTAACAGAATCAGCCTTTTCAGAACTCATAGGAGTTGCCCACTGAAATTCTGAGTAGGTGTCAATAGTATGGTGTACATACTTTAATCTTCCAAATTCTGCTAAATGAAACGCATCCATCTGTCAAATTTCATTTCTTTGTATACCTTTTGGATTGCTTCCTGCAGGTAATGGAGTTTGGTTATAGAAGGAACAAGTAGGACATTTTTTTACAGTTTCCTTGGCTTGTTGCCAAGTGATAGAGAAATCCTTCTTCAAATTTTTGCTATTTACATGGTGTTTCTTATGAAATTCTGAGACTTCCAGCATGTTACCTATTAGTAACTGAACAATTTCATTGTTACCTTGTGCTAGAGGTCCTGGCAGACCCATATGGGATCGAATGTGAGTTAGATAAGGGATACTTCCTAGTCCTGATTATTTTTTGTAACTGAATAAATAACAGGGTTAATTCTGACTCATCAGGGATAAATTCTTCAGTCTTAATATGTAATGCCACTCTTTCAGCATACTGGGAATCAGTAACTATGTTAAGAGGTTCCAAAAAATCCATTAATACCAACAGAATAGCATACAATTCCAATTTTGAACTGAATTATAAGGACTTTGAATGACTTTCCTTAAATTTTCTTATTTGCAACCTGCTTTTCCTTGATTATTTGCATCTGTATAAAATATACAGGCTCCAGATATGGGTTTTTCTCTTACAATGCAAGGGAAGGTAGAATCCAATCAGCTCTCTTTATGATTTGAATTCTATCACTTTTGGGATATTTGCTATTAATCTCTCCCCAAAAATTACTACAAGCTCTTTGCCAAGGTTCACTTTCTGCCTATAATTTGTCAATGTCATCCTTAGTTAAAAATACTACAATTTCTGCTGAGTCTGTTCTTGCTAATTGACAAACTTTCAATTTTTCTTTTAAAATCAAGTCAGAGATCTTTTTCACATAAGTTTTTAATTTTTTACTCTGTTTATTTGGTATAAATATCCATTCCAATATAATATCTTCCCTCTGCATTAAAATTCCTGTAGGAGAATGCTTAGAGGGTAAAATAACCAAAATGCAATCAAGCTTTGGATCCAAACGATCCACATGTGCATCCTGTATTTTCTTTTCCACTAAAGCCAGTTCTCTCTCAGCTTCAGTTGATAATTCTCTTGGACTATTTAAGTCCTTGTCACCTTCTAAGGTTTTGAACAAATTACTCAGTTCATCATTTTTTACCCCACCAACAGTTCATGGGAACTGTTGTAGGTGGGAAATGTCTCCGAATGAGCTTTGAAAGTCATTAAGAGTCCATAATTGATCACTCCTAATTTGCTCCTTTTGGGGTCTATTTTTCTGTAGACCTATCTTATATCCTAAATAATTGATAAAATCTCTTCTATGTATCTTTTCAGGAGCAATTTGTAATCCCCAATGAGGCAAAATTTTCTTTACTTCTTCAAACATTTTTTTCTAAGCTATCTGTGTTTGAATCAGCTAGTAAAATATCATCCATGTAATTATAGATTCAGGAAATTGTTTACATATTACTTCCAATGGCTGTTGTACAAAATATTGGCACAGGGTTGGGTGATTTAACATTCCCTGTGGGAGAACCCTCCATTGGTATCTCTTAACCGGCTAAGAATTATTATAAGTAGGCACAGTGAAGGCAAATCTTTCTCTGGCTTTTTCTTGTAAGGATATTGAGAAGAAGCAGTCTTTTAGATCAACAACTATAAGAGGCTATCCTTTAGTTAGCAAAGTAGGCAAAGGAATTCTAGATTGTAGAGAGCCCATTAGCTGAATTACCTTCTTAATTGTTCTTAGGTCTTTTACCATTCTCCATTTACCAGATTTTTCTTTTTAATAACAAAAACAGAAGAATTCCAATGGCTGGTAGATTCTTCAATGTGTTGAGCATTTAACTGCTCTTGACCCAGCTGTTCTAAAGCTTGTAGCTTCTATTTTGTCAAAGGCCATTGTCCAACCCAGACAGGTTTTTCAGTTAGTCATTTTAAAGGTAGGGCTGTTGGCACTTCTGAGAGTTCAACAGCAGTTGTGCTCCGTTTTGTACTACCCACTGCAGTATAGTATAGAGCTTTTAGTTTGTAGCACTGACAAGTCACAGCAGGATTTCAAGCAGAGGATGCAGACTCATGCGTGTGCATCTGCAAAAACACCAAAACAAAACACTCGTTCCTCTCCATGTAACCAGAATGACAACATTGTCCCTGTGTGCGTGCATGCCTGTGTGTGTGTGTGTGTGTGTGTGTGTGTGTGTGTGTGTGTGTGTGTGTATGTGTGTGTGTGTATTGCAGGTACACATTGTGCAGGTATGTGTGGACACCAGAAGTCAACCTCCAGTGTCATTCCTCAGGATGCTATGCACCTTGGTTTGTTTAGATGGGGTCTTGGTGTTTGTTTTGGTCTGTTTTTTAGAAAGGGTTTCACTATGTAGACTTGGCTAGAATTCATTACGTAGACCAGGCTGGGTCAAACATCCAAAGATCTGCTTCTGGTCGGTGAACTCAAGTTCTCTCATTTATACCACAAGCACTTTACCAGTTGAGTTATTGTCTCACACTTGGACTTCCTTAAGCTGTGTGTGTGTGTGTGTGTGTGTGTTTGTATATATATTATATATTATTATATAATATATTATATAATTATATTAATATAACTATCTTATATTAATAACTAAAAGCCAGAGATGGTGGATGACTAAAACAAAAGTGTCTTTCAGACAAGCAAGGCAACTGTGCATATGAACTCACAGAAATTGAGACAGCATGTACTTGACCTGCATAAGCTCTGATAATCCCAGCATGGAAAGAGGTGGTCATGAAGCCCCACCCCTAGCTAAGGAGCTTTAGGCAATTGATAACTTCTGGGATAATCCTTGTTCTTTAAAAGTGTGGCCCCTAGTAGGTCTACCACAATTCAGCAGAAGATCCCATATCTAAGAATCCATGAGTATCACAAATTAGACTTGATGTGTTTAAAAGAAAGGCAAGAAGATACCAAGTTGCATATATAAGGGAGGTATGGTGATTTGAGAAGAGTAGCAAGAGAAGGTGTGAATATAATCAAAATACATTGTAAGAAATTTTCAAAGTACTATTAAAAAGATTTATTTTTAAAGTTTCATATATTTATACAATGCATATTGATCGTATCTACCTTCTACTTCACTCCAACTCTCTCTGGTACATCTCACCCTCCATTCCTCCCAAGCTTCATGTCTTCCTATGGATACATGTAGTGCTGCCCATATGTGCATGTGGTCCTCTGCTGGGACGTGAACAACCTACCATTGGCTAGCTCCCTAAAGAGGAGTGACTTTCCTTCCCCAAACCCATCAACTGCCTATAACTTTTCAGATGGGGTGGATTCTCAGATTTTGTATTTTATAAACAAAGGTTGTAGCAATTTCTGCATGTGAGCTAATATTTACTTCTTTTCTGTACCCTGCAGGATGCCTGAAAGGGTTCTTTGGAAAGAACTGCAAAAGAAAATGTCACTGTGCCCACAATGACCATTGCCACAGGATATATGGTGCCTGCATATGTGACCTAGGGCGCTACGGAAGATTCTGTCATCTCAGTAAGTCACAGCCCACAGCCGTGATTTCTCCCTGTGTGAAGGACAGTGGCTTAGGATAGTGCAGGGCTAGAAACAGAGTATCATTTCTGTTATTGGCCCTGAGTTGTAGCAATATGAAATAATAACCTTTGAATATTTTATCTGATAGTATCAGATGTTTGAGCACAAAAATTGAATCAATAAATCTGGTCAAAAAGTTTGGGAAGATCATTTTTCAGCAACAAATATTGACATTATTAGGATTTGAATAACAGGCTCACATATTTAAATTCACTTGCAACTGTAAGGAGTAAAGACTTAAGAGAAACCTAGCAAACAAGTGGTGGTGATGGTGATGGTGGTGGTGGTAGTAACTGTGGTGATGGAGGGGATGGTGGTGGTGGTGGTTGTAGAAGTGGTGGTGGTGATAATGGTGATGGTGGTGGTAATAATGGTTAACATTTTGAATGACACAATCTTTAGGAAGTGTGCACACATCCTAGTTCTTCTAGGTTTACTTATGAATGTCATTTGACTAGTCCCTAGGACCTCAAGTCCTACAATTTATCAATGTTTTTCTAGCCACACCAAGTGCCACAAACTGAGTACCTGAAAACATAAACCCATTGTCTGATGTTTCTGGAAGCTGGGAGCCCAGTTTGAAGGTGTCAGTGGTTTTCTGGTCCCTCTGATGATGTTCAGGCCTCTTCCTGCCATAGGAAATTTCTTCTATCATCATACAGCCCTTCATTGGTGCTTTCACAACATGCAGGTCTCTGTACAAATCCCTCCATCTGTAAGCTCATTATGTGTATTGAATTAGAAACGTACATATCCCAATACAGCCTCATCTTAACACATTATAGCCTTGATGTACTCTAAGTAAAGTCATAATTTTAGGTCCTGAGAATCAGGACTTCAAAATACAACTGTTGGATATTCTATCTCCATGCCTGATACTTGATTGCCCACAGAGATCTGTTCCGCTTTTTCTTTTTATCCAAACTTGTTTCCAAGCAAATATTCTGGAATAAACAGAATAGCCTAGAACAAGATAGACCCTAGTCTTGGAGAGTCTGATGTAGCAGGAGTCTTAAAAGTTCTTACTAATAAAATCAAACCTGGAGCCAGGTATTGGGGTGAACACTGGATGATCAGAGAAACAGAATGAGCCACAGCTAACCTCACCTGCCAACTTCTCAGCTGATCTTGTTTCCTCAGACTGGAGGCCTCTGAGTCCTCATCCAGAATGGGTCTCAGCTAAACTGCTGCTAGAAGCCTGAAAGCTTAACCAGCCAAATGCTTAACCAGGCCAAATGCTTCTAGTTCCTGGTCTTCACGCCTTATATATCTTTCTGCCTTCTACCATCACTCCCTGGGATTAAAGGCGTGTGTCACCATGCCTGGCTGTTTCCAATGTGGCCTTGAACTCACAGAGATCCCAGATGGATTTCTGCCTCTGGAATGCTAGGATTAAAGGCATGAGTGCCAACATTTTCTATCCTAAGTATCTAGTGGCTTTTCTGTTCTCTGACCCCAGATAAGTTTATTAGGGTACACAATATTTTGGGGAACACAATACCACCACAGTCTGATGCTCTCTATGGAACATGGAGGTCATGAAAACGATCACTTGTTATCAGAACTGGAGCCGTTATTGAAGAGTCCACATGGCTCTCTTGATTGTCTGACTTTAAAGATTATTCACACTGTCCCTGGCAACCAGAACTGGGGTTTGCTTTGAGCCATCATAACCACCACATAGAATGAACTCTACTAATGTCACTTCCGGTCCCCCAGGGAAGCAACACAACTCAATGTATTTTCTGCAGGCATCATGCCACAGCAAAGACCTTCAGGGCACACCAAACAATTACTTTGAGCCCAGGAGCACCTTAAAGCACATTTCATTTGAGAAGTCTCTGGAGGATTGATAACTGGGAAACAAGAGATATGTTTTGGAAAGGGAAGTGAGCTGTTCTAAGAACTCAGCTGAGAGAGTGGGAAAGAGGAAAAGAGAGAAAGCATGAACTGTGGTATGCTATCCTAAACACAAGGGCAGGAGGTTTGCAAGTTAGAATTTCAGCCCTGATTGCATCATGTCTAAAACTCAATGGCCTGGGGAAAATAAAGAAGACAGGACAAGCAGTACTTGCCACAGAAGTGGTCAAGATAATATCACTGTCACAATGGAAGCTTTGTGTAATCTGTGCGATGTAAAATTATTTCTGATTACCATATAATGAGAGGGAGTAAGGACAATGGCCAACCTTCACATAAGTGCTTGTCCATCATCTCCAAGCTGCAGCAGGATGATGAGGGGCCTGGCAGCCAAAGCAGTCCTTGGAGAATATTAAGTCCAGGCAGCAATAGAGCACATTTGAGAAGCAATCTCTCTCCCAGCGTCACTGCAGCCTTTTAAGTAATTCAGTCTTCACTGTTCATGTCCAGTTGCCAAAAAGCAAATGAATTGCCTGATTTGAAAGACATTTGTTGCCTCATTTTTCTTTGGCAGTCACGATGATCCCGTTATTCTACTTATAATCAGGCCCCAAAGAATGTCATGCTTATGCACTAACACTTTCAAATAAACAAAGCATGGTTTTCAGGTGACCAGTCTGCTTCACTCTGCTTGCAGGTTGTCCCAGGGGGACGTATGGAGCTGGCTGTTCTTTGGAATGTCAGTGTGTGGAGGAGAACACCCTGGAATGCAGTGCCAAAAATGGTAGTTGCACCTGCAAATCTGGTTACCAAGGCAACAGATGCCAGGAAGGTACAATCTGATGATGAATTTTTGTACTTCTCTGATAATAAATGATCAGCCTTTGTTCAGTGTTGGTCATTAATTAGATAATCTGCACCAGTTTCCTCCGAGATGGGAATGCTTTATTGATCCCCTGTTGTGGGTGAGGAAACTGAGAGAAGGGGGGCAATACAATTATTTAACTGTGTCTTCTTGGCCACTGCTCTTAACGGTCCCCATTCTAGCCAGAGCGAAGGAAAAAATGATCACACAGCTTAAAATATACCTAAAAACAATTGAAGATAGATAATATAGAGTCATCAACCAAGGACCTGCTGTCTTCCAGAATGAAAGACCATACCCTTTCATCTAAAAATCCATCATCCAAATAAATTTATTAACAGTTCCTTAACCATGGAGAGTTTAAATGTGGGTACCAGTACTGTCATTTCTCAACTATATAGATGTCACATAACTATTAGAGAAATCTTTAAACAGCAAGCTATGATTCCAATCATAAATAGTGCGTAGATATGGTGTGGTTGCATGTAAACACTGGGAAAATGGTGTTCCAGTGTGTCAGTAATGACATCCCTGGCTTGTAGACTCTCTGGGATGATGCTCATGTTTTGGTGTCTGGTCATTTTGTCACTGAACCCCATTCATGCCACTTCTTATGGATGCAGTTTGCAGCTTTCCTTGGAATTCTTTTTGTTGCCCTATACTACTTCTTATCTTCTGATCTACCACATTCACCCATTCCTCTTGTATTTAATATTGACTGATCATTCTCTGGCTAGAGTCTGGGTTTCATGTGGGCTATCTATGTTTTGTTTCCTCATATTTTCTCTCGCTCCTGCAATAAAGACCCTAGTCAGTAAATCTTTTCTTAAGTCAACACAAGTGTATGGGGATTCATGTTTATTGTCTACGTATTTTTATTAAGTAGTAGGTATTCTGTTTTAGGAAAAAAATTGTCACACCTGCTTTGCTCTTTCATAAAAACTGCACACATGACAAACAAAATGATCAGGACTAATGTAAGTCGTCACATCATTTGCAACCAGAAGAAGATACTGGGTTTGGATGGAAGACACCATAGTGTTGAGTCCACTCACAGAAGCCGGGGAATTGACACTTGTCTTAGAATCCCTTATGCACTGGTTTAGGAAAGTCTGTTCATCCTGTCCTGTGACTATAAACTTGTACCATGTGAGCAAGCCCAGCAGGCTGTTTCAGTGGCTGGATTGTGACTGCCTAAGTAGTGAGGAAAAGAATTTGAGGAAACACAACTCCAATCTCAAGCAAATGTGTTTACTATGACACAAGGGTGGGTCTCATGTCACTCTCTCAATCTCCGCCCTGATTTTAAGCCCTGTGTTAGCTTTCTGTTCGTGTCCTCACAGAGGTGTCGTGTTCTGGAAGTCAACGCACAAGGATATAATACCATGTACACACACCTGGGTAAATTTAATTTATTCTGACAACATTTCCTTAAAGCAGCTGCTGAGTATACTTTATTGGAAAAGGCTTCTGAGATTCCCACTGTGAAAGAAAATGAGTTGAAAGTGTATGTAAATAAGCAAAATAGAGAGGTCACTATAATCTCTAGAAAACATATTATTTTTCAATCAGATAACTTTGTCCAATTCTGCTAGTTTTGTCTAACCACAAAATGAAATTATGAATAAGACTGGAGCATGTGAATGGGCTCACCATGATTGGCAGCTGAAATTAAGGCAAAAAGAGCTCTTTAAGAGTTGTGCAAGATGGAAATCAGGCCTGTTGTTTTTCTCTGTGTGTCTAAAGCACTGGAGTAGTCCAGGGCCAGACACATCTTCAAGATTCTTACCTCCGGGCCTGTGTCTGAATTAAACATGAATAGTCAATTAAGGATTGTTTCAGTGGTACTGGGGAACAGAGCCCTGAACAGTTAACACCAACCTCATTAGTTTATCAGCAATGGCTTCTACAAACAGAAAAGCCACTTTCCTCCATTAACCTGTGATATAGAAGAGAAAACCACTTAAAACCTGTCTGTGTATCCCGGGTAAAAGTTTGTGTCCTGAATATTGCACACCCCAGCTACAGGCAGATTTCTCAATGAGGAGGACCTAGTGGTCCAGTGACCTCCATTAACACATTTTAGGAAGTCTGTGCAACTCCCATGCCACTACAAAAAAAATCAAATCTTGATTCAAATAGTTATGCGGCAGGCAGACTTGAAATTCAGAACCACTGTGGGTCTCCTAGAGCACAATACATGACTTGAGTGGCTCTTAATGGTCTAGCATCATGGAGTAATGTGAGCACTGGATTCCAAAACTGAAAGATGGAGGATTAAATTTCAGTTTTGCTGCTTACAGCTCGATGACACCAGATACACCACATCACCTCTATAATCCTCATTTAATATAGGATAAAGGTGTGATTGCTGTTTTTTTTTAAATGGAAATATGATCTAATTATATAAGGATATGGCTGCAGATCTTGTATAGACACCTCAGAGAATGTGGTAATTCTGCTATCAGAGACTCTGCCCAGCACAAAAGATACATCACAGTTGGGCATAGTGCATTGTAATTTCTACCACTGTCAAGTGTTTAAGGAAGTTTCACTGTTTTCTCTGTGTTCAGAGGATTATTTCTCCCAGGTTTTACTTGCAGGGGGTTGGATAATGGATCATATGTTGTCTATAAAGGTCCCATGTGCCAGTAGTATCTAGTGCTTGTCTTTTCCATCAATGGTTCAAAGGACATGCAACAGGACAGCACCCAGTTTCTCTTTAGCCACCTTAGACACTGTACATGCTCATAAAAGAATACAAACGGCAAGGTTCTGCCTTGACTAGGCTTAGAGAAGGAAGCAGTGATGAGGAAAGCAGACACGAAGCTCGCGTTTGGAGACAGCTTTTTACAAATTACGCCTCTGTTTCATGTTTGTTCTGTACAATTGCTTCCAAAGATGTATCAAAATGGCTTCCATTGCTACTGCCTGAAAAAAATACAACACACACACACACACACACACACACACACACACACACACACACACACACACACGTTTTCAGCAAAAGAAAAATAGAAAAGAAAAGATAAAAGGCAACTACTATATCTGTGTTTCCAAAGTGACAGACACATCATTGTGTTGATTTCTTCAGGGAATACTTTTGGAGGTGCTATAAATCTTCAAAGGCTAGTGAACATTTTTTTTTCTTTGCAAACCACAACACACACACACACACACACACACACACACACACACACACACACACACACACACACACATTTGCCAACCCACATAGGCAACAGGGAGAGTGGAATCTGGAGCCATCTTTCATTTTGTTTTTATTGTATAAGCCTGCCCTGATGGCCTCTGGGGACCGGAATGCCAGTTTTCCTGTGGACTCTGTGAAAATGGAGGTCATTGCAATGGAAACTCTGGAAACTATGACTGTGCTCCTGGTTACACAGGAAAATCCTGTGCCATGTGTAAGTAATAAACCCAGACAGGATGAAGAATAAAGTCAACAAATTGTTAGCTATATAAATGCTCTGTTTCCTGAGCTGCTGCTCAATATACTGGCTACAGGCTACCTGACTAATGGTTGTTGAAACAGGATTCCAGTATTTGGTAGCTTTAAAGGATCATCTATTGCTTTTCTTAATTCTGTGGGCTGACAGGGCTACTCTGGGTCACTGATGTCACTCAGAAAGCTCTTTCAACAGAGATGTCATTTGGTAACAGATTGGGCTTGATTGAACATCTCTGCTTTCAAACCTATCTGTTCCTATATGGCACACCTCAAGGTTTGCCCCAGCTCCAAGGCGCAGCAGTGTCAGGATGGCATTCCAAGAAGTCTCCAAAATCAGCAGGAGTGGACCAAAGCCTCGTCTCAGAAGACACAGCATCACTCCTCCCTCTTTCTGTTGGTTATGACACATCCCAAGGCAAGGCAGATTTGGTGAGGAAGACAAAGAGAGTCTACTCTCTGGAAGAGTAGCGAAACTTCCTTGCCAAAGACCTGCAAGTCAGGAGATGCAGTTGCTGCCATTGTGGAAACCAGGGTCACATATTCAGAGTTCTTTCAAAAGGCACTTTAAGGGATTCTAGACTAGAATTACCATTTTTGCAGCAATGGTAGCAGGTTGAAGAGAGCCAGAAAAAGAAAAATGATGAGCTAAATTGAAGCTCTTTGAGAAAGCCAATAGACCAACCACTGCCTGCCTTGTCTCCTGCAGGGGATGGCGTTCACAGAGCCATGTGCTAAGCCTACCTGCATTGTCTTCTCTGCTCTGCCCACAGTGAAGCCCAGTGGTCTGAGAGCATCTGTAAAGCTATGGGCTCGACATTATTTTGCATAATGTTTCCAATTGGCTTGTTAAGGTCAAGCATGAATCTGTTGGTTTTGACTGGCTATTGTTTCCTGAATGGGCCTAGTGATCTGAATTAGCATTCCATGCGTAGGACTTTGGACAAACCCACAGGTAACTGGAAGCAAACACCCTGAGGATAGTATTTAGCAGCAGGCTAATCATCTAATTATTTTGGGGAATACACTGATGCCCCCAAGGATAACCTTCAAACAAAAGTGACAGGACAAGGTCTTTGCTTGACAAGTTTCAGTTATAATGAGATAGTTTTTATTTTAAGACCGTCCTAAGACTGTTGGCAATCATTTCAATAGTGCAGAAGTTTGCCAGAGTAACAGTCAAACATCCTAACATACTTGTTTGCTTTAGGGAAAGGTGGGGGTGGACTTAAAGGTAAGAATTTACATATTCAAAAGGTAGCTACTTCTTATTTGCTGTTTCCACAGTGAAGTGACATTTCCCCTTGTCTAACTCAACCTTAATGGAATAATTGTTAAGCAGAGGGTAATAAAGTTTACACTCTTTCACTTGCCAGATGATATAAATAGATAGTTGAAAAAAACTGTTGAGAAAAGCAAGCTCTTTAGTCTTTTAAATACTAATTTTAATAGTTGTAAAACAATTCTTTAATGCTAGGATTTCCACCTCTAAAAAATGCTTCATAATGTCCCTAAGAAGTGTCTGATGGAGAGTAATATTGACTTAAATCTTATTAACTAGGTTATAATCCATATATTAAATTGAATAGACAAAAATATTGCATCACTCCCAAGAGCAGTTGGATTTTACACTGAGACACACAAAGACAAATTATACAGTCATTACAATAAAGAATGGAAGAGCCTACATGTGAGAACTCACAAAGACTATCAAAGAGTGCATAGCATTTTTAAAGGCTTATACTTAAAGAAAAACATACAGCATTTCTGTAAATGCTCGATATGGTGCTTGTGGAATTTTAAGACTGTGTTACTTTGCCTAATGAACTGTAAAACAGTTACAGGCTATCTGAAGTAAATGTGTTATAACAAGGATAGAGTGAAAGCTCATTTCTCTGTGTCCGTGTGTGTGATGCATTGTGTGAACATGTGTCTGTGGGTACTGATGTTCCTGTGTACTTTCATGTGGAGGGTGTCAGCAGCATTGCTCAGTTACCCTCCACTTTATTTTCTAAGGCAGAGTCCTCTCTGAGCCCATATCCCATCCCTTCAGCTGGGTTGCCTGGCCAGTAACCCCACTGCCAACATCACTGTAATTACAGATATGTGTGTACCAATTTGCTTGATTTAAAAGTAATAGTTCAAACATTTTCTTCTGTCAATACATGTTCTTTGACAATTTTGTACCTGTATAAAGCACATTCTGGTCATTCTTGTCCTCTCTTGGTCTTGTCTCCCTCCCTCTCGGCCATCACTTCTTCCCTATATTCATGGGTTTTCATTTTGTTTTCCATGGAGTTTAATTCGAGCCATCTGTATGATCATGGGTTTGAAACCGTCAACTAGAGACTGGCAGGCTCACCACTGGGTATACAAGTGAACGCTATGCCTTGCCTCACCCAGAACCTGTTAGTTGCCCAGAGTTCAAAAGGAAATAGGAGGGTCCTGTGAACTCCTTCTCATTCAAAGCTGATTGCTTTATGTGCCTGATATGTGTGGGTCTGGTATCAGTGCCCACAGCTGCTGACAGTTCATCGTTGTCATGGCCAAGTCACGCTTAGATGGCACCGTGCAGCTCTCTCCCTGTCTCTTAGTTATCCTGTTCTTCACACCCCTTTCGCAGTGTTCCCTGGGCACTAGTTGTATAGTCTGTATGACATATTTAGAGTGTGAGTTCTGGAGATTCAAACTAAACTATCTCCCAACGTACAATTTGAAAGATACTGGCCTAATATAAACCCCACTGATTGGAAAATATAAATACAAATATTTGGTAAATTTTTCTTTTTGAGGACTTTATTTCAGTGTAAGAAAATCCTCTGGACTGTGATGAGTTGATGTGTGTGTGTGTGTGTGTGTGTGTGTGTGTGTGTGTGTGTGTGTGTGTGTGTGTGGTGTTTGTGTGTATGTACAGAGGTTGTATGATTTATTTATTTTTAGTCTTATATCTAGACAGCATGTATGTAGAGGTAGGAATGACAGAGTCACAGCTATAGGCGTATATGAAAATGTCATAATAAAAACATAATAAAAGCAATAAGTATATGCTAAAAAATTTAAATGATTAAAAATACTTTTTGTGTCCATAAAAATAATAAAGCTACCTCTGTGAAGGAAGTTTAGCTTTGTGTCTGGCATGTCACTGAATAATCAAAGAAGTTATCCCTGATTTATAATTATCAGACCACTATTTCCAGAGCCAAAGCACAAAACAAAGATATACTGTCTGCTATGGGTTTGATTAACTCAATTATATAGCAGAGTTGTGACCACTCTGACCATGCCAGGGTTCATGATTTGGATGAATGTGTAGTACCTGGGGAGCTGACATTGAATACCACGGATGGAAAAGGATTAAACACTGTAAATATACTTATTTGTGTGTGTGACACCTGGTAGAAAGGCAGTGCTTGCCGACTGACACTGGCCATATCCACATGGTAGGACTATAGATGGTATGTTTCCCTCTTATCCAGTTGTAGATTTTCTGTTTACTGCTTTGTTTTCCTTCCATACTGGGTAGGGAAGTACACAGCATCATCTTTAACCAATCTTGGACTAAATATCTATGCATGGTAATTATGTATTCTTAAAGCAACATGTGGTTGCTTAGTAATTCTATTAGGACAAACTTTCCCCTCTAATCTTGCTGTAGTTTGTTCCTTGTAGTTGAGACCTCTTTCCCTTTTCATCCTGCTGTGTATGTTGAGTTTAATCCATCAATACCCTACCAAAAAAAGCAAAGACCTTACAAAGAAAAGCTAGTAATGTTGCCTCTGAATGGTTCATTTCCCCTACTGTAGAAATCCCATTTTCTGCCTCTTAATAATTTGGTTATTATATTTCAAATTTCTGTCATGTGTTTTTTTGAGGCAAAACACATCAGGTTTCTTCAATACTGAAAGGGAACGCCACAGAGAAAAAGAGGGGAGAGATGTGAGGATGAAGAGGCTCATCCCAAACGCATCCATGCTTTGAACATCATTTGATGAAGCTCCAGGAAAGTTATCTGGCCACTGGCTTAATCCTCCTTCCGTGGGAAGCTGGTAAATGTTTATTAACTGGATGAATGAAATAGTAGAGACCTGAGTTGTAAAGCCTGCAATGCTCCCACTGTGATGATTCTAAACACCAATGTGATGTCAAATGGCTCTTACAAATCTCTGGACCTTTGGCAACGGGCTGTTCCAAGCTGTAGCCATGAGGTCAGCACACTACAGGCTCACACCCATTATATTCTCAACAAGCCTTTTCTTTTGACAGGACTTTTTAGAGTAGTTTCTAAACACACAACCAGTTTGACCTTTTTGGTTGAAGTAATCAACAAATAGTTTTGGGCTGCTCTAAAACAAAAAAATAATAACAAAGAGGACAAAAGGTTTCGGGGGATGTAAGGATGTCTGGGTGGATGGGAGAAGTTCAGGAGAAATTAGGATGGATGAGATGAAAATACACTGTGAAATTCTTAAAGAATTAATGAGAACATTAAAAAACCAATTATTTAGATGAAATAATTCAAGATTCAAAAATGCAAAACAGAAAGTATTGCTTTATGTGTAAACAGCCTCTTTAGGCTTTTATTCTGGAACTCATATAGAATTTTAATTTAGAGTGATCTTTTGTTCCTATTAAAAAACTTCTGAGTTGTTTTACAACAACTTCTATCTCATTCACCCTAACCAGGGCTGGCATTTTGTTACACACCTTCTAAAATATCTTTATTAAAGAAAAAATATAGGCATTGAAAGTAGAAAGAAAAAAAGAGTGTGAAAGAAAACAAAACAACCAGATGACTAAAAACATTTTAGAACAATTCACCGTCTTGAGAATCAGCAAATGCAAAGATGTCAGATGCAACCAAATGCTTCTTCCTCCAAAGCGATTGTAGATCTCATTTTTTTAACGTTGCTGTAAAATAAATTGTATTTAAATAATACATTTCTCATCCCTCCCTGCAGTGAGATGCATTTCCCTTACCAATCTGGTTCTCAGCAGGTGGTCCAGCCTGATGAAGTATCAGCAAAATGTCAGCTCCCACAGAGAAGTGTGACAGAGGCAACACGAGCAGTGACAGGCCTTCAAAAGCTATTGTGCAAATTCAGCTTTCAAACAGGGGTGTGGTGGACGGCTGATGGGTACCCCATTGCCTCGCGTTCTTCTTCCTGTGCTCAGAAGGGACAAAGAGACACATTGCACCCCATGTAATGCCGTGACGTTCGTGGTGGTGGATCTGAACTTACATGGCTTGGGTTTCATACCCACATGCTGAAGAAGTTAATATTTACATTAGCTTTCACGTTTTTAAGTGTATGCCCTTTGAATGGGGGCCCTAGTCACTCCTCTATGCAATCACCTTTATAATGTCTGTGGATCAATTAAAATTAAAAAGTAATCGTCCTATCACTTTATAAACCTCCTCATTGACCTACTGATGCTGTATAAAATGAAGTTGAAACTCCAAGGCACTAAAACAAAGTCTGTTCTATTCCTTTCTTTTCTTACCACTGTGACCAAATGTTCAAAAACAGCAACTGGAGGGAGGAAGTGTTTAGTTTTGCGAGTCCCTCAAACTCTTCACAGTTCTGCTCTTGTTCAAAAGTCCAGAGTTCAAAGTCTCTTCAAACACCCAAGTCATACTTAGCTGTGAGCACCTGGTATAACATAGAAGCACAGAATAACTTTCCTGTTTAAAAAGAGAATGATAGGGATGTGGCAAGTTTTACCAAAAGAAATCTAAACTAGGCAAACCCATAAGGCCAGTTAGGCAGAGATTAAATCCTGCAATTTCATGTTGGTGTTTGGGGCACATGCTGTCTTGAAGGGAGTTGCAGCAGGCTTAGGCTATCCCTGTGTCATGAGCAGTGCACAGAGTTTCTCTTTTGGACTATTGCACTCAGCTTGTCTTTCTGACATTGAACATCCTATTGCAAGTTAGTCTTCACCCTCATATCATCACACTTTAACCTCTCTCATTTAACTTACTATATTTGTTTCATACATAGCTCACATACTTCAGTCATTCAATCCCCTCCTCCAAACACTGCGTGAATCTAAACATGATGTCATTCTTCATTGCTTTTCTTTCTAATACATATGTTCTCATTGGTGTGTGTGTGTGTGTGTGTGTGTGTGTGTGTGTGTGTGTGTGTGTGTGTGTGTGTTATGAGTAGACACATGCAAGGGTGTGTATCACACAACTTTCTTGAAGCTGGTTCTCTTCTGCCACCTTTTGGGATCCAGTGACATAACTCAGGTTAGGTTTATGTGAAATGCTTTTATCTTCTGAGCCATCTTGCTGGCCTCCAATATTTTTTATAGGTAGAATTCAAGGGATTCATCTTTCACCATAGGTAAACAAACCCAGTCAGGAGGTCCTTTCACTTCATATATTATGGATCTGTGTGCTATAATTAGTTGTCTGCTTGTCAATGGTGAGTACTAAGTCAATGGTAATTTACTTCCACATCCCCAGCTCTGGACATACCAGGGATGCTCAAGAAAGGCTTTCTAGCTTCAATTATACAATGTTCTTGACAACTCCGTAAAGAAGGTTGGGATTAAAGTTTCATAGAAATAGTCAATTGAGTGAAAGGAGACATGATAAACACAGAATTGATGGAACTAAGAAATAACCAGTGACTTGGACTGAATAAGCTCTACTGAATTCTGACACTCTTTGCAAAAAGAAGATGTAAAAGGAGAAAGATGGGTAGATTGATGGAACTAAGAAATAACCAGTGACTTGGACTGAATAAGCTCTACTGAATTCTGACACTCTTTGCAAAAAGAAGATGTAAAAGGAGAAAGATGGGTAGATATTCAACCCCACAGTCTCTGTTTAATTCTTTTTTTCCCTATTCCAATTCCAACAGTACTTTTTAAAGGATTAGATGATCAGCAGTATCAGATAGTAGCAAAGTTGTATTCTTGGTTTATTCCCAATTTTCCTCATTGATTTCCTTATATAGCGACCAACTAGAAAATAAATATATCATTCAATATGTATGTACTAAATAAGAACCCTGTGTTGTAAATCCAGGCCTCTGCAGTCAGTAGCAACATAGTAGTTGTTGGGTCTCAAACCCAAGCCAAAGGCTAACTGAGGTGCCTATTTAATATAGCAAAGTGGGCCTGGCTGCCAGGTCCTCCCAGCATCCCTCAGTCTCTACCTGTTAAAGGGCATGGTTGGCATACTCAGCCCCCTGCCCTTAACTCTCCAGCCAAGGTATATTCAAAGCACATGTCACCTGAGTCCCTGCTGTCCCCATCACCCATGAGGCTGTGATGTCCACCACTTCTCATGCACTTCTTTGGACAAATGTCTGCATTTGGTAGTGTTGCTAACCTCACTGTTTTAGTTTACTTTCTATCACTGTAGAAAAACACCACAACTGAGAGCACATAGGGGAAAGAAAGGGCTTGTTCCATCTCACTTCTCCCAGATCACAGTTGTCACTGAGGGAGGCCAGGAAAGGAACTCAGCAGGGCAGGAACCTGGAGGTAGGTCCTGAAGCAGGGGTAATGCGGACTGTGGGAGACAGCTCCCAGGATCAGCTCAGGGCAATAAAAGGAAATGCCTCAGAGTAGCGAGGGGGAGGAAACTTTTTTATCCGAGGGTAATTAGGAACGAATTTTAATCTATGACTGGTAAATAACACACATGCTTTCTGATATTAACTTCCTCTTTTACTTCACCTTAAAATTGTTCTCTCGCTCATCTGCATATCTTTTCTATACAGCGTCGTCTTCCTTGCCTCCACACAGTTACAAATCTCCACACAGTCACAGCTAAACACTTCATTTACAAAGCTCTCTCACCATGCAGCCTTTTACACAGTTCCTAGGCACAGCTCTTCTACTCACTCCCTCACACTTCTCTCGTGCTTCTTCTTCATCTCTCACGCAGCGCGCGCGCGCGCACACACACACACACACACACACACACACACACACACACACACACACACACACACACACCCCACTCACATTCTGCAGCAGCTCTCACATAGCTCTACACAGCCGTCTCTCTCCACACCAACGCTGCTGCTCCCTCACAGCCAAACTCGGGACAATGATAAGTTACATTTTCAGGGCCTACCCATTCTGAAAACACAAGATAAGTCATGTAGCTTCTCCTAGGCTAGTAATGTCACACTGACCCATGCACATAGCTCTAAGTTGGTGAGGGGTCCCAGACAGTAAACAATTGGCTGAACCTTGAACAGTCAGGGTACGTGCAGAACGGGAGCTACTGCAAGGATTATGTCTTTATGTAAACAGCCTGGCCTTGATTTAGCAATAGACAACACCTGGGAATTAGTATTTGTGTGTATTCTGTAGGGACAGTTTAGTCTGTTTTGGACTAGTTCTAAGGTCTTTGCAAAATGTGTAAAAGGCTGCCTTTGAGACTGAGAATACTGTTACTTTCCTGTGTCAGTAAAGAAGAGTGTTCTGGTAATATTTCTGTTCATCAGAATTATACAGTTTAAACAGAAATACACAGATAAATGTGTGCCCAGAGATGTAAAACACATTACAAAGGGCTGTGGAAAGCACCCCACAGCTGTTCTTAATAAGGAGGCATAACAGTGGCACCTGAGAAAGTTACAGACAGAAAACAACTGGTCTCCACAGCTAATGACCCCATGGTTTTGCCAGGTGGGGCTCCCCATCAGGGAGTTATATGTCTGGTGGGTCTGGTGGGTCAACTTGTCAAAAACTAGTTGTCACCTACTGTATACTCTCATGGCCCTCAGCACAGGGGCCATGAAGGAACATTGTTATTGACTTGTCCCCACATGGCTTGCTCAACCGACTTTCTTATACCACAAAATACTAGCTGCCCAGGTGCAGTACCACCCACAGTGGCCTCCTCAGCCTTCCTTCATCAATCATTAACCAAGAAAATGTCCCACTGACAAGATGATGGGGGTGTGTTCTCAATGCAGGTTCTCTTTTCCAGAAGACTCCAGCTTATGTCAAACAGACAAAAATCTAACCAGAACACTTGACTTACGAATGAGGAAACCAAATCTAGGAAAAATTAAGAAACATATCTAAAATTGAGTAATTTATAATCCATTACCAGATAATAAGTAAAGGAGATGGCAATCCACATGTTTATTCAGAAAAATAGTGTTTAATATTATAGCCATATACTGACAATCAAGAAAAGATAAAGAAATTTTGTTCCATGGAGAGGATTTCATAGAATAACCTGCAAATGAAAGAAGTTAGACTCTTCTGTTTTGAGCCTCACGTTTGTACATTGCAAAAAGATTGACTGGCGCAGCTGGGAGTGTCACAGGGTTGCCAGTTATCACAATAGCCCATGCTCCATTTAATGATGGATGAATGATGCTTTTTGTTTGTCTGTCTGCAACATGTTCCACAGCCTGAGCTGCTGACTACCACACAATGCAATGACAGGTCTCAGTGGGACTCTGAGGTCAGCCAGTCCAACCAGACTCAACCTCGTGCCAGATCGTCTCCTTGGGCAGCCAATTGTAAATGCTGTACTTCATCTAGTGTAAATAACAACCTGAGTTGCCTCTACCTTCTGCAGATGCTTGATGTTCAAGTCCTCTTTGTTTTCACAGGGCTTCCCAATCCTAACTGTGCTTAAAATTCTCTGTCTGTTGGTAAGTATAGCTGGCTAGCTGCCTCCACTAATCCACGATTATTCCTGAATTGAGTATCTGGCAGAGCACAAAACAAATGCTTTTTTCCACAAAATGAGCCATCCAGAAGTTTTACTCTCCAATACACACACCATTTGCAGGAATCTGGGCACAAAGATTATATTCTCCATAGAGATTATGAACTATGCAGCTTGTAATTTTTATTTACTTAAGACTGGTTATTTCTCTTACCTGACATGCATTTATTCTTCAACTATAATGTCCTACTATGAAAATACAAGGACTAGTTTGACATATAAAATTCTTTTCTAAAAAATGTATTGTTTATCCCACTGCACCTAAATATTGTTCCTTTTATTTTACTTTTTAAAAGAAAAGCAATTTAAAAGGTTCCTAAGAGCATAGATTATGCTTGGAATTTTGTTCAGTTCACTGAAGGTTAATGACATGTCAGGTCATAATGCTCATTAAGCTTTAGTCTTATCCTCCAATGAGATTTCTTTTACATACCACTTATTAAGTGCTATTTGGAATACTAAATAAGGTTAGACACCATCTTACCCTCTAGGAATTCATAGACAATTTAGTGGTTAAGAAATGTATGTAAAGCACTTAATTATATGAGAGAGAGAGAGAGAGAGAGAGAGAGAGAGAGAGAGAGAGAGAGAGAGAGAGAGAGAAAGGAAGAAAATATTATGGATGCTCGATTGCTGCTTTGATTCATCCCTCTGGGGTAGCATCTTGAAGGCTTCCTTGAAGAGGTAGTATACCAGCTAAACTTTAAATGCTGGATATAGAATTTGTAGGTTAGTCAGGTATGAACTTCATCTCAGGTAGCGCTCCTAATAGCAGAAGCCCAATGGTGTGAAATGATATAGTTGTGTAGAGAGTAACTGGATTTGGGTTGGGATGTGATGAAAGATGAAAGAAAAGGGAAAAGTGGAATAGTGATCAGTTGGCAAAATGGCAAGATGCTACATTAGTCAGTTTAAAATTTGGTTTTATATTGGAAATAATAAGCAAAATTGAAGGATTTTTGTTATTTGTGAGTGTGTGTGGTGGGGGTACATGCTGGTGGAGGGTTATATGATGTACATATTCCTTCAAGTATGCATACTCACATGCTTACAGAAGCCAGGGGTCAATTGGGTGTCTTTCTCAGTTGATCAACACCTTAATTTTTGAGACAAGGTTTCTCATTGAACCAGGAGCTCTACAATTGCCAAGACTTTCTGGTAAGTAAATTCCAGAAACCTGCCTGTCAATGCCTCCCAAAGTCGCTGAGGTGACAGATACTTGTAGTTCCATGCCTGACTTTTGGAACGGGTGCTGGGGATCTGAACTCAGACCCTCATGCTCATGAGAAGTGCAGTGGCTGAGCCATCATCTCTCCATCCAGAGAATCTGTTTGGAGATGGCTTAAATATGAGTTTGGCTGTTGTGCAGCACAGTATTTTACATATGTTTTGTCATTGTCCCTATTTCCCTATAATTCTGAATATTTACCCAGAGAGACTAAAAGACTTTTATAGTCATCATTAGTTTTCATTGCATATAATCATTACTATTACCATGGTAAAATTATTGAGCATTAACTTAAAAGAATAGCTCTGCCTTATCAAACTTAATTTTTTAAACTGATTTAAAGCTTATTTTCTCATCTGTTCCACCTGAAGCTCAGCTGTGGGGAAGACAGAAATGCTGTGCTTCCTCTCTCTGTGTCCATGCTACTCTTACCTTCTACCCTGGAAAGAAAACCACAATATGGTTAGCACCCATCCAGTAGGAAACATACTCCTTCCTTGTGCAGTTGCTGGAAGCATCACCCTATAGTCTCTCATGTTCAAACACAGATCTGATATAAGCTTACAAATCACCCAGTTTTCTGAAGGTGCGCATGGAGCTCTGAGAGGGTTTGCTTGAGCTGGTTTCAGGTTCGAGGAACTACTCCATGGAAATGGAGGAGAGAATGATCCTTACTCCAACTCCAAAGATACAACTTAGCACAGTAGTATCTGGATTGCAGCTCCAATCAAGACTGCCAGCTCCTTTTCCAGGACATTGTACTGGGGATTTCTGGTTCATTAAGTAAGTGCTTAATTTGACCTATTCCTCTAATGTATAAAATGAAACCAATAAAGGACCGCCCCTCATATCATATAATCAGAGTCTGATGAATACTAGCTAGGTTAAAATATGTTATACCCTTAGAAAGGCACCTGACACATAGTATGTACTCAAAAAATTATAAATTCTAAAACAAATACCCAAAAAGCTAAGAATGACAAAAGTAGATTTACAAATTGAATTGAGGTCTATTGTGTAAACATAAACCCATGAAAGAGTTCATTATGTGTCTTGTTACCTAACAAAGACTTTTTAATCCTTGCAATAGTCTTGTGAAGAGAGTACCATTACTATAACCACTTCCAGGCAGGGAAACTGAGGTATAGAAAGGTGAAATAACTTGCAAGTGAAAAAGTTAGAACTGAGGTATGAGTAGTTTAATACCAATGACCAGCCTTGACCACCGTGAAGTACTGTCTGAGAGATGAAGTTTTCCTGAATAAATGTTGAAATGAAAGATGGTGAAGAATTTAAGCAATGCAGGAAACTGAGATGGTGACACTATGCATCAAAATTATATATTTATATATGTGTGTGTGTGTGTGTGTGTGTGTGTGTGTGTGTGTGTATATATATATATATGTTTGGATGTATAGTTTGAGTTATGCTGGGCAGGACATGAATAAACAATAACTTCTTGGAAAAAGTTATCCTTAGAATTCAAAAGAAAAATAAGAATTTAATTTTAGATATGACTGTTTCCAAATCCTGGCTATTGTAAGTAGGGCAACAATGAACATGGATGAGCAACTATCTTTTCAGTAAGATGTAGAGTTCTTTGGGTATATGCCTAAGAGTGCTATAGCTGGATCGTGTGGTAGATCGTTTTCAGCTTTCTGAGGAACCTCCACATTGACTGTAGGAGCTGTACCAGTTTGTACTTCCTTTAGCAATTAATAAGGGATCTCCTCTCCCTGTATGCCCACCAGCATGTGCTGTCATTTGTTTTTATTAATCTTGACCATTCTGGCCAAGGAAAGAAGGAATCTCAAAGTAATCTTAGTTTGTATGTCCTTGGTAGCTAAGAATGTTTAAGATATTTCAAGTGTTTCTCAGCCATTTGTGTTTAATTTTTGTGAACTCTTTTTAATTCTATACCTTCTTTTATTAAGTTATTTGTTTTCTTGATGTTCAGTTTTTAAATACACATTCTAGATATGAATCCTCTATCAGATGTATAATTGGTAAGGACTTTTTCCCGTTTTGCAGGCTGCCACCTTCTTTCAATGGTCGTGTCCTTGTCTGTGCAGAGCTTTTTGGTTTAATTTGGTCCCATTTATTAATTATTGGTTTTAATGTCTGTGTTATTCGTATCTTTTCCAGAATGTTTTTCCGGTCCAATGAGTTCAAGTCTATTCCCTACATTCCCTTATATCTGGTTCGGGGCATCTACATGTATGCCAACATCCTTTATCCATTTTGAGTTGAGTTTTGTGCAGTTTGTGATAGACATAGATATATTTTCCTTCTGCATGCAGCTATCGAGTTTGACCAGCACTATTTGTTGAAGATGCTATTTTTTTCTCCAGTGTGTATATTTGGCTTCTTTGTCAAAAATTGAATGTCTCTAGGTGTGTAGAATTATGTCTTGATCTTCAACTCTATTTCATTGAACAATGTGTCTGACTTTTTATGACAATACCATGCTGTTTTAATTGCTATAGCTCTGTAATACAACTTGAAATCTGGGATGGTGGTACCTTCAGCAGTTATGTTATTATTCATGATTGTTTTAGCTACTCTTACTTGTATGTATGCATTTGAGTGTGTGTATGCATGTGCATGTATGTGTCTGTATGTTTCCATATGAAATTGAAAATTGTTTAGTCAAAATCTGTGAAATAAATGTATTAGAATTTTGATGGGGTACATTTACACAATAGAATTTTATTCATCAGCTAAAAGAAAATGAGATTTGCTAGCAAATGGATGGAGATAGAAACAATCATCCTGAGTGAGATGAACCCAGACCCCAAAAGACAAATTTTGTGTGTTTTCTCTTATATGTGGATATTAGCTTTTAAGCTTTAGATATATGTGTTTCAATCCAATAACCACAGAAGTTGGGTAGCTAACAAGGGAGCAAGAGGGAGGAGGAGATGTTCCAAGGAGAAGGAAATAAAATAGAGTATTATAAAGAGATAAAGCAGGAACTAGAATGGAGGATTAAATGAGGAGGGGGACAAGAGGGCAAGGTAAAGCAGGAAATGTTGGGAAGGAAAACTGACATGAAAAGGCTTTTAAAAAGCCATATGGAAACCTACTGCTGTAGAGGCTTTCTGAAATATATACACACAAAAAATAATTTCAATGGAGTCACCATATTATGGCATAGACAGTGCCTCAACTTGACATCTTATGCCACCAAGTAAAAACTCCAGTGCCAGGAATAGGTTACATGTTGGTGAGTCCTTGGCCAAAGGAACCTCATAGCCCCACCCCCCAAATATCACAGGCCATTGGTAAGACTATTGGTAATTCTCCATACTCTGATGGTGAAGCCTCACTGCTGAAGACATTATTCACTTATGTTATCAAACAATGAGAAATTGAGCTGGTGCCAAACTAGAAGCTTCACCTCTGGAAGGTAGTTTGCATAATACCAGGAAAGAAAAACAATCACCAGTTTCATCCATCTACAAACTCTATAACCTATAATAGAGACCAGCTTGCAAGATACACTGGTGTAATAGTGGCATGATGTTACAGGAGTAATCAGCTATTTTTTTTGGATTTAAGTGCCATTTCCTGAGATGAAGCCTATTCATTATAGTGCCAAAGTGGCCAAGAATCTGAGACTAGATGGTTATGGGCCTAGGGGAGACCAACTACTATCATTCTGCTAAAGGAACATAACAACAAAAATAGCAATAAAATTACTCCTGATGGCATATTGCTATACTCAGAGTAGAGTATCATTCAACCCTTAGAGAGAAGCATCTTCTTGCATTAGATGGTAACTAACAAAGAGACCCACAACTGGACAACGTGTAGAGTGAGAGACTTTGGAGCACTCATCCCTAAATGGGATGTCTTCATCAAATCCCTCCCCTCAAGGCTAGTGATCTATGTGGAAGAGGAAGCAGAAAGATTTTAAGAGCCAGGGATGATGGATGACTCCAGTGTAATAGCATCCTCTAGACACAGCAGAACTGATACACATGAACTCACAGACTGCAAGAGCACACACAAAACCTGCACAGTCCAAACCTGAAAAATCCCTGGCACTAGGAAGGAGAAGTGGACACAAAGTCCCACCCCTAACTAGGAAGTATTTGCAGTTGATGACTGCCATGGAGGGGACAACCGTTTTCTCCAGTGCAGTGTCAGTGCCACTGGGTCTATTAGACACACTCCAGGGCAGGACTTAAACACAGGAGTAGCTGGCCAGTGTAAATTGGAGCCCATTGGTTTTTTGTTATGTGTGTGATCTTTTGGTCATATTTTTCCTTCCTTCCTTCCTTCCTTCCTTCCTTCCTTCCTTCCTTCCTTCCTTCCTCCCTCCCTCCCTCCCCTCCCTTCCTTCCTCCCTCCCTTCCTCCCTCCCTCCCTCCCCCCCTCTTTCTTTCTTATTTTTGTCTATTTGATTTATGATTTGGGGGAACTTGGTTTGTTTGCTGTTGTTTTTGATTGTAGAGAGATAGGAAATATGTAGTTATGTGAGAGGGGAGGTATGAAGGATCTGGAAGGAGCTGGGGGAGAGAAACAATATAATCATAATATATTATATAAAACAAAAATTTTAGATAAAATTTTACAAAAAGAAGTTTGTATAGAGCAACCACTAACATGGGAATGGGCTTGTCAAGATACAGATGTAAGACTCTCCTGGGGAAACTAAAAACACTTCACAGAGTCTGGCGAGAGCCAGCTGTTGGCCAGGACATACAGAAAGGGAAACCAGTGAGCAAGATTCAGATTGACTTGGAGCAGAGGGGAAAGTCTGACAAACTTAGAGCTAACTGTGGCCTGCAGATGTGTTGTGAATAGTTGGCAAATGTTTGTAAAACTACACAATTCCACATTTTAAAGATCAGAATACACGTAAATACTGGACTCATGTTCCTATGTGGGCATATATTACTATTTTTTTTGTTTGTTTTTTGAGACAGGGTTTCTCTGTGTATCTTTGTGCCTTTCCTGGATCTCATTCTACAGCCCAGGCTGGCCTCGAACTCACAGAGATCTGCCTGCCTCTGCCTCCCAAGTGCTGGGATTAAAGGTGTGTGCTACCACCATCCCGCTCGATATCACTGTTTTTATAAGCTCCTAATTTCTCAGATGAGGCAGGCACTGTCCGCTTGGTTTATACCGTGCGGTTCTCTGAGGATTCATCCCACTAGACTTCACCTGCTTCTCCCTTGGGTGAGCTGCATGGTCTCAGGAACCTCTGTTTTCAGTGCTTGGTTTAGAACACGTGAAAAAGAAATAGAAATGTTCAGAGACATGATTCAGAAAAGAATGTCTTTTAAGAGAAAAAAAAAAGGATGATTGTAATCTTATATACTATTTACAAAAAGAAAAGGAGACAAGAAGGATTTGAAATGTGATCTATGTTGATGCTTATGGAATTCAGATTGGGACTATAAAAACAAGTAAGAATTAATAAATGAAAAGAGCACCTGTGGACTTGCCTTTCAGAAACGAGGATCATAAGGAATGACTGAAACACCCTTTTTCCTCTGCCAGCAGAAGGCTTAACATCTTCTTTGCATATGCAAGATGCGTGTCCCTCCTGGACATCTGCCAATGCCATATCTCTAGTGACTAGTCTTCAGTCTCCTCCCTTCCTGCTCCAGAAGCAAAGGGCCAACCCTCAATAGCAAGGAAGACTCAGAAGCCACGAAAGTTACTGAAGTAAAATCAAGTAAAAATTTGGAAATTTTGCTTTGACATAAGACTTGAAAAAATACATTGAAATGTGTTGTTAGATAGTTCTAGAAGTAATTGTTCTTAAACTCAATAAAACATTTCTTATTATGAAGTTTAGTTTGTGCTTGTAACACATAACCAACTTTTATTATATTTTCTAAGTCATACTTTTTTATATTATAATGGCTCTTAAAATACATACACATCTATTACTAGAGATATTGCTTAAGAGTTAAGAGCACTTGCTGCTCTTGTACAAGGCCTGAGTTCATTCCCAACACCCACATCAGGCAGCTCACAATCACCTGTAAGTCCAGCTACAGGGCATCTGATGATCTCTTCTAGCCTCTGTGGTCACCTGTGTTCACACATAGCCACACACACATGCACAGAATTAAAAATAAAAATAAATTTTTTAAAAAATGTAGGAGTGTCTTAAACCTGATAACATAACAATGCTTAACCGTGTGTGTTTATGATTTTCTAACATAGTCTATTGTCTAGGAATGCACTAACAGAAAGTGTCTGGGACTGTATTACAAATAATTTCCATCTCTTAGGCCCAGAGAGAGCTAGAATGTGAAAGGAAAATCAGAATAAATATATGTATTTAATCAATTTCAAACAGTTTGAAGTGGCTCAATTTTAAATGCCTGATTGATCGTCATTGTTATTTCCAAGTTGGAATAAATAACTGCCTGTTGGCTTCGGAGATGATAGTGAGACTCAGCCTGAGATATCTGTATTTGCTTCTCTCTTTTGCAATAAAAATGACAGGCCCACAAAGGCTGGAAAAATTCCTTCTGCTATTTTAAGATGCTGTGGATCTAGCTAACTGTGTTTTTGTACCATCATTAATCAGCTGTCTGAATAGGGAGAAGAAAAGAAAGGAGGCCGCAGGCCAGTTAGTGTGTCTCCCTCCAGCCCAGCAGCAGGGAGCTCAGGCTTCCCGCACTGCCTTCATGAGAAGAGCCCAGAATTATCATGTTCTGGAAGCCTCCCATGCAACTTTTCCATGCTAGAGCAATGCCTCCATGACATCCTTGAAACTGCTTATGTGTTTCCTCAAGAATAATGTTTGTTAGCAACTAAATTCAAGTGTATTTTGTCATATGAGTTAACTTTTTATTTTTATGTTTTAACTTACCTTTAAGAGAACATAAATGGTACTATTAGATGTACACATACAGAATACATAGAAATCTGTATTTTACAAAGAATGTCCATAATGTAAATAATGATAAAACATTCCAATTTATATATTAGGATAAGTTAGCACTTCACTCATTACTAAATATTGTCATAGTTAATATCTTATTTAAATTTGGAGGCTTTTCTAAGAAAAATATCTGCATCAATGTTATAGTCTGACTGAAGAGTGAAGAAGTGATATCCTTTGCATGGGACTGACCAAGGCACTGTGTACACATGTTACAGTGTGTAGCTTGGTCTTTTTTGTGGGACTCCTAACAGAGGTAACAGAGGTTGTCTCTGACTCTGTTACCTGCTTTGGGGACCCCTTCCTCCTACTGGGTTCCCTTGGGCAGCCTTAAGAGGAGAGGTGGTGCCTAGTCTTATTGCAACTTGATATGCCATGGCTGGCTGATATACATGGGAGGCTGGCCCTTTCTGAAGAGAAGGAGGAGGAGTGTGTTGGGGAAGAGGGAAGTTGGGGGAGGGACTGAGGAGTGTGTTGGGGAAGAGGGAAGTTGGGGGAGGGACTGAAAGGGGAGGACAGAGAGAGGGGAAAGTGTAATCGGGCTGGGAATTAATTAATTATTTTTAAAAAGGAAGTGAGTTCCAGCTACATTAGTCATCACCATTGTTATTTTCATCAAATTTGAATTATTGACTATTGTACAGTCTTACATTTCACTATCCTGAAATTTATACCTTTTTTCTCTTCTGTTCTAGAGATTTAGAAATTAAAAGTAAGATAAATCTTTCTAAAAGCACAGAAAGTTGTGTATTATATGATGAATAATTTCAAGAATACCATCCACACCCTCTCTAAAATGGTACACTCACACACACTTAATATTCAAAGACATTATCTACTTAACAAGATAGTAAAATATCCCACTTATCTGTTCAGGGATAATTTTTCAAATTTTAACAATTTTATTAGTCCCTGGCAAGGCCTTTAAAACTTTACAAAGATTATTAATAAGTCATTATTGCTTAATTGCATGTCAGCTCTGAGGTCAAGGAGTTTGAGTGATTTTAGTCATTGGAATTAAGATGAAAATGAAAAGACTCCATAGTACAAGCTTCTCTACCTCATTTATGAAAACACAAACATAGAAACATGTTTCCATGAACTCAATTGTCTTTCATAAGTAAATGAGAGAGTCATAGCATGCAGGGAAGGAATTGTGATAAAGGGGTGTGTCCTCTGAGGAAGACAGATTAACTTCTTAACCTGTGTAACTTAACATGGTAACTGAAGGTCAACCAGAGATGCCATCAGCTATGAAATCTGAACTCTATAAAACCAACTGTTGTTCTCATTGAGTCTGACCACAAAAGTAATTTAAGCAAAGGGGTTGGGATTAATAAGATAAAGAAACAAATAACTAGGTAGGGGATGAAGAGATGACAGACAGTAAAATGCATATTGGGCAACTTGAGGACTGAGTTTGCACCCCGATAGTCACCTAAAATCCAAGCATCACATCCATCGTGGGTCTGTAATCCCAGTACTGGGGAGGTGGAGACCAAAGAAACCTTGAGACTTGCTCAGCATCAGCCTCACCTGCTTGGCCAGTTCAAGGTCAATGACAGACCCTGTCTCCAAAACTAAGGTGAAGATTGACTGACAAAACATCCAATCTGCTTCTGGCCTTAATGGGCAAATACACACATTTATATGTGATGGGGAATATGGGGTTTCAAGAAGAAGATAGTCCACAAATCATGCCACATTACTTAGCACGATTATGCAAATTCCTATAATCTTTTCACCTCCATGTTAGGGGAAATTACAGTTTCCTTGTCTTTCAATGGAATTGGATTTTTTTGTTTGTCTTTATAGATACCTGTAAATGAACCCCTAATAGTTTATTGGTTTCCTTTCTTCATTTAAAAAAAAAAGTTGCTTTGGGAAAAGTTATAACTCCTGGAATTCTAGAACTTGAGTTAGGAGTCTGCCAGTCAGCTTTGCCTGTTTCCCTTGGTCCTGGAGTACAGGCCGCACATGAATTGGTTTCCAAGGAAAGCATTCCATAATCTGCATGCAAAGTAGTGTTTTTACATAGCTCTGAATGTCAGTTCCAAATGTAAAGCTGCCTGTTGCCTCAAGTGTGAAATCCATTCTCATTTACATTTATGTTTCTTTGCGACTAGGAATGCTGGTGTGTGTGGCCTGGGCTATGGAGATGTGTGTGTAAAGAGTCCTAACCTTTGTGACACTGACAAATCAGAGAGGGATTCATGGGGAATCTGCCTTGACCAAAGCCATCAATCTTTAAGGAGGCAAGGAAATACATTGATTTTGATGTATTTATAGTATTTTGTCATCTTCCAATTTGTAGATTTTTCCAATATGCTGTGAGCATACATGTGTTTTTAGAGAGTCCATGTTCCACATTACGTGATTTCTTTTATCATTTAAATTCAAATATGAGAGATTGGATGCCAGGATATTTTCAGATTCCTTGGTTGGTGGAAGGTCTGCTCAGAAATTAAGATCAATATTTAAGAAGAAAGAATATTAGAATATTTGTCTTGGTTCATTTCCATCACAGGATCCATGGTCACAGTTGGTACCTGACCTGATGATTTCAAGAGCCTTGTCATTTTTCTGAATGCATTTTATTTTGAACTTTGAGGTTGAGCTCAGTTCAAAGTACCCCTTGAGGATGAAAAGCTTGGTCGGGTTTGCCTATTTGTGAAACCCACTTTTCATCTGGAGCCCACACCCACATCACTGGTTATCTTCGAACTGCTTTTGGCTGCTGCTCCTTTGAACTACTTTTTTGAATACTGATGGTCAATGGCAGGAAACCACTATCTCCATGGCTAGAAACCTCCCATTTAGTTCAAGTGCTGCAGCAGATGTCTACATTCTACATTCTAAGACCATTCTTTGTAATAGTTGCATAGAGTACAAAGAACTGTATCTGATATGAGATAGCAGAAAATGGTAGTAATAACTGTCATCTAGGATCAAAAGGGGAGTATAAATAACAACCTTTTCATGGGTAACTTCGTTGACCATAATGTTAAACAAGACTGTGTAGCTACTAATGTGTCATACATAGCCCCCAAATGTGATTTCGTGAAGCCATGACTGTGTTATTTCTCAAGAGGCCATAGATAGATTAGGCAGTTGTGTGGATCTAGGCTTAGATAGCTGGGTTCTTTCATATGTCCGTCGTCACCTGGCAGGTCATCTAGACCTGGCATGTCCAAGGTGGTCTCCTGAAGCCTAAGTCAGAATTGGCACATCCCCACTTCTGCTGCAGCCTGCTGGCCAACACAAGCTGACAGCCAGCCCAGATTCCATGAAGAGGGAAATAATCTGCAGTACTTCAGAAAGGAGCTAAAATTTACTCTGTAGAAGGATGAAATATGGGCCAGGTAGAGGATCTGGGCCAGCTTTGTAACCTGTCCACCCCAATTGCCTTCCTAAATCATTATGGGCTTTATTGGGACCCTCCACCCTCTACTCCCGTATGCTAGATGATGCCAACTCCCTATGGTAAGCTCCTAAGTCCAAATGATATATAAGATTTTAAATGCTGCCTCTCTGTGATCTAACTAGACAACTTCATAGTGTTGTTTTTCACTAGTTATGACATTTCTATATTTGGATCAATAAATGTTTAGTTACGTATTTAATGAATTTTTAAAATAGCATGTCCATAAAATGTTTTTCTCTTTTTTCCTCATAGATATGTGTGTGTTTCTATCTGTATGTATGTGTATATATATATATATATATATATATATATACATGTATTCATATGCATATATGCCTATGTATGTATATTATGTTTAATCATTTGCTTCTGCCAACATGCTGATGCTTTGTTACTTTTTGGTGCTCTGATGGACCACTTTGTTGTTGTTGCTGATTACTCTAAAAATGACTGCTCAGAGGAGAAGATGGTGCCTTTTCACAGCAACTAACTGACTATTCTATCCAGGAGAAATCTAGGTGAAAATGTTAAGAAACACGTTTATGCCTCCTTCCATGTGGTCGTTCTGATAGAAAAGCCATGGGCTCAGCAATAGGGGGTCATAAAATAGGGCCCATAATTTAGCACCTGGAGTGGCTGAGTTGATAATTCTCCATCCGCTGCAGAGCTGTCATTTCCATTAAGACTTTAATGAACAGCAACAAGCCTTACTAATGTGCAGAACACAGAGATACCACATCCTCTGCCCAGCAAGCTGTTACATGATTGCAGAGATGCTGGTGTGCATGAAGAGCTGGGACCTGCCCATTCTTACTTCATAAACCTAGACACAGAATTCACTTAGGGTTTTGTATTAAAATGAGAGAGAGAGAGGAAAAAGAAACCCTGTTTGGTAAAGTCAATGGCATGCCTATTTCTCTAGCTACCCATGGTTTATTACTGCTGTGTGTTATTTTCAGCAGTACTTATATCAGAGATCGTGAGGGGCCCTTAATAACATGCTGATGCCTCTTGGGTAGTTTCAGAAAAAAAATAACTTTACAAGTAATTCTGCCTATATATCTTATGTCTTCAGGACTCCTTTCTATTGGCTTTATTTGTTATGTATATATTTGCATGAAGCAGGCCATTTGATGTGGTCTTTGAGAGCTATTGCTTTTCCTGCCCCCTAAACCAGAATCACACATTTTAAGGTAGTCATACTCACAGTCAAGAAAAGATATGTGAAGTGTGGTGTGTGGTGATTTATTTGTAATCTAAGAAATAAAGCTTACCAGAAGATGAGGACAGAGCCAGCCACGGAGTTAGGCACAGAGGATGTTCCATTGGTGGCACACACCTTTAACTCCAGCACTTGGGAGTCACATGCCTTTAATCCCAGCACCAGGAAGGTTGAGACAGGAAGTGATATGACTGGGCAGAGAAAGGAACATAAGGCGGGAAGAGACAGGAATTAAGCCCTTTCAGTTGAGGACTCAGAGGCATTCAGTCTGAGGATTCATGCAACAGTCGTGGAGAGATGTCATAGCACACATAAAAGTCAAAGAACTAATGAAATCATGGCAATATCTGCTGTCTCTTCCTTTGTAAGGAGTGTTTATTGTTGCTTGAGGATTCCAAGTCAACTATTTGGATTGCAGTTTAATGGTACAGGTACAGGGGATGTTCACAGCATTACCCAATAGGTGCATATTGTGCACAGATATACCATATCTCTTTACAACCACAGTTGTGTGTTAGAATCGGTGAAGTACAAGACTTTTTACTTCATGTCATTTTATCTTGCAAGGATATTAACATACAAGTGTTGGCGATCAAGTTTTACATGTTGTTTACCCCCATCTTGAGTGAAGTTAAGGAAAAAGTTGTAGTTACATTTTGGTTTCTATTTCGAATTTGGGAAGAAAAGTGCATATCAAGTCTTGCCTGGAGTATGTGTGCTTTCATTCCCATGTTTTGTGAGTGCCAGTGGTATTCTTTTAGGACTGCATGTATGTAGCCCTTTGTCAGAGCTGTTGAGTCAGTCTCTGAGCAGAGGGTCGTGCATCTGTAATACATATGTGAACCTGTCCTTTTAATGAATCATGAAACCATAGTTTACTGTGTTCCAAGGATCATGGATAAACACACTGCATAGTTCCTTCCTATACTCAACTGATTTCTGATCACCGCACACTGCAGTCTCTCTTGGAAATCTGTTGAAGATGCCTACCAGGCCAGGTCTTTGAGGCTTTTGCTTGACGCAATGTGCCTTACTGCCGTGACTTTGAGCAGGACGCCTCAGTTCACACTGAAACCTCTTCCTAGGGCCTCTCACAATTTGACACCCACCTACTACAGTGCCTCCTGCAGTCCTTTTCAGTTTGTGGTTGATATAAATAGCATTGCTTGCAACATTCATTTATATGCATTTCACAAGTGTGCTATGCGTGTCTGTTAGGTATATGCCAAATTGTGAAATTCCTGCCTCATATACCTTACAGACATTTACAACTATTAAGATGCCAAGGAAAAGATTTCCATTGTACTTCAGAAATGTACACTCTGGCAAGACTTCTTGGTCCCACTCTTGATACTATGTAATTTTTGTGTTAGTCAGTCCAGGGGTGTGAGTGTTTATATACATATCTCATTGTGATTGCCAGTTTTCCTTGTGTCTTAGTTAGGTTTCTATTGCTGAGGTAAAATACCATGACCAAAAGTGAGCTGGGGAAGAAAGGGTTTATGTCAGCTTTCAATTCCTAACCACAATCCACGAACAAGGGAAGTCAGGATGGGATTTCAAGGCAGGAAACTGAAACAGAGAACCGTGGAGTAGTTCTGGTTACTGAACTGCTTCTCATGTCTTGCTCAACCTAGACCACCTGCCTAGGAGTGGCCCTGCCCACAGTGAGCTGGGCCCTTCTAGATCAATCATCAATCAAGAAAGTGCTCTGAAGGCCGATCTGCCAGGCATTTTCCCAACTGAGGTTTCCCTTTTCTCAAATGCACAAATGAATTAGGCGTCCAGAAGGACACCTTCTCTGGTTTATAATAGTGTTCACTTTATCTTCTTAGATTATCTTCTTAAACTCCTATTGCATGGTACTCATTTTTGAGGAGGGTCATGTGACTTGCAGTGTTGGTCTCTGACTGTTCTTCCTATGTTCCAGCTGTGGCCCTCTGTGGGATGTGCATAGTATAGTTTCCATACCCTCATGACACACATTTTCACTTGGTTCATAATACCATTTGATAAGCAGAAGTTTATAGTTATAATATGGTCTAATGTATCAATTTTTGTTTTTATTTTATGTTTAAAGTTTTCAATCTCTGTTAAGAATCTTTCATTACATTGTTTTTCTAGTAAGTTTCATTACCTTATATTTTACATTTAAATTTACGGGCTATCTAACAATATATACATAGGTTAACACACCTTCCATAAGAGGGCTTTATAATAGGAATTCAAATGTGGTTTTACAGTCAATGTAATATACCATATTACTAGGGAAATTGACAAAATTATATGATCGTATTAATAGATGCATAAAAATGTGATAAAATCCAATATTCATTATAATAGCACCATACATTTTCAATCACATATACTCTTTTTGCAATCTAAAAATAGAACTTAAGCTGAAATTTATGGATGAACTTCACAAAATTTTATCATGAATTTTTTAAAAGTTGTTGAGGGGGAATAACAATTTTTTTAATTTCTTTTTTATTATTTTATTTTATTTTACAATATAATTTAGTTCTACATATCAGCCACGGATTCCCTTGTTCTCCCTCCTCCTGCCCCCCTTCCCTTCCCCCCAGCCCCCCCCCATTCCCACTTCCTCCAGGGCAAAGCCTCCCCCGAGGATTGAGATCCTGGGGCTTATGCAGGGACACTTGGCTCAGCCTGGGAGGAGGGGACTGGACCTGCCTGGACTGAATCTACCAGGGAATAACATAATTTTAAAAACTAATCTGTAGGCATACAGAGAGCAAACGCTATCCTCCATGATAAAATGGCAAGACCATCCCTTGAGGTCAGGAGAACAGGACAAAGATCCTGCTGCTTATACCCATTACCACATTGTCCTGGAGGTCCCTTTGGTTAAGTAAGTCACAAAGAAGGCTTGTTGGAAAGAAAGGCACAAAACCACCACTGTTCTTATAAATCTCTAAGAAATGTAAGAGGTTCCATAACTTAGTAAGCTTGATACATAACTTTAGCAAGATCATAGGACAGTCTATCAATCCATAGAAAAGGTATCTGGAACCAAAGAAAATGAATTTTTAAAGATATTACTCACAATCAATTCAGGAATACTTAATATCAAGAAAAAAAGGTAAGGGATGGAGGAGATGACTCAGGCAGTAAAGTGCTGGCCATGCAAGCCTGAGGCCCAGAGTTCAAATCCTCAATACTCCTAAAGAGCTAGGTATAGCAGGCAGGCATGCTTATAACACAGGCATGTGCATAAATATGAGTATACACACAAATAAAATCATTTAGATACAAGATGTATAATGTCTCTAAGTTAAAAGTACAAGAAACTAAGGATATGGAAGCATATATCACAGCTATTGGAAAGTACGATCCAAAGTGATTTATAGATCTAGCTCAAACACAGCTTAAAGACCTTCAGGTCTTTGGGATCTTAAAGCTTGCTGTTAATGTATTTGAAAGATAAAAGATTGAAGAAAAGCCAGTAAAGTCTTGAAGGATGAGAACTGAACAGCAGAACTTTCACTTCGACAGAGAGCTATAACATTAAGCTAACATGTTATTGGGCCAAACAGAGCCAGACCACTGAACACAATAATAATAGTAATAAGAATAAGAAGAAGTCAGAAAATTGATTGATGGTAGATTTATGATGGAGCCAACAGTGAAAATGTGTGTTATAGTGTCTTCAAAAGTTGATGAATCTGAGTCCAGTGAGTAGTTACACAGAAAAAGAAAGGAATTTTGATCCTTATATGGATGCCACACATGCCAAAACACTTGGTTTAATTATTCAAAATAAATACCTATTCTAAATAATTAGCATGCTTTTCTCAGTTGGGGAATTATATTTTATTAGTGAAATTGTTTTCGGTTTTCTCTCTAGAAGCTAACCTCTGCAGCATGTCTGATTACAGTAATTTTCTTTAATCTAAGGTTTGTAGCATTGTTTTATTTTTCCCTGTATTGGGTGGCAATTGTTCTTTCAGCCTTGCCTTAATGATTCTGTTTTGTGGTTCTCTTCTTTTTGTGTAAGATATTTTGAATCATTCTTTGAAATAGGCAGGGTATAAGTAATGAATAAATCAATCAATGAGGCAAGTTAAACTTCACTTGAAAATTTGAAGCTTGACTGAATTGTCAAAAAGAATTACAGCTCATAGAGCAATCCCAGTAATTACACTTTGATGAAATTACAACTGTCCAACATCATCTTGCTAATACATATTGCAGGTATAAATATTATATAGGATGTTCTTTAAAAGTTAACATATGTGTCAGTATTAAAAGTAACTATTGCATTTACACAGAGAAAGAATCTACTTTTCATAAATTTCATGTAATATATATTCAGACAATGGGTAGTTCCTTCTTTAAGAAAAATAGTCTGACTATTGAAATATCTTGCTCATATGGAAGGAATATGTAGAAAATATGTTGATTTGAAGGTGGGAAGACTACAGACAGGAAACAAGTGTGCACCTGTTAGTGGTGCTGGGTTTTGGCTTTAGAGTTATAGATCTATCTACATTGGAATCCCACTTCTGACAGGAATGACTGTGCCATCTTAGACTAGTTATCTATGTCTTTCTTAGAACCCCATTGCTTTGGGCTGGAAAGATGGCTCAGTAGTTAAGAACACTGGCTCTTCCAGAGGATCTGGTTTCAATTCACAACACCTCCATGGTAGTACACAGCCTTATATAACTCCAGTTCCAAGGATCGAATGCCCTCTTTTGGTTCTTCAGGCACCAGGCACACAAATGGTGCACAGAATCCATGCAAACAAAAACACCATACATGTAAAACAAAAAGTAATTAAAAGACCTCAATTCACATCATAGTGCACAGCTCACAGAGACTGGATATAGCTAAGTGTGTAAATGATGCACATTTTTTGCAGTGTAGTTTTTCTACATTTTGATACCTTTTTGGTGATTCTTTTTGACATGTGGCATTTGGACACCTATATGCAGCAGGCAGATTGAATATGCAATAGCTCGACTAGAGAGCAGGTAAAAAGCCCAAATGATATGGGGCAAATGAGCAATTCAGAACACTGTGTGCAGGCCATCATTTGTGATGGGAACCTGGGGAGTTATAACCTCTGCAACTGTGGAGGCTGTTTCTCCACTGTAATGCACTCCAGTGTCTGCAGACTCTCATTGTTCCTGTTACACCTAACACACATGCCAATAATATGCAGCACACGCTACCTACACCACCACAGTAGTTTAGTTACCTTCTTAAAATAGCATCATAATGGTGTCTCTAATTGACTTTGGAGAGCATGATTTTAGGCCTTGGGTCTTATCTTTAACTAGGTGAAAACATTTTCCTCAACAGATCCCAGAGAATATTTTGGCAGGTAGACTCAGAATGCCCAGAGGAAACCTTTGATCCAAACTGCAAATTCGATAGGCAGAACCTGAACCAGATGTCTGCACTGGGATGGGAAATCTGCGTGTATTCACAGGTATGGATGAGGACATTTTATGTCCCTCACTTTGGTTGAGCCTGGATGCTGGCACTTTTAGGTCCTATCATCTTGAGAAAAAGTATACCTTGTCAGCAAAGTGAACCTGACCTCATGTTACACTCATTTATCTCTTCTTTTGATGCCTACATCTATTGCATTTGATTTTACTTAGCTGTTTCCATATCGCTAGTGACCAGACACACAGTATCAAGATATAAATAAGGGACATTGTCAGGATTTTAACCTCCAGGCAACCATCCACTCCAGGAAAACTTCCATAATACTGAGTGTTTTGTTATAGGACAGGGAGAGAAATGGATATATATTTTACTCTGATGACATCCCTAACTCCTAAAAATTCTGTGCCTCCTATATTAGAACTATATGGATTGTTTGGGGAGGGTGGGTAGAGACCAGTAGTCACCTGGGGAGTCAGAATGCATAAAGGCTACAATCCATCCTAAAATCTCAGTTCTGCTAGGAAGACAGAGAAGACGATGTAAGAAGCACATGTTCAATTTCTTTGTTTGTAAGGAAGGTGGAGACATGCAAATAATCAAATTAAAAATGCTAGAGAAAGGTTCTAGTCAGCATGACACAATCATGGAGGTGAAGCCTCCCATGCAGGGACCTCCTAAGCTGAAGCATGAGTTAGTTTGGAGTGAATTTGCTCTATAGCTTATGCCCAAAAGGATCTGTGGCTTGTTCGGAGGCAGCTGTTTTCAGGTTAGGAAACAGTAGAGGGAGAGATGCGTTCCCCAGCACCATAAACACATTGAAGGCTCCGACGGAAGCTTCACAGAGGTGACCATAGTCTGTCATTTATACTTTATGGGCTAATGATTGTTATCAGAATCCCAGATGCATAGCTTTCAGCATCATCTTTTAATTTATCATGGCTTCAGAAACGATAGCCTGATGCACTGAGACTGTCACTCACGTGATTACACTGCCACCATGTGGCTTAAAGAGCTCTCTCAATTAAGACGCATCCTCCTAAGGAAAGGGACAATAAAAAATGTAAGGACTCTAACTATTTTTGGTGTTCATTTATCTTTTGTTACCATTTAATAGCTGTATGGAGTAATGAAGGTGTACTGTTAGGCACTGACAACTAATTTTGCATAGTTCTTCACGGATCCATCTTCTACCAGGGAGGACCTGGCACCTTCGCCAGCAAAAGTGCGTTGTCCCCCTTGCCAGCAGAGTCTAGTGGCTGCCCCGAAGAATCACAGAATTCCGCTATCAAGCTCCACAGATAGGCATTCCTGAAGCTGACACTCCCCAAAAGCCACTAGAACTTCACCCAAGGATTCACCGGAGCTGTGGCTCTCAACCTTCCCAATGCTGTGACCCTTTCATACAGTTCCTCATGTGGTGGTGAGCACCAGCCGTAAAATGTTTTTGTTGCTACTTCATAACTGTAATTTTGCCGTTGTTATGAATCATAATGTAAATATCTGTGTTATCCAATGGTCTTAGGAGACCCCTGTGAAAGGATCATTTGACCCCTAAAAGGTTCATGACCCACAGGTTGTGAACCATTACATTAGAGACTAAAATGTTTCTGCTCTACCTCAAGTACTGAATGAAAAGGTCTGAAGAAAGAGACCAGGGATCCAGATTTCAAAAGTTCTTGAGGCTGGGAAATGTCTCAGAAGGCAATGCTTGCCTCGCAAGTTTGAGGGTCTGAGTTTGATCCCCAGAGCCAGCGTGAAAGGGCCAGGAATGCTGGTACATGTCAGTTATCACGGTGCTGGGAGGTGGAGCCAGGCAGGCTTCCCAGAGCTTGCTGCTCAGCAAGGCTAGACTTCTTGCCAACCTCCAGCCAGTGAGAGACCCTACCTCAGAAAATGAGGTGGACAGTGTCTGTGGATCAACCTTGAGATTGCCTTCTGGCCTCCACCTACATGTGCACACACCTGCACCTACAGGCATTCACACACACACACACACACACACACACACACACACACACACACACACACATCCTTTCACACAATTCTGGTGATCCAATCTACAAACATTCACCTCTTCTGGAGTGTATTAACATAGTTTTTATTTTAGGGAGTATTCAATTGAACCACTTACCCCAGAGTCCCTAAAACAGGCTATACAGATATGGAAGGCAGGAGTCCTGGAGCTTTCTATCAGCTTTGGTCACCCAGTGCCATGAAGGTCTGCCTGAGGAGGAAGCAGAACATGCAAACATGTGCCCATTGCCATCTCTGTCCAGGGTGTTCCTTCCCTCTCTAACTTTACCGGAAGCTGCAGTGGCCAACCTGGAATAAATATCTTTTAACCTTTTAAGATTAGTAGAGCACAAGTCAATTATGAGTGAGTCTTGTATAATTAGGCCATTTCTTAGACACTGAAATCACAGTTTTATGAAGGGAACTTAAAAACATAAAAGACTCTGGAGGCTCTAAAGATGTCAGGAAAGAAAAATGGGATGGTATGAACAGGTAGACCAGCTAACCTGCTTCCTAACTCAATGGTAGCATGCAGTAAAATTGCCCATGTTAGCAGAACTTCTGGTGTCTCCAAAATGAAGAACCAAACCTAGAAGTTTAAAATAGAACATTGTATTTATTGTGTGGATTCGATTTTAAGCATAGGTTGAATTAAAGGGATGAGGCTCCTTGTCGTTTAAGTCTGTTCCCTGAATCTGGACTGTACTTTTTCAGATAGACAGCTAATAACAGTCATGGGCACCACTGCAGCAGCCACTATTGATGCAGGGATTCTGTTGAGCAAATTTGTCTGAACATATTTCTGTGTCTCTGTGTAAATATAAGTTTGCAAAGCATGGAAACCCAGCACTGCATCACAGAGGGAAATTATTTTCATTAGCAATGAACTTGCTTTAAATGCAGCTGGAGTGAAGAATCCAAACGTGCATCCCCCAAGTGTCACACTGGAGGAAGAAAATACTCCATCTTTCTAGTGTGGTGTGTTAGTTACTTTTCTGTGATGAAATGAACTTAAGGAAGGAAGAGTGTGTTCTGATCACAGTTTGAGGATGAGGTCCATCACAGTGGGAAGGCACGGTGACAGGATGTGAAGCAGCTGGCCACACTGCATTTGCAGACAAGAAGCAGATGTTCAGATCTGTTTCTCCTTTTTATTTCTGTCTGGGACCCCAGATCATGGAATGCTGGAGGCAGCTGTAGAAGGTGGGTCTCCTGCCTCACAAACGTGTCCAGTGGTTTGTCTCCTAGATGACTGTAATGCTGAACAAGTTGACCTAACATTAACCACTGCATGTGAAATGTATATTCACATTTTAAAAATCTAACAAACACAACATACATAGGATAAAATACTAAGACTATATGCAAACTTACCATGTTGTTTATTCTTGGTGACATATAAAATACTAAATACAAAACAACAAATTCTAAGTATGAAAGTCTAGAGCCAGGCATAAATTTAAGGTACTTACTTGTTGCAAAGCATCATTAATTACTTTTTATACCTGGTTGTGATAGAAATGCTTAATACATAGCGGGTGTATTGATAGAATAAGTATCCCTCAAGTGGTTTTTCTTTGCTAAGCCTGTTTTCTGTGGCTAGATCCTCACTATTCTGGCTGCATTCAGGATTCACAGGCGTCTGTCTCACTGTATCCCCACATGGATGTTAGCTGACAGGACTTAGAACAAATCAACTATAGTTCCATTCTTAGTTCTCTCCGTGACTTCTTTTACTTTTCTTGTACATTTTTAGGGAGGTGCTCTGCCACTGAGCCACACTCCAGATCTCTTATACATTTGTGGAGATTTTATATAATCTTACAAATAATAGTTTTTTATGACATTTTGACACAGCCTTAGTTTTGTATTTTGTCTAGCTCTCACCCTATTCCTACTGGCCCCACCTCCCTGCTCCCTGTGCCTGCTTACACTCTTCCACACACAGTATCCTCTTTCAGCGTCAAGTAGCAGGTGTTCTGTTTCTGTTACCACACTCCTCTCTTGTGTCTCCTTTTATCTCCACTGTATATACTCACTCTCACTTAAATACAACCATATAAAATAGAAGCTATGACCAATACATAGCAAGAACATGCTGTGTTTGTCTTTCTCTGCCATTCCTGGGCATATACCTAGAGGACCCTCTATCCTTCCGCAGAGATACTTGCTCATCCATGTTTATTGCTGCTCTATTTAAAAATAGCTAATAAATTGAATCATCATGAATGTCCATAAACTGATAAATGCATAATGATAATGTGGTACATGTATGCCGTGGTATTTTATTGAGTTATAAAGAAAAAATAAAATTTTCAGGAAAATTGATGGAACTGGTCATTTATATTATATTTTATTTTATTGTATTATATTATATTATATTATATTATATTATATTACCCAAGATCTTTATGGCTTCCTTCCAAAACTAATCAAATACATGTGGCTGCACTGGTGACAGCATCTTTGAGATGATGTGATGGGAGAGATAATTGGCTTAAGTTCCTATACTCACACAGAGGTGAACATGATTCCGGCCACCAGGGGGCCCATGTTCCTATGTTCTTCCAATTCTCCGTGCAACTGAGGTTTGAGGAATGCTTCAGACAGGCTGCTAGATGTAACAGAAAGGCCTGACCAAAGTATCTTATCACACTTGTGGTTCTGCATGCAGGTATTTTATTTTTCTTCCTAATGCATCTGAGTTTCAAGATCATTTCATTACAATACATAATTATTTTGGTAGGGATTAACACAGCAGGATTCCCTTATCTGATGGCACTGGGACAGGAGGCAGATGAAGACTCGCACATGGTTCCTCTCCTCTCTCCAAGAGGAGGCTAGACACCCGAAGACCAAAAGAAGCAGGTGCATACAGTAGCATTGGGTGCATCACCTCCTTCTGGCAGTGAGACCCTGTCTCAAAAATAAAAACAGGACAAAAAAGCTGGGATAGACTCAATGGTCCTACACTTATTCAGTAGTCATAAAATTCTACACTGAGAGAGAGCATTTCATGACATTCACTGAGTGTAAAAATAGTACTTGAGGTCCACTGAGAAACAAAGGACAAAGAGAAGTCTGTCCCAAGGGACCGCGGATGGCTTCATGGAAGAGGTGACATTTGTATGGAGTCTCCTGAGATTAATATCCACTTATCTGGTGAAGAAAAAGATGATGAGCTGGAGAAGCTGCTACGATAGTTTCTCTTTATCCAAGGTGAATAAGGTCTGAGGTCTTCAGTGGAGGCCTGAACATATAGACACGAGCAAATCCTACACATATATGTAAGTATCTAGAGAGCTACAGATATTCCTGTATATACATACCCACGATAAAGCATAATTCATATGTGTGCGCAGGAAGACATTAACAATAATAATTAAAAGAAATTAGAACATTCATATACTGTATTAAACTTATTCTAATGTTTTATTTCTAGCATCCTTCATTTAATATCTCAGACCAAGGCTAGCAGGTGGTAGCATAGACCGCAGAAAGCAAAACTTTGGATACTGGTGTACTAGTGTAGCTTATTATTTGTGACTAGAATGTATGCCAACTCATTTATTTGAAACCTAGTAACTGGTCACTGTAATGAACTCAATGAACTATTACTCAAATTCAAGAGTAAATGAGTGAGCTGGGCGGTGGTGGTTCATGCCTCTAATCCCAGCACTCAGGAAGCAGAGGCAAGCAGATCTCTGTGAGTTTGAGGCCAGCCTGGACTACAGCGTGAGTTCTAGGAAAGGCTCCAAAGCTACACAGAGAAACACTATCTCAAAACACCAAAAAAAAAAAAAAAGTAAATGTAGCTTGGTAGAGCAGTGTTTTTCTATCATAATCACAATCCTGATATGATCTCTTGTCAAAATGTAAAATAAATAAAACAATGCAGAATGATTTGTATGCAGGTCAGTGGGACAGTGCCTGTTTGAATAAATGAGATAAGACTGGCCAGAAACAATACCAAAAATGTCACTTAGTCATTGACCAATGTCCCTTGTGCACCAAGACCTACTAAGAGAATGTTAAAAAGCGCAAGTTTCTGAAGCTGGAGCACAGAGTGCTGAATCAGCACCTCATGGGACTGAGCCAAGAAACCAGCCCCCTCTGAGTTCCAAGAAAACACTTCTTTCAGCCTTTAAAGTTTGAAGAGACTCTCAGAATTTTAGAGGATGTGTTTAAAACAAACAAACAAACAAAACTGTGCAAATTCTCCCTAGAAAAATGTGTATGCACATTCATTCATTTTTGCTAACTCTTCCAGAGGGATCCCAGACTTGTGGTCTCAGACTAGTAACCGCTGCAATGAAGCTTGCTAACAGCTAACTTAGACAAAGCCAGATAAGCACGGCTGTCAGCAGGACTACAGCCAGCAAGGCTCTTAGCCTTGTATGTTGAGGAATACATGCAGTCCCTCCTAAGCAGTCTTGTTCAGGACCACCCTAATCTCATCTTGTCAGTGTTTACTATGAAAGAGACATACCCACATTCACAACGAGAAGAATTCATGCTGCGAGCCAGGAATTTTCTAGGTCATTTCCACCCTAAGCAAAGCATTTATTGAAAAATTGCAATGTTTCAAAGGCAGAAACCAAAGTAGTTCATGACCATCCAGAAACTGATATATATTATATATGTAATGTTTTGCCCTGTTTCAAATAACCAATGAAGCTTCTGGCATTTTGGAATGTATGCATTAACTTCTTAACTGTTTTTGTACTTAATGTTCCACCAATTTAGTCTGTATCTAAAAATGGTGCTATCTACCTGATAATCTAGTGTTTGGGAACCACAGAATGGTTCTGTCTCCACAAAGATGGAAAGTGCTATCGGTATCTGCAGATAACAACTGAAAAGGTTTGTTGCTGGGGATAGGTCACGTGAAATAAGATAAAGCCTATGAAAACAGCGCTTTAGGAAAGTCATGGCTGAACTCTAAGGACCTAGATTGCTTAATGCAAACAGTGTGTGTGACTTTGGGGATCTGGGGCAGCTTTCCTCAGAGTCAATGAATGCATGTTTGTTTACGTGAAGCCAACGGAAAGAGTTCTGAAGCACAACTTACAATTATTTGTATCTGGAGCAAAAATCATTGAACTTAGCCAAATCTGGAGCAGTGTCAGGAAACAGGTGAAGCAGTTGGCTTGACAGTGAAGAACACTGTTGGGTAAACTACAGTGTGGGGAAATGCTCAGGGACCCGATTGTTAGATAGTAAAGAGCAAACATGTTCAGTTCATAAGCTAGACTGTCATTCTACATGCTTCTAATCACTGATTAACAAATCACTTCATTTTGTGATCTCAGCTGACAACATGGATTTTTGCTCAACACTGTTTTGGAAACCATTTTGTACTGATCAATGTTGGCTGTGCCCATTTTTTGCTGTGTAAAAGTTGAGTTGTGTGAGTAGAAGACAGCACACTAGTTTTTCATTCTCCTGAGAGAAGGACTATAAGCTGTTTCCCATTTGTTCATATCAGCATAGCTTTTCCACACTTATCTTTCTATTCATCTCCTTGAACAAACAAGGCATGGTTTCTTTATGGTTTGCATTAATAAGCCCACTTGTTGGGTGGAAGACTACCATATTTTCCATTGGCCTTATTAAATAATACCAAATTGGTCCCCAAAATTGATAAGCCACTTATTTGTGCATTATAAATAAATTACTTTGTTGCCTCAATTTGTGTCAAGTTTTAAAGGAAATATTTTTAATTTTCTGATCACTGTAAAGTTTTATATCTTTTCAAAGATTGTCTCTTCCAGTACACTTACTTCCATGGATTACTGATTAATATTCCATACTACTTTCTACACACCAAGTGTTAATCTTGGAATCAGTTGGGTTCTACCCATGAACAAATCGGAGAGCCCCATATATTAGTGCTTATGTTCTACCTAGAATAAATACACCACAAACAAGAAACATATCAAGGACATTCACAGTCTAGTGGGAGGTAACTGTCATTGGAAATGGACAAAGTAGAAGCAAATACAGACAACACTAAGTGGGACCAGGCATGCAGAGTTGACGCCACACTTCACTTGGTAAGCAGACTCTTAAAGGTAGGCATCGCTGAAGAGGCAGGATTGGAGTCACAGTGAGAGATTAAGAACATGGAGCCAGGGCCAGCAGTAGCAGAGAGCAAAGAAGTTTATGGAGATGAAGTCAGAAGACTTGAGGGACCTGTTCTGTGGACTTTGGGGAAACTATGAAACGGGCTCCCACTGAGTGAAAGGGGCAAAAGTGCTGAAGCGATTGGAGCAGAGGACAGGCATGGTGCGAGGACAGGCGTGGCGCGAGGACAGGCGTGGCGCGAGGACAGGCGTGGCGCGAGGACAGGCGTGGCGCGAGGACAGGCGTGGCGCGAGGACAGGCGTGGTGCGAGGACGTTGTCGCTCTCACTAGCTGCATGTGTGCAGTGACTTCTCGGCAAAGACCAGCTTGGCTAAGCCTGTCTTGGAGAGTGCTGGCTACAGCGTTTAGAAAGCTGTAAATAGTGCCCGGGTGAACAGCCAAGCTCGCCCTTGGATAAGCAGGATGAGCTCTGGTCGTGAGTTTCCTACCTTTCCTTTGGGCACTGCTGCTCTGCTCTTCGTGCCTCAGCTGACTCACTAGTCACTCAAAACTGAAACAGCTCCTTTGGCCACTTCTCTGCCAGGCTCTGGCCCAGCTGTTGTACGAGCCTTGTCTTTGATGCCCGAGGACACGATGAGTGGTAAGTCTTGTCGTATTCATTTTGCAGAAGTCGGATAGAAACCAGATCTCGCCTGGTCCCTGAGTGTTTCATTACACTCTGGTGCCTACCATGTGCGGGGAGACTGTCGGTGAAGATTGAAACAACATGCTTGAACAAGATGCTGCTGAGTATTGCAGAAGGCCGGGTTAAGAGTTCTTAAAGTAGCAACTATTTGAGTGTGGATGATTCTCTGACGTGCCTGGCCTTCCTCACATTTGAAGCTAGTGTGTGAGGAGAGCTATGGTCCTCCTCTCCTGTTTGGTTTCAGATATTAAGCAAAATGTATGGGATGAGTTATGGGTTTCCAAACTACTTAAAGAAACTGAGTTTCAATTTGATATAGTAAACTAACATCGTAACTTACTACCCAAAACCAGTAGAAAGAAATGGCTCCTCATATTCTAAGAAATTCAAAATCTAAGAAGGAAAGTCATTTCTACCACAATGCATTTTTTAATTTAAAAAATTTGTGTGTCTCTGTGTATGATGTGCATGTGTATGTGTGTGTGATATTCACATGTCTATGTGTGCATGAGCTGAGTCACTTCCCCAGCTACCCAGTGGGATTTTAATAACAGTCAATTTTCTTCTATCTGATTTAAGAAGGCACCATATGCTGATAGGTCTGTTCTCCTTATACATTCATATATTCATCTCCATCTGAAGGTAACACACATGGTCCAAACCCCACATGAGTTTTATCATCTGGGAGTCTGAGGCAACAATCTGAATCTCAAAATTCAGGATTGTTCAAAAGTACACGTAGTTCAGTGACAATTGTTACTTTTCTTTTTTTTTTTTTTACAACAGATAAAGGCCAAATGATAGGCCTTGTCCTTTCCCTGGGCCTTGAAGTCCAGGATAGTTATGTTTTGCCTGCAGGTACAGTTCACTTGGGACAAGGTCATGATAAATTATTTCAATGTCCAATTCTGACAAATCAATGGGTGCATCACTGTACACTGTGAATAATCTACATCCATGTATCTGTAATAGGAAACCCAAGCAGTCTGCTCCAAGTCAGGCCTACCTTTCAGCTTTGTCTGCATGAGCCCCGTGAATCTAGAGAATATTCATAATTCAAACCTTATGAATGTGTGGCCATGCCCAGGTGAAATAACACTTCCTTTTTGATGATCCTTCCTTGTAACAAAAGCAAGGCAGAACAGGTGAGGTAGATTCACTAAACATCATGTGTTTATCTCCTATTATAAATCGTCTACTAGAAAACTCAAGAGGATAAAATGTTTGTCCCAGTATGCAGCCCCGCAGGCAGGCACAGCCTGACGAACATAGAGAATTAGCAATCTCTATGGCTGGCCTGGAAATTATTTGCATTGTCTCTACTTCCTAGGCTAATATAACTAAATTTCTTCTTCTCACACTTGGAAGTTCAACTGGAAGTAGTTAGGAGCCTCTCTCACTCAATAATACATCTGCACAGGAATATACAAAGCAGGGTTACTGTGTTAATTTTTTCAATAGATTTTCTTTGGCCTCTGTGAAAACGTGAGTTCATTCATTCAAGAGCATAAAGGGTTAAGTTCCAAGTTCATACCACAGCCTTATCCCTTGACACTCCCTCCCCTTTCACCATGAAAATATGCTCATGTGAAGTGAATTCTGAAACCGAATCTGCTGAACACGCTCTGCATTTGGTACTAGATTTGTGTGGCGACATTCAAACTTCTGCCATGGCCATTGCAATGTAAATAGGAAATTCTAAATGTGATTTGAATTGCCCTTTGGGGAGTTTTGCAATGAGAGACGGTACATTTCCAAGGTAGCCAATAGTTAATAGCAAGCCTCTGCTGTGGGCTTGGAGACTGTTCTGCATCAGAGAGCAAGTTGACAGGAAGCTCTGCACGCCTTCAGTTGGACCGAGGGAACTTGGCGGTTGACGTGGCCATATATAGTTCTGAAATATTTTCTCTCGTTGGAAATGTTTTAGATCAGACCATGAACACCAGCGCCTTCATTATTCAGGGAAACGATTCCATTTTGAGGTGGCAAAGGCCTTCGTGCATTCAAGTTTAGAGACTGGTGTCTCCAGGGCTGATTGTCTATTAGCAAGGAGCTTGTGCAATTATTAAGTGTCAGCATTTGCTGTAATCTGGACTAGAAAATAGGCTCTCACAGCAAAGAATGCAGTAGGTGTTGAAAATACATCAGGAATTCAAACTTGCCAAAATGTTCCCAGGATTTCTAAACTAAGAAATACAGTTGGTGTGACTGAATTGTGTGTATAATTTTAATGCTGCCTGATACAAAATTGAGCTGATTCTATCCATGTATAAACAGATGGGGGAAGTTGAGGCTTTTCCAGAACATGGAATAAAGCTGTTTTAAGGAAAAGGAATTGCTAAAGTTGCCCACTAGAGGGCAGAGGCTCCCTCACTCATTGTAAGTTTGGACCAAAATTTAAAAAGAAACTCAAACCTCATTTTTATTATATCATATAGGCACATATATATTGCAAAAACATTGTAGGAAAAATAATGAGAAATATTTTAAATGATAGGTCCAGAATTGTGTGCCACAAAGAAAAGCTTCTCTGGGTTTTCTCATCCCAAGCCCCAGACACAGCATCACCCTATACAGGCAAGCACAGCACACTTCCATGTAATTGCAATTGTACCAAAGACTCTTTGTGTTGCTTAAGTATTCACTCATTAAATTATGATACACGTTATACCAGCCTACTAAGATCTGCCTTTCCCACATTCTGTTGCTTGTCTCTGAAATGATTTGTTTAACAAATCAACTACAGGTAATGTTCAGGACTTGCTCAGTACTTTTCAGAACTTGCACAGTACAAAATATTTTCATAGGTTTCTTGTGACTATTTTTGTAAATCAAATCCCTAGACTCAGAGTTGAAAGGCTTGTCAACTAAAATATATTATATTAGCTATAGTTAACTAGTAACTATAATCATTATTATAAATCATGCCTATGTTCCAAATAGAAGGTCTCACCAGTTTACACTCCCTCTAGGTGTGTGAGGTTGGGCCTGTGAAGCCCGACCTTGACAAACAGGGGGCATATCCAACTATCATGGTGCCAGTTCTGAAAGTTCTTCCACTTACAAAAATATCAACTGAAACTGCTATTCTAGACAACCTTGTTAACTTGAAAACATTTGTTTTAAAATTTTTGCCAGGACATGGAAGTAGACTTACCAAAACACTTCATTAGGCAAATGGATGTGACTTCCCCAAGCCAGTGACAGTATACCCGCTTGCATATCTAAGGAAATGCTCCCTTTGCTCCCTAACACCTTCACATCATCTAAATGTTCTTGCTTATTGTAAAAACCATAAATCAAGATGGTAAGACAGCATTGCAGTCTACACGTGAGACAGTTCTTTGGCCTTCTCTTTGATATCACTTTAACATGCTTCAAATCCAAATTTTACTTACCTTGTTCAGCCTCTTTCTCCTGTTCTCCAAAGAGGCTGTCACAGTTTTGTTCATTCTTTTCTTTCTGTTCTAAAAGGCAACACCAGCATTTACTTTGAATTTTCAACAACAATGCCCTCAATACAAATGTCAAGTATTTTTCCCAATCAAAGCATTTTATTACTGGTTAAACATTCACCCAAAGTCACAGGCTGCAAATAATACCACAAAAATTGGTAAGGATGCAACAGCTTCACTCATTTTCTTTTAAAAGAAAATCTCCTTTTTTGGTGAGAGCCATATGTATCCTACATGACCCAAAATTACCCATCAAGGATGGACCCATGTTGAAAAATGTGAAGCATGCAAGACTTATCTCTGGACACCCTACACACACACACACACACACACACACACACACACACACACACACACACACACACACACACACACACACACACCAGTCTGGCTGCCATCTGTTTCCCATGGTCTCCTTCTATCTACCCATCACCTACTGTGTTCAGCTTTGCCCAGGAGTCCCGACAGAGAGGAAGATGTTCTCAGCTCCCTTGTTGGTTGGCTGAACTAACAAAATATGAAGAGGGATATTGAGAGACTCAAGGGAAACTAAGAGAAGGGGGAGCAGGAGCTCTGCCTTTGCAGGCTGCTCATAGCTGCACTCTGTGCCTGCTCATGAGGAGAGGTTGCCAGATTGGATTAGCCTAGTATTAGACAAAGGATGGAGCCTAGTATCACTACTTCCTTTAATATGACTGTTTACTTCTTTTCCTGTGGATCCTTTCAAGCTTTAGAAGAGATTGTTTTAAGTCCATATTCCAGCTTTCATAAAGCAGCCCCTTCCTCCTCTGCTGCCTACCCCAAGCAGATGAGGATCAGTGCAACTTGAGTGCTTTGAAAATTTAGGCTCTCCTTTGTGAGTTCTAATTTTTAGATAACTAATGAGTTTGGAGTGAAGGAAAGAGACAGTGTTGTTATTCAACATCAGCTTCTGTACTAAGACAAAAGGTACTGTTCACCAGCTTCTGGACTAAGATATAGCATACTGTTCACCAGCTTCTGGACTAAAATATAGGGTACTGTTCATCAGCTTCTGGACTAAGACAGGGTACTGTTCACCTGCTTCTAAGGCATAAGCACAAAGACACAGGGTACTGTTTAAAAGGACTAAGGCATAGGGTACTGTTTAAAAGGAACATTCCCATGGACTCAGGGTGATGATGTGTGGAAAACAGATTATGTATACAGGATGAACTCCTGACAATGACTGTTGTATAATATAATCATTTAGTAAAAAAAAAATGTATTTACCAAAAAGGAAGGAAAGAGATTTATGTAGATAATTTTGCATTTACACCTGCCTTGCACCATAAACTTTTGTGTTGAAAGTATGATGTGGGATTATGAAGTTCTTGTTAGATTATAATTTTTTATTAATTGAGTAAAATGACCTTTGGACTTAATGCTTTAAAATTATTCAATAGGGGCTTCAGGGAAGGTTTCATGGGTAAAGTGCTAGTACAAACATAGAGACCTAGTTCAGATCCAAGAATCCAAGTAAGTTACATGCCTGTGACTCCAGCACTGGGGAGCAAAGACATGCAGATCCTTGGGTTTGCTGGCCTGCTAGTCTAGCTCAATTGACAAACTCCAGATTCAGTGAGAGACCCCATCTCAAAAACAAAGTAGAGAGTGACAGAGAAAGAAACCTGAAGGGAATCTTTGGGTCTCCATATAAGCATGCACAGGTGAGTACACCTCCTACATGCAAATACATCATATACAAAATAAAATAATAATTGTTGCATAGTCTTCTTAATAGATATTGTTGATGAAGTTCTCCATGTTCCACATCAAAGAGACAATGAGTAGTTTTACAGGGTGTCTTTAAACCCGACTAAAAATGCAAGAGTTCCTTGTGTTTGAAAAGTGTATGTCCAGAGCCTAAAACTAAAATTGATTCATTTGCTAGACATTAGACCAGAGTACAGAAATAAGAGGGTGGGGAGGAAGAGGAAGAGAGAAGAGGAAAAGAGAGGGTGAAGGTGTTGTTTTCTGTTTCTCAGCCTGATCAGATGGATCTCTGTGAGTTGAGCTGTTGCTCAAGTGCATAGCGTTCCAGTGCCTCCCTGCCTGGGTTGAAGCTAGTGAAGACAATGAAGGTGGACGGAGCAGCCTGTGACAGTGCTGTGTAGACATGGATGTGGGCACTTGCAGGTCTCCGGTTGTCACTCACTCCCCACTTTATTTTTCAGTAGATCTTACAGTTTTAGTAGCGTACACTCAAAAGTTGTTTTATTCTATGCTCATCTCGCAAAAGTGCCCACTTAAAATTATCTTCCCACTGTGGTATGGAGAAAGGAGCTATAAACGCCCAGTCTTTAGAAGTGATACAAGTTTTGATCAACTCAATAACTTAGAAGATAAAAAAAAGCAGGGCCAGGGAGGATAGACAAAACAATCAGACAAGATATAGACATTTTCATTTCAATCAGTACATTGTTGTTGCTTAGTCCCAGTTAGACACATATGGATGCACCAGCATCAGAGGATGGTAGGTGTTACTTGTATCCTTGGGTATACACACACATGCCATTTGGATCCTTAGATGCTGGTGAATGCCACTTCCTGTTAAGTTGTATCTCCAGAGCCCTGCCCCCAACCCCAAAATGCTTATCTATTTTGACAAAACCCACTGGTGCCATACTTATGATCTTCAGATTCATAATAACTTACAGTGTGGCAAACTATTAAAAGAGAAAATGTCCATAGTATTTCTGGGAGATGTCATCTTTTGTTAGAAACATGTGACCACAAAGCACTCTGGGAAGAACTCTCCCAAGAACTTATTTACTTTTTTGTAGAAAAGTGATTTTTTTTCTTTCTAGAACAATTTCCAAGAAGATTTGATTTGCAAAACCAATACTTTTATGGAGACATCAAGAGCAGCAATATTGAGTTATCATATTTCCAAACTGATGACAAGGAGGTCAACACTTTCCAGATTTGAAGCAGGAAAGTAAAACTATAAATATAACTGAAAACTATTAGGATTGCTGCTATCATCGATGCTCACATTTTTAAAACGTTTAACTTTGACTTTGCTTGATTTCTGAACTAGATTTCTTATACACACACACGCACACACACACACACACACACACACACACACACACACATACACACACACACACACACACACACACACACTCTCACACACTTTTAGTTTCTGTTTTCCAGTTGAAATATAGAGGAACAGAAGAGTCAGTATTACAGACCAAGAGCATGACCTGTCAGTTACTAAGTCTTTTTTATTTCCCCTTAATGGTAGATCCACACTGCTTGAATTCAGTTCAACCAACATTTAATAAAACTGCAGTCTAACTCACATGAGGAGATTTAACATACCCTTAAATTCTTTTTCAGTGATCATATTTGGCCCAAATTTGTGTCTTTCCTTATGGAGCAAGTTATTCTCCTGTGTCTTCCACATGGCAGCCTTTTTTGTTTCTCTTACCTTTTCCTTTTAAAATCTTGCAGGTGCACCTGCTGAGAAGTGACTCCCTAGTTTGATTTGCTTGTAGCTGAGAGATTGAGATATTATTCACACTCTTTTTTTGTACTCATAATCTCAAAATACCTTTGCTCCTAAGAGCTACACAGTTGGTGAACTCTCAAAGTGAAGCTATTTATTCATCAAACTCTGTTAAACCATGGCAAAGCTGGTCCCTCTATATTTTATTAAACTCATTTAAGTAATGGAGTCTTTTGTAATCAAGCTCACCTTCATCTTCCAAGAGAAACCCATGGCACTTTGGAGTTCGTAAGATGCCGAATGCTCATGTCCTCATGGTGCTGAAGGTAGTTTGATTTATGTCTTGCCCTAGTTAAGATGGCCAGGTCCTTAAGCCTCTTTGCCTCTGAGTTAGAGGCTGAGGTCAAGTTAACAATACTAATCTGTCTCTGTTTGCAAACAATGAATCACCATTTGGATGTTAAGATTGCATAGTAAGCTTGGACTTGGCAGCTTGGTTCAAAGGTTGTCAGCAGAATGTATGAAAGTAACCAGTGTCTGGAACTTCTGGTCACAGATGTCAAGGATTCTGTGATGAGGCCACCAACACTGGTGTGAATAATTGATGAGAAGTGGGTGTGGCTAAAATGTGTTAGTCTCATTCCCAGTTTGGACTGAATGGATTTGATCTAGACTTAATAATATTAAAAGCTCCTCTAGTCATTCCCAGGGCACAAATGAAAATGCTTTCCAATTATTAAGGAAGAATATGACTTATTTAGGACAATATGTAAGAAAAGAGTGATAAAATGAAGCAGTTCATTTCCACTCCCTGGACCAAGTGAGTTGAGCTTAGGAAAGGATGGCGCTTCAAGGAGAGACACAATATTTTATTACTAATTAAATCAGACTTTGTTTTGGAGAATTGGCAGTTCAAGTAACTGGAGTTCAAACAAGTCATTCATAAAATTTAGAGGCCAATTGTTTTTAAGTATTCTGTTGTTCTGATTCCTTAGGAATTTGGTGATTGAAATAAAGAAAATACAGAGGTTGACTTCACTTTGAGGTTTTACCAGATAACCTTAGTGCCTGTCACAGAGTTAGCATTGACACAGTATTTACGAATTGAGTTTGTGTGCCAATAGTGGATGATTTTGAATAACTGTTTATACGAATATTTTAAAAGAAAAGAACATTCAGTTTCACTAGCAGAGGAATAAAAGCAATGATTCTATACTTTGAATTGACAAAAACCCATTGACTTTCTTATAGGTATACTTTATTGCAACAAAATCTAAGCTTTTCTTTTTTTTTTTTTTTTTTTTTTTTTTTTGGTTTTTCGAGACAGGGTTTCTCTGTGTAGCTTTGCGCCTTTCCTGGAACTCACTTGGTAGTCCAGGCTGGCCTCGAACTCACAGAGATCCGCCTGGCTCTGCCTCCCGAGTGCTGGGATTAAAGGCGTGCGCCACCACCGCCCAGCCTAAGCTTTTCTAACTTAAGCAGGTGCATGTGAAGGCCAGAGGTTGGCATTTGAATGTCTTCCTCGATTGTTTCTCCACCTTAGGTTTTGATTCAGGGTCTCACATTGAACAACAAATCCAGCATTTCAGCTTGGCTGACCAGCTCTGAAGATCCATTTATTTCCATTCCCTGGTGCTGAGATTCCAGGTGCATACTGCCACACCCAACTTTTTGTTGTTTTTTAATGTGGGTACTAAATCCAAACTTGGTTCCTCACACTTGTGGAGCAAGCACTTTATCCCCCCGAGCCATCTCCCAATCCTTTCTTGTATTTCCTAATGTAATTTATTTGCATTTTTACACTGTTGCTACCTATTTATCTACAACGATGAGAGGGGGTTGCTCAGGCTGGCTAAAAGATATATACCTCGGATGTAAGAATGTAGGCTGATCAATGATTGTTTCTGTGACCCCAGGAAGGGTGTGGGCAGGTTGGGGGACTGTGGGTTGTGATGTTGTGACATGACTGAAAACAACTTCTTGATTTCTCCTCTTTCCTTCTGGGAAATAGGATAGAGAGTTCCATGAAAACAAAATGAATAACCCAATTATTCATATATGCTGTTTGATTACATCAAGACTAAACTAAGCTCTGTGGTTGGTGAAATAGAAGAGAGCACTAAGAGCTTTCCACTAAGCAGAGAGGTCTCTATTATTTTTAAAGTCATCTAATATATTTGTACCCTTGATCTGTGGTCTTAATATATATCTCAACATGAAATTTTACATGTTAGATTCATGACATAGAATTGTCTGTGAAGATATTTAGTGGCATGATCCACACAACTATTGAACAAGGACTCTACAGATTGTAGCACTTGGTCAGCAGGGATTACCAAGAAGGGCTGGGTGGCCCTGGTTTCAATGTACCTATCATTCAACTGACTTTAGGAATACTGTAGGGATGTACTAACTAGGAAATCCTACATCTTAAGTGCTTACACTCATTTTTTAAACCAAAAACATTTTTTTTCTCCTAGGACACCTTCACTTTGTGGATTTGACCATCATAGTCAACATTTGATTGCTCTAGGTATACTAATTTATAGAATGAGTAAAAACATCCATGGGCAAAGAAAAATAAAAGTATGTATGGTGGTCATTGAGATAAAAAGTTATGCTGGAATATCATTCATTGACTTTAATGTTGATTTGAAGTAATAGTCTCTAAAAGATCATTTAATTTGGATAGCCAAATTAGCACGTGTTGATAATAATAAAAATTTGAGTTTCCATTTTTTGATAGTAAGATTGAAAAAATGAAATGATTATTATGAGTTTGTTCTTACTGTCTGTAGTCCATAAATGTCTTAGATGTCCACATAAGAATGTGCCAGTCCACTGAGAAGAAGCACACACACTAAGTCTTTTGTGTTTTCAGGTTTCTTGCCTATTACATGCAGAGCTCCCTTCCAGGTTGTGGCTTATCTGTCCCACTGCCATATCTCTCTCCCATCTGTCTGTCATCTGTCCTCTCCCATCTGTCTGTCATCTGTCAGTTCTCACTATCGCCAAAGGAGAACTCTTGCATCAGGGAATACTGTCATAATGCACAAACTCAGGACATTGCATGAGGCTGTGCTTTTCCTGTGTGCAAGTCCTGTAATTTAAATCCTACAGCTCCCAAGGGAAGCCAGGATTAGCAGCATAGTATCTGAATCTTCATGCCTATTTATAAAGGAACAGAAAATTATAAGATAGAATCTGATTTTCAGTTACTAAGATTTTAAATATAACACAACCATTTTATTATACTATGGTAGTATGTACCAGATTCCAATTATTAGAAACACTTCACTGGTCATTTTCATAATAAAAATTGGAATATGAAACTTTAATGCAAAATCTGATACTGGCTTCCAGGAGGTGACTTTCCTTGAGTAGCACATGTAAGAATAAGTAATTTGAAAATCTCAGTCCAGGTGTCTCCAGTGAGATATCCTGATTCTGTGAGGAGAGGGGAGAATGTGAATTGTGGTTCCCTCCAGTCTAAAAGTCAATGTGACATGTCCATACTTCCCCAGTTGTGCAGTTAATTTCTGGGAATCAGAATGCTGACTCATGACTCAGAATGCTGACTCAGGGAAAAGACTGTACATTGATTCCTTAGATTCTTCAAAAAATAAAAATAATAGTTGCTCCCATGGGGTGGCTTTGGTTATCCAATGAAAGAGTGCAGGAGTTAGAACAAGTGTCTGGCATTCAGAAAATGCTAACACTTACATTGTGATCTCCTCTGAAGTTTCCACGAGCACCCTGTATTCCCTATTCTAAGCATCGACAGAAGATCAGCCTTCTACCTACAGTATTTATAAATGAATATTTATGTGTATTGTGTATGCACATGTGTGTGCAAGTATGTGCTAGAAGAGAGTATCAGATCCCTCAAAATTATAACTGATTATCTGGGTAGTAGGATTTGAACTCTGGTCCTCATGACTGTACAGCAAGCACTCTTAATTGCTGAGCCATCTCTCTGATCCCCAAATCACAGTACTTTAACTGTGTTTCTCATTTTCATATTTTACTACAAAAAAGATAGAGACAGTAGAGAAGATGAGACATCAGCTATGGCTAATTAAGCCTTGTTTTTTTTCTGAGGAGATACTTGCCTTCTGCAAGCATTATCATATCCATTGAATATCCTGTGAATGCTGTGAAGTTGTGATTCTTTGTTTGCATTTTGTCAGGAGCACTGAAGGAGAGGAAATCCTGTTGTTGTTGCTAGGTATCTGTTAGTACTGGCCACACATCTGAAAAATGGCAGCCACTAAGTTCTTCAAAGTGGAGAGCCACTGTGGAGGATGACCTGAAGAGACACTGTGCTAACACTGGTATTCAGGTTGTCCATTGCAGAAGAGAACTTATCTCTGAATTAAGAGACAGGAGACACTGTGAATACCATCTTGGGGTTTGTGCCCTGGATGAGCCTGTTCTCACATAGCAAGTTGAAAAGGGAATGAACCAGGGGAGTTTGTTTTCTGGACCTGTGTCAAATACATTGCTTTAGGTGTGGCTTTGCTCAGATCCAGAGCCTTAAATTGCTCCCAAATGCTGAAGAGTCAAACAGTCAGCTGCTCTCTCAGTGACTCTACCCTGTTTTGGGCTCTTGCAGTCTGTGCTCCAACAACTAAGGAAAGCTGGAGGTTTCTTATCAAACACGTAGAAATGTCTGCAGACTTCCTCAGAATTGCTCATTTGCTGTTGCCTTCTCAGGCCTGGTCCTTCAATGTATAAGCCCCTCCTTCCTCACCTCCATCTCCTCTTGGATATTCCACTACATTCCCAGAATGTAGGCTGTTAGGATGTTTTGAACATGAGATGATGCACAGTGAAAACAAACAGTACAAACGAACAATGAAGTACAAGAGAACCCGTGGAGCCTGTCCCTTGGTTACACAGAGAACCTGTCACCCATCAGAGTCTGTTTGGCCTTATAAAGATAGCTTGGTGCACGTCCCATCTCTTTGCCTTTCAGACAGGCATCCCAGAATCTTGGAATCTCTTGTCTGGATGTCTGTGATTCCATACAACAGGACTCCCACCTTCCATTTCCACATGGAGATTGTCATTAGGCTAAGATTAAATGTGTAAAATGATGAAACTCCTACTTATAAAGACTGTTTCGATCCTTCAACTTGTCCCCAACTTCTGTCTTCCAGCCAAGAAGAAAAATGTAACTAAAGCTTTGAATAAAAAACTTCTCATGCAAGTTGTTCCTTCTGGCTTCCTCTTCTGCCTGCTCTGATCCCCACAAGAGCAACTATTATTATTTGTTTGGATGGATTAACTTTTTTATGTCAATTTTTATCACTTATGGGTCAGATTTTACTATTTGTTTTTCATTTATTGGTTCATGGGGCATTTAAAAAGAGATACTAATCACATTCAAATTTACATCATCCATAAGCTTGAGACCTGGCCCACAGTAACTACTACACAGCCCTTTAATGGAATCACAACCTGTGAATACTCTTCATGCTGCAGTGTTGCACTGTCCCTGGGGAGCAGCCTTGCATACAGTTACATTTGGACTTTTGAACTTGGAGACTGAGATAAGGTCCCTTCTCACCTTATCTCTCTCTTTCCCTGAAACAGTGTCCTGGGTTCTGGGTTCTGTATGTTGTGTCAAGCCCATGCAGAATAGTAAATGTGTCCTTCTCCTAGGAATTTCTTCTCAATGGTAATGTGAAAAAAAAAACATGAGCTAATCATGAAGTTTGGGTATCAACAGTTTATCAGGAACTCCAACCTGCCTGATTTTGAGGTATATAGACAACTGTGGGAACCCATTTCCAGGTTTCCTAATGGCTTTACCCAGCAGGTTGGATAGAGGGGATGATTGGACCGCAGGCCTGAGTGCAGGTGTCTGAGATGGTCTGCACTCGCTGGGGCAAGGTCTTTTGCTCCACCCCTTGGTATTCCTATAAATACCCTGGGGCAGAGACAGTGGAGGCCTGATGGAATAGGTTCCAGGCCCTCTCGAGGCTATCCTGTATTTTCTGTCTTTATCTCCCCCCTCTAATCCTTCTGTCTAATATTTCCTGCTGCTCCTACTCAAGTGCACTCTGGGGAACTGTGGGGGTTGGGGGTAGCCCCTCCACAGACAACCTCTCTCCTTCTCCCCCCTCTCCCTCCCTCCCTTCCTCCCTCCCTCCCTTTTTCTCTCTGAAGGCCAGATACTGAAATAACTTTTGTGGGCAAATGGTCACCTCCTTACTGTGTCATGGCGCCTTAGAACACCCAAAAACTATTGGTAGAATACTCTTTTAAGTGGTACTGTGAATTTCAGAGAATGCTATCTGATGAGAATAAAAAGTCCATTAACTTGTAGGTCTCAAATTTTACAGTCTAGTTTTAGCTCTGCTAATCCATACAACCTTGGTTCAGTTATTCATTCTATCAGATATCTGTGTGTTCCAATTCCTGAGCTACCTTCTAGAGCAATGGTTCTCAACCTGTGAGTCATGAACCCTTTGAGGTCACATATCAGATATTTACATTATGATTCATAACAGTAGAAAAATTACAGTTATGAATTACCAATGAAATAATTTTGTGGTTGAGGTCACAACACATCAGGAACTATGTTAAGGTTGGCAACCACTGTTCAAGAGCAATAGGTCTAAACCATAAGTCCATACTAGAATTTAAATATTCATTTATTCTTTAGTAATTTCACATATGAACAAAATATATTTTGATCATATTCTTCCCATCTCAAACTCCACTCCCTCTTAGGTATCCCTCTACATTTCTCTCTTTTTATAACCCATCAAGTATAATTAGTGCTGTCATATGTACATGGTTATAGGGCATCATCACCTGGGACATGGGAAAACTACAAAGAAGAAAAGCAGCTGTCCTTCTCAGTGTCTGTCACCTGACTGTAGCTTCTCAGCTAGGAATGGGGCCCCATGGGCCCCCTCCTTCCCGGGCTAGAGTAGTGATTGCCTTGATCTTGTGCAGGGCTTGTGCTTGTGAACAGACTTGCTGTGAGTTCGTGGGTGCAAGGGTCCCGAAGATAAGTCTTCCCCAACCACTAGATCTACCTATCTTTCCACTTCCAGTTCCACAGTGGTCCCTGAACCTCGAGGGTGGATCTGGTAGTCATGGGGGAGATGTAGATGTCCAATTTAAGACTGAGTACCTCCCAGCCACCTGTCACCTTCACTGTGACCAGTTGTGAGTCTGTGTATTAACCACCAACCTCTGCATAAAGGAGCTTTTCTGATGAGGGATGCACTAGTCTATGGGTGTAAGGATAAGTATTTAGAATGCAGTTTGACACTATATCTCCTTTAACAAAATAATTGCAGTAAGGCCTATTATCTTCCCAGCCAAGGATTCTTGGACAGATTTATAGCACAAAGCACAGGTTCCTTCCTGTGGAATGTACCTTGAGTCCAATTAGAAAACTGTTGGTTACCCCTATATCGCAGTTGCACCAATGAGCATATTTTGCCAGATCACACATTACTGTAGTTGTTGGCTGCATTGTACCATGCAGCACTGTGGAAGCTAGCAGGGAGAATCATTCCAGGTCAGCACCAGCTTGATTTCTCTGTTTGGTGATTACAGTGTATAGTGTCTTTGTCAAATAATTTCTTACCATTAAATTCATATGAAATGACAATAGCCTATGTCATCTAGGGAGTCTCTGGGACCTCCCCTGAACAATAACTCAATAATATATACCCAGTACTTGACACTGGACTTTTTGTGTAATAACATGTATTTCTGGGGAAGCATCATTCTTCCATGTAGGGTAACTTCAATTAAACTTAAAACATATATGCATCTTTAGGAAGCTTATAAAATAGTATGAGTCTGTATATGGCTTTTTCAAACATCCTTAGTGTTATTTATCCTTCTCCTACCTCTCCTCTCCCTGTCTTTTATACCTTTATGTGTAGTATATATGTAACATACAAATTGTATATATATCTCCCATCCCAAATCCACTGAATTTGAATCTCTCAGGGGAACTGGGTCATATGTTTTGACATTCCCACTATTCTGAGCTCTGAGCCACATCTATTCCCAACAGTTTGTGATACAGGAGGTCTCTGGGCCTTTGTGATACCGTGACAGTGTCTGGCAGGTCCTAGCCCAGACTAAACTACAGTGACTCTCAGCCCACTCTCTCCTCTCTCCTTTAATGGGCTGTGAGAACTAAGAACATTGTTTCAAGGAACAATCAGATCAGTTGACATCATAGGTCTTCCTGAAAGAGAGGAAAGAGATGTAGAACACAGATAAGAACCACCCCCTGACAAGTCCCCACATACTAAAGGACTACTAGTGACCCAAGGCAGTGGCACCAAGGCTACCCTGTGTTCTTGAACTTTAAGAAGGACCCAGTTGTTCCAATGTCCTGACTCCCATATATTTATTCTCTGAATGAGGCAAAAAGGTCTGGGTGAGATCATGCATCAACCTATGAAAAATGAACAATTAAAACAATGAAGTTGTCAGTTCTTTTACCAGATTGCAAATCAATAACCTTTCTGTCAGGCTGGCTCTCCACTGCACCATTAGTTTAATACAAAGACATTCCCAGGAACTGTAGGTGACAGCTGATCCATCATCTGGTGGTTCTGGGCTTCTGATAGAGACCTGAGCAAAAGATGCTGCTGTAAAACACATAGGTCAGTCTCGATCTGTGAAAACCAGTGTTTAAGGCACAATTTGAAGTTTAAAAATTGACATGATGGAGGATACTTCTTTCTATGATCCAAAGCATGCATGTGCGCACACGTGTGTGTGTATGTGTGTGTGTGTGTGTGTGTGTGTGTGTGTGTGTGTGTGTGGTTGTGTGTTATGTGCTTATTTAGCTTGTTGGAGGCATTGAGATATAATAGATGGCCAAGAAATTTGTGACAGTCACAGCAAAGGGACTGAGGCTACACATGATCCTGCAGGTCGGGCAGGTCTTGCTGAAGAAGCTACAAGGTATCACACTGAATGCCAAACACAATGACTGAACAAATGGGAAGCCAATGTATTGCATTCTCTTACGTGTTTTGTTTCTGTGTGCCATCTGAGAAAGCATTTGCCAATCCAAATAAAACAACCGAATAAGGACAAATTCTCTTAAGTCTTTTGTTGGTGTCTCGCTTGACTTTCAGTTTCAGGAGAAAAGTACAGAATTACTTTTAGAAGTCGTCTTAAATGAGAGAGTTCTTTCTTGTTAAACACAGAAGGCAATAATGAGAAATGCACTATAGCACAGATAGAACAGGAGGGTTTGTGAAATCCTGGGATTTACTAAATTGTCTCTCTAACTGATTTTGTTCCCATTTGAATCTTATCAAAGTTGGCCTCTCAACTTTTAATAAAAATCCGTAATATTGCCAAAATCAGCAGGGCAAAGCTAGTACTTCTCCTTCACAATGGTTTGGGCATTTACTTTACCAAGACTGTAGATTCACAACCAAAATATGTTTTTATCTCTACTTCAGAAAGCCATTATCCATTCATTTTTTTAAAAAAACTGCTTTCACTGCTCAATTCAAAGAACAAAATGTAGTTATCATCCATAGGGAAGCCACACAATGGAGGTTCTGTGGTTCTGCCATCCAGAATGATGTCATCTGGAAGAGGAATCAACTCCATCCGTTCAAATGAGACTGACCAGGAGTTTCACCAGCCCTTGTGGCTGATAAAACATGAACAAGAACATTTTTGTGTAAAGATGTTTTAGGCTGATAGCCAAGGTTATGCCATTTGTCTTCATGATGCCTTGAGAGTTTTGGGATGTTGAACTATGTCTTACTTTCTCTGAAACACTGAGAGAGGAGGGCAGAGACAGAGAGACAGAGTGAGAGACAGAGACACAGAGACAGACAGAGACAGAATGACAGTGTATGGGAGGGGTGGGGGACAGCCCTGAGCTTATCCTGAGAACACTCTGGATTGTTTCTGGTTTCAATACTCAGTTAGCACATTGTCCAATCCCATGAATTATTGTGTGCATAATAGTTTTAAATGGTTTTAACAGAGACCGTATGGAACACTAGGGTGAGAAAGCAGTTCATGGTCTGGAAATCCTCCTAGGACCCATTCTCAGGGTCCTTTTCTCACAGTTCTTCCCTCTTGGTCTCTCTCTAAATATCTGCTGGAATCCCAAGCTGCTTCCACTGTTTCCTGGTTCCTGCTCTCTGAAGAATCTCAAATCATTCTCAATGTGACATATTAAATGATATCTTTTGGATCCATTTACTAAATGAAAGTATCTTTAAATTACTAGCTATAGCCTTTCCATATATTTTGACATCATATTGTTCAGTATGATATGGACATTCATTTTTAAGGAGGATGTACTTTTAGCTGTTATTAGGAACTTGACCCTATATAATAACATGACTCCTAAGGAGTAAGTTCAAAGTTATGTGCAACATTAAGGAGTGCAGAAATTGTAATAGGCTAAATAAAGGTCCCTCAAAGATGCCCATGTCCTAATTCTTGGAACCTGTATTTATGTGACTTTACATGAAGAAAAAGGAATTTTGTAGATGTCGGTAAGTTGAGCATCTCAAGTTTTGAATTACCTGAGTGGACTTAATGAAATCATAAAATTATTATAAGATCAGAGACTCAAGAAGCTAAACTGTTTGTTGAGGACATGAACCACAAGCCAAGAATTGTAAGTAGCTTCTAGAAATTATGAGGCAATTAAACCCATCTCTCTTCTAGCTTCAAGAGAGAACATTTTGATTTTTGCCTTCTGGCTGCTATAATGATGTGATAATAAATCTGTGTCTGCTTGAAGCAGTAATTCATAAATGGAACTTTGTTATAATAGCCATGGGTCATACTCTTTAAGAATTCTCCTAGCCACTCATGTCCCCCCAGGTCCCCTAAGGAAAACTATTCTCCATACTTTTCTCTGTCCTCCTCCCCTTGATCTACATACACTGTCTCTGATGTTTTAACAACTCAGTTGCACAGTGCCCTCTTCACAAAGAACATCTGGAGCTATGCACTCCCATCCCACACCTGCCAGTTCTAATAGGGTCCTAATGCTACTCCGCTTATCACACCTGCACCTTCACAACAGCTGACATTTGGTATTTGTTTGAATGGTTATGTGATCATGTTTATCATATCACTACTGTTAGCTTAATGAGTATACAAATATAACTTTGCACACTCTTGTGAACCTGGTGCCTTGTGGTATTCACAAGCAGCTTCTTGATGGGTTAAGAATCCTCAGAGTTATGCGTGTCTCCCGTGGTGGCCTGATACTGAGACCTGGTGCAGTTCATTTAGAAGCAGGAGAAAGGCAGCAGGTGTGCTTGCTTCTCTGTTTTCCACCTTTGCTTGCCGAGAAAGTGAGCCTGCCCGGCTTTGCATGAACTCACATGCTTCTGAGGCCTTGGGCATAGTCACCATTTCTCTTTCTGAGTGATAACTGATAAAAGATGTAGTGTGGTGAATAGGTAATAGAAAAAGTGTTGTGCGGTTTCTAAAACACATTTTGTGTAGCATTTAGGACTCTTTGCTTTTGCCTTATTTCTATTTTAATTTTATTACTTGAGAACTGATCATAAGACCACTAAGAAATTAAGTTTTTCTTGAACAAGGCATGCATTTATAATTTTTTTATTTCTCTGGTTTTCTCCTTTTTTTTTTTTTTTTTTTTTTGAGCTGAGGACCAAACCCAGGACCTTGCACTTGTCAGGCAAGCGCTCTACCACTGAGCTAAATCCCCAACCCCGATTTCTCTGGTTTCCATAGTCAAAGCTAATGCTATCTTAGGCTGCCCCTAGGAAGTAGAAGGAATAGCACTTTTGCTTAGTTTCCTTAAGCCTCCAAAGAAGAAAATGCATGAGATATGGTTAATCTCCATTTATGTGTTTAAGTTCATTTCAACGTTTTGTGTGTATGTGTGCATGTTGATGAACATGTGTATGGGTGCATGCACATTTATGTGTACATGTGTGAAGAGATCAGAGGTGACCTTGGGTGTCATTTCTTAAGCACAGTCCACCTTGTCTCATTAAAACAGGGGCCCTCACTGACCTGGTACTCACCAAGGAGACTATGTGGGCTGGTTACAACCCTCAGGATCAAGTTGTATCTTCTTTCCCAGCACTGGGATTATAGCTGTGCATTTAACTTTCCTGGAAGTGTTTACATGTGGGTCCTGGGAGTCAGGTCCCCACGATTTTACAGAGAGCACCTTTCCCTACTGAGCTATCTCTCAATCCCTCAATAAAGGGTCTTTAAATAGTAGATAATTTCCCCCAGCAGTTATGCTATATTGTTCTCTATAGTTTGCACATACACATTACTTTTATTTAAATTGGTTTAAACTCAAATATTCTACAAATATTTTTACTGTTGAAAATGTCATTTGAATATATCCACCCCCCATTTACTCCATTCATTTATCCCCATATCTCCCCAATAAGTCCCTCTCCCAAGTTCATTATTCCTTATCATCCTTTTCCTGTCCTCCCTCCTCCCTCCTCCCTCTCAGACTCCTCCTCCTTCTCGATAGCCCACTAAGTCAGTTAGTGCTCCCTGTGCGTGCATTCCTCCTCATGACAATCTACAGATGCTACTCCTCTTTCCGTAGGAAGGAAATTTGGTTTTAGAGCTTTCTGTTCAGTAAGTTCTTAGGGCCTCGGGTAGTACAGTGACAGTGGTCTGCTCCCTTGGTTCAGATGCTCACAGTCTCCCTAGACTGCACATTTACCAGGCACTTTCACACGGCATAATTTTTGATGGCTCATTCAAATCACACCAGCTCAGATTTCTCTGTGCCATTAGGTTCCACACCTCAAGATGGAAAATAGGCAAATAAGTTGAGCTGCTGTAATTTATTACCCAGATCCTATTATGTTCAGAATCACCCTTTGCACCTCTCCGTGTGGTTAATCGCAGTGTGTTGTGGGCATGTTTTCTATGTGAAGACCAAACTTTATCACTATGTAACTGTCACAACAAGTACCGATTACAAAAGCTAGGAAGAATGTGTAATCAATTCAACTTTGACTTTATAAAACTTTTGTAAGACTCTAATGAAGACAAATTATTTCGTTAGTTGATTGTCAGCCTTCCGTGTAGATTCCTTCCCTTAAGGAGTTCATATCATGTCACAGTGGGGTAGAAAGAATGTTCCCAGTTTACTGACAATGAGGTGGAAAAAGCAAGAAGGTCGCCTGCATTCACCCCCAGCTGTGGTTGGCTCTTCTCCCTTAGACATTAATCAGCCAAGTCAATAGCTTTGTGGACAGTCGAGCCAAATGTGTCTTTTTGAGTACCTGACAGATTCAGGATGAATGCTCCATGAACAGATATTTGAGCAATTGGTATTTCTAAATCAAAGAGTGTCTATACCCACAGCACAGTCTGTTAAATGTTGGTGGAGACATTGCTAGTCTGTCTTAGGTCTAAAGGACCTAATGACCAACTGGCCTGCTTTTTTTCCCACTGAATTTGTTTGAATTGCCATGTGTCCATAACCATGAAACCCAAACTGTCTACTTGATTCCATGTTCTGTGCTGAAAATACCCATATCCCTTTTTCCTTTTTACAAAAAAAAAAATGCCTTGATGTGATTGAAATGTTGGATGGAGGGATTTCACTGTTGAGACTACATAAAAAAACAGCAGAACACGGCTGAGGGGCTGACCGGCGACACAAATACAGCACCTGCTAATGTGCAGGGAGAAACCACCTGGAGACTTTAAAAAAGCTACCCCAGAAATAATATCTTGATCCAGATACAAGGTCCCATATGAATTATACTATTATTTTAGCTGATTTTCTCTGACATCACACTATGATTTTTTTCCATGACAAGAAAATTGCAGCCAACCCTTGACAGTCAATCACAAATTGACTGAACAAAACAAAATCAAACAGTGAAGTAATCCCCAAGCAAATTTAATGAAACCTAAATCCCGAAGGGCTGTGCACTTCTGTAGGCAATGGTCTTATTTAATAAGTTGGCCCTGCTTTCACTTTTAGGACCATATTTACACAGACAAATTCAATTCATTTGGGTTGACTTCTCCTCTTCCTCCCAGTCTGCCCACCAGGCACGTATGGGAAAGACTGTAACCAGATATGCCAGTGTTCAGCAACTGAGGACTGTCATCCAGTCACCGGAAGATGTTCCTGTCTGCCTGGCTACCATGGAAACCACTGTCAGCTCCGTAAGTGTGGTCGTCTGTATTAGAAGTGTGACTTGCTGAGGAGATGCCGACAGGCCGGACTATTGCTCGGAGCGAAGAGCAGAAGTGAATGGAGGCTTCAACTCCATAACCACTTCTGTGGGATGTTTGACGTGAATCCTGGAAAGCATTATCTTCCAGTCTTTCTCCGTGCCCCCTTCTCTATCTTCTTTTGGTCTTTTCTGTTCAAAAATTTCCCCAAACCCTTCACAAGTATATATGAAACATGATAGACAAAAAATGTAGGAAATTATGTGCTTATCACTATAAATCAGCAGAGAACAAGAGACAACATATTTTAAATGATTCAAATGTAAGCTGATCCCATGCCTGCTCCGAAACAAAAATGAAATGAATTGTTATTCTGTGATGAAAGCAAAGGCTTGCTTAAGTGACAAAATGCCAGCAGCTCCTGGCCCTGTAATGAGACAGCTCCATCCCTAGACTCAGAACCTTACATTGATTTGCTGGAACAATTTAATGCCAAAAAATGCTTATTGAAGAAAAAACACACTAAAAAAGTCCCAAGGAGCACGTGAAAATATTCAATCAACTATTTAATTTTTAAGCCTGTAATTATTTATAATGCACATTTTATAGGTGTAAGAATAAAATGTTTTGCCCTCAGCTTCCTTTGTTTCCCCAAGCTGACCATGGCTACTCTTTCCTCCAGTCTTTCCAGTCATTTGTCCTAAATACATGGACTCCTGATCACACTAATCTTCTAAAAGCCATAGACAATATATTCCAAATATCATTAATACATCTTAAACATTGGCAACTAAAGCCACAATTAAACATATATGAAAATTGTTTCAATTAACACTTTTAAGATCCATAAATAGTATAGTCATTCCAGTTGAAAATGAAAGACTATAGTTTGTGACTATGATCAATTCCAGGCATCTTGTCCTAAAAAGGTATTGTCATATATCTCAGAAGAACTTCCTTCCTGGTCTCGAAGATATTTTATATTAAGAAATAATATCAGGTTACATACAACTTGGTTATATTTTCATTTCCAAAAGTGAGCTACCTTGGGTTAAGGGAAGTAGCCTCACCTTGTTAAAGTAAAGCTGGCTGAGCCAGGAGCAGCTCCCTGACTGTCAAGTGGGCTTAGCTCCAAGCAACACGTGGTTGGATATGGTTCCTTGGCAGCATCCACTGTAATTACAAGACTATGAAGAAGGATTCAAGAAAATAACCATAAAAGGTGTAGCTGGCTCTAAAGCAAAGCTTCTGCAGCCAAGAACAACTGGGCTTTCATGCTCTCAAGTTCAGAGCAGAGAATTAAACTTTTCTTTCAGCAGAGGTCAGAGGAATCAGACAAACTCACACTGAACATCTCACAGCTTTTTCCTAACTTTAGAGATGGGGACACTCAGCCTGAGCGTGTGGCTTTCACATAGGAAAAGAGCAGTGAGTGCCAGAGGATGTGGACTCACGATCCTATGGGTTTCATGACCAATGAGAGGTCTTACACTATTGTAGACCTTGGAAAGCTTACACTCCTCTGCCTACATTTAGAATCACCCTCTTCTGAGTTCTCAGTAACTAGTCAGTTTTGTGAAAGGTCCTCCATGCTCCAAATAGATGCTTTGGGAAATGTAGTAAGAATAGCTTTCCCAGATCAGGAGGATATGAAGGCATTCATAGAAGCTTGTCATTGATGACATTGCCTGTGGCCATAAACATTCATTGTGAGGAGATTTTACTTCCTCCTTTTTCAGAATAAAGCCAAATTGTGTCACAATGTCTTGCCCATATATGTGTAACCTTTTCAAATACTAGGCAAACGGACTGGGGAAAACAGATTAATGCTATTCATTTGCTTGGGAACTATGTGCCTCGAGATACAGTAGCAGCCTTGTTTGTCTAAGTGAAATGCCATTCACATGATCACAGTGTGCAGTAGCAGAGGGGCCTGCCACGGAGCTTTCAATATTTAAACAAATCAGAACAGTAAATTCCAAATTGAGTTGTTGTTTTTTTTATTAGCATCAAAGAGGGGAAGAATATTTGTGGATAGGGGGAAATGGTCATTTTATAATGGAAAATAACCCAACACCCCTTGCTTGGGAGACATTTCCAGAAAGAATAACTGTAAGAGATGTAGCGAAGGTGACGCCATGATAAAAACAGAACATTAGGAAATGGGGGGCGGGGAGGAGCGGGAGACTTGACTTTATTATGACAAACTTAGTAAAATCATTATATCCAGAGTGTGTCTTGTTAAGTTTAGTGAACCTCTGAGATGTGATCATGAATCAAGAAGTCTAACTTGCATGTGCCACAGAAGTTAATGAGAAAGTCTAATTGTCCAAAAAATAATAAATTCTTGGAAAAAAGATGACCACAACTTCTATAAACCATACAGCATACTTGGGATATAAATTTAATGAGTTTGTGACACACAGATTTGTGCATATATTCTTTTTATAGATGACATATTCTTTAGCAGGTCAGCCTCATCAGATATCGTGTACTGATTTAAGAAGGATAATTAAGTTGAAGGATAAAATAATGTGTTTTTTTCTATTTATGACAAAGAAAGAAGCAATAGTGATTTTAGTAAGTACAAGCCAATGATAAGATAGCTGCATTGATGAGTGTCCCTGGGTGGAAATGACTGTCCTATACTTCAACTCACAGGAAAAGTATCTTAAAATCTGTGCTTTGCATCTCTTAGTTACTTAAATTCGTTAGATACTCACACTAACTAGGCCATTCTTCCAGTTCAGCGGATGTGGTGTTTCTTTATACTCAGAATTATAGCCACAGCTTTACATACATTTTTATTTTGAAAAAGTCTCTTTTTATATAGCGACGCTCTTTTCCTTGCTTGCACAGATATCCACACCATAGTCCACTTCCCAGTTATGACTTCTAGAACACCTGCTACCACTTTACTCTCCTCTTAGGAAGCAGCATGCCTGAGGGGCTCACCTGACCACACTGGTTCTCTCTGTATATCCTCAGTTTCCTTCTTTGTTTGCCTCCAGTCGAGTCACCAAACATTTTTCAGCATCATACATTTTTGTAAATCATTAGCTTTTATAAAACTATGACAATTACGTTCTATGAGACACACCCAGTTAGACATGCAGGAAATGGAAGAAGGGTGAAAGCATGCATCTTATTGCAGCGCTAACTTCAGGTTTACCATTCTCTAACACATTTTAAACGAGGAGGAACCTCACAAGCATGGGCACTGCTGAGAATGCTGGGAGTGCTGTTCTGGAAGGAGCAAGCACGGGGCGGGGCTAGCGCGTGGGCGGGGCTAGCGCGGGGCGGGGCTAGCGCGTGGGCGGGGCTAGCGCGGGGAAGAGTGGAGGAAGAGCCGCTCTCACAGAACTGCAGCCTTCCATGTGAACAGTGCTTCAGTGTTCGCTTTCGTTTTCACCATACGTGGTTTTATTTCTTAGGCTGGAAGGCAATCTGAGGCTCCAAGGAACAACTGTGGGTTTGGAGACAGGATTCAAGCAAAGGTTGTAAAATGCGTCTTACATAAGAGTCCCTCTCTGACCAGTCTTACATAGTGTCATCATGGGAGACCTTTTTCTCTTATTGTGATAGAACATCCTGACAAAAAACAACTTAGCGCAGGAAAGGATTTATTTTACACTTCCAGAAGGGCAGTCCATCCTGGCTCTGAAGGTCTTCAACTGGACCATGAGACCAGCCTGTCAGTAAGCAGAGAGAGAGAAGAGAGAGACAGAGACAGACAGAGAGAAAGACAGAAGCAGAGAAACAAAGAGAGACACAGAGAGAATAGGAATCTCTGTGTCTTCCTATGTATCCACCTATCTATTGTCATGTCATCGTATGTTTGAATCAGTAGCTTGAAGGCAACTAAAATCACCAATGATGAATAATTGAAATATTGAGTTAAGAAAGGTGTGGGCATGAGTTTGAACACCGGAATGGTTCAAGTTACAACAACACATGAAATTTTGCTCTTCTGTAACAGGGTGCCCAAAAGACACTTATGGTCCAAATTGCCAAGAAACATGTAAGTGCCTGAACGGAGGTCAGTGTGAGAGCATGCGTGGCACGTGTTCCTGTCCTCCTGGCTTCATCGGGGCGGACTGCAGTCAAAGTAAGTTAGTCTTGCCTGGTTTTTCAGTCAGAGTCCTTGTGTGGTTTATGAATGTGTGGCAATCCTACAACCTCACCCTGTACTTATGGGGAAGACAGGATAACTATTCCAGTGTCCAAAGTGTGTAGCACAGTACCAAAGGACAGTTCCTAAGGACTGCAGCTATAACAGTGAACGGTGGTGTAACGTTTCACTTGGGGGTTTATTATAATGACAGTAAATACAAGCTGATCTAAATGCTAGGTTGGCAACTATTGACATCAGATTTGAATTGAGAGTTGAAGTCATCAAAATTAGCAAAAGAAATCTTTCTGCCATAAATCCTTCTACCCAGAAATACTGGACTTAAATCAAGACTGGAAAAATGTGTTAGGCAAGGTCAGCATGCTGATTTCTGTGTTCATAATATCAACCTTGCCCAAAGGTCCAGAATTTTATCTATACTCAGCAATTTTATGTCTCAACAATAAGTAATTTCTCTATTCATCAAAAGGGAAATAGTGCCATAAGCTCAAATACCTTTACTGTATGTTGTAAAACTTATTAACATCAAGTGTAAGGGTCAAAAAGCTGAAGATCCCTTTAAAATACAAATGCTTGGATACTGTGAGTTTGTGCCTATTAAATACATATCATACATTGTCAAACCTGCCATTTCTAAATGACTGGGTAGTTTCTACTTTCACCAAATAACTAGGTGAATGCATGCCCTCTGGTGCCTCTGGCCCAGGTGGTGATGATTATGTAATCACATCAAACCTTAGTGTCTGAATGCAGGGCCACGGATGATCTCTTCAGAAGATAGAGGAGGCAGTACAGAGAACAGACTGAGAGAAGGAGGTTGGAAGCTGGGCTAACAATGTCTAGATTTTAAGGCAAGGGACGTGAGATTTGGTTATTCACTTTCGAGTCATTCATTAAGATCATACTATCTCCAGTGATCATTAACTTCACAACCAGAAGGGAGAAGCACCATTACTATGGTTTTAAGTTAAAAGTAGATGAACTACAATAACTCTAACTCTCATTCATGTGTGTGCATGTGTGTGCACTTGCACACATACATACACATACATATACACATATATACCCACACACATAAACATACACACATACATAGATACATATATACACACATACTATACACATGCACACAAAAATACACACACAAAAGCATAAACATATACACAGATACCCATATATGCATACATACAGATACACATATGCATAGAAACATATTCACATGCATGCACACGTGTGTGCACGCACACACACAACTTTCATTTAAGATCTTACTGGAAGAGGATCAATTTGTGCTTATTCAGGCCATTAAGCTGGTGTGTGCTGAAGAGACATTCCTCACTTGTGCTTCCCAGGCAGGTGGCTGCTGCCTCTGACTTACATAAGGACATGTTCTCTGTTAATTGTCCTGTGACAGCACCCCACCATACTGAGCACAAAAATTTAACAGTACAAAGTCTTAAATCCAAAAACCTGGTGACAGACACCTACTGGATAGTGCCTCTGTGTCCTCGACTGCCAAGTGATCTTTGCATGAACGCCATCCCATAAATACTTCCTGAGGAAGGTTCCAGCTGGCTCCTTTATGTGTGTTCTTCAAAGAGACGTCCCATGCAAGAGCGTGTTCAAAGGCTGTGGCTCCTGAACACTGGGAACACATTGTCTTGAGAAAGCTGTGATCTTGTAGTGGCAACTTTCCTTGCCTTGACAGATTGGTAGGTTAGAGGCAAGTGTGCAGCCTGCTTCTGCCAAGGCCAAGGTTATCTTCACATTGTTACCACGTAGCCATCTCAGTTGGTTCTTACAGATGTTTCTGTTATTTTGTGTGTTATCTGTTTTCAGTACTCATCTCAATTCATTTTTGGAACAATGCAAAATAGATCAATAAATTCAAAGAAACAGATAAATATTTGAAAATGTGAGTATTATGGATTTTATGTTGAGGCTGGGAGTATAAAATAGATTCCAGAAAGGACTTTAAGAGACAAAATATTCAATATTTTTGCCAAAACATTATGTATGTCCTGAAAGTACAACTACACACACACACACACACACACACACACACACACACACACACACACACACAAAACAATATACATACATAAGCATATATATGTACACATACTCATACACACAAGCAAACAAATACACACACATACATACATATGCACAATCTCTCTTTCTTACACACATATACTCAGAGCACGTGTGTGTATATGTTTGTGGTGTGTGTATGTATAAAGTAAGACTGGAAGCTGTTGGGATTTTGTTTTGTTTTGTTTAATAATTTATTTTTATTTTATGTGCATTGGTGTTTTGCCTGAATATCTGTGTGAGCATGTCAGATCCCCTGGAACAAGAGTTGTAGACAGTTGTATGCTGCCATGTGGGTTCTGGGAATTGTACCTAGGTCCTCTGTAGGAGCAGACAGTGCTTTTAACCACTGAGCCATCTCTCCATCCTGATAGCCATGGTCTTTAATTTGTAAGTGAAACCTACCAGACATGTCTTTTGAAACTAGATACAGGCTTATATATTCTACATTCCAGCTGAAACTGACCCAAGAGAGCAACAGCTTGGGACTTCCTACTTGGTTACTTATTTTGAAGTAACCTTTTAGGTTGAAAATCAAACTGTAGGAACGTCAGCAAAATACGGGATTAGGAGAAAGGGCCATTTATTGACAAGTGTCTGGAAGTCTTGAGTGACTGATGTTTCATAAGCAAACTAAGCTTCGCTTGCCTTTATTTTGCTCTTTGGTCTAGCTTGTCCTGGAGGCAATTATGGGCAGGATTGTGCCCAATGGTGTTCCTGTGGCTCAGGAAAGTGTGACCCAGTGACAGGAAGGTGTCATTGTCCACCCGGCCTGATGGGATCAAGGTGTCAGCAAGGTAACAAAGGCTGCTAAAGATTCACTTTAACTATTTAAGCAATGAACACACTGGACTATGACTATGACTCCGGTGCCGGGACTGTGGCATGATTTGCCATGCTTCCTTTCATCCTATGGCAGCATGTTTGCCTGTTGCACTGTTGGGGCAATGGCCTTTTGGAAGGCCACAGAAATTGGTATAAAAATGAAAATTATTTATGCATACTCTTGGCTAGGAGGAGCAATTTAGGCAATAGTGGCCACTCTTGGAAAACTTTGAAAACATGTTAGAGAAGTTAAATTACAAGATGAACGAATCCGACATACTTTTCAACCTGCAGAGGCCCCCTGTGAGAAAAACAGTAGATAAACATGCAAATACGGTCTGTGTTGAAAACTGAAGACTTACTTCTCTGAGATCTTAACATTGATTATTATCATAATTAAAATTATAAGCACAGAAGAACCATCAAATCATCAAGGCAAGGAAGTGCAGAAAGAGTGCTGGCCATGGCTCTTAGCTGTGGCATCTGAGCTGGCATGCCCCCTTGCTGTATAAAGAGGGAGAAGACAACTAGGGCAGGTTTTCATCACACACTTCAGATATTGTGGTTTACACAGTATGTGATGGTTTAAATGAGAATTGTCTCCCCATAGGCTCCAGTATGTAGACACTTAGCCCTCAGGTGGTGGCATTGTTAGGGGATGGTTTAGAAAGACTGACCTTGTTGAAGAAAGGATGTCACTGGAGGGCAGGCTTTGGGAACTTAAAGTCTTGCCCTACTTCCAGTTTTCTCTCAGTTTCTTGCTCCTGCCACAATGCACAAGGCTGGCTGACATGCCTTTGTTCCCTTCATCTGGACTTATCCCTCTAGAACTGTAAGCCAAAATAAACCCTTTTTATACAGGCTGCTGCTTTAAGTCATGGTGTTTTTTAACATCAACAGAAAACTAGACAATAAAAACATGCAATTGTAAATTGTACTTTGGTTGAAATTTTCCAGTCCCAACTGCTTGCTGTCAAATAACCAGCAGCCTCTTCCCAAATAACTGACTCGGAGACTTAATAGAAATTATAAATGCTCAGCCAATAGCTCAGACTTGTTACTACCTAACTCTTACATTTAAATTAATCCATATTTCTTATCTATGCTTTGCCATGTGTCACATGACTTGTTACCTAATTTTTTTCTACATGTCCTGCTTCCTCGGTGGTGGCTGACTGGCATCGCTCTGACTCTGCCCTTCTTCCTTCCCTCTTTCTCTGTTTGGCTGTCTCACCTATACTTTTTAGCTGACTACTGGCCAATTAGCATTTCATTAAACCAATTTGAGTGACAAATCTTTACAGTATACAAAGGGAATATTATACAGCATTTCCCCCTTTTGTCTAATTAAAAAGAAAGGTTTTAACTTTAACAGAGTAAAATTATATACAACAAATACAGTTATTAAGTAAGAATTACAGTTACAATATCCAGTCTTTTTATATTTGGCAAAATTAGAGAAAATACTATCTATCTTATCTTAGTGAGTCTAATGTTTTGTACCTAATTTACCTTTTATCATAACTAAGGAAAACTATAATTATAATTATCTAGTCTTCAACTCCATCAAAGATCCCAGAAGAGTGAAAAGTTACCTAATGACAGGGATATTAGGCTGCCTGGACAGTTACCCAGTTACCGAAAGTTTCTCTGTAATGTTGGGCCATCCAACCCTGGCCTACAGGCCCAGCATTTCTGACAGACTTTCCTGTGAAGCAGAGAATTTTGAAGAACTGTCTCACCTTGTCTTGGCAAAGTTCAGCAGCTGCATTTCTTGCATCCTGCTGGTCCAGTGTGGACAGTAACTGTCAGCAATTGAGGCAATGGCAGTTTCTTTGCCCACATGGCTAGCTTCTACCATAAAGAAAACAAACTCCATATGGAGTGTCTTTGATGCCCATCATCCTCTTTGAAGTAACTGGTGCTGCCAGGAGCAGACGTGTCTCACTGTTGAGAAAAGTCTTCAATTATTAAAACATTTTAAATGCCGTATTCTCTAGACCTTTGAAATGTTTGAAGATTGCTTAGCTATCTGAAATACATCTCTGTATGACCTTGAAAAACTAGCATGACTATAAGTTTGCTATTATAGATGACTATTAATCTGTATTTCTTAATTATATATTACAATTTTAAATGAGCTGCATAAACATAATATCATAAATGAGAGTAGAAATATACATATAATATAACAAAATTAACTTTAATCTGTATCAATATATGAAAATCCATACCAATGTAACATAATTAAGATTAATAGTTGTTTTGTGGTTAAAGTAGATTCAATAGTCTATACTATTATCCTCTCATTCTATATCATATCCCCTTTTTTTTTCTTTTTAGAATGAAATCCCTGAATCTAATCTCCTTTATTCACCTTTTTTCCTGACCATTACCAATAACAACTTGTAACCAACCCCTCTTAAAATAAACACTCATGACCTATTTTTTGGGAATGTGGGTATAGTTCTCTAGACTACTTCCTGTTGGCTAGGGGCACTGGTAATCTTTAGGGAACCCTGAGAAAATTTAGGATTATGGTCAAGTCCTGACTGGAATACTCTGTGAGGCTGGATCATCTCAGCCAGGAGCCTTGAAGCTGTTCTGGATGCAGAATTCTGATGAGAGTGTAACAGAGGCATTTGGAAATGTTGGATCACTTGGCCATCCATTTTCATTGGTGTTTGGTCCCCTTGCCCTGAAAATACGTAAACTTGTAAAGGTAACACACATATCTGCATTAATACAAGTATAGATTGAGTCAGCTAGAGGTGGTTTTTTGTTATGTGTTTGAGCAGGTAAAATATACATCACATGTCTTGTAGTTATTTTAGGTTTATTTCTTTATGTTTGTAGCCAGGACTTTCAGGGGATCTTTCTTGTTCAAACCTGATTTTCTTTAATCTGGAGTGAATTCACAGCTTCTCATTTTCTGTGGAAATAAAAGCATCACCTCTTCTGAAAAACAACATATCTTTTGACTTAAATTTTGAAGTCAAGATATTTTAAAATATAGGTTGGCTTAATCTAGCACTTTTCATAATCCAGTGTCTTTTAGTAGCCAAAAAATTCAAAGACAAAATAATAACATATAGGACCCAGATTATCTGTATATTCCTCATCTTTATATGGCTTTTTTTCTTTTATATTACTTTACTCCCTTTTTAAGGACTTTATTTTTTTTAAAACTTTATTTTTCTTTTTTATGACTGTCTATTCCCTTTCTCTTTTCTCTCCCAAGCCTATGTATATTTTTAAACACACTGTAACCTGTTTAGAGGGTTTTTTTCTCTTTTTGTCTGAATCTGCCTTTACTGTGTATCTGTAATCCTTTCCTGTCTACATGAGCAAAAATACTGCTGTATAACTTAGATCATAGCATGCTGGTGCTGGCTCTTCTCCCTTGGTTCCCTGAGAGTCTAGTCTCATGGCAGAGGTATGTTTACCACCAGCTCTGGGAGCCATGTTTACGTGCCCTAACTCTGGAAGTTTACAGGTGCATACCACCACCTAGTAGCATGCCGACTGCTGCTCATAAATGTCATATAAGTGTTTGGTAGCAGGGACTCTTAAAAGAGTAGCCCATTTTTGCTGCTAACACCAAGCTAGGAAGCCACCTCTTAAAGGAGCCACAACTCTGCTCTCTGCCAGCAAACAGAGCCCACCTGAGAAAATTCAGCTACCAAGAAGCCATGCTTGACTCCACTTTTGTGTGTCTAGAATCCTTTTTTAAGCTTTGTCCGGTTTTATGTGGAAATTCCAGTCAAACGCTTGGGCACCATACTTTGGTTTGTAGGCAGAAGTTTCTGTCCCACCAGCAACTCCCAAATAAACACACTGAGGCCTGTAAAATGGTAAATTCTCAGCCAGTAGCTCAGGCTTATTACTATCTAACTCTTACTTTTAAATTAACCCATATTTCTTATCTGTGCTTTGTCACGTGGCTCATGGCTTGTTTCTTTGTTTTCTACATGTCCTGCTTCCTGGGGGGCTGGCTGGTGCCCCTCTGACCTCACCCTTCTTCTTCCCTGCATTCTCTGTTTGGCTGTCCCACCTATATTTTTTGCCTGGCTACCAGCTGATCAGCATTTTATTAAGCCAATTCAAGTGACAAATCATTACAGAGTACAAAGGGAGTATTCCAAAGCAGTACCTATTAATTTAAGTACATAGAGAGGATGATAGCTAGATAGAGGATAGATAGATAGACAGAGAGAGAGAGAGAGAGAGAGAGACAGACAGACAGATTATATAGATTTATTTTGAGCCCTTGAACTAATGTAAAATAATCAAGCATGGTGGCACAGGCATAATCTCAGTAGGTCAAGACAAGGAGATCCCTGGAGCTTGCTGGCCAGCCAATCTACCCTAACATCAATCTTCAGGCCCAAAAGAAACCCTATTTTAAGAGACAAGGCATCCTCCTACTGCAGCCAGGGTCTGTGTTGGTATCTGTGGCCCGGGTTAACCTCTGAGGCCATTGGGATGTCTGTGGTCTATGTTGCAGCCTGAGGCCATGGTAATGTCACAGCCGCTGAGGGGTGTGCCTGGATCCTGGATCTGTGGTTCTGCTGCAGCTGGGAGCCTTGTTTGTGGTCTGTGCTTTCACCAGAAATCACGTGTAAGCCCAAGATGCTCCTGATGACTGCAAGGAGCAAGGAAAACACTTTGGCAGAAATATCGGACTGTAGACACACAGTGGAGAGAGAACAACATGGAGGGCTTATGTGACCCTCCCCCCACACCTTCCCAAAGGGAACAAAAAAGTAACAGCCTGGGTGGGGAGCCGTCGAAGAAGAGGCTTGAAAAGTGTGATGGGATATGCTGAAGTTTAGCTCTTTACAGTTGGCGGCTTCTGCAGGGCATGGGAGGAAAAGGATTTTTAAATTTTGTTATGGGGGGAGGTCATGAGGGTGGGTGTGGACATGGAAGGCCTGAGAAGTGGGTGTTATTAGGTGTGTGATGTGAGGTTCCCAGGAAATCAACAGAAATGTTGTGTTGAAAAGGGAAAGAGAAAGGAGAGAGAGAGAAGGGAAATGGCTGCTGAGGGATAACACTTGGGGTTAGCCTGTGTCCTCCACATACACATGCATAGACGCACACGAGAACCAGCACACACGTGTATACCACACACTGTTATCTGCCCACAAAAATAAACCTTCCTTTATTTGACCACCGACAACTGGTCCTTTATCAGATCCACACAGAGAAGTGCCTCTACCGGATTCAGCTACACCTTCTGCTTATGTCAGCTGAAACCTCACGCAAATTGGGGCTAGGGGTGTTACTTTGTGTGTTTGTTTGTTTCTCTCCTTTTAAATCCATCTAACTTTTTATGCTATCTGGAATTAAAAAGCAAACAACAAGTAAAAGATATTCCATTATCTCTTCCGCTATTGAAATTCAAAGTAGGCTCCTTTAGATCTTAGAGGTTTCATGTTTAAGTCTTGACTTTTGGCCTTATTGGTTGTCTCAGTCTGCACCAGGCTTTAGTCTCCAAGCTTCAGTTTTTCCAAGAGAAAATTAAGAACACTGTTACCCACATCACAGGGGTGTTTGGGAGCATTAAATGAGATAATCCATGTGTGAAATATCATTATGTAAAAACTCCATAAACTAAAGGTTATAAATGGTAGGCCCGTGGCCAAATCTAGCCACAAATGTGTTTGAATTGGCTTCAGAATATGCCTTCCATGCTGTTATAAAATAATTTTAATTAGTTGCCAACTCTCAAAGATTGGAGAAGTTCCTGTAATATATGGATATTGATTTTTTCCTTAAAATGTTGTATTAGATGGCAATATGGGACCATATTTTTTATGGCAAAACCAATTAAATATGAGAATCATCCTCATGTTACAGAGGCTCTAATCTCACATTGATGGCGCTTCCTATCACCCCATGATATTCCCCTGGCATGGACAGAAAGGCCCTTAGGCCCCCTTCTCTTCACTCACTGTTGTCTTAACTGCTGTTGGCCCTCCTCAGCTGAACAGTGAAGCACCAGAATATTAAAGAAATAACTGCTCCTCTTTCCTTACTATCAATTTTTGAGATAGTAAATAAACTACTCCCCATTATTGTTTACTTTTTCTATTGCTATGATAGAATATTCTGACAATAGCAACTTAAAGGAGAAGAGCTTACTTTGGCCCATGGTTCTAGTGTATAGTTCTAGCTGGAGGGAAAAACCATGTAGCAGGAGCGTCACAGAACTGGTCCCAGTGCTCTGCAGTCAAGATCAAAGAACAATGCATGTTACTGCTCAGCTTGCGTGATTTCAGTGCAATCCAGGATCCAAACCAAGAGAACAATGGCACCCTAATCAATTCACTTAATCAAGCTTGTCCCTCACAGGCATGTTCAGAAGCTAGCTAAACTAAACAACCATTCAGGTATGCCTATAGCTTGTCTTCTGTATGATTCCAGATCCCTCTGAAGTTGACAGTCAACATTAAGCATCCCACGAACTGACCCAGATTACTGCTGACTGTTCCACAGGCAAGCTCTAGGTGCTGGTGTACTGGGCACACAGGACCAGCCCAGTAAATGTTTATGGAGTGAATGTGAACTGAGTGAGCCCAGGGCAGTGCTGTACTTGTGACCTAATGGACAGATCCAGGTGGTTGTTTTCATCTGAAGATTTTTCTGATGGTTTTACTGTCTTCATGTGGAAACTGTCTCAAAGGAGAGAAAAAAAATGTTGACTCATGACATATTCATTTAACGTAATATTTAAAAATGTTTTCCTTTAGGTTGTCCCCAGACAAGATATGGCACCAATTGTGACCTCGAATGTCTGTGTAAAAATGGTGGACTCTGCAATCCTGTGGATGGGAGATGCTCCTGTGGCCTTGGGTGGACCGGGGATTACTGTGAGAAAGGCAAGCTGATAGTTCCTTCTTATTCTCACAATGTACACGTTAGAACTCATCAATATGGGTTGCTGAGTAGAGGCCTATGAAGAAACTATTTTCCAATAACCTGTTTATAATTAGGATCACATTTCCAATAAAATTGTACAAATATTGATCATTAATCATTACCTAGTTTCTAGACTATCACAGGAAAACTCTGAAACATCTTAAGAAATTGAAATAGTATTGGTGGTAACAAATTACCCTGAGAACTCAATTCCACTTTTTACCCTAAAACCCAAAACCATTGTAGACATCAAATTGGCTGAGCCTAGAGATTTTAAACAGGGGCCTGAAGAAGACAACAGTCACAGAGGGCTTAACAAGTGGTTAGAATATACTGGTCTTTGGGAGTGGAGTGGGTGTGTGTCCCGGGACTGGTGGTTCATGTCTTTAATCTCAATACTATGGAGACTGAAGGGGATCTGGGATCCATGTATAGCCCTGACTGCATAGCAAAACATGAAATATGAAATGGCTATCCCCATTACTGTTCCACATTCTAGGGGGTGTTTTGTTGTTATTCTTATTTATTTGTTCTTCCAAATGAATGTTATAATCATTTATTTAGGGAAAACATGTTTTTGTTGTTTCATTGTATTGTGTTTCCTCAGGAAGAATCACATTCTTAGGTTAACTCATTGTATTCAAGAACAAACAGTTCATCCTTTGTTCCATATTTTATTCCTTATCAATAAAGATGCTGGCTTTAGCATTCACATTAAGATATTCAGGTTAAGGAGCAAATAATTAATTTTCTGATCCATTCGATACCCTACTATATTTTAGTGAATTTATCACAAGGCCTTTCCTCATCTCTGCTGTTTATTATATGAGTTTCCTCTTTAGTCTGATAGCATATGTGATGTAATATTAATGAATTTCTAATACTAAGTTGCCTTACATTACAAGAATAAACACTGTGTGACCATGATTAACTATTTCATAAAGTGCTCTTGGATTCTATATACTTCTGTATTCTGTGATTTTGGCATTGATATCCAAGAGGAAAATGGAGCTGCTTTTATATGCAACATTTTCCAGTTTTTAAAATTGATGTTCCATACACTCAATAAAAAGTATTTGGAAATTTCCTTTCTCTTTCAGTGTTCTGGAATACTCTAAATCTAGATGGTGCCCTGCCTAGTGAAAGTTTGCAGACTCCTCTGTGAATCTGAATAGCTCTTTCTTTTTCTCCCTTTTACTCTTATTCAAATGTTAAGAACTGTTACTATAATTATCTTATCTAGGTTTTCTGCCTCAAATTAGGATGGTTTGGGTAAGTTTTTCTCTATAGCATTTCCCATTTCATTACATTTTGGAATTTTATTTATATTATGATTGTGATAATTGCAATATGGATAGTAATTTTCTTCACCTTTTAAAAAGAGCATGTGTGTGTGTCTCTGTGTCTGTGTGTGTTTGTGTGTGTAGGTGTGCTTTGCCTGTGTGTATGTCTGTGTACTGGAGGGTAGAAAGGGGGACTGGATTGTTGTTGGTTGCTTTTGCTCTTTTGAGGGGCCCTCCACCCAGCTCCCAAATAAATCACACACAGAGGCTTCTTCTAAATTATAAATATCCAGCCTTAGCTTGGCTTGTTTCTTGCCAGGTTTTCTTAACTTAAAATTATCCAATCTGGAGAACATTCTACAAGCAAATTGTGATATAGTATCCTTGGTTGAGTATCTAATATTCTTTATTTTCATGAGACCCTCTTGATGCATTTCTGCCATTTGGGGGACCACAGTCGAACAGCAAGGGTCTATGGATGTACTCAGCTGAACTATGCTATGAGCCTCGTGTGCTATTCAGAATTTTCTAGTAGCCACATTATTAAAGTGAAAAAATGAAAGTCATTTTAATAATACATTTTTTGAAACTATCCATCTAAAATATTATTTTAGCATGTAAAGTTATACTTATGTTTATATAAATATAATATACAATAAATGTATAATATGTACATATAAAAAAATTATCCAATCTGTCTTTGGCCTCGGGGCTTTTATCTTTCTCTATTCCTGTATACCTTTTCTTCCCTTCTGACTTTGTTGTTGTGGCTGGGTGGCTGGCCCCTGAAGTCCTCTTCTGTCCTCTCCTGTCCCTTGACTTTTTTCTCTCAGATTTCTCCTTCTATTAATTCTCTCTGCCTGCCAGCCTCACCTATCCCTCTCTTGCCTCGCCATTGGCCATTTGGCTCTTTATTAGACCATCAGGTGTTTTAGACAGACACAGCAACACAGCTTCACAGAGTTAAACAAATGCAACATAAACAAAAGTAACACACCTTAAAATAACCTTCTCCAACATTGGATCTCCTATAACAGAAGTTATAGATGGTTATGCACTGCTGTGTGGGCACTGGGATTTGAACCTAAGTCCTCTGCAAGAGCAGCCAGTGTTGTTAACCACTGAGCAAACTCTTTCCTTCACCTTGTAAACAATGGTATGTGTTTGTGCTTTGTTCATTTCTGGGTTGTTGGGCTGGAACCCAGTCCCATATGCATGCTAGGTACGCCCTCTACCACAATGGTCCTCAACCCTCCTAATGCTGTGACTCTTTAATACAATTCCTCATGTTATAGTGACCCCCACAACCATAAAATTATTTTGTTGCTACTTCATAACTGTAATTTTGCTACTGTTACGAATCGTAATGTATATATCTGATATGTAGTATATCTGACATTGGGGGGGGTCAAGACTCAGGAATTGAAGACTACTGCTTACCACATACCTAGACTGTGAGTTCTCCATTTTAATTGGGTTAGTTGGTGGTTTATGTGTACTCATTTCTTCCTTAATGATAGTTTTTCACCATCTTTGAACTTATTAATTTTTAATGGTCTTTGGACAAATCCTAATATTTTGGTGTTTTCTTCCTCAGCATGTTCTTCTGGTAATTATGGCCCAGACTGCAAATTCAATTGCTCATGTCAGAATGGTGGGATTTGCAGCAGGCTTTCTGGAGGCTGTGAGTGCCCCAGCGGGTACTACGGACAAAGCTGTGAGCATGGTAAACAGTGTGTGCTATATGGGGAGGTTCTAAACTTCAGAACTATTTTAAATCATAGAGAGAGTATATTCATATTAAATCAAATTACACAACTTTTAGTGAATATTACTGTAAGTAGAGCGAGTTTCACAGCTTAAATTGAAAATTTAGATTTTAACAATTACCATGATGAAAAAAAATTGAACTTTAAAATTCTTAGACTTTTCTACCTCTAACTGGCTCAATGATCCCACTATTACTTGGAAATACACTCAGCAGACAGACACCCCATGAACCAGCTGTGAGTCTGTCCCAGGTGGCCTTGGGCAATAATAGATGGAATTGCTGCTTAGATCGCACGTGATCCATGACTTGATTCTGAAAGATCTGCCTTCACTTTGTCTTTCAAAATTGTTTCTAAGACCTGCTATATTTGCACTCCACAGTTTAAGCTAAAAATGAAAAACAAGAAGTTTAGACAATGACCTGGCCCCCGAGAGTCCTGATTTGACAGTATTACTCAGAGGGCACACATGAGAGTGTGGACTCTAGCATTTGTCCTAGACAGCCTACCTCTGCCGGCTTTACCATCTGCATAGTGGGTTAATAAAGGTTGTCATGAGGACTAATAGGAAATCATGTTTAAGCACTGAGCATGGAGATGAATGGCCAGAGCTTGGTGGATGTCAGTTACTTAGAATGCAAAGGATTTTCCAAAGTGTCTGAAATGCTATTAACCATGTTCCTATTCTTTCAACCTCAGGAATAGGAATGGGCATCACCAAGCATTTGGGGATTCAAACTCTTGTAACTAATCTGGTGTTTTAGGGCTAAGAATGCAAAATCAGACATTTTGTGGTTTTTGTTCATTTGTTTCCTTTGTTTTGTTTTTGAAATTGAAGTAAGAGGTGAAGGAAAGAAAAAGTATTTATTCAGAACCCATCACATTTATACTATAAGGTTACAAAGAGTGTTTTAGATTAAGGAAATACCACCAAGATGAGATAACTTAGAAGAGCGGGTATATTGCTGTTTATTAGGAACAAGGGGTTGGCATCGTTATACCTGCGGGATTGTAGAGTGAAAACCCAGGCCCTTTCTCATTGTTGCTACAGATCCTCAAGTCCCATCTCTGTGATGCGCTTCCTCTAGCAAGGCATCACCTCCAACAGGTCTTGTTATGCCCCTGAACAGCATCACCAGCTGGGAAGCAAATGTTCAGACACAGAGCTTATGGGGGAACAGTTCACAGTGAAATCACAGGCTAGGATATAAAGCATAACTGGACTGGGATGAGAATGGAAATGCACAAATAAAACAGTACATCAGGATAACAATCCACTGTGATGGTGACTGAAATATTAAAGAGAAAGAAAAGATGCATCTAAATTTCCAAATTAAGCAACTTAGAAACATAAGATTATTTAGTAAAATGGAAAATCAAGCAATGCAACCATTATTCCTCAGTTTTATATATAACTAAAGAAAGGAAGACACAGGAATCGTCTGTGTATTCTCTATCTAACATTCATAAGATCAAAAGGAGAAACTGTACATTTCCTTTTACTCAATAGTTACAATGAGGTCAGTAAAGGGAATGTTTATGTTTTGTTTATGTTATTTAATTCCTTTTGTGTTTCCTGATTTTCCTCTGCCCCACTGGATATTGGAGACGCATCATCTACACTAAGAATATTCAACGTTACATTCCTAAAAAGGAGGTGGGAGAGAGGGATGGGGGTGATTAGGGAAATAATGAATAATTGTCAGGTGAGTGGATTTTGTAAAACAGATGAGTGATCACATGAGAGAAAACTCAAGGAAGGAAATGGAAATTTTTTTATTCATAGTCAAGTGTAGTTCCTGCTACTCCAAGGTGAGCATCTCCATGAGAAGATAAGTTTATCCTACATGGAAATGCACTGGGCTGGTGTTCACAGTCCAAAGATATGTAACAAGTGCTCCCTCAGATGCCTAGACACAAAAAATATCAGTCTCTTCCAAACCTGGAGCTAAGACAGAGTGTTCTGGGCTTACTAAGATAACTCTGCTTTCTGTTTAAGAGGACATCCTAAGAAACTTTTCAAACTTTAAACCCCACTGACTGTAAAAGCTAACTTACTCATAAAATGCCACCCTACTGTTTATACAATATATTTTCTGTCTTCCTCATCCTCTTTGTCCTGCTTTTTCATCCTCTCCTGTTTCCTTCATGTTCAGCCCCTGGGAGTTCACTCCCAGGACTTCAAATACAAATACAAATAAATCACTTTTCACACACAGTGTTTTATTTGTTTAAGGAATTTAATTCAATATTAGTATCGCTAGATTTAGCCTGAATCAGAAGTTTAGGTTTAGGTTTTAGATGTTTTCATTTCTTTTCTGTTTGTGTGATAAAGTAATTGAGGAAAAGAGCTTGTCTTGGCTTAGAGTCCCACAGGGATACCATCTGTCCTAACAGGGCAGATTTGAGATTAGGCAATCTAGGAGCAGGAGACTGGCTGGTCATGTTGTTGTAGCTACACTCAGAAAGCAAAGAGTGAGCAGAGAGGGAATGAGGCTATTCAGCTTCCAGGCCTGACCCCAGTGTTCCTCCAATAGATCCACCTAAAGGTTCCACAAATATTCCAAACAGTATGAGCAGCTTGACACCAAGAGTTCAAATATGTGTGCTTATGGGGACATATCACCTCTAAACTACAACAGGAGGGTTGTAGTGCCATCTTTGGCCAACTACAGTACATCAAAGCAAAATAACATTAAGAAGATATTTCAGATCTTCTCATGGGCTTTACTAGTTTTAGAAAATAACATAAACCCACTTTTTTATGATTAATTTCTTGTATGATTCCCTGTACATCTAATTCTTCCCTTTGTATCACTTTTAGGCTTGATAAAAACATGAACAATAATATTTCATCTTGTTTTTAAGTTAAAGATAGCATTTTGACATTTCTATCTTCTAGAATGTCCTCCTGGATTTCATGGCTTTAATTGTGTTCATACCTGTGACTGCCGAAATGGGGCCAGTTGTGATGTAGCAAAAGGACAGTGTGTTTGCCCAGCAGGTTTCTATGGCAACCATTGTGAACAAGGTATGGCAAGGGTGTTTAAAGTACATGTCTGTGAGAATTCTTTGTGAGCATGAGGTCTTCTAATCTATTCATGAACATGAAAATCTAAATCAAATTTGGTCACTTACTCTTTCAATTTATACATTACACTATAAGGAATCTTCAGGGGCCAGTATAATCAGATTCCTCTGCTATTCTTACTAGTTGGTCAACATATTGTTCTCTCATGTAATATCTCAAAATGAAAGCTCTAAGTCAGTATAGGAAAGGGTTATACCTCTGAATAAGATTAAATATTTCATGAAATGCCTAGTATAAGAATGTGACAGACATGCCTGGTTTTGTGGTGTTGAGACCAATCAGAGGAGTTTTGTAAATATTTAAAGACAAGAATTGGGCATTTATCACAAGAGTAACCACAGCTATGAATGTGTATGAAATATGAAAGAAACAGGGATAACCAGCTTGAAATAAAATATTACAAAGTCTTAAAAGATTGGGTCAATTAAAATGTTGCCAAAAACCTGAGAGCATCACTGTGGTCACATAAAGTATGGATTTTTGTATAGAGTTATAACGATGATGATGGTGGTGATGATGATTATGATGATGATGATAAAGATGATAATGTTATAGGGATCATGGTAACTTAATTCTATATGGTGAATCAAAATTTCTGCCTATGAACTTTTCAAGTAGTCTGTCTATATTTTAAAACATCACCACAGCTTTACATATTTTATTTTTGTTCATTTATTACTTGGTAGTTCAATAAGACAGAAACTATTATCTATTTCTGTGTTAAATTCTAGAAATACAGTGGAAAGCATAGGGCATATACTATTCTAGAGAGATAAACAATAATTTTCACATTAATAAAAATAATAAGAGTTGTATACACGGTCTGGCTGCTTAAGATTTTTCAGAAAAGCTTACTTATATTCTAGAACATTATAAACCAGTGTCAAAGTAACTAAGTTTAGAGAACTGGTTGTCAAATCAGTCAGACGGTGAATCTTCTGAGAATTCTCCAGATGTCCTTTGCTGAACAGAAAAAACCACTTTATCACCTTTATCATCTGCACTTGAATCTTAAGAATATCTGTTGATATGAATTTGCATATTCCCTCAGATGTACAACCACAAAAATGTTGATCTTTACCAAACCTGAAGGTAAAACAGAGTGTTCTGGACTTCCTAAGATAACTCTATTTTCTACTTAGGAGGATATTCAAAGAAATTTTGCACCTTTGATAATTCAAGGCGTAATATCCCAGCATGTCTCATTCCTCTGTAGAATGTCCACCTGGAATGTTTGGGGACAATTGTCGTCAGCTGTGTGACTGTAAAGGAGAAAGTTCTTGCCATCCAATCACAGGAAAATGTCTCTGCCCACCAGGGAGGACAGGAGCCAGATGTGAAACAGGTATGATCAAAGAGCAAAAATCTGGAAATGACACCCTGTAAAAAGGCATTGTCCAGCAATGCTTCTTCAGTTTGAGAATCAGTGTGTAGATGTTACATCATAGGTACTCCATCCCAACACCTTAGTTAACAGACTTCCTCAGAGACACGATGAACAGAAGGTGACCCCAAAAACCCACTAGAATAGAAATAAACTATCATCATCTAGGTAATATTCTCAAGGTCCAATAACCCCGATTGTCTTTGGGAACTGATATTTATACTTTGTTTTCCTTCCCACCCACAGAAAGAATGATCTAGAATGTAAAGTTATGATAATTTAGCAACTGTCCAATGAAGAGGGGAGAGTGGATTGAGGTGATTGACATCAAATCACCTGCAGTGTAACTTGATGGATGCTTGCTAGATCAAAAGGTTTTATATAATTCACCTCAGACCCAAGACACTGAACCAACTCAGATAAGACCCCACATTGAATGTTTAATCTCAGGATTTACTTTGCTTATCTTCAAAAGAACAGGGTTAAGGTTACTTATTGTTAAGATCCATTCCTACACTAGTAAGCCATGAGCTTGTGGCCTCTGTAATGGTGAGAGCCTTCCAGGCTTCAAAATATTTCTAGTCACCCAGCATCACTTCACATCCCAGCTCTCTTCTGAGCAATATCAATAGCAGCTGCTTTCCTGGAACACAAGGCAGCATTCTAAAGGGCTTGCGTTCATTTAATGCAGTCCACAAACCCAAGAAGTTGTCCATGTTCCCATTTCTGTTTGATAAAGTAGGATACAGAGGATCTAAGTTAGTAGACAATACAGTATGTGAATGTGCTTAGACTAGAATAGTAGATACACCAACAAGTGTTTGCTGAAAGAATTCTTGCTTCTTTGGAGACATGGTGGACAGAAGTTGCTGCACCCTGTCATATCTGAAATTATTCTGTCAGAACAAATATCTATGACACACATGTCATCCACGGAATGGTCACTAAAAGAGGCACACCTATAGCATTTGTGGTCCCACCTGCATATTGAGAAAAACCACTAATGTTCAGTGAGTGGCTATTATGTGCATGAATTCCCTCGCTGCCATCAGCCTTCTTGTATTATAGAGTAGGAAGAAGAAATCCAAAAAAAAAGTAATAAAGTTCAGTTATTTGCCTATGTTATACAACAAGTAAATGTCCGATTTGAGATTCTGAGTAGACAGTCCAGGTTCAGAGACAGAGTTTTAGTGTTCCATGCCAGCACCTCCCTTTTGTGCTGTTTTTATATTGCACCTCTCTTGATGAAAAGATTTGAGGAATTGATGTTGCTTGTCTGTCTCCATGTGAGACCCAAGAGTCTGCCACTGATTATTTTAACTTAAGACCCACCTGTTCCAAGTCGCAGGATATATTTTACATCCTCAGTGTCCACTGATAGTCACTGGCTGCCATATTATATAGTGTTATATAGAAAATGTCCAACATCACAGAAGATTCTAACATATGAAACTTGCAATGGTTTAACTAATGCCTAGGGCCCAAAAGACGGCTCAGTGGGTAGAAGCATTTGTACCACCAGCCTGACAGTCTAAGACCTATGCCTGGATGCAGGTAAAAAGGTAGATACCAAGTGTGCATCTGTAATCCTAACACTCTTACGGGAAATGGGAGGCAGAGACAGGAGAACCAGTCCAAAGCTCGTGTGCCAGCTCACCTGACCTACACAATGGCACAAAGAGACACCCTCCTTCAGAAACAAGTGCAAAGGCAGGCACCAATTCTTCAAACTTGTCCTTTGACCTTCACACATGCTGTGGGGCACACAAGTACTCACACTCACACATACACATGCAGCAGATGATAACAATATCAGGGCAAGCAAGATGGCTTAGTGGGTAAGGGCACTTGCCGTTAATCCTAACAACTGGATTTGATTCCAAGTCCTATATAGTGTGGAAGGTGAGAACTGACTCTGGTAAGCTGTTCTCTGACCTTAGGCCATTTGTAACCCATCCCCCAAACACACACATATACACACAGACATGGGGGCAGGGAGAATAAATAAATTAAAAATGTGTTTTAAAAATCAGAAGTATAAAATAATACTAGGTACTAATGGAAACTTATGGTGATTGGGATTCAAGGTAAGGGCTCACATTGCTTTGTGTGCCCTAAGTGCTGTACTACAGTCTCTTGCTATGTGTGAGGAAATTACTACATGGCATGGCTCAGTTCTGGTACTGTATCTGCTCTCCATGGAACCTTGAGAGTCCCTCTTGTCAGGGACTCTTGAGGCACCAGGCCTGTATAGATGTACTACAAGGTCTTTTATTTGCATTTTTATTTTCAATTAGTTACAGTTCATCTGCAATATTAACTGTGAGCAGCTGTGTCTATGCAGGCTCCTTAAAGATAAAAGGCCTCATTTTAGCTTAACTCTGGTAAAGGACCTATTAAACAGCCATAATATTAATTCATAAAAGAATGTAACAACTTTTTATTGGATCATTCACCCCTCCCCTTGGTAAATTAACATTTGCAGACATTCAAACAGATGTCTTAAATACACATGGTTATTAACATGAAAATGTGGTATTTTTATAAATTAAAATCAGATTCTCCACTGCTCAGGAGAGATCCTGGCTAATAACTCTTTTGAACAAAAAAAATGTGGTCTTTCCACCAAACTGCATAATCTTGCAAGACTCTGGGCAGAGCTTGTGTGTTGGGCTCATTTTGAAATGATGTATTTTTTTTCTTTGCTTTCCACAGAGCCTAAAATTTAGAGAACAGATTCATCTTTATTTTTATTGAATTAATTTGTTCTTTGTGTATGCATGCATGAGCATGCGTAGTGATATGGTGGGTATGCACATTGAGATCAAAGGACAACTTGCAGGAGTCCTGGGGTTCAAAATGAGGCAATCCGACTTGGTAACAGAAGCCTTTAAGACCTGAGCCATCTTACTGGCCCCACATGCATTTATGAGCAGTGTCTCTGTTTAATGCTGAGTTATCACGAAAATAGTTAATTGAAGCTTTAGTTTATATTTCTGCTTCATATTTAAAATCTAATTGAGCAAGACAAGAAAGCTACAGTGCATTTTAATCTGCCTACATAATGCAAGTCAAAAACAAAATTAACCATGGTAAAAATGCCCAAGAAGAACTTGTGCAGGGGCCTGGAGATGGCTCAGGGAGTGAGCAAATGCACTTGCTTCACAAGCCAGAGGACCTGAGTTCGATCCCCAGAACCCACTCATAGTGGAAGTGTAACCAGAAAGTGGCCATCTGACCTCCACAGGCTGCCTGTGGTACGGGAGCAACCTCATTTACACATACACCATTCACACATGCACACACGCACGCACGCATGCACTAATGAGTAAAATAAAAAGAAAAATATCCCCAAGGACTCTAGTACCTCATTCCCTCTAAGACCACATCTTTGTGTTTATGTTGATATTTCCAAGTTTTTTTTTTTTACTTTCTGGCCTTCAACTGCTTACTTGAGCTTCTGAAAATGCTTAATGTTTTTGTTCTCACATAGTTATGCAAAGGAGGAAGGACCCTTAGATAAGCATTCAGAAACACAGCTCTGTCGCTTTGCAGGAGTATGACAGAGCTATCACGCACCACACCAAACCCATTCACTTCTCTCCAGAGTGGGAGGGCTCCCCTCACTGTCCTGCCCACCTTATAGATATTTGCTGAAAGCCAATGAGGTAATGTGTTAACAAACTTAAAAATAATTTCTTTTATATTTTGAGATTATAATGTAATTACATCATTTCCCCCCTCACCTCTCTCCCTCCAATCCTTCCCATATATCATGCTTTGCTCTCCTTCAAATTCCCACTTTTTACTCTGTTGACTGCATGGGGAGTGCTGGGGGGTGGGGGGTGGAGGGTGGGGGTGGGGCTGTTACAATAACAAAATTAGGTTCTCTAGCCCTTGAATACTTAGAGGTGGCATTCTGTTCTAGGGAGTACGAATCACTTCCTTCCACGGGCTGGGCAGCGCTTTCTTCTTGCCCTCAGTCCTGCAGAAAATGAATGTGTTCATTCTCTGCTAATTCTCTCCCGGACAACAGACTAAGGGCCCACAGATCTCGCTGCCGCTTTAAGTCCTCTCTTTAAATAGCTCTAGTGACCCCCAATCCCCCACCCCCACAACCTACTCTTGGTGGGCACAATGCAATCCTACTTACAGAATCCGAGTCCTTTTAGCACCAACACAACCGCAGACACATTGGAGATCTATAGCCCTTTTGACATATTTTAAGAGACAAGAGTCGAATATAAAGCCATTTCACTTTCAACAACACAAGCACACAAAATCATGTTTTTAACCTAAAGAAAACCTCCACATTGTGCATTCGGAGTGAGCGTTGACTTTTTCTGACCCCAGGCAGCTAATCCATTTCTGTGTCCTGCACAGTGCGACTGCTGTAAATGTTATGGAGTAATCAGTTTCCGAGAAGGCACTTTAGAAATAGAAGTTGCTATCCTCACTTTCCAATGTTCTCAGTAACTTTCTCCTCACACCCACCCTCCCGTTTTCCACCGAGGGACTTTCTTGCTCTTATTACATAACATGCTAGCATCGGGGAAAGATACCACAGAAGAAAACAGAATTTTTCTCCTAGACTCTCATTATCTCATTCGGTTCCAAGAAGTAATAGCGTATTTGAAAGCATATTTGAGTTGTTACGGTTTTTCCTTCCTCCCCCACAGAATGTAAGGCAGGCCACTATGGGCCCGACTGCCTACTGCTCTGTGAATGCTCCAAGGGAGCTCTCTGCAACCCTGTAAATGGCAGCTGTGCTTGCCCCAGGAGGAGAATGGGCCCAACCTGTACGGAGAATGGCTTGGCTCCTGGACAGCCAGAGACCCACAGTTCTTCTGAAGGTGAATAGAATCTCTTTTGCAGCTCTTCAAGAGTGGTTTGTCCTCTTAAGCCGGGCAGGGAAACATGCAGTCACTGGTCTCCTTCCTGACCTGGAGCATCACGAAGTGAAAAAGTGATGCCTTAAGGTTACCACCCCCATGCCCAATTCTCCTTCTCTTGCCCAATTCTCCTTCTCCAGCCCAGTCTTGCGAACTTCCTTTCCTTGAAGGACACACTCCAAAAAAAAGTGTTTGTTCAGGATCCGAACCACAGTAACATTTGAACTAATAAAAGACACTTTTTAGAAAATATGTGCAGGAAGTATTTGAATCTGGAAGGGATAAATGCTTCGTAGTGCAGCTTGGGCTGCACTGAAATATTCACACCTATTCACTGAAAACCCCAGTGCCCTTAAGTAGCTGGATCCTCTTTAGAAATGGCTAGAATTTCATCCATTTACTCTCAGAACCTACTTCCCGGTAACTGTTGCAGACTTCAAATACACTGCATTTTGGACATGGCTTTTATTGTGGGGGATTATTAAGACTTTAGCTGGGGGTGAGGGATCAGAATAAAAACATGACATGCATGTGAACAATGAGTCATGAAAATGTTTAGTGATGTTTTCTGTCTCCAGCCAGCACTCGGGGAAAACGAGGACAGAGCTGATAGAGGTCAAGACCTGGCTGTCTCTGTGGATGCTCCATTTCCCGTAACTCAGAAACAGATCGAAGTAGCCTTACAATCCAAACTACTCATCATTTCCAACAGCTCCTAGTCATTTGTACATGGAAGACGGGACCATTTTGTTTTGGTTCTCAAGGAGTTTACATATGCATTTTTACTTTCAGAATCCTGGCAAATTCACATTAGTAAATAGTAACTTTGTCGACAGAAAATGCTGTTCACTTTGTCCAAGAATTTTCAGAATAAAAACAAAGACTGTTGAAATTAGATGACTAGACTTTATTTGTGTAAAATGACTAGAGTGGCTTTTAAAAATCAAAACTGATTTTGGATAAAATTGCTGGAAAAATTTATGAAAAATACTTTCTGTTGCAAGTTCAGTGGTGTCATTAGTTTTTATGTAGCCTTGACCTCAGCACTCTTGTTTTTCTTGTCGTTCGGGGAAGGAAAGGCAGGCCCTTTCCATGTGCTTTGCTGCTGAGCCTCTGCTCCCCCTTCCTCCGCACACGGAACACACGTGTGACATACCTGCTGAAGGAAGGGGTGGCAAACTGAGCGCTCCTAGATGATACAGAGGATTTAATGAGATCTAGCTCTTAAGACATCCTCTATAAATTTTTGTGACTCTAAGAGGGACACATTCAACTTATTTTCTGTTTTCTTCATACTAGCAACCAAAGTTCTGCTTAGATCGGCAGTTAATGCTATAACTAATGGCTCAAATTAATTGAAAACCATGCTCTATTTTAAATGCTTGCCTATTTCCTTATCAATTGTTTACAAGTCTCTCAAAAATGTAACCCTCTAATCTACAGAGCAATCAACATAAAAGGCAGCAGGAGGGCTTGGGGGATGATGACTGAGCATCAGCATTAGGACCAGAGTGTGGGTGCTCAAAACCCACTTAAATATGGCTTGGTAGTGCAATGGATAGTGCATTGGACTTAAATGTCAGACGAACATGAGCTACACATAATTCCAGCACAAAGTGGAGATGAGAATCCCTGGAGAAAACTGGCTAGCTAGCCAAGACTCATCAGTGAGCTCTGGGTTCAACTGAGAGACTCTGCCTCAAAGAATAAGATGGAGAGTAATCAAGGAAAATTTCCAGTGTTAACCTAGGTCTCCACATGCACACAAACAAGTTTCTGTGCTCTCATGGACACCCACACATTCGCACACAGATTCACTCACACATACACCCCCCATACACACACACACACACACACACACACACACACACACACACACACACACACACACAAGCAATGGTTTTGTTTTGTTTTTCACATCAGCAGTGTGCAGTTCTGGGTTAATATCCCTCTCCCACTCTGGACTCTTCCCATTTCATCATTTGTTAAAAGACAGTAACTATAAAAGGAGGGGAGGTGGCGCGCGCCTTTAATTCCAGCACTCGGGAGGCAGAGGCAGGCGGATCTCTGTGAGTTCGAGGCCATCCTGGGCTACCAAGTGAGTTCCAGGAAAGGCGCAAAGCTACACAGAGAAACCCTGTCTCGAAAAACCAAAAAAAAAAAAAAAAAAAAAAAAAAAAAAGGAGGGAGGAAGAGCACAGAATTATATTTCTTGTCCTTACTTGAGATTTTCCTCTCCATTGACAGAGAGGACAGACTCTGAATTTGATAAGGAAAAACAATGAGATTTCTTTCTGCCTATATTTGCCATTGATACGTAGTGCCCATGTCTTTGCAAATGAGAAGCTGTTAGTAAAATGTTCAGCACATTCTGGGAAAATGTCAGGTGCTTCATACATTATCTCTTTCTACCTCAAAAGCCAAAATAAGTAAATATAAAAGATTATGAGAGAAATGGAACTCAGCATGAATTTGCGTGTCTGGTTGTTGTTGTTGTTGTTGTTGTTATTTTGAGACAGTGTCTCACTCTGCAGCTCTAGCTTTCCTGGAACTCACTATGTAGACCAGGCTGGCTTCTGCCTCTTGAGTGCTGGGACTAAAGGCAAGTGCCACCACATCCGGACTGCATGATTCTTGAGACAAATGGAGTTTCACTTTCCTTCTTGCATAAGCAAGAACTTATGCAAATAACCACAGCTCCTCTTCTTTGTAAAAATTTACAAGTTGCCTCTTTCACATTAAAAATGAAACCAGAAAAAAAAGTTTGAAATCAAAATGTTTCCAGCGCTCTTTTGGTCACCTTGAAGAAAACTCTTCTTTGGGTTTTTATCAGTCAGCTTTATGGCAATACTAAGCAAATACTTTAAATCTATAACAAATACTATAGCAAATACTAAAACTATCAACTTAAGAAGAAAAAAAGTTTAACCTGTTTGTTCAGTTTTTGCTGTTGCAACTCATTGGACCTGCTGCTTTTAGGCCTCTAATGGAGGGCTACTTATTATTGAGGAGTACATACCATTACGAATTTGTTCATGGCATCTGCTTATTTGTGGCCAGAATGGGAAAGTTAGGGAATGAAAGCCTTGAGATGCCTCCACTTTCCTCAGCTGGGTTACACCAGTGACTTGAAGACTATTTATAGGCTCTGCATCTTAAACCTTCATCACCTCCAAATAGACCTCAGTCAGCTCTGGGAACCACATGGGGTGATACCTTATAAGTGAGTAGACAGTAGTTCACATCATCTCTCCTAAAAACCACATGTCTTCTATTGGAGAGTACCATTAATAACAAATTAACAATTAACAAACAAACATTTTTTTCTTCTTAAGTTGGTAGTCTTAATATTTGCTATAGTAATCAAAAACTGTCTAATAAAAACTCAAAATTTTTATTCAAGGTGACCAAAAGTGCGCTGGAAACATTTTGATTTCAAACTTTTTTTTCTGGTTTCATTTTTAATGTGAAAGAGTTAACTTGTAAATTTTTGCAAAGAAGGGGAGCTATGGTAATTTGCATAAGTTCTTGCTGACTGGTATAAGGAAAATTAATAAGAGCGAGATATCACAGATGGACTAACAAGCAATCGATGCCATTCGAAAGAAAAGTCACAGTCCAAGGTGTACAAAATCCAATTTTTCTGCAGATGACTTTAAGAGAATTAAAAAGTGCTTTTTAAATGACTACCACTTTTAAAAGTTAAGAAAGTAGTCTATTGAAACTCTAGGTCTTCTGAACAAAGCAAGTATACCATTTATGTTTGCATTGTAAGGATTAACCTGAGGTTTCTCCACATAAAAAGTTGTGCAGTGGACTAGAGAAATGGCTTAAGGATTAAGGCCACATACTGCTCCTGCAGAGGATCCTAGTAGCCAGGTTAGGTGGCTAAGGACTGCCTATAATTCCAGGCACAGGAGATCTGATGCCTCTGGCATCTGCCAGCACCTGCACTCATGTGCACATATCTTCCTCTGACATATACACATATTTTAAAATAACTTTAGCCTTTTAAATAATAATCTATACAGTTCAAGAGAACTGCGATTTGACTATCAAGTTGTAATTTCCACAATACTCTAAAGAATCTAACTATTGTTTAAAGTGGCCTATCATTTAATAGGCATGTCCTCCTTAAGCTAAAGTTCAATGTAAAATTAGAACCCTTGTCATTGGAATAATTTATGCATTCTACCTCCTGTTTTTCTTCACTGTATAACCTGTCCTTTGAATGCAGAAATGCTGATCCTCAGAGGAAATATATCCACCCATAATATTTAACCTCTTCACGAAAGTGCCTGTGCTGTAATGTCTCAGGCTTTTTCATTTGAAATACAAGATCAGAGTAGGGATTATTATGCTTTTTCTACAATAATATAGCTCAAGTTTAAAGAGAAGAGGGCAGAGGTATGGACATGTGTTTGCTAATTTAGCGTCTCCCTCGATATGGCTGTGCTATGGCATTTCAGCGTGGCACCTCACTTTCCCGGCACTCTCTGACTTTTACATTCATTTATTGAGTTTTCCAGGAGAGACAGCTATTTGACACAGGTTAAATTATTTTTAGAGAACTTGGAAATCATTCCAAAATTTAGTGGCAGGAAGGCATTTCCTTTGTTAGAAATAGGAAGGTGGTTTGGCCTCTTCTGGGCCTCCGTCACCTGGGTTTCTTCAGGACGCAGTAATACAGATGTAGCAAGAATTTAAAAGAGCATTTTGATGAAGTGAACAAATAATAGCAAGTGTCTACACTCTAGAAGTTATGTTTGCAATCCAGTTGAAATAACATTTCATGGCTCTGTAATAGGAAAAGAAAAAAGCATATAGCTGAGCTTTTAAAATAGGTTTCAAAGAGATTCCAAAATTTGCCCCTTTTAGCTAATCATGTGGAAACTGTGTTCTGCTTTCCTCTTGAAATTCCAATGTTTCTAAGTAAAAGGATTCCAACACAAATAACAAAAATCCAAACTATATGCTTAAAAGGGGTATGCACCTCCTCTTTTTCTAAGTTAGTTTTAATTTTGTTTATGTGTGGGTGGGTGGATGTGGATGTGCCCATGAATACAGATGCCCCAGGAGGTCAGAGGCATTGAATATCCCTTGAGCTAGAGTTACAGGTCGTTGATGTCTGCCTGACAGGGGTGCTGGAAATCTTACTCAGGTCTTCTGGAACAGCAGGAAACATTCAACCACTGGGCTTCCTCTCCAGTCCTAACATACCTCTTCTTACATTCTTCCAAACATTGACCATATTCTCTCATTACTAAATCTTATGTCAATAGATTACAAACTATTAAACCATTTCTCATTTTAATGTCGTGTACAAATGCTTACAAAATACTCTCCATGTTTAAATAAACGTATATAAGTCTTCACACCCTCAAGTTTGTGAGTATGCCAATGTGATGGCAATTTAGGAAGCCCCACCAAAGAGTAAGAAGAGAGAACATCCCTCCATCCTGATAATGGTTTTGTCATTTTCAGTATTTGGTACCTAAGCCTTCTTTTGTGGACACAAATGTTCCCCAGTGAGAGAGGAGATTGTGGATCACTCCTTTTGTTTTTGTTTGTGTTTTTTTTGAGACAGGGTTTCTCTGTGTACTTTTGACACCTGTCCTGGATCTTGCTCTGTAGATGAGGCTGGCCACAAACTCACAGAGCTCTGCCTGGCTCTGCCTCCCGAGTGCTGGGATTAAAGGTGGGTGCCACCGTTGCCCGGCTGGTCACTGCATTTGTATCATTTTCACCTGTCCCCCCATTCTGTGTCACTCTCAAATTCACAGCCACCTTTTCCATAATTGTTTACTGACCAGTCCAGTTAGTATGACCAGTTAGGATTGAGGTCTTGTCCCTAAAGAGAAACAAAATCCCAAATTGGCTCTACCTGCCTCACTAGCCATTGACCGCCTGTAGCTTCACCTCTAGGGGTGAGACACTATGAAATTTTTCTCCATGTTGGCATGTAGCCTGGTGTGGTTTTTGCAGGTCTTTTGCAGGCAGCATTATTGTCGAGGAGTCACAGGAACAAACCCTTGTCCTGTCCAGAAGACAGTAATGTGCAGTGACAGTGATTCAAGTCTTGAGGCTCTTAAAATCTTTCTGTTCCTTTTTCTGTGATCCCTAGATGTAGGCAATGTGATTTTAGACATTTTTAAAAATCTGGTTTTATTTCAAAGTAAATAATTACCAAAAACATTGAAAAATAAAATGGATTGCTTCTAAGTATGGCACTGGAGCCCCTTCTGCTATCCCAGTGCTAAGGACACTGAGGCAGAAAGAGATCATGATGCTAGTTTGGAATACACTGTGAAAACCTGGAAAGAAAGGAAAAATAAAGACAGAAGCATCCTGTAAGGAAGGACACACACACACACACACACACACACACAGAGAGAGAGAGAGAGAGGGGGGGGGGTAAACCTAAGAGGGCTTTACCTCTTTGGTAAATAAAGGTAAATTTTAAGTGAGGTCTCATAACACTGTTCACCTGGATACCCTGCTCACACTTAAAAACAAAGGACAGCCACACTGCATTTGATAGCAACTGTCAGAGACTGAACTTAGTGATAAGTTTGTGGTCACGTGATTATAATTTGAATTGTAATCATTTAAAAGTTCTTTGGTGTATATTGTTCCATCTTTATATTTTAAACACTCCTCTGGAGATTATGGGTAGACCAGCATTTTAGCCGCCATTCTTATTATTGAATCCTATCCCACCAAGGTGGAAGCTCAGGGAGGAATGTCACTGAGTTCAAAGCCAACAGAGGCTGCACAGTGGGTTCCAGGATATCCTGGGCTATAGTGTGAAACTCTGTCTTAGAAGAAAGACTCTTTTACCAACATATTTTAATAATACCTAAATTTCTCTCAGCTATCAATTTCTGTAATGAATGAGAAAGGTAAGTCACAGATTTACGCTACAGAAACATGAGTTTTTCTTTGAAGTTATTACGTAAGTGTCAAAGGACTCTTTGAGAAACATTATTGGCTAATACCCCATTTCTAGCCATAAGGAAAACTACATCAACTTTATCATTTTTCCATTAGTGTGAAGGAATTTGTAATGGAAACCACAGACAGTGTTTATGAACCTATTCTGTAGAAATATGACTAACCATGCATGCTGCTCAGTGTTTTCTTTATTCAACAGAGATCTAGCAAAGAAAATTCAGAAGGAATCAACAGAAATGCATGCTTCAGATGTACACTCTGAGAGATGCGCTTTCAAGCTTGGTCAAGAGATGGCCTATCTGCACTCCCTGATGTTCCAGCTGAAATGTAAATAACTGGAATATTTAGTCTTGTATCATCAGGGGTTAATACCACTTAGATAAGCTGTAACTTTATTGTATGCATTTAATATAAAATTATAATTATTGTGTAAATAATCACAAAAATTCAACAACTCTTTGAGTATGCACCATAACCTTGCTGAGAAATTCTATCAATATATTTTATGATACTTAGACCATGTTGAATTATAGAGTTACTGGGCATTGAGTTTTTAAGGAAACTTTATTAGTGAGAATATTACATAAGAAACATCTAAACAAATGTAAACTTAAAGAAAGGTTGTTCAAAAAAACAATAAAATAATAGAGTATTCTCCCCAAGTTTTCAGTGTGTTATTCCATCATTTCAGAACTGTTTCTCCAAAACCTATTTTATAAGTTATTGATGAAAAGGTAAATATGGGAACTATATTTCAGTCTATGCAGCTAAAAATACAGAATATGCATCTATACATATTATATTTCTGAAAAAATATATTATGAAAATGATTCTCATTGGCACTGAATATGCCCATGATATTTTTACTGTAACAATGTATATTAAAATTAGTCACAAGCATAATCCAAATATTAATTTACAGATGAATTGCTTGATCTTGGGAATAATGGTTTATATTATAAAAGTATATTATTATGAAAAGATTGAATAACATACCTTTTAGTTTTTAACTGTTACTCTATGGAGGCATTTGTTGTGAGCACTTAGTATTTGGGACATATTTCCCTTCCCCACGTCTTCTCTTTAATGAGATGGCATGAACTTTCACAGGAGCTTCTATGCAATGTTTTATATATTTTGATTTTTTTCTTTCCCTTCCTTTTCCCTATGAATTATAAGAAAACATTTCATTTTGTAATTCACAGAGAAGGTGTAAAAACCAAAGAACTGAACTTAGACACTAAGTATTATATTGTGTTAATATTATCCTTTTAATCATCATTTCACTTAGCAAATTGCATTGAGTCATCTGGCTTAGGCATATAGATGATTTTTCCTAGATCTTCTTTCTAGTGCTGATTATAATATTTATCATTATGATATAACAATAATAATTGTATAATTGACTATAGAATTTATCAAGGTCTTAGTATGTAACATGGACCAGCATAATAAACATGTACAAACATTTTTAGTTAATTAATTTTCTCAATAACTATTTGATAGATATGAGTAGGAACCTCATTTTTCTTTGTAACAGATGATTAAGTTGGGACACAAGGAACCTAACAGTTTGCTGAGGTCATGTTGTCATTGAGTAGAGCACAGTTAAGGATCCTGACTCAGAAGTCCATGTCCTGTTCATAGTGTATATGCAATTCTAAAGCACCATCACATAGGATGAAGATCTCTCTAGCTGCATAATGCCAGAAGTACACTTTTTTTTTTTAAAGATTTGCTTACTTTTAGATTTTGTGTGTATGTGTGTGAGTATGTACACAACATGTATGAAGGTATATGAGGAGGCCTGAAGGTAATGTTGGATCCCCTGGAACTGTAGTTACAGGTAGTTGTGAGCTATTAGGTGTGGATGATGATAACCAAGCCTACCTCCTCTGCAGGAGCAGAAAGGGCTCTAAGCCACTGAGTCATTTCTCCAGCGTTTAGAAATATAAAGTTTTTGATAAATCCATGTTAAAATGGAACCATACCACAGAACTAACTAACTAACTAACTAGCTAACTATATATATATATAACCATATATATAATACTGCATATCAAACACGTGAACAGTCATAATTTTTTCAACTTTATTTTTAGTGCATAAAAATATTTGCCTGTGAGCTTTTAGTTTGGTGGTGTTTTTGATACATCTACGAATACTGACTAAACAAGCCTATGTTTAGATCAAGTGATGACTCAAAGTCTTTGTATCTGTGATCTGTTTTCTGCCAGCCAGTCACCAACCAAATCATCAACACTCAAAATGAAAGGGATACAATGGGGCATTCTGCTCATGGTGTTCTGTATTTGGTTTCTTAGCTTCTCTACAATATTTTCAGATTGTGTGCCTGTTAATTGTTCGGTTAGCTTCAAACCCATGTTATAGATTTATGGTGTGACGAAGCAGATCCCTCATTTTCTTCCCGTGTTTGGGGGAGTGAGATGTGCTATTTCTCAGTTTTCACAAGTGGATCTCCCTGTGTCCTTTCTGCCTTTGTGCTGTGTGTCTGCACCATTCCACCGTCAGCCCTCCAGCCACACGGGGCTTTAAATAGGGAACCCGCCACAGTGCCATGCTGGATTTTTGTTTTTTTTCTGCTTTAGATATCCTGGATCCTCTGCATGGTGAAGCAATTTGTCCTTAAAGACTCATTTAGTATAAAGAAACTTTCCTGGGGGTTTCAACAGCGCTGAAGTTATTGTGCAATGGGAGGGAAACAGATGATTTATGAAGTTGGCTGCTGCATTCAAAATGAGTTAGAGACTGACCCACCCGTCAAGAGGCTCCTTCTTTCTCAGAAAATCCAGAGTTCCTTGTTTAAAATTCAAACACCTACTCCCCTTGTGGCTATAATTGGCTTGGACAAGCCACTGCCAAATGAACATATGTGGACAGTAGATGCCAAATAATGTAATATTATTGCAGTATGAATGTTGCTTTTTTTGTTCATTGGTGAGTATATTGCTATTCCAACATATATACTTAACTCAAAAATTGCAGCATAAGAAAAATGCGAGACCCCATCTGCCAGGCAAAATAGCTATAAAGTAGAAAAATCAGTTTTCTAATGAATCCATTGAGAATAACTCGTTATTTTTTTTTAATGCAAGGGCAAATAAACTTTTGAACAAGGTTGCCGAGCCACGTAGCATTCTTTTAATTTACAGCTAGACCAAATCCAAATCCTGGATTTAGCTAAATTAGAGTGTTCCCAGAGATGGAATGATTAGATGACCACGCAGGCTTATGCTGGCCACCTTCTAAAAGCTGGCTCGAGTCTGAGCAGCCTAGAATTCCATTCTCTAGGCAAGTGAACATTCCTCTCTGTATTTGTGAGACGCATGGAACAACTTGGCCAGGCTTTTGTGTTTCCCTTAGCATATGTGCACAATAACAAGAGTGTTTCTCTTCCATCTTCCAGTCTTGAGAAGTGTAGAAGAAAAGCTAACACCTGTTGCTTCTTCGTTTTGTTCCAATTTCTTCTAGTTCAATTTTAGAATTTCTATCTTGTTGGTGTGTTTTCCTTTCCCTACTATTAGGATCATTTGAACTATAGTTCAATTGTAGGATTTAAATGTTTATAAATAAAGGACATTACATTTTAAGATATATGTAAAGACCAAGAAATGACCCCAAGTATTTGGGGCTTGGTATTTTTGAGATACATTGTTCTCCATTGAGGGCTCTGTAAGTGTTCATAGCACTATTCTGAATTCCACACCTGTCCTGTAGGAGTTAACAGCATCAGCCAGTATTTTTAAATGCTTGTCTCAGAAGAAATATTAAAGAGGCCTTGTTGCCTCTTCATTCTCTGGTTGGATTTAAGACCCACTCCATGAGATGGAACCCATGCCTGATACTGCTCAGGTCAAGAACCTGAAACTGGATAAGTCAGGAGAAATCAAATACTATTGTTCTGCTAAAGAAACACAGCAGTAAAATAACTCCAAATGACATTATGCCATACCCATAGATCAGTGCCTCATTCAGCCATCATCAGAGAAGCTTCCTCTTGTAATAGATGAGAACTAATAGAGATACCCACAGCTGGACAATGCGCAGAGTGAGAGACTATGGAGCACTCATTCCTAAAGGAGATATCGCTATCAAATTCCTTCCTTCTTTCCCGCAAGGTTCAGGAATCTATAAGGGAGATTATAAGAACCAAAGGGGATGGATGACTTCAAGAACTCAGTGACCTCCAGACTCAGTAGAAGTAATGTGGGTATGAACTACAATGACTGTGGCAACATGTATAAGGCCTGCTCATATTCAACAGACGGGATGTCAGCACTGAGGCGAGGAAATGGACACAGGCTCTTACTCCCAATCAAGAAGCTATCTGACATTGACACACACTTGAAAAGAAAAGAATAGTTTCCTCCAACGGAGTCTCACTGGGTATATCAAGCCCACTGCAGGGTAGCCCCTGTGCCCAGCAGTAGATGACCAACACACACACACACACACACACACAAAACACCTCAATGGTATTTTTGGAGACTCTTTGTCTCATATTGCTTTGTTTGGGTATTTTTTGTCTTATTGGTCTTTTGCTTGTAGCTGGATGTTTTCCTGTGTCCTGGCTTGCTGGAGGTCAGGACAAATCTCCAAATCTCCAAATCCCTCCTACTCACATCCCCCAAGTAAACACACAGAGGCTTATTATTAATTATAACTGCATGGCCATGGCTCAAGTTTTTTTGCTAGCTAGCTCTTATATCTTAAATTAGCCCATAACTATTAATCTATGTATCGCCACATGTTCTGTGGCTTTACCTGCATCCCATTACATGTTGCTCCTTCAGAGGCTTGCTGCCATCTTCCCACCTTCTTCATGTCTCTCTCTTTGAATTTTCTGCCTGCCTCTAAGATGCCTTGCCATAGGCCAAAGGGCTTTATTTATCAACCAATCAGAGCAACACATATTCGCAGCATACAGAAAGACATTCCCCCATCATTTACACACACACACACACACACACACACACACACACACACACACACACACACATATATTGGCTTCAGATTTTGTGGTTTTATGAGTTGTGTGTGTGTGTGTGGGTTCTTGTGGGTTTTTGTTTGTTTTCCTTTTTTTCCATTTTTTTAAAAAAATTATTTTCTTTTACACACCAAGCCCTGTTCTGCCTCCCTCCCTTTCTACCACTCCCTCCCACCTACCCCATCCTACCCCCATCACCTCCTCATAGAGGGTAAGGCCTCCCTTGGGTAGTCAACACAATCTGGCATACCAAGTTGGGGCTGGACCTAGCCCCCTCCTCCTTGCATCAAGGCTGAGTAAGGCATCACACCATAAGGAATGGGCTCTAAAAAGCCAGTTCATGTATTGGGGATAAGTCCTAGTCCCATTGCCAGGGGACTCACAAGCACATCAAGTCCCATAACTTTCACTCACATTCAAAGGTCCTAATTCAGTCCCATGCAGGCTCCCCAACTGTCAGTCCAGAGTCCATGAGCTCCCACTAGCTTGGGTCAGCTATCTCTGTGGTTTTTCCCATCATGATTCTGACTCCCCTTGCCTTTATAAGACTCCCTCTCTTCAACTGAACTCCAAGATCTTCCCAAAGTGCTTGGCTGTGAATCTCTGCATCTGCTTCCATCAGTCACTGGGTTTTTTTAATGGAGAAAGAAAAAAAAAAGCATGGAGTTGGATGGATAGGAAAGTTGGGGGGATCTGGGAAGGATTGAGGGAAGCAAAAATCATAATCAGACTGTATTGTATGAAAAACTTTTTTCAATAAAAAAAATAATAAAAAGAAGAACGCTTGTCTCAGTCTTAGAGTCAGAGACCTTAGTCTGTATCCTCACCCTACCTCAGCACCAATGTGAGCAGCAAATAAAAGAACGTTGTGTTGTCTGGTCAATTCTTCTGGTCAGAGGAACAAGGTCTGCATTCATTGTAAGCAAGTGATTTAGATGAAAACAGATAACAGTACCTGGGGCATATGGATGCTTAAGAAAAACGAGAGTCTGGACTGTGCTGGCTAGCTTTGATTGGCTACTTGACCCAACGTAAAATCACCTGGGAAAGTCTCAATGAGGCACTGTGCACATCAGCATATCTGTAGAGGAGTGTCTGTATTCCCTTAATTGATGTGAGGAGACCCAGCCTGAAAGCCAGCGGCATGGACTAGAAAGCTAATTGAGTGATAAGCATGTATCCACTCATTTCTCTCTGCTTGACTGTGGATATGTTATTAGTTGTTACAAGTCCCTGCCACCTTGACTCTGCTCCAACAGCTGACCGTAACCTGGAACTGGGAGCTCAAACAAACCTTCACTCTGCTAAGTTGCACTTTGCTGGCTCCATCTTACTGCAGTTGTGGGAATGAGATTAGGAGCATGGACTCTAAGCTGTAAGCCTTGCCTGCTGGTAGAAATCCATCATAACAGTCCTAGTGCATTCAGAGTCTTCATGTGCATGGCTAGGCTCCGAAAACAGTGTCCCCAAGCAAGACACCTTAAAGAAAACTGCAAATGTTGGTAGATGGATTTTTTTACATTCACCTTTATCTTATTTGAAGACTCTCATGTCACATGTGTCCTTCCTGTGTTCAAAAAGAAGAAATGTCCCTAGGTCCAAAAAGACACATAGCTAATAGTCTGACTTCCTCCCAGTTCTCACCATTAAGTTCTCTCCTTTTGGTCTCAAATCACACCTTACTCTGCATAACTGTCCCTAAGAACACTTTCCTTGATCTCTGGGTTTTATTTCTGAGGTTTCCCTGTCTCATACAGCTTTGATTAAACAAATGTATCCACCTTCCTCTTGTTAATCTACTGATTTGGGGGTTGTTGCAGGGTGAGGAACAGCTCTTTTCTCCATGCATGGCTGAGTGTGGAGAGTCAGCCTATCACAGGCTGGGCATTGCCTCAGCACCCTTAGCTACCCCGGAGGAGTTACTCTTATTACAACTGCTCCTTAGTATGTAACTCATTATCAGTACTGCCTCAAGCAGGATACTGTCCAAATCGAGTAAACAGAGCACAGAAAGGGACAATATTCCCTGAACTTTAGAGGGCCACTATTTCTAAATACATAAATTGCCTAAAATTATAAATATTTACTTTGTTTTTAATATCTGTCTCAGCTAGGGTTTCTTTTTCTATGGAGAGATACCATGACAATGACAATTCTTATAAAGGGAAACCTCTAACTGGAGCTGGCCTAAATTTCAGAGGTTTAATCTATTACTGTCATGGCAGCGTGCAGGCAGACATGGTGCTGGAGAAGTAGCTGAGAGTTCAGCATCTGGATCAGCAGGAAGCAGGAAGAGAAAGAGAGACACTGGACCTGGCTTGAACATATGAAACATCAATGCTCACCCCTAGTGACACACTTCCTCCAATAAGGCCACACCTCCTCCAACAAGGCCACACCTCCTAATAGTGCCACTCCCTATGTGCCTATGGTACCTGTTTTCATTCAAACCACTACAGTATCTTAGCATATATCAACATATGTAATAATGAGTTTCATTTGGACATTTTAAATATATGTATACAATGTATTTAATGAAGTCATTTTTATTAAAGAATAATTGATTATTGGTATTTGGAACAAAAGTTTGTACTATTTTTGGCTGTTTTCCCAAGGAACTCTGTGACAAGAACCTACACTTTCAACCTTGAACCAGTGAGAAGGGAGAGGGTCACCCACATGCTTATACTTGAGTGCTGTGATCTGCAATATTGGGCAGGGCTTTCAGTATTTCAGAGAATATACTTGCTATGTCTAAGTATAATAGTTTACAAATGGATAGACCAGTGGAACAGATGATAGCTTGGCTCCTGTCTCAGTTTGAACAGAGTGGTCACAGCAATCTTAGTGTACTTCATCCTGTTTGTCTCAACCCCGGGGTAGCATGTACAGCACACTGTTGCTGCATTATGGCAGACAAGTCGCTGTTTTCTGACACTTCAGACTCTACTTAAGTCAGAGGCTTCATTAAGAGCAATTTTCAGCTCTCTTAACATTGTTCTCAGGGCAAGTTGCCCCATCCAGGAGTTAGCACTTTCTCTTACTGCAGGAGGGAGGTGGAAGTCAGGTGGAGGAAGAAAGAAGAGATAAAGAAAAGCATGACCCCTGACCTCTCAAGAATGGAGCAAATATGTGAAGTGCCTACAACAATAGAACATAAGAATTAAATGACAGCTTTTAAACCGCAAACTTTTATTTTCCAGGTAATCATTGTTATCACTGGAAGTCTACTTAACCCCATTTGAATTTTTTCAGTCATTTTGGAAGATCAATCTGTCCCTTTGTTGAAAGAAATACCTTTTAAGTTCAGGCGAGTGGCATCTTCACAGAACCTCTAAACTTGTTAGAAAAATCATGTTCCTGCTTAACGACCCTTCACGTTCCAAAGCTGGTTTCTGAGGTTCGGTGCTCATTTTCACTGTGGCTGAGAAGACATCAGATGAAAGCTTGTAATGAAACACTTTTTCCTCAGGAGTATGGCCGGAGGTAGAGTCCTCCTGCTCCAGTAGATGACCCTCTGCAGTGTGAACTGCACTCACAGACTTGAAAATACACGAATACAGTTAAATGTAATAAAGGAAGAATGTGAAGTTAGGAGGGAGGTGTAAAGGGGGGGATGTCTGGAGGAATGAGAGAGGGGAGTGGAGGGGTGATAGGATCAAGATACATTGTATACATGCATGAAATTTCCAAAGAATAAAATTGGAAACGTTGGAGAGGTGAGCTAAAGCTATTAACACCTCCAGATTCTGCTTGCTAACCCATCCTGAAAATATTTCAGATTAACAGTGTTTTTCATAGCTGCCTAATCTGCAGCACTGATTTAAACATGACTCCATCATAGGCATGTAAGCACACTGGGTACTTCCCCCGACTGTCTAAGGAAGCCACACTTCCTTCAGTGAATCACCAACAGTTCTACCTTTGAGACAACCATGTTTTCCCCTTTCAAGTGTTTATTTTCCTCTTCACATGCCTTGTATCATTTTTTAAAGATGGATTATTGAAATAATTTGACTGTCTGGTGTTCTGGTATGAACAATTTCCTATCATATTAATGTTCTTTGAGAAGGTATTTCCAGTATCCCTTCTTAATCCAGCAATCTAAATCCTGTCCTGGTAAGATCTTCCAGGCTTTTTTACCCTCAGTATCCGCAGAGACTCTTTTTAAAGCACTCAGTCAACATTAAAAAGATGGCTACAAAGACTGAAACACTTGATGCGGAGGCCCTGATAACCCACACTTCATGCACAATAAAAAGCCCATGTGTTTTGTTTGGAAAGTTAGCTTAAATAAGACCACTTCTCTCTTGTTGACTAAGTCCTCCCTATTGAAAAGACACTTCTCGGGCAGATAAAGAAATCTACACTCTATTCATTAGGTGTTTAATCTTTGTATTCTCCTGGTGACAAAGCAGTGCCATTAGCACAAGGAGACTCTCTCCTGATGACAGAGGTGGATCCCAGTGAAAAGAAGCCAGTGAAGGTGAAGTAGCGTAAGGCTTTGTAACCATAGTTACATTAAGTCTGAGATTCTAAATGTGTTGTCTCCACTATGAAAGATGCATTAACATTCCTTTAAGTCTGCTCTTGGAAACCTTGTCATCCTGGTTAGTCTGTTTACTTCCTTATCTCTTAAGAGAGGCTAGGCTTAATTAACACTTAAACATTAACCTGGAAGCTATATCACGGGGTCGGGTAGAGAGAGAAATGTGAGTGTGAGACTCTGGAAACAGCATAGTGTAATTATGATCATTATGAAATGCTCAAATTCTGAGAGAAGCAAAAATGTTATAATTATAAGAATCTGCTCCAGTGGCTCCGAAAAGCCTGGAAATGGTCCCCCATGACTAGATACATGCACCTGAAATAACGTGAAGGGTGAAATGCAGAGCTCTGGAACTCAGATTTTAAAATCAAAATGGCAGCCTAGTCTGCCACTAATTGTACATGTGGTACCAGCAGATGTTTGGCTGTACATGGTGAAAGAGCCTCCACAGCAAACCGCTGGAATGATGGGTGCATTTGTAATAATGAGGTAGGCTATTGTCTTAGGACTAGACTGTCACCATGGTTAGGGAAACTACTGCCTCAGCTATTTTTTCCCTTTGAAACAAATGTTCTGACAGCCGTGGAATTTTATAATTTGCTTTGAATGGCTGGCTCTTACAAACTGCTGTTTCCATTATAGAAGTGGTGTATGATTCGATTTTCTGTGAGCCCCCCCCCCTTTCCTTCAAAGGACATCATATGAGTTCTCTAGTATAGTACATTTTAAAGGTTAGGAGTTTTCAAATGGTTTTCTCAATTCCTTCTTAACTCTGATGTTAGCTTCACTGGGGATCTTTTCTATAACTCCTCTGCCTTGCAAGGCAGGGGAATTCTGCCTGTCACCAGAGCAGGATTCTATTGGTTAAGTTGACTGGCAAATTTGCCTGATAAAATCTTATCCTTCAGATTTTCATTTATATATAATTTTCCTCAAGGAAACTCTCCTGCTCTGCAAAAAATTCACCAGTCTCCTCCTCAGTTTTTGTCACTAGGTATCCTTTTAATCCTCACTCAAAGTCCGACTTCACCACATTCAAAGGAATCCAAAACCAGATACTTCCTAAGGTTCCGCAGTTTCCTTAGGACCATACCAAGTGCCTCACACACATCACTGGTTCTCTGTTTCCTAAATGAACATAATAATGTATTAAATATACACTGTTATCTGGCTGACACTTGAGCTTTCCTATAAAACACTTTAGGAGCTTTATCTGAGACAGGATATGAGAAATGTGATTTACAGAAATCTAGACCATCTAGCTGGGTGTACCCACCATTAGTGGCACAGTCTGCTATCTTGGGGGAAGTTCAGGGATCTCTCTCTCTCCCTCCCTGCTCTATTCCACTTCAGGAATAGTGTAAACAGTGTAAGTATAATGGGTCCTGTGAAAGGTCACAGAGTGCTCCATATGGCAATGGATGAAGCTTTACATTCCTTATGCTTCCTTTATACTGGGAAGAGAAATCTTACCTGTAGAGAGTATTTTGTAATTTGTCAATTTTCCTAGGTTTTATTTCTCATAATATGGGGAAAATATTAAAACTAAAAGTAAGTGAGGAAGATTCTGGATAAATAAATCCAGAAAAGAAGATTTTATGTAAGATAGTCCCTCTTCACTCTCAGCGTTGATTCTGAATACAAGACATTAACAATTCCAGAAGGGAATGCAGCATTATACAAACACTTGGTTACTTTGGTTCCTTAAAAATCTGTGTGAAAATTCTGTCAAAGGATTTATTTTCTCATTTGGAAATTATTTATAATAAAAGCATAATATCAAATAAATACTTGTAAGACAAATAATAAATTGCTTTTCTTGAAGTGGATAACATCAAATTAAATCCAGATTGCTTATAAAACCAGTATGTTGGAAAGAAAACCAAACTTGTAGTCTGAGGCCAGAGTTCTAGCACACTTCTGTGTTTTAAATCATCGTGTTCCTGCTTGAGATTCAGTTTCAACACAGCAGCTCTGAGGGGAACCAAGCTTAAATGAACTGCTCCTTACAATCGTGTGCTCCCAAATACTTGACAAGATCAAAAACTCCAGATACTGCTGCCGAAGCTGCCTTTGCCATGGAAAGGAAAAGGAGCTGTCTTAAGCACAGGAGCTGATGAGATTCAGTGTGAGAGGAGGCTGAATATTTGTGGATTAGAGGAAAAGTCGGAGAAAGAATGTGTATCCCATGCCCAGTACTGCCCTACAAAGTGCCACAATCTGGGTGGTTTTTAATGAAGTTAAAAATCTATTTTGTCACAGATCTGTATCATGTGTTCCATGCTTTCGCTAAAGACTATGAGGGGAGAGGGGAACATTGCCACTTTAAAATTTTTTTTATCTAAAACTTTTCATATAATGTATTTTGATCATGTTCTTTCACTTCCTCCAACTTCTTCCAGATTCTCCCTACTTCCCCACCCACTCAACTTTATATTCTCTCCTTCTGCCCACCCCCAAGAAAAACAACATGAAAAACAACAAAAATCAAAACAGACAAGCATTTTCTGGTTTTGGTATGAGGTACAACAAGGGACATTCTCCTATGCCTATCAGTCTCTCAAAATGGCAGTCTCCTTTTAAGGACACTGTTCACAAACCATCAAGTGTCCAGTCCATGCAAGTATTACCTTGCCTTGATGGATTATACCTGTGAGGACTTTGCTTTCAATTTTAGGTAATGTTCTGAGGTACTAGGGACCAGGATTTCAGGATATTCGTTTTGGTGAGGGACATAATTTAAGATGTTGAATTCAAGATGTTAGTTGCATCTGAGGCAAATTATCTAGTAGTTTTTCTCAAAATTTTCTTAATCCACCAAGAAGCCATTTTGAACTTTTTGTTTCAACTGCTTCTCCTGGAAATGTAAATATCATAAATATATGCTATGCATGTTTATATTCTGGAGACCTTTAAATGTTTATATATGAATGTAATAATACTTTGAAACCTAAAATGAAATCCTTTGTCATTATTGATAATGAAAAGTAGATGGTCTAAGAGAAAGTAAGACTAGTTGAGCAAAAGAAATCTTTTGTTGATATACAGCTTTGTTTCTGTCTGCCTGGAGTGGTGTTATAATTTGTAGTGCTATACTGAAATTATTTTCCTTGTTTAGAGGTAAGTTATGTAGACAATAATAATGTACTTACTATATGTTCAAAACAAATAAGACTGAAAAAAATGTAGAACAAAAGATTTTAAAATTTTTACCAAAAAAGAATAATAAATATTGTGAGAGAAATATATGAATAATATCTTAACATTGTATAATACATGTACCACATAATACAAAAAGCACATTTAAAAAATTACAAATAAAATTCATTTATGATACTTTTACATTATTGATGTTTTGTCCATAAATATTGTCCCTATTTTCCTAATATTGAAAAGGTTACTAGATAATCACCCATCCAGATTGCTTCATCATCACTCACAGCTCTAAGACACATCACATGACTATGCATGCCTAACAGTGAGTCTTACACCTTCATTTTTTCATCAGAAATATTCTTGAGTATAGTTTGAGTAATTTGTGTTGAATGTTAGTTACAGATTAAAAGTTTAAAATTGCGAGTATGCAGTCTGTATCTCCTTGCAGTTCTCACTTGAGTTCTGGGCTCTTGAAACTGGAGGTCATTTCATTTCATAAATGAGTACATAGGAAGGAGGCAGTGGCTGAGAGTACATACCACTCTGGGTCAAACTGGAATTCTAAGAAGAATACATTTAAAAGGAGACACTAGCCAGGCATGGTTGCCACACTTGTTTTTCCAACACTTGAGTGGCTAGAGCAGTAGTTTGGGAACAAAAAGATAGCCTGAGTGACACAGGGAGACTCTGTCTCAAGAAGAAAGGAGACAAGGACGCAGAGGAGGAAGACTATTCTCCAGACAGAAGCCTGTGCTATCCAGATGAAAAGTGCCCACCAAGGTGCATGCAAAAGCCCATTTCCTAAATTCAGAACAACCCCTCCATCCTCCACCACCACACACACATACACACACACACACACACACACACACACACACACACACACACACACTTCTCCTGGAACTGAAGACATGAAAATACTAAGAAACGTCTGGGGCAATTGCAGTCCAGGTAACAGGCTCACTAAAAACATGAAATTTAATCTTAAGTTTATAGAAAACTCCTTCTCTAACATTTTGCTACCATGGCTCAATATCCTAACAGTAGACAGCAGTTTTTGAACCTTGAGGAGCAGACTGTCATGGCTACCTGGGAATGAATAAGGACAGCACTGAAGCTTTCAACCTCTGTCACCACAGCTTTAGTAAACATGAAGCACTGTGAGATTACTGAACATCTTTCACAAAGGTCTAGTTAACTTGTTCAGATTATACAAGATACTATGGATAATGTTTTCTAAAAAGAAATTGTGTTCATCCTAGAAAGGCAGGAAATATTTATAATAACCAGGGTACTTTGAGGCACAGATTCTTTATTAGATAGAGAACTTTACACAATTACCTCCAATATACTTAGAGATAGAATAAAATCAATATTCAGAACTGTGAGTATTATGCAGATAATAAAACTCTAAAAAAAAAAAGGAAATTCTAACAACCAAAAATATGTCCAGAGATGAAGAATGCTGTCATGGACTTGCAGGTAGACCAGACGATGAGAACGGAGGAAAAACCATGAAAACTCCATGTCTCTGAAGATAAGTGTTAGAAACTTCTTGAACTTCAGTGCAGGGGAGGGCTGGATGATGGGGAAGAGTCAGAAAAGAACACCCAAAAACTGTAGGAAAATTTCAGGCTATGAAACATGTATGATATTCAAATACCAGGAGGAAACAGGGAAACAGAAACGGAAGAAATATATGAAGTGAAATGGCTAAGAATTAGAAAAAAAATAGAAAAAAAACCTAACAATTAATTAAAAACTACAGACTCGTTTAATCAAATAAAAAACTAATGGTTGGGCTGTGAGTTGACCAGACACTCAGCACCCACCAGCCCAAGACCAGAATCAATCCTCATTGAACAGATGAGAACTACATAAGTCTGCTTGTCACATCCATCCACTGTAGGAAACTGAAGACCAGGAGAAACTCTTCAAAGTCCCCAGATGACATACTTATAAATGACTCAGGTAAAAAGGGTTGCTAAGCATCAGAGCCCATGTTCACTACAGTAGGGACAAGTGAAAATTTTAGTGTTAAAAGAATGAAAACTAACTTCAAATTCTGTAGTCATCAAAATGATTCTTCAAAAGTGAGAGAGAGAGAGAGAGAGAGAGAGAGTTCGTCAGAGTAGTTTATCACCAAGAACTCTACCACACAAGGAATGCAAAAAGATGTTCTTCAAGGAAAAGCATATGTTAGAAGCACAAACCTGTGGGAAGAAAGAATGTTGAGGAGGGGAGAGACGAAGGGAGAGTAAAATCATTTTATCTCCTCACCATCTTAATAGTCACAGTAATAATTTTGTGGGGTGGTGGTCACAGCATACAGGAGGCTACAAGAAATGGTACAAGGTTCTGAGACTAAAGCAGGACACTGCCTGAAGGTGAACATGAATTAGCAAAATTTATATTGCAAACTTTTAGATGATCACTAATCTTTTTTTAAAAGAGAAGAGAAAAAAGGAAATAACAAACAATTCTCCACCAAATCTGAGAAAGCAGAAGAAAAAAAGAAAAGGAATAATCAGCTCAAGAATAAGAAACACTTCCAATGTGGTAAATACAACTCTAACAGGCCATCAATCACTTTAACTACGAGGAGTCTGGATGTACAAGCTAGGAGGCAGAGAAGGCTGGGGGTGGCTCAGTGGGCAATGTACTTGCTACTCAGTCCTGTTAGCACAGTCTTGTAAACTCATTGTGGTGGTTTGAATAAGAATGGCCTCATAGGCTTATATATTTGAATGCTTAATCACCAGGGAGTGGCACTATTAGAGAGATTAAGAGGTGTAACCTTGTTAAAGGAAGTGTATCACTGGGGGTGGGCTTTGAGGAGTCAAAAGCCTCAGAGTCTCTCTTTCTACCTATGAATCAGGAGGTAGTTCACAGCTACTGCTCCAGCATCTGCCTGCCTGCCAGCATGCTTCCTGCCATGATGATAATGGACTAACCTTTGAAACTGTAGTCAAGCCCCAATTAAATGCTTTCTCTCATTCTTCTTGCTGTGGTCATGGTGTCTTTTCACAGCAATAGGACAGAGGCTGAGACACTCAGCTACCCAGGAGCTGGGTCAAAGTCAGAGTAAGTTACAGAGTGACTTCATGACTAGCTTAGGCAACTTAGTGAAACCAGCTCAAAATAAAATTTAAAATGGTGGCTGGAACCTCGCTCAGTGGCACACTGCTTATCAGCATTCATAGGACAATAGATTCAATCTGCAGTGCATGAGAAAATACAGAGATTTTTGAATTAGGTAACTGGTGATTGGGAGGGCCAGTTAGATCTCAGACTTAAGTCCTTTTGCACTGATATGAACATAGCTATATGACATGCACAACGTTGGGCACCTTCGTCGATTGACAATCACAAGCAAGCTTAACAGAGCCTTGCATCTGCCTTTATTTTGCCTGCTTTTTCTGCTCTCACCCCTGTTCTGCCTCTCCATCTTGCCCACTTCAGTCCTTGCTTAGTAGTCAAAATACTGAAGGACATCTCATTCACAAACACAGAAACTGGTCAATCATAAGGGAATTTTCTATGTAGACTTCAGAGAAATATGATCTGCCCAATCAAGTGCTTTAAAGACATCACGGGGAGTCATCAGGGACAAGATCTACAGAGTAGATTGTGGACTCTTCAGCCAATCAGATTTACTAACTTTTGTATGGGGGCATTTATACTTTTATCCTTTTGCCCTATAAGCAATAAAATATGCTAAATATATATTTTAGATAGTGTGATAGTCGTGACAAGTGCTATGGAGAAATAAAGCATGGAATCCAAACATGGAGTCAAGTCTGGTTATACAACTTAGAATCTCACTTAAAAGGGAAAGTTAGAGTAAAAATAACACTCAAGAATGAGAATTTGGGGAGATGGCAATTATTTAGAGGAAACCAATGATGTTCTAGGTGGATGGAACATCTACTGTGAAAGCCTCAAGTCACCTCCCTGAGATAACTGATACCAGTGGAGACAGGGAGGGAAAAGGAGAAAAGCATTAAGAGATGAAACCCAATGTTATGGAACCAGATATTTCAGGTGGTTTCTCTATTTTTCAGTTTGGATTTTACTCTGGGTCGTGTAAAAATTCATTAAACACTTCTTAAGAAACAACCGACATGAACATAATTGTTATTTTGTTGTTATTGATGTTTTTGTATAGAGGGTAGATGATGAAGAGCAGAAACAGGGAGACTCACTGGAAGCTATTGTGACAATCCAGGCATGACAAAGTAGCACTTTTGATCACCATGGCAGTGGAGTGTAAGCACAAGCTGTTGGTTTTGGATGTGATCTCATGCAGGACAGAGCAATTTTCTGATGCTAAGAAATACAGTGTGAAAGGAAAACAAAAGGTGAATGTCACCAAATCTTCTTGGGGGGGGCTGATAACTGAGATAAGAACAATCACAAGAATTAGAAGTTGGTTGGAGAGAGAAAGCTATGAGGAAGACTGCTTTAAACACACTAAATTTAAAGTGCCTGTTAGATTTTGAACTGTTTGTATTAAGTAGGGTCTTGTAGAGTTGAGTCAAGGGTTCAGTGGGAGAGTTTAGCCAGGGATATAGTTTTAATCCCTTTGAACGTAGATGACATTTCACCCTTGAGGACAGAAGAAATGACTACAGAATGTGTACACAGAAAGAAATTGATCTAAAGACTGGGGCCTAGATAACTCAGAATCTCCTAATTTCCAATCTTTCCCCTATGTTCTTTCTCTATAGACTCTACAGAAGCATCCATCCCATAACTACCCTTTAAGAGTTTACTTTGCTCTAGTGTATGGCAAAACTTCAAATGTGATAGTGATGAAATGAGTGTGGTATTTGGCCATAAAAATACAAGTAAAATAAATTAAGAGAACCAAAAGTTCATCAGCACACTGATTCATGGCAGTGTTTTGACAGCAGTGATTGACAGCTGTGGCCACACTGTGATATGGGGAAAGAATATTCTTGTTAACTCAGGGCTTGGGCATACATAGGAAAAATTAGACAAATATGTTCTTTACATTATATGGATACAATTCCAGTTCTACGTACATGCAAGGTAAGATGATAATCATCTAGAAGACAGTATGGTAGGATATCTTCATAATATCACGCAGACTAAATGTAGTAAGAAACAAAAGCAATGTCTGTAGGTGAGAGATTGACACATTTGGTAAAAAGCTTAAAGTGAATGCTCATCAAATTATACCATCAAGAGAGTGGAAAGACCAAATGCCAAGAAGAGAGGTGTACATATTCAGGCCAAGAACTTGTTTCTTAATCACATAGAAAATGCCCACACAAAGACTGACAACCTCATAGGGAACAAGATCAAGGAAATTGAAAAGGCAGCCTCCCCCAACACAAGAGCACACATAGTGGTTTAAAAATGTACAATAAGAAAACTAAATACAAAATATAATAAGCCTAAATAAAAAGGAGGAACATTCAAATTAAAGTCACATATAAGAAGGATTAATAAAAACAAGGAAGCAACTGAATTTGGTATAGCTCTCCCTTCCTGAAAAATTATCTAATGAAACTAAGAATACACAAGTTGCAACCTTGTAATTTTACTCTTCAGTATGTAGCTAAAATATTATTGATCATACACACCCAGAAGCATGCCCAAAATTGTTCATAGCAGCATTTTACCACTGTAAAATTGAAAACACCCAACATTGTTAATAATCGAAAGCTTAAACACTTTGTGACATACCTTTAAAAGGGTATATGGAATGCTGAATGAAATAAGCCAAAAATTGATTGTGTGTGCACACACACACATACACATACACACACACACACACACACACACACACACAGAGAGCCATTAATTTAAACACAATTTGGAAATATGGGGAAATGAAAAATATAATATTTAACAATGCAGGCTTAGAAGGTAAAAGTAAATGTAGTGAACTTAACTCTAATTGGGACATCTATATTGACCACAGCACCATCAAGATTCTGGAAACATCAAGAAAGAGGAAATGGGAAAAGTGTAAGATCCAGCTTATAGGGAAGAGTGCCGTGAAATGTTGCCTTGTAGATGTGGTATGGCTATCACAATCATAAACTCACAATCATAAAGGATATGCCACTGTTATGTGCACAAGATCAAGCCATCCAAAACCCTACCATCCCACCCCATTAGGAACCTGTCAACATCAGATAGTTATTGGGGGAGAGAGAATCATGTTTGGTTGATGATTCGGCTCTTGTAGGTTTCACTTGTGCTAATGGATGGCTCCACACCTGTGGGCATATGGTCAGCTCTAACCGGACTTAGTGTGTTATTAAAAATAAAATAAATACATGAAGTTGGGAGTGGGCACATTGTAGGACTTAGCAGGAAGTTGAAGGGCAAAAATGGGAAATAGATATGATCAAATTTCACTGAACATATACCCAAGATTTTCAAAAATAAAGACCACTTTTAAAAGCAATGGAAAAACAATGGAACAATTATCCATCAAATATGTAATTCAAAATGTAGCACCTTCCAAGATTAAGAGATTGGGAAAGGGTACAAAGGGACCATCAGGTCACCAACAAGACTCTGTTCTATGGCTTTGATAATGGTAACTAAAACTTGTTTTGAAGATATTTTATTTCTTTCTTTACTATTTTTATGGTATTTGTGTTCTCCCTAAATGAATGTATGTGCACCACATGTGTGCAGTGTCCATGGAAGTGAGATTAGCTATCAAATCTTCCTCCAGGAATTGGAGTTACAGATGATTGTAAACTGCCATGTGGGTGTTGAGAATCGAACCCAGGTCCTCTGAAAGAGTAGCAAGTGTTCTTAACCACTGAGACATCTCTTTAGCATCCCCCAACTTCCTTTGTAACAAGGAATTGCTTTCCCAAAAGAAAACTGATTGAATTGGCTAACTGAAAGATAAGGTAACACAATTATGTTTTGTTATTGTTGTTTTGTTATAGTCATCTTTTAACAAAGTCTGCCTCATCAGGGTCATGTGATGTATTGCTTTTGATCTTAGGCTTAGAGCAACATCAAAATAGGTAGAGATGTGTCACAGAACAAAACTGGCACACCAATGTTGTATCAGCATTTTATGCCAAGGAAAAGAATGAGACACCAAAATCTCTTCATTTTGCATGACCATCTGCTTTGGTTGACATTCTAATTGAGCTCGGTTCCACCCAGGAGCTATGGAAGAGATAGTCTTCTAACCTAAAATGTAGACTTCCTGGCAAACAGATTAGATCCAAATCCTAACAAAAGGTGAATTAAGGAAGAAAATAGCTCAATTAAGCCTGGGCATCCAGATGCATACCCCCATGCTATGATAGCCTTCATTTTGCTGTCCAAGTCTGAGTGATAATAGGGTGAGTGTATTGTGGTTAGGACTGGAATGGAGTGGATTGGGGGTTAATGAATGATTTCTCAGGATCAGGAAGCCGGTAGGTTTCTCCCGGACCAAGGAAAGAGGAGTTTCAGCACAGAGATTTTTCTTAATGTGGCCTCTTTGATTTATAAAAATAATAGTTATTGATTTATGACTTACTGGGAAATATTTGAAAACTTTATAAACAGCACCAGTCTGGCATTGCAGACCACGGCTTCTGACTTCAGTGAGGTCACTAGCTAGGCATGTGAGCTCAGGTGTGTTGTATTCTGCTGCGGACCTCTCTATCTGCGAAGGGATCAAAGACGATGGCTTCTGCATTCCTTTCTCCTCTAGAGTTTAAAATTTTGTCACAGGGCTGGGGAGACAGCTCAGCTGGCAAAGTGTTGCCACGGAAGCATGAGGACCTGTGTTCCATCTGCAGAGCCCACTTTTCAAAGCTGACAGTGTGGTGTATTCCAGCATGGGAAGGCAAACATAGGAGAGTCTCCAGGACACTGCTGGCCAGCTAACCCATCCCTGGCCAGTGAGCCCTGGGCCAGTAAGCAATTGTATCGCAAAAACAGAAGGTGGGAAAAGGAAAGAAGGAAGAGAGAGAGGAAAGGAAGGAGAGAGAGAGAGGAAGGGAGGGAGAGAGGGAAAGGGAGGGAGAGAGAGGAAGGAAAGGAGTGAGGAAGGAGAGGGAGGGAGAGAAGGAGAGAGGAAGGGAGGAAGGAGGGAAGGAAGAGAGAGAAAGGGAAAGAGAGAGAGGAAGGGAGGGAGAGAGGGGAAAGGAAGGAAAGAGAGAAGGGAATGAGTGAGGAAGCAAAGGAAGGAGAGGGAGAGAGGGAGGGAGGGAGGGAGGGAGGGAGGGAGGGAGGGAGGGAGGGAGGGAGGGAGGAAGGAAGGAAGGGAGAAAACAAAACCTGGCAAAGGTAGATGGCATCTGAGGAGGACCCTTGAAGTCAATTCTATGTCGTCCTGTACACATACATGCTCACACAGATACAAGCACACACATACAGATATATAATAAAGTAAGTCTCTGGTGGAGACATTTTAAATAAGTGGGAAATCTCCAAACACCAATTAGATATTTGTTGCATTTGTGACATGGAATAAATTCTGTATCATCTTTGGGACTCTTAACTATAAAATAAAGTTGATAATATTTTATATCATTCAATTTTGGAGAGGTTTGAAATGGAGTTTAAAATTTCAATAGCTCAGCCTTGTGTCTAGAACATAATGAGTTTTTGAAAACAGTAAATGGTAATCAGGGCTAAAACCATCTGCAAGAAGCTCTCTGGAGGGAGGATCTAGACAGTTCCCTTCTTCTGCCCCCAGCATACTCGGTGTCTCAGCCCCCCTTCAGTCCAGCACCATTTTGCCCATCTCTCTAACCTCTGCTCTAAACGCTGCCTCTAAACACCATTGTAGCCATGATGATATTAGCCACATACCTGGCAGCAGGCAGTGTGCAAGGTCACTGCATGTAATCTCCAGAGCAACAATGTAAGGCAGGTGTTTCTCCGCTTGAGGGCTGGGCCAGATCATATTTCATTAAATGCCCCCATGACACCTAGCACCGTGCCTTGGATACACCAGACCCTCATCACACATATTTTGAGTGACTGAAACTCAGCAGTGGGTTCCACTCCCTTTCTTTGTAATGTGTGTACTTGTTTGATTTATAAGAAATTTCTGTCCCTGGATGTGGTCAGCTATTGAATTTATGTGTGACAAGGAAACCATAGAGTTTGGCAACTCTACAGTGATAGATGATGTGTGATTCATTTGGGGGAAGATAAACATTTTCTACTCAGACTTTGAATACCTGGGCCTATACTTAGTTCATCAAGTCTCTGCGTGGCTGAACAGACAGTTCAAAGGACTTTAAATTACTCCACTGTGGGTTTTCAGATACTGTCCTGCTGCATATTGATAGTATTTTCTACAGCCACTCTTCAAAAGTAGGAGACAAACAAAAATCTAGATTTTACTTGTTTTAAAAGAAAATGTGTAATGTATGAAGCCAGATCCAAGCTGGAAGAACCAGGACACTGTGACTGTTTGGGCGGCTAGGCTACGCTCACAGTAAGTTCCATCTGTCCGTAACTTGAGGGAGGTTTGAGGTTTGGCACACAGAGAGAGAATCTAGAGAGTGTGCCTTTCCTAAAAAGAAGTGTTGAAGCAAGAATTAAAGACGATTCTGTCTTATAGACAGTCTCAGGGCTAGAGCCGGGAGTCATCACAGGGGCCATTGACCAGCTGCTCCCAGCCATCTACCCTGTGGTCCGACTCAGTAGCTTCCTACTCAAGTAACTATACACTGCCTCCTGCCTCCTGACATTGGCTTTAAGTTCCCAGTGGATGTTTTTCTTCACTCTCCTGCGAAATCACATGAATCTAGGCAGGTTTGGGGGCAGGGGAGAGGTAGGGCAGGTTCTGAACAATTCCAACTTCACCAGTGGGAGAAATGGTCCCGTAAATCCTTTCAAAGGGCGCCCACCATGTCTGAGAGTCGGAAGGGGCAGCCAGTGACATGAATACGATTATTGTAATGGAGCAAAATGTGTGACCCGACAGGATTCCGTTAAACCCAGCAAAAGGGAATGCCACAGTTAACCCGTGTCCTGGGGGAGTACTAAACCTGAAGCAGACTTATTAATTAGAGCTTCTGGGGATGGGGCACAGAAAAGTAGGGGGAGTTTATCCATTACAGCAACAGCTCCTTTCTAACCAATTGCTTTCCATGGGGGAAACTCCCGCTTCTTTCTTTCTTCTTGTTTAGCCAAACAGTTTGAGTTACACGTTCACAAGGTCCCTGTTGTGCAAGCCCTTTCCATTCTAAAGCAGAGCCCGTGGGAGGGTTTTTAAATGCATCAGTAGGTGGCGCTCTTTCTTTTAATTTATTTTTCACTCTTAGGTCCCATATGTAATGAAAGAGCCAGACCTTCTGAATGAAAGAGTAGGGATTTTAAAAATGAAAACACATATACAATGTCCTCTTCTAATTGAAAGGGTATATTGTGAAATCATTACTGTCACAGGACATTTGTGTTTCAGGGTATTGCATATATATATATATATATATATATATATATATATATATATATATATATATATATATATATATTTCCCTAAATTGACTTCAGCAATTTGAAAGTGATAGTGCACATCTGTGTTCAATAACTTTTTGTTGGTAACCGGTGTTTAATATTTCATGTCAAATCAGGAAGAGTGATAGAAGGCTCTGGAACACAGTGCCGGCTGGCAGTCCCGCAGCACAGCCTGCCCTTTGTCATACTCGCCATAAAGAAACCTGCTGTAGCGAGGCTGGAAACTGCACCAGGGTGACTCCTTTCTTAGACCTTACATAAACTTCCAGAATACACTGTCTCTATTTTCTTTTAGAAATATGTCTATAAGCAAAACGGGCTAAAGGACTTCCCAAGCTCATTATTTATTTAAGTGGGAAAGAGGGGGAGTGTGTGTTGGGGTGGGGGAGCTCTTGGAAGAAATTACAGCAGAATAAATCATCTTCTAGAACAAATCTTACCTTTGTTTTCGTCAGTCCTCTTTCTTGCCTGGTTGGTATGCTGTGATGTGAAGGAGCTTGGTTGCCAGTGGAAACATGCCTTCTGATGGCTCACAATGAACTCTGGATAGTATTTTAACATTAGTAGTTGAGCAGGGTGGGACAGGGAGTACAGAGCAGCAAGGGATAAATTTGAATAACTCTTAGCTTCTTTCTCTGCATCATCTTCTGTGTGCAACCTAAACTCTAAATACAGCATCGTATTCACAACAAATGTGAATTGCAAGTAGAGGAGTTCTTCAGCTGTCTACAAGACCAGCCCTGAAAATCCCTATGCTGACCTGCTACTCATGGTTGGTTGGGCTAACCTCAATATCTTCTATTCCACTCTTAAAAGTTCAGGGGCCAGATCATTGGGTTTGCTTTGACTAGTACATAATGCAAGAGAAATAGGATGTTTGAGATCTAGACACGCAGGCAGAGCTAGATTTGAGGACTGTGTAGCTGAGAAAAGGTGCATCCATCACATATGCCCTAGTGATAAGGGTGGCCCCTTAGAAGGGCCACTCTTATGTGGGCAGGTGCTCTTCTACATTTTAAAGACAGAATTCTAGTGACAAAAACAAGATCTTGGAGGAATTCGGGTGGAGTGATTTGCCTATGACATTAATTCACCCAGCTTATGGAAAAGGATAAGATTAAGCAAGTATGTTTTATTTCATAATGGCCACAAATCTTTTCAATACAGAAGAAAACAAAGATGAAAACGCAGTATGTTCAGTGGCTTATATATTCTAATTTATATCTTTCCAAGTGTGTATCTGCAGGCAAAAGTTAAGCAACCAGATAAAATCAGTGACACATAAAAGATGTCTTCCCTTGGTTTCCAACTGACACTGACATTAGCCAATAGTATAATTCCTTGTGTTTTGCAAGTTTATTATTCTGTTATTTCAATATTCCAGTGTTACTAGAGCTGTCAAGTAAGTATGAGTGTCTTTATTATTTGAGATAGAAAGAATAAAGTACTGTGTGGCTATGTTTGTCCAAAAAGCCAAGCATAATGGCCAAGAAGCATGATCCAGTGGCCTTGGGACCACACTTTAATAAGTGTCTTTTCTCCAGTAGAAGGAAGCAATGGTTGTGTATCATACTTAGACACTCAATGTGTAGCAGGCAAGGAAACAAACCAATCTTCCTGGCAGATGTTAAAACAATAGAAAAATGCAGATAATAAACATGGGAAGGTACAGCCTTCTCTTTCTACAGCTGCCAGAGTGATCAGCCCTGGGGCTTAGCCTGCTTCCTACATATGCTTTAAGTACAATCCCAGCTATCATACCTAGTTAAAAGAGTAAAAGAAAAAAATATGTCACTGCTCAAGTGTTTCCCATGTAGTGTATGTTTCTTAGTTATCAGTCTTAGATATCATTGTTCAATGGAAAGCTCCATGCTCACAGTAACAATCAGCTCCTTCATTTTCTCTGGGCTACAACTAAGCCTGGGTGATTTAATGCCCTATAACCATCCACTTGTGAGCCATGGGGCCTTCTTGCCAAGTATCATGGTGCTGAAGTCAGGGATATAAACAGAACTTTATGACATATCAAGAGAAAACAATCTTTCTAGGGACACATTAAGATGCCGTTGAATAGGACCCAGGGCCTCCATTAGAATCTCACCACTCAGAATGTTGTTCCTCATCTTATTAGATGCCTGCTCCAGCTGTCTCACTGCAGATCAGAGTCATCTGCCACATATAAAAGAGTTCTGCATCTCAGTGGCTTATTCCTGCTACCTATTTCAGTAACCATCACTTGATGCATACTTGGCTATTTCTTGCTCAAACCTTTGGCTGAGCTGTGTCTGCTTCCTTCTGGACCTTTCTCTTCAAAGCCCAGGGTTATGCAAGGGGGACGGTGAAGAGCTACAGTGTCTTCCCAGGTGCCCAGTGGAGCAGTGAAGCCTTAAAATGACAGGAGCTAAGCTCTTCACCACAGAGGGGGGTGTGTGTGTGTGTGTGTGTGTGTGTGTGTGTGTGTGTGTGTGTGTGTGCGCATGTGTACGGATGTATGTGTATATGTATATATGTGTCTTTATGTGTGTATCTATTCATGTGTGTGTGTATGTATGTGTGCATGTGTATGAATGTATGTGTATATGTATGTATATGTCTCTATGTGTGTATCTATTCATGTGTGTGTGTGTGCGCATGCGTGTGTATGTTATCTGTTCCTATGTATATGTGTATGTGCTTGTATATGCGTATCTTCTCTGTGTGTGTACACATATGTTGGAGTATGCCTAAAGGAAAGCCAAGCTAAATTTCACTTCTCAATAGTCTTTAGCAACATTTTTCCCAAGCTCAACATTTTTGTTTGCACTTTAGGATGATCTATATTTTTTACTCCAATTTTATTAAGATCATCTCTTTCATCTTTTTTATCTTGCTAGAATTTTATAGTTCATGTATTTTTCTTCTTCAAAATGCTCTTTCATTAATCAAAATTCAAAATTGTTTCAAAAGTTTACTTTCACTTGACCTTCACTCTTAATTCCTACCACAGACACAAAGACATTGAGCCACCAACTAGTCAGCTTGTAGCAATGGTCACATACACTGTTTATTGGCCCTTCTGCCCTTCTCAGTGATTTAATAAGAACAAGGAAGTGGAAGAGTATTCTTGTCAAATTTAGAAAGAAAGGAACATTGGTACAAAGAGTCATATTTATCTATCACTGAGACTACCCTTGAGCAGTAGAACTCATGATTCCTAATTACTGATAAAATCCACAATGATGATCCAAGTCACTGCACATTCAACCTTCTGCCAGAACTCCCATTGGAGTTATTCAGATAATTTTATCTTTGAATACTTACAGAGTTCCATTCGGTAGCTATTTGAAAGATGAAAAAATAGCTCCATATCTCCAAGAGGGCAAGAAAACAAAGAAACCAGGAAATAAACATGTCATCCAAATTCTCTAACCTCCAGTACACTGCCTTGTTATTCTGGCTCCAGAGTACCCAGGCCAAACAATGGAAGCACTGGTTGTACTGGTCATTAGATAGCATTGCCACCTCTACCTGATGAACATGTTTCTTTTCCATGAAGATTTATGGGGAAAATGAGGAATGAACTGTGTGTATCTCTAGCAGTGGATTTGAGATCCTAACACCACACTCAGTGTGTGAAAGAGAATATTACCTGGCAGACGATTTTAAGTGAATTAACACTCCCTTGGTTTTAAAGACTGTTCGGGTTGGCTTTAATGGCCAACTTAGTACAACCTAAAATCACTTGAGAAGGGAGGCTCAGCTGAGATATTAACTGATTAAATTGGTTATGGACATATCTGTGGGGGAGTGTCTTGACTGTTATCGATGTAGGAGATCCAGCCTACTGGGCTGGCATCATCTCTAGGGAGATGGTTCTTAACTAATAAGAAAACTCAGTGTTTGTCTGGGAGCCAGCTAGCAAGCTTCGTCCTCCATGGTTCCTACTGTGCTTCTTGGAGGTGAAGTGACTTCTTGCCAATTGCGTCTGCCTTGAGCCCTGACCTTGACTTCCCTTAGTGATGGACTGTGACCTGCGATTGTAAGTCAAATAAACTATTTCCGATCCCAAGTTGCTTTTGGTCATGGTGTTTGTCATAACCTCAGAAAGGAAACTAGAGAAGAAGCATGTTACATGAATTGCATACATATCTGCCCTCCTCATTAAGAGCTATTTTCTAAAAAAAAAAGAAAGAAAGAAAGAAAATTAACTGCATTCACAAATAGTTATCACTGGAAGTCCATGTTCCTCTATCATAGTTGAGAGCCCCAGTGAATATCCTATCCACTCAAAATAAAATAAATATTACTGTGATTTTTCTCACTACACGTTAGTGTTTCATGTTAAATGAATTATACATCATGAAGTCTCTCTGGTGATCTTTTCTTAGAATAGAATTTCCACAGCTAAATATATTGTTGTACACATGAGGAAATTCTTCCTTACTGTTGTGTATTATTAATTACTGTAGATGTACTATATTAGCACTGGACACGCTTCTTCTGATTATAGGATAATGTTTCCATGCCATGCCTCTGTGTGAGTATTGTGTAGTTTTCTTTAGGTGGACTTATAAGTTGGGAGTGCTCAGTTACACAGCAAGTATCGTTTTACTTTAGGAAACCATGTGTTTTTCAAAGCCCTGCACAAGTTTACCACTAAATGGAAAAACTAGGGCTCTGCATATACATGCCCTCACTACCGCTTGGCATTTGCTTAATTTCAACACTTTCAGTGGTTTTATAATGGGTTTTCATGTATATTTAATTTTTACATGGGAATTAATGAGTATGAGCATTTTTGTGACTCATCAATAGATAGTGTATATAGATGGATAGATTTATAGAGATAGATAGATAGATAGATAGATAGATAGATAGAGGATAGATACAGATGATAGACTGAAATATCCTCTATTAGTCAATGACTTGCCTGTTGATTTTCTTAATAGTCTTGGTTTTAAGAGTAGATGTTTTTAAGGAAGTCAAATTTATTACACTTTTATTGTTTATTCCTGCAATGCCTTAACAAATTATTTTACTAAAGATGTTTTTCTATGCTTTTATCTACGTAGTTCTAGCACACTATTTTTATGTTTAAATCTACCATAAACTTTCAAGATAAATTTTTACATGTGCCAGAGTTAAAGAGTTAATTTTTTTCCATACAAACATCCAATTTCCTGGCATTATTTGTTGAAAATACTAGCCTTTCTCTATTGAAATATTTTGGCATCTTTGTCAAATATAATTTGACCATATATCCATTGGTTTATTTTTGGACTGTTATTTTGTTCTGCTGAACCTATTGTCTATTCTTATGCTAGTATCATGCTGTCTTTGTTACAGCTTTGCAATAGGCAAGTCAACATTATTCTTCTTTCACCACGTTCTTTTGGCAATTCCAGGCCCTTTGATTTTCCACAAGGAGTTTTAAAACTAGATTATCAACTTCTAATTGTAAAAGCCCCTGGAATTTTGAGTTGGACTGTGTTGAGTCTATATGTCAGTCTGAACAATATCTGCTCTTGCAACTTATGAACATGGTATTCTTGTGCATTTGCTCAAGTCTTTGTTTTCTTTCAAACACTCTTTGAATATTTTAGAGTTCAGATTTTACCCATATTTTAAAAAGACTTGATTTCAGAACAATTTAGTTTCACAGAAAAAGAAATGTTATAAGAAGTAGAAATTTTCCAGCTGGTTCCAGGCCCCTACCTGCCCCTATCCTCCCCCAGACACATTGCTACCTCCACTGTCAATATTTTCTTTCACAGTGACAATATCACATCTTAATAACCCAAAGTTCATGGCTTATATTAGGGTTCATTCTCAGGGCATTGTGGTCTACATGCTTGGACTACTTCACAGTGAAAGCTATTCACCACTGACATACTACAGAGAAGAGTTCCAATCTCTGGAAGGCCTCTGTGCCTCGTCTATGTAACCCTCTTTCCTCCCTTCTTCATGTCCTCCCCAGAATGGCATACAGTGGGATTTGTGTGGTGTGCAGCTTCCCATCAGGCTTCCCCTTAGTCAGATGCTTTTAAGTGGCTTCCGTGTTTTGTCATGGCTTGATAACTCATTTCCTTTTAGCATTGAGCAGTATCCATTGACTGGACATCTGAATACTCCAGAGCTTACACACTTATCTGCCTAATGAATGATCCTTGGCTCACTTCAAAATGTGTATATTTATAAATTAAGGTGCTGTGAACATTTGTGGCAAGTATTTTGTGGAGACCTAAAATGTCAGATTTTTGGATACATATCAAGGACTGTAGTTCCTGGGTAAGAGTGTGTTTAGGTTTATAAAAAGCTGTCACACTCCATTCCTAAGGTTCAGACCTGTTTAAAGTGAATTTCCACCAGCAATGAGGGCCACCCTTGTGATCCTATCATTTGGGATGCTGACCTTGGGACTTGGACAACACAAGTGTGTCCTCCTCTACCTGAGGACACATGCTAGAGATCTTTTCAAATGCTGATTTCACTGTCTATACTTTTTTCTTGGTGAGATATAGAAGAACTTAGGAGTACTTTTTAATAGGATTCTTGTTAAGTCTTACAAATACTTTCTTTTAGGCTATGGCTTCTGTTTTTATTATATTTACATTGATTTTCCCAAAGGAAATAATAAGAAGTACTTCACTGAAGTCCATTTTTTTAACAGATTGTACAAACAGGTGTTTGTATGGAAAGATACTGCCTAGTTGTAGTCCATGTTAATGTTTTCTTGCTATTGTCTAGTTGATTTATAGTTTGTGTTTTTCATTTAGGTATGTGATCCATTTTAATTTAATTTTCATACTGCATGGAAGCTCTGGGTCTACATTTATTTGTTGCATGGTTCCAGAGGCCATTATTGAATAGATGACTTCATCTCCACAGTATTTTCTTGGTTTCTCATTGAAAAGGAGAAAATTAAAACTCATTGAATATGTTGATGGAGGTTGAGTCTATTTCTGATTTCTTTATTCTGTTTCAGTCTTTGTCTTTATTCCTGTGGGTTTGTAGTTGAGTAGTATGTGTCCTTCAAGTCTGTTCTCCTTCAGTATTGCATGCCTCTACTTCATCTTTTGCATTTTCTAGCTTTGTTTTTTGAGACATGGTCTCTCTCTCTGAACCTGAAGCACATCAATTTTCCTAGACTGGCTGTATAATGAGACTCGGGCATTAAGAGATGGACTAGAACAAAGATGTTTGTTGGAGAGAAAGAGAGAGAGAGAGAGAGAGAGAGAGAGAGAGAGAGAGAGAGAGAGAGAGACTAAGAAACAAAGAAGGGTTGATAAATAAAGCTGTCTGGCCAATGGTAAGGCAGAATAAGGTTAGGCAGTACATTCAAACTGAAGACGGAGAGGAAGAAGGGTGGAGTCAGAGAGATGCTGTGAGTTGCCGCCAGGAGAAGTAAGATGTGAGAAAACAGGTTATGCTATGAAACCACGTGGCAAAACATAGATTAATAGGAATGGGTTGAATTAAGTTGTAAGAGCTAGTTACTAATGAGCCTGAGTCACAGGCCTTACAGTTTGTAATTAATATAAGCTTCTGTGTGTTTGCTTGGGACCAAGTGGCTTCAGGACCAGGTGGGACATAGGAAAACTTCCAACTACAGTAAGTAGTTCTACAATCTCTAAACCCAGTAAATGGGTCTCTAAAACATGATTAAAAGTCAAATTTCAATAGTTTGATACCATTTTAGAAATACTGCCTGTTAGTACAGACAAAAATTCTAGGAATAAAGCAGTTTGAGATGAAGTAAATTAACTGTCTAAGAATGATTTTAGAACCCTTGTAATAAAAGATCCCAACTATATTCCTATGTTGTATCATATTATATTCACATGCTGATGACTACAATTTACAATGAGTTATGCCCATCACTCTCAAAACATTGTTAACATCTGCAGGGTAGAAAAAATAAGTGTGTGTGTGTGTGTGTGTGTGTGTGTGTGTGTGTATGTGTGTGTGTATAGACAGAACTCTAGACAATACCTACAACATTGGAGATCCTTGATAAATATTTGAAGAACAAATCAGTAAGTTGAATTCTGTACTGTTTTATAAAAATAAAATCAAACAAACCGGAATGATTAATCATTTGATAAATTGCATAAAACAACAAACATCTTCTTTTTCTGGGCTACCCTTAGCTGCCTGATTATCAAAATTTTGAGCAAAATATCATAATTTGACTCCTAGTTTAACACAAGTGGAAAACGTAGACTCTGTTTAACAGTACATATTCACAAGTTGAATGAACAATGAGGGACATTTAATAAAAGAAAATAAAAAGAAATGTGAAAAATTATAATCTCTACTTAGATTCAAATAAGGACACAACAATATAATTTTAATGTTTTCTAAGACAGGGGGCCTATAAAACACATTGAGAAGACAGCCATCTGCAAACCAAGAACCTACACCTGTAGTCCCATTGATCCAGCAGCACTTATCAGAGTCCACGATTATGAAAAAAGAATCATTGGTTAAACAAATCAGTGTGTGCTAGCTCATTGTATCAGCTTAGACTAGGACAGAGTAACAGCATAATCTTGTAAATGTACTAAAGATCCTGAAATGTTTTGTTTTTTGTTTTTGGTTTTGGTTTTTTGGTGTTTTGGTTTTTTTTTTTTTTTTTTGGCTTTTCAAGAAGGGTTTCTCTGTGTAGTCCTAGCTGTTCTGGAACTAACTCTATAGACCAGGCTGGCCTAAAACTCACAGAGATCCACCTGCCTTTGCCTCCTGAGTACTGGGATTAAAGGCGTGTGCCACCACAGCCTGGCCCTGGAATGCATTCTTCAAGTCATTAAAGTACATACACATCAATGTTTTTATTTGTTTGTTTTATGAAACAGAGTCTCTCTACATATCACTGGCTGTCCTAAACTCACTATGTAGAAGAGGCTGACCTCAATCTCACAGAGATCTACCTGCCTCAGCCTCCAAGCACTAGAATTAAGTGAATGTGCCACCATGCTTGGCTACTTGTCAGGCATTTTTAAAAGTGATGAGCTATGAAGAATATATATATATATATATATATATATATATATATATATATATATATAATATTATATATAATGAAGTATATAATACATAAAAATATAATAATAAAAGTTCATTTCATACAGACTATGTCACTTGAATGACCTTCATTGTGTATATGTATATATTCAAAAACTTGAAACTAGAGAAGATGACACAATGCTATAGTCCAAGTTACTAGGGAGACTGAAGCAAGAGAATCAATTGAACCCCGGGGTTTGAGAGAGATCTGCTTAAGAAGATGAGGCACTGTTTCAACATAAAAGAATGAACAGAGGCAAAAATATAATCAATTAATCCACCGGGCAGTGGTGACACACGCCTTTATTCCCAGCACTCGGGAGGCAGAGGCAAGCAGATCTTTGTGAGGCCAGCCTGGTCTACAGAGCGAGATCCAGGAAAGGCACAAAGCTACACAGAAAAACCCTGTCTTGAAAAACCAAAAAAAGAAAAAAAAACAATAAATCCAACTTCACAAATGTGTGTGCACGTGTGTGTGTGTGTGTGTGTGTGTGTGTGTGTGTGTGTGTGTGTGTGTGTGTGATGTGTAGCAGGAAGCACATGTTACAAAACACAGTTGTGGAGGCCAGAACACAATGCTTTGGAGTCAGTTCTCTTGTGACACTTTTCTATAATCCCTGGGACTTGAACTCAGGTCATCAATCTGCCGTGTAAGTGCTGCTAGCCACCAAGCCATCTTGCCAGCCCAAATAGTTGAGCAATGAGGCCAAATAATAAGTTAGTAATACTAGATTCTGTAATAATCAATTACATTTTTATAGAACAGCAATAAGAAGAAAATATAACTTTTTAAAATACTTTTTGAGATATCAATAAAAATGCTAGTTACTTAGAAGAAATCCAGTAAAATGCATGTAAAATATATTAATTTTAGGATAGACAAATCGAAGCAATCCAAAAAGACTTAACCTAGCAGAGTGATAGCTTTGATGTGGATAGAGTCAAAAACCAAATGGTATCAGGTGTCGTCCACTTGATCTAAAGATTTAATGCTGTGGCATGAAATTCTGTTTTGTGTACAGCTTCTATTTAGATAGAAAAGGGCCAAGATACACTAAGATACTTATGAGAAGGAAGAATCAAGGATGAAAGAGTTTGCCTAATAGATGTGAAGAATTATGATAAATCCTTTGGGTGGAGTGACCAGTTGTTCAGAGTGCATATGCCTCTTGCAAAAGACCTAAGTTCAATTCCCACACTGGGCTGTTCACAGCTGCCTATTCCAACTCCAGGGTAATCCAATGATTCTGGCTTCCATACATACCTGTACTCACATGCACATACCAATACATATACACATGCACATGATTAAGCAAACTTTTAAAAAGTATTATGATAAATCCACAGTAATTAAGAAAGTGACTGCCACATGGACACTCTGATGGGTCAATAGGGCAGAATACAAACTCAACCATAGAAGAATCTGATAAAGGACTGAAATACATGGTGGGCAATTGGGAAGTGGAGTGGTTCAATAAATGTAGCTCAAAAAGATATCAATTCATAACAATTAAATTGGCCCCTTTTTCTTATCTTATTAAAACTAGTGATTGATGATTAAAGCTTCCTATTCAAAATATAAAACCAATTGAAAAACATGTAGGCAAAATTAAGGTCTTGAGGCTTTTGTCTATCCATACTCATTCTCTGTCTGGTTGAACTATCTATAATTAAACATTTCTTATATTCAATATGATCAGAATATACTGCAGGCAAGTTGAAACTATCAAATAACTAAAAACCAACAACAGCACAAGAATAATTATGTCTGTGCTTCCAAAATAAATAAATAGAAATCATACCCTCTGGAAAGATATTTGTTAATATATAACCAATGCAAGATTATTTTTAATGTTTAAAAATCCCATGCATAAGTCTGTAATCCAATTATCACAGAGAAAAGTACACAGAAGCTGCGTGCAGGATGTCCCACAACCAGAAGCATTTTGCCCAGCAAAATCATGGAAACAGCCCAGACTCATCAGTTACAGGGGAAATACGAATTGAGATGGAAGTTACAAATTACTTATTGTGCTTTATATTTTTTTTAAAAAAAATGCTTTAAAATGTATTCAATTCTCACATAGGCTAAGCCTATATGAGATAAGACAAGTGTTAGATGGAGTATTTAAATAAGCAAAATAAAAAATAAGCAAAAACCTACATCTTTCATAAGCTAAGTCACCTGCCCAGAGCCACGCAACTCTTGGTTGCATTGCTCTTGGCTGACTCCGACTCTGCCCGCTCATCCCACTGCGCCATTCTACTTGGAAAGCTAGCAACAGGCTGGGAAGTCTAAAACATTTCACTACGTTGCAAATGCCTTCCACAGTACGTCATCTGTTATGATTCTCACACTCACCCTTGAATGTCTTCAGCATATTTTTTCCTCCTCAGAATATACAGACAGCATAATTTAAACCAAACCTAGAATTTGCTATCTACAAAGCAGATCTTTCTGTTAAAAATGTGTAGATAATCAAACATACCCATGAAACAATTGTGTTTTTATTTCCCCAGCTCCATCGTTTCATGCTCTGATTTGTCTAAGAGATAAGTAAAAAAAAAAATACTTATTTTCAAAATTGCTTGAATGGGGGTTATTTAAATGAATGAATGAATGGGTAATCATAAGTCTATTTTCCATTCATCTGCTTCATTAAAATGTAGAATTTATAGTTAAAATTCCACTTGTGTCACATGTAGCAAAGAGAGGAAAGATTTCCAGATATTTCAAATATGACATGGCACTATTATTCAAAAGATAAAGCAGTTATATTGAATTGAGTGATTTATTTAAGTCTCATTCATAAACATGATTAGAAAGTCTATTCCTCTTTCCCTCCGTCTCTCCCTCCCTCTCTCTCTCTCTCCCTCTCTCCTCTCTCCCCTTTTCTCTTTCCCCCTGTCTTGCTAATATTCACACAAACTTACCAGGAAATGGTAGTCTAGTTTACAGGCAAGCTACATCTCACATCCCATTAAACCCACCTGCTCATACTTGGCAGGGTTCGGCCTGAGTTGGTGCTCATTAGAGCCTCTGGCAGCAAAAAAAGGTGGGTGGAAGATGCAATGAAACCCATGCCTGGAAAGTGAAACAGGTTTGGGTTTTATTTGGGCTTTTATTTGGTGAGTGGGCATGCTGCTTTCCATTACACCAGATAACAGGTTGCCCGCAGCATGTTTAAGAGATATGGAACTTTTAAGGGGCTGAAAATGAAATTAAATCTTGATGAAATACATTCTAATCTCTGCCTCACATTCATATGCATGCCAGGAAATGATCATGCTGATGTTTTAATTGTAACGGGGCTGTTCCCTAAAAGGCTTCAACCATATCGACTGTGCTGCACATGGAGAACCCAGAAACAATTCCATTAAGATTTTATATACCATCTTATGCTTCACTTTCTTTAGAGCATTACATCAGTTCTACAGGCATTTTCTGCCCCATTTACCAAACAGGGCTCCAGTCAATGAAGTTTTGCATTATGTGCCTCCAGGGAAGAAAATAATGCAAGAGTTTTACTGTCCATGTTAATACCATTTAATACATTACTCAAACACATACTCAGGACTAACAGTTCTAAGTACACAGCTTTGGCTTAGCAACTTCCAAAGTGGCTTCTTAACTGGCAACTTTTCAATGACTCTTGTCTTTCCCAAACTTCTTGTTGGAAGACTTGAGGGTCAAGGAAGGAGTCTGGACAGCAGCAACTGTGGGGTGCAGTTGGTGACATTCACTGGAAAACAGAGAAACACTGATATCCAGATTGTGTGTTTGCCATTTTGTCTCTTAAAAATATATTTAAAACTTTCTTAAACTGAAATTCATCCTCATCTATCTCTTAGAAGGCTAATGTCTCTGAAAAATGGCCTAGCATTTGGAAAATGCCATGAGTTCAGAAGTTAAATTTAAGTGCATAGTGAACAGCAAGGTGGATATTCCATCTCTTTTGGTGTGGTATGGTGTGTGTGTGAGGGGGCTTGCACTTGGCTTTCTTGGATTCCACTCCACTCTTTTGAGTAGGAGAAAACTTATCTGTCTTCTCTGTTTGGATAAGCAGAGGAGAGAGCTTAAAAAAGAGAAAGATTTTCAACACCAGCTGTTCCCTAATTCAAGTTCAGCATAAATGTATTCTTTCCTGAGCTAGTGGTATTAGGACAACATATCCAACAGAATAGAAAATAGAAAGTGAAGCATTGGAGCCACATTTATATTTTTATATATATTTTGGAGGAGAGTAACAGATGGCTATGGGATCAGTTAACCATATTCAGGCCCAAATCAGTGATAAGAATTTAGGTACCCAAGGGTAGGAGCTAGATGAGTGTGTAAAGTGCTGGAAGCAGAAACGTGAATACTTGAGTTCGATTCCTCATCTAAAAAAGCTAGACATGTTTGTCCATGTTTGGACTCTTAGCACTTGGGGGCAGAGGTAGGAGGAAAGATTTTGCTCAGTGCTATCCAACCCACTGTAATCAGAGCATTCCAAGCCCCTGACAGAAACTGTCCCATTAAAAGTAAGGTGGTCTGCTCCTGAGAAACACCACCCAAGGTTTACTTCTGGCCTACAACACACACACACACACACACACACACACACACACACACACACACACACACTTACCCCATATACTACCACCACCATCAACACACACACCACCACTACCACCACCATCACTACCTCACACACCACCACCACGATCGCCACAAACCACCATCACCACATACAGACTACCATTACCACATACGGCACCACCACCAGCAGTATCTATAAACTATCTCTGGGATGTTTGCTAAATTTATGTTTGATAAACTCAGCATATTTTTTTCTTTTTTCAATGTTATCAAATATGCTATAGTCAACATCATCCACTGTAACAAATAATGTCATCTTAACACTTTCAGTAGCCTTCTTTCTATTGGATAAATATGCTCTGAATAACTAATTTTAATATAGCTTTAAGATTATCTTTAGACCAAAACTTAATACCTAGACAATATTTAGGAACCCTCCACCAAGCTGAAGTCTCTTTTAAGCTTTAACCCACAAACATTGTTAAGTAAATGTTCAAAGAAGGTTTGAGGTACATGTGTTTAGGTTCAGATGAATACGTCAACATAAAAGTTTGAGTGAAACTCAAATGAACAGGATGTCAAGTGGAATTTAAAAAATCGTGTCTCAGTACAGCTGTGTGTTTTATTTATTTTGGCCACTGACAATGTATCTACTTAAAAAGACTATGCAGGACCACCAGACAATTTTCTTTTACTCCACCCATTCTTTTCTAACAAGATATTTACTGGGCAAATGCATTCCTATTTTCACTGTCATAATGAAATGCTTTCTTCACCAGAAGTTTTATTTTTTCCAATGGCACCAATTTTCTAGTTTGCTCAAAGAACAGTTTTGTGTTTTCCTCTGCATCCTGATAGAGGACTATTATTTAGTCTATAATGTTCTCTGATTATTTTTTATCCTTCCAAAGCATCATAAATTTTGCCATGTAAAAAGTCATGGAAGTTTGGAATCTGTAGAATAACCATGCTTATTAAGTATACATTTAAAAACCTTCAAAATAAGAGTGTTATCTCGTCCTCACCTAGAGTGGAAGTGACTTGAAGGTACTGTGTAAAGAGCTACCGCACAAAAATGGCTTCTGCTGACCAGAGATCTTAAAATGTGCATGTGAGAGACTAAGAGATGGTAGACGGAGGAGGGACTGACTGATACATCTTATTATCCCTCTCAAGTATTTCCCATGCACAAGACCTGTGGAAGCAACAGATGGCCTACAAGAGAGCTGAGGAGCTGTTGGACGAAGAAGCCCTTGGCAGAAAGTTCTCTTCTCAAGTGACTAACTCATCTGGGCAAGGGAAGTGGTGCCTGAAATGTTGGGACTAAGTGAGGGGAAGTCAGGCCGACAGGCTGTGCTGCCTTTCTTGTCCTTGGCATTAGAGCAGTGCACAGTCTTCTGTTGTTCCTGGAACCACTCAAGCATATAATGAATGGAGTACCAGTGATTGGAAACGGTCGACCTTAGATGATATTTCCTCAAGTTGTTTTCTTTCTACAACTTGGTAACGGATTTTTCTAACTTCAACAATATGGTTGAAGTGCTTCTTGATTTTATTTGCTGTTTCTCCCCCGCAGATCCAAGTCTGTCCAGTTATCATGTCATTTTTTGTCAACACTGAAAATCAGTGACTCTGAAGTCTTACACATTTTCCTTGGAAGGTTATATGATCCTTAGCAAACAAATAAGCTAAAGAGCCATTCTGGCTCCTCCGAAGAAATGGAGACTTTTTGGTTTCCTTTGAATGAGTTCAGTTTTCAAATCTGCAGCTCAGGTTCACTGAATTCCACATAGGTCAGGGGAGAGTGAGGGATGTTTGAAAGTTCCGTAGGCATACAAGGATTGGAGCTATGGGAGACTGATCAACTATGGTGTACCAGTATCTAGGTAATCAACTAAAGGGACAATCAGAGGGTTCTAATTCACATAGTGATGCCTTGTGACTGTGACAAGAGATAAGCTAGACATACCTGAGTTGAAATCCCAGTTATGCTAGTAACTGGGTCAATGACCTTAAACAGATTTCTACGGGTCAGGTGCTTCAAGCCTTAAACCTCTGGACTAACATGAGGATTTACATGTGTGTGTCTCTATGTGCTGGCCACTAGGCACATTTAAGTTTTTTTTACATTCCTAAGACATATGAAGCAAAATACTATTTATTATTTTGCTTTAACATGTGAACTCTGGTAGAAAAGACGCTTGGTCAAAGGTTACACAGTAGCAAAGGGAAGAGTTACGGTATAGACCTAGATAGTCTGCCTCCAGCGCCCTTGGATGTTGTTTTGTTTTGTTTTTGTCCACTGCGCTGTAATAATTTATCGCCTGATGTAGAAAGACCATCTGCTAATAGAGTTCAACATGTCCCTATAATACAGACTATTTACAAGCTTGAGTGCATGTTGGAGCCATGATTTGTGTCCACATCTCTGACATGAACTATGCGAAAATATAAGATGCTTTGAGAATTGGCTAGTTCTAGTGTGCAGGAAGACATCCCTTTCAAGTTCTGAGCATAAACCTAGGGAAGTTGGAGGTGCTCTGGGTTGGTTGCAGATGCTAAATATCTTCTCACTTCCTGCTTGGGCACGCACATGCAGTCGCCTTCACGAAAAGAGAAAAGGAGTTTAGTTGCTTTGATACAGCTCTGGCTAAGAGGTTAAACCTGGTGGATAGAGAGCCCCTGACCCAATTTTCAAAACACAAGCCAGTGTCAGCTCTTAATCATTTTGTTGAAGGTAGCTGCTGTTGTCCCTTATGAAAGTGACATCGTGAAGGAGCCACAGGGCCTTCCCCATGGCTCTGGTAAACACTAACCCCTCGTTTCCTCCTCCCTAGACAGCTGAAGATTTAATCTGTTAATTTTACAACACAAATACAAATCTTAAAATACCAAAGTTCTACCTTATTTTCAGATTTCAATTCAACTTAATTTTTGGTGGTGCTGTTTTTCACACATTCCTTGATTTTTGGCACTGTCTCTTAACTTGATCAACTCTCTCCGGGTCCATGAGGAACTAACTTTCTCCAGTCTTGACTTGTTTCCCAGCCTTCACGACTCTGTTTCCGCTGGTCACATATTTAGGGTGTTAACGGCATGTGTGTGTGGAGGAGATACCTGTGCACGTGTGGATGCATGTTCATAGTGTGAGGGTACACATGGAGGTGGTGCATATGCATATACGTGTGTTTGCCTGTGGGGGCCAGATGTTGGTGTGGAGTGTCTTCCTCACTTTCTCTCCACTTTATCTACTGAGGAAGGATCTTGCATTGAACATGGAACTCACTGTTTGGCAAGTCTAACTAGTCAGCTTGCCCTAGGGAGCTCTTGTCCCCCGCTCCCAACACTACAGATGGGCCACCACACCCACCCGACTTTCACTTGGGTTCTGGGGATCTTTATCCCAGTCCTCACTCTGCACAGCAGACACTTTCTCCATGGATCTACATTCCAGCCCTTGTCAATAGGTTTGTTATCTGCCTATCAAGTTAGCTTGTCCAAAAGATACATTTTGCTGAAAAACTTTTATCCTGTGATGATTCTTCATTGTCTGAGGGTAGAAGACACATTCTGAAAGTTGTTGATTACATACAGATGGGTGAGTTTTGAATCTTTTGAATAAATTAGTAGTGAGACACATAGGATGTGAGGTGGTTGAAATACATGGCATTTTCGTATCACCAAGTCCTGCCATTGTTTTGTTTGCATTATAATCCCAGTAGGTTGAAAAGTTGGTTTACAAATCATTTCCACACATTTAGTTTGTTTTTGCTTTGTTTCTTGTGCAAGCTTGTTTTGATGGAGAAAATGCATTTTTAGTTTTTTTTCCTTTTAGTTCAATAATTCCTTATTATTGATTAATTTGAATTTTTTATTTTTCCTTAAAATCCCCTAAATTAAAAAATCCTCCTGATTGGTTTTTGCTCTTGTATTTAGCTCTTGTTGACTCTTGATATACACACGAATATATGTGCATAGCTAAATTATTATCACTACCAATCTAATGTATCTGTATATTCCCTCATGTAGTGACCATCGTGCGGTAAGAACATATAAGACGTATTTTCTTTTCAGTTACAACACAGTTACTATCAACTATAGTCACCATGCCACCCCTTAGATTCTCGGAACTGATTCTTCTCACAAGACTGAAACTTTGGACTTTCAGTATATTGATTTTGTATCCTACAATTTTAATAAATTAACATATGAGTGTGTGTGTGTGTGTGTGTGTGTGTGTGTGTGTGTGTGTGTGTGTGTGTGTCTGTGTCTGTGTGTGTGTCTGTGTGTGTTCAGGCTTTCTCTATATAAATCTACTCATCTGACTGTGATAAGCACCACCCTTTCCTGTTTAGGTGTCTTGGATAGATTTTTATTGTGGCTAAGACTCACAGTGCTGCGTAGAATATAACATAAATTGTGACAGTGGAAATTATTGTCTGTGCCTAATAACATGAAAAATGATGATGTATATTACCTATTTTTTATATATGGTTTTTCTCTAGGTGTTCAATAAGCCAACTGATAAACAAAAAAGCCAATCGATCAGTAAATGGGGATAGATAGATCAAGTGACCCAGAAGACCCCTCAGGTAGGGGAAGCCCAACACTGTTTGGGCTTTTTTTTTAGAAACCTTTTTTGGGGAGGCATGTATTTACTTATTTTATGTTAACAAATGGTTTTCCTACATGTATATACGCACACCACATATCTACCTAGTCCCTGTGGAGCTCAGAAGGTATCAGAACCTGTGGAGCTAGATTTAGAGATGGTTGTGAGCCGTCGTGTGGGTGCTAGGAACTTAACCCAGGTCCTGTACAAGAGCGGTCAGTGCTTTCATCCTTTGTGCTGTCTCTTCAGACCCTGTTTGGACACTCTTGAATGAACTCACATGTGAGATCCAGACCCATACAATGAATAAACTGAGCTGAGCAACCAAATCCTAACATCCTGGCAATTTTAGCAGACAAGCAAAAGCTGTTATTTCTCATTGAAAAAATAAAATTTGCATTGATTACTCAAACAGACTGACATTCCTTTGCATTGACATGGTAAATCTGCAGCGAGCATAGAGCTAAATAGCATGCTCATGGGGAAACAAGGGCAGCGTCAAATTAATAAGCTGTTTTCCTTGCTTCAATGTGAGCAATAGGCACCGTTTGGTTCTGCTTAAGCATTATCTATTCCAGCTTATACATTATTTACTTTCCTCGATGTAATAATAATACTAGGGCACCGATGCATTTTTTCCATGTGAGATAATTACATAAATTAAGTTAGTCCAATACTCACACCTAGCCGAGTTCAAAACAATTTTTTAATGTTTTGATTATAAGCAAGTAAATGAACATATGTCCAATTACATTTTGGGTGCAACGGCTTTAGACACCACATCTTGGCATTATGTTTTATTAGCTAAGAGTTCACATATGGTTTCCATGTCTCCAAGCTGTCTTTAAGGACACGGAGTTGTATAACCTAAAGTTGTTTTCTTTCCTTCCCCCTCCCAGCCCCTCCCAATGGCTTACATATGCTTCCTCACAGAAGGACCTCTCAGTTTTAAAGAGTGTGTGTGAAAATCTGAAAATTTGCTGATGCATTGAAGAAATGAAGAAAGCATTGCTTCTCACCCTCAAGTTTTTACCTAATAAAAGATTCCTAAGTGAATACCAGCATGCTCACTTTTGAAACAGGACTATTCCTATGTGCACAACTCAAGCTCACCTTGACTGTGCCCTTTACTTTTGCTTTGTGACTGCTAGCATGATCCTGTCACCTCCCTCCTGAAGACCCCCCTCCAAGCTTTGGGATGTAAGAAGGGGGAACCTGAAATGTATAGGACACATTTCCTTCTGTGTGAAGGATGGGCATGGGAGGGAAGAGCACAAAGCGAACATTCATCTTCCTCTGGCTGCAGCACGCTCTGAGTATCTATGTTACTGATAGAGTTAATGATTTGGAAAACTGCAAGACTGGTATTCTGGCAAGGCTTACAAACTCAGTTTCTGGACATTAGGATAACAGCTTTGTGACTTTTTAAGATTGTTGCCTTAACAGCTCAAGAACCTTGAATTAACAAATCTCCTTTTCTTTTATTTGATCTGCATATATATTGGGACTATTATATCCAGCCTGTAGAAAACGGGAGAAATTAAATATACTGTTGATTCACAAAGATTTCTGAAACTTCATACAGGGATAGTATTCAATCAGCGTGGACACTTGAAGTCCACTATGTATTTCACTTAAAGAGAAAGCAGTGAGATTCTGACACAGTCCAGTATGTTCAATATCGAGCTGTGTTGAATGTTAAATATAAACAGATACATGTTATAGCAGGATGTCAGAGGCTTGGCTTTCAAGAGCTATAAGTTTAAAGCATTCCAGTGTTTGTAAGCAACTGTTAAGAAACAAGGCAGTGGCTATTCCTGCTTGAACATATGCTATGTCCTTTGAGAGGCATGCATAAGTTGAGTGTGCTGGGGAGCTGATAAGATGCAAAAGTCCAGTAGGTTTTCTTATCTCAACTTTATGTGCATAAAAGTCTTTAATTGAAGCTAGAAACCTTTAACTCCTTGTAGAAAATGGGCCATAAAAGAAATCCAGCTGCTTAATAAGTGGCTTTCATCTTTTATTTATAAAGTCACTAACAGTCTCAAAGGGCCACTTAATTTGTTTTAAGTTAGTTTCTTGTGTTTGAGTAGGATGTGTTACACTAGTGTTATCTAAACATTGGACTTACTATCTTGTCATGTATGTTCAAATATAAATAGTGCACCACCCTACAGTTCTGAGGGACTTGTTTCTCAGTTACATCTTTTACTTAACTACCACCATTTTGATCATTTTGTCTGTTTGGAAAGTTACTTTTTACAACAAGTTGTCAACAAATGTTAAAATTTTTGTTGCAAAAACTTGCAACAGGAGTCAGGATGATACAAATTGTTGAGTCTGGAATGTCAGCTTCTTTTCAATCTTGCAAAACTACACCCTCAGGGAACAGAAACTAATGTCAATAAGGTTCTAGCTAAGAGGCAGGACTGTCTGATAGTTCTGAGCCTAGTGACGTAACTGCCTATATCACATGCTATCATGTCTGTTTTGGTAAGTGTTAATTATCAATTGGATGGAATATAGAATCACCTGAGAGATGGGCCTCTAGACAAACCTGTGGGGATAATCTTAATTAACTTAATAGGATTGGGAGGACAGCCCAATGTGGGTGGCACTGTACCATGGCTGGGATCCTGGACTGTGTACGTGGAGAAAGGGGTGCTAGGCAGCAGTCTGTATGCACTGTTCTCTGCTTCCTGACTGTGGGTGCCATGTGAACAGCTACCTCATTCTGCTGCTGTGGACGGTACTTCTCAGTCATGGTGGACCGTAACCTTGAGCTGTGAGCCATAACTTAAGTTGCTTTTGTCAGAGTATTTTATCCAGACCACATGAAAAGAAAACAGGAAAGCGCCTACAGAAACCATGGTGATGAAGACTGTTTGTAGGGTTGTGTAGGCCGACGGTACTTACTGGCTTCCCTGCTGCTGCTGCCATCTTTTTGATGTTTCCACTGGTATTACCTCTGATATTATTTAGGGAGAGTTCACAGCCTCATATTAATGTCCTCAGGAAAAACGGCTCCTGCTATAGAAACAGAAGCAGTAAGGACCAGTTATGAAACTCTGTTCTGTGTGTGGTATTGTGCTAAATGCTCTGCATGCATTTCCTCACTTAGTACTGCATCAAAAATCTCATCTCCAAGATGAACATGGAAAAAGTTAACAGAAAGCAATGTATATAACGAGATTGAAAATGATCACTTCATTTTTATGTCATACGTAGGTTTTTTTTTTACTAACTTTAAATTTCTTTCTCATATATTTTAATCCATGAAGAATTCTTTGACAAATACACAATAGAATTTCATTGTTTTTAATTGCTTCTTGATCTACATCTAAGGTGTAAAAGCTTTTCACACTCACGCTTCATGGCCATTTTCCTATGAATCTTGGATCCTCTTTGGGATTGATTTTGGCATAGTGCATGAGGTAGGGCTCCACTTTATTTTCTACCAGATGTTTGCCCAGTTGTTCCAGCATATTTATTGAATAAATCCTTTTCTTCCATCTATAATCCCATCTTTACCATATGCTAAATTCTTCTATGTATCTGAGTCTCTTTGTGGATTTTGGGGGCTGTTGGTTAATCAATCTGTCAAGTCTGGTGCCAGTATGACAGTTTTGATTATCTGAGCATTGTAACATAGTTTCACATTGGGCCCATTGCTTCCTTGTCCCACTCATTTGTCAGAATCGCTCTTTTTCTATTTTCTTACTCATTTTTTCCCACACAAATTTCAGAAACATTTCTGCTTCCAGATAGCTCCTCTTCTTTAGAAATTAACATTAAATGCAGAGGCTAATTAGGGAGAAATACATAAAGTAGCATATATTACTATAAGACATTAAAAAAACTCATTTAGATCATGGTTTATTTTGTAGTAGTTCATATTTTCTTCTCATAGGCCTTATGCATCTCCTGCTAGAATATTCTTCCATATTTCACTTCATCTTTGATTGTTATTATAGAAAGTGCTGCCTAGTTTGTGTCTTATATTGCATTTCTATATATATAATGGCAGATGAATTTAGCATGTCAACATTTCTGCTAACAAGTTTGCTAACCATATTTATTCCTTATGAAGACCTGCAATTCATTTTATTGACATTTCTAAGTAAACAAACATATTATTAGCAAATAATGATAAATTTCTTTCTTCCCAATATTAAGGTTTTTTTTCCCCCTTTTTACCTTGTTGCACTGGATAAGGCATGAGTGAGTTAGGACTCAATTATAAGTGTTCTTCAAATTTCACTCCCAACCTCACTTCTGATCTACTTCTACATATGCCCTAGAAAAGATTACCCTTTTTCTGAAAGATGATAACAGTCCTTTAAATGTGCATTATGATTATTGTAAATGGAGATCAAGGCAGTAAAGGAAGAGAAAATGAGGATAAGCATAAAAACTATATGAAAAGTCAAGGAAATATTTAACTCTTTACTCTCATCTTAAAAATACTATCTTTCCTGGAAGTATTAATGGCCATAAAATCAGTACAATGAACAATATATCCTTGGGGTATAAGATCAAAAATTCATTGAGAAAATTTAGCATAATTAAATGGATGTTCCCATAAAAAGTAGTTTTTTAATATAATTATGTTCAACATTTTAATTAAATAAAATTTCAATTGTGTAATATAAAGTTTTGTATTCAAATAGCTAGACACTTTAAGATGACTAGATAAGTTTTTCTAAGTTAGTGAACTTTAGATAGAATTGTCAAATGTTGATATGTTCTGAACTATTTGTTTAATATCATGTTTGATATTCAAGGGACAGATGTATACATGGATGAAAGAATAATCCATCCCTATATGAAAAATGAGCGTATGAAATAATGACAACGATGAAACCAACAAAGACCTAAGTTATTTGCTGTGGTGAATATTACCTATTTAAAATATTGGTCTCAAAAATAGCTTCTCAGTGAGTGCTTTGTGAAAGAAAGAAAGAAAGGAAGGAAGGAAGAAAGAAAGGAAGGAAGAAAAAGAAAGAGAAAGATGACATGGCCAATCGTTGCTGAAAAACTGTTCAGACTGGCACTTCCCAACTCTTGGAAGATTATTAAGCCAATTTTTTTTGAGTCCACTAGTTGATTCCCAACTGTTTTACATCAGAGAATGAAAACAAGGAGGGCCCAGCCAAGACCACATCGGTGACTGCCAGCCCCTTTATATGCCAAACATAAAAGCAACAAGTCCAGATGCTTTGATCCTTGCATTTTTGGACTCAGCCCAATGCTACAGACGGAAAAAAAAGCACAGCTCATGTTAGGACAACACACATTATAACTAGAAATCAATCAATAGCACTGTGACCTTCAAACTCAGTAAACGTTTGGAGTTGGTTTCAGAGTATGTAATCTAAATTGAGGATTGGAAGTTGGAACTGATCCTAAGCTAACAGAAAAAAAATGTGTATTTTTTAAAGTAGAGAGATTAAAGGAAGCAACAGATGAAGTTTTCATTTGTATGTGTATGTATGTGCGTGTACATGGACATATGTATTCATAAAGAAGGGATTTTAATTTAAACTACTCAAAATGGATAGACAAAGAAACCCACCACAACACAGACCTCTTTCCCTGCGTGTAATTAAGAGAGAAACTGGATTGTGGCAGCAAAGCCTCGTGGAAGGAAATTAGGAACTTTCTACCAATTTCGAGATCATTTAAGAGGTGAGTCATTTGGTTGCTAGGACACTGTCTTGACTTACAGCAGCACCCTCGGCCTGCCAACTTATGAAATGACCAGCCAGGGCTTTGGCAGGGTTAGGAGTCCAACACAGGTATATTGGAGAGCTGGCAATGGCAGAGCTGAGCCAAAGAGAGGACAGCCAAGCTGATTTGGGCACAAGGAAAATTGCTGCCCCAAGTCCTGTGTCGCAGTCACCGCCTGTGACCAAGTGAATTACTTGAAAACAGCATTTGAAGGAGAAGAAATATCAGTTTAAAAAAAAAACAAAAAAACAAACAAACAAACAAAAATCACCTAAAGAGGCTGGAGGATCTGGCACCAAGAAATAATGGAAAGTAATTTTACATCATTTACTTTGTTTTGTTTTTAAATTTTGTAATCGTGGTTTGACTGCATTGTCACAGAATTTCTGTCTAGACAGCATTATGTTCAAGCCTCACCTTTTTGTATTGTAAAGTTTGAATTGTCCCTGAAACCAAATGAGCTATGCAAGCACAAAAGCCAATTTACAGGAATGCTGATTAATGCCCAAGAACCTATCATTAAGGTCTCTCTTCTCCCTTTCCTTGATTTTTTTGAAGATACACTTTTCTCAGTCAGAAAAGTAAATAAGTGGTGCAGACAATACCCAGTAATCTCTGCTGACAGGTCAGAAAGGCAACATGCAGACAATTTAACACTTTCCAATCCTCTCAGAAATGAGAGAAGTCAATTGATGGAATCAGTCTGCAAAACAAACTTTTATTTTTGCAACATTTACTGACCCAAAATGTCTCACAACACCTTCAAGGAAGCTGGGTCTGGAGAAATGATCACATTAACATTCTACCTGTATTGCCCATCTGTTTGGATGGCTACAAGGGGTTCACATATATAAGGTGGAACCTACTAGTATATTAAGTATGTTAAGATACAAAATCACAAATCATCATGCTATTAGTCAGTCCATTCACTCAAACACTGAGAATAACTTGATACAGAACTTAGAAGCATTGTTTTGGCAACATGAATCCAAGTCTTGAGACATTCAATTGTTGCTTATTTTCTGCATTGAAAAATGCCTATACTTCACTCTCTATATATATATGTACTATATGTGTGTGTGTGTGTGTGTGTGTGTGTGTGTATGTGTGTGTGTGTGTGTGTGTGTGTGTGTGTGTGTGTGTGTGTGTATGTGTGTGTACTCCATAATCACAATGAGGCTTTTACTCTAAAACAAATGTCATTTTCTCTATCTCTAAACATATATTCAACTATTAAATAGAATATAAAGCACGTATCTTCACTCTTTTGTAATAAAACATTTTTTTCTGTTGAGCCCTTAAGATCTGTGTGAGTCTTTGTTAGGACTCTGAAGCAGTTTTTTAAAAATGAGAAACGTTTCTAAGAGATGCCATCTTACAGCAAGCTCCCTGTTCTTCTGAATCTTACCATCTTTCACTCCCTCTTGCAAACTGATCCTTGAGCCTTAGGCATGGGACTGTTTTGTAGTGTATCAGTTGAGACTAGGCTCCACAGTTCTGCATTTTGTTTGGTCCTGTTCTTCTGTAAAGCCATACTGATTGTTGTGGTTCACAGGTGTCATAGTTGGGTTTGACTGTTGGTGGCTTCCCACTTTTGGAAGCTTGCATGGCACCTTCTGGTACTTTGAAAGTTAGTCGCCAGGGAGGTGGTTTGCAGGTCAAATCCAGCTTAGAGAACTAAAGAAAAATAAGGAATGCCAAGAGTGAGAAAAACAGCCTTCTGGGAAGAGAAAACCAAACTGGGTTATTTGATACCAGATGGTCAGCCCTGAAAGCATATACATACAAGTAACATATGAACTGAGCAAATTGTATTATTAATTTAGAGATTATACACATGTAAGAGATGTGTGTGTGTGTGTGTGTGTGTGTGTGTGTGTGTGTGTGTGTGAACAAATAATGAGGGAAAAGGCCAGGAATTTAAAAGAGAGCAAAGGAGTACATATGATAAGGGTTGGAGGGAGAAAAGGAAGGGGATAATGATGTAACTTTATTCTAATATCAAAAAATAAGACATTTAAAATGGGGAGGAAGTAATGTATGGACTGAGCAAGTTGCATTTATATACTTAGGAATCTCTCTATCGTCCATTTATCTGTCTGTCTGTCTGTCTGTCTGTCTATCTATCTATCTAACCACCTATGCAATTAAAAAAAAAGGCCATGAATTTGAGCAAAGTGCAGGTGGTGTATGAGTGGGACTGAAAGAAGGAAAAGGAAAGAGATAAATGAGTAATAACAAAAAATTTTTTTTTTTTAAATGGGAAACAGCAAGTTAAACAAATGGGTCAGAGCCTTTGGAGAAAGACTGTCAACTCAGTCTTGGCTTTTTTACTTAATATGCCCTTAAACACATCTCTGATACTTCCTAAAACCCATTTTCATCATCTTTCTTGTTTTTCATTTTTGGTTTGTGGTGTCGGGAATCAAACCCAGCACCTCATGAATGCTTAGCCAAGTGCTCTTGCCCTGAGCCCCATCTTTTATCATCATGTTTGAGGTGGAATAAGAACATTTAAATAAGAAAATTTAAGAACCAAAGAAGACAGATTGAAACTGCTGATAGTGCCATGTACATTTTAAACAAGTACCCACACAGGTGTGAAAAGCACAGAGTGTTTACCACTGCTAAGAGTTTCCCATTGCTATAGTTGCAATATCTTTGCTGGTGTTTATGTTTATGAATAATTGTTGCCAACAAAAAATTGCTGTCTTGGTAATTACTTTACCATACATCAAGCAAGCCAATGGCAATCAGAGTCTCCAAGATTTGTGAGATCACCAAGGATGGGTATGATTATAATAGGCAAGAAAAATATGCAAGATATACAACTAAAGATTTTTGCATAAAATGTGAAGGTAGATATGCAAACTAAATACTTGTTTAGTCAATGGGGTGTTTAAACAAATGCCTTTGTTTAGTTGAAGAGGAAGGCTTAGCTGAAACCATTTTGAAGAAAGTCAGAGATAAAATGTAGAAAGTCCAGGTCTTTTTAATGGGTCATGGATAGCTGTATGTCTGAAGCAGTTCAGTCCTACTGGAGAGTCTAAGACAAAGATGTGTATCTGAAAGGAGAGAACATGAGAGAGGTGAACAGGGAACCTCTGTTCCCACTTCTCTAGCCCTCACTTGCCAAGTAAGGAAATGGCACCCAAGACAGAATACAGTGATGTATTTTTGGAACAGCTCCTGGCTTCATCCAGGTCTTGGAATAACCTAAAAGGGTAGTTTGGATCGAGTGTCTGCTCTACTTTGGTTGGCATCTGAGATGTTGTTCTGAAGTTAGGTGAACCATTCTGTCTTGTCAGAATAGGGCAAATCTGGGTGTCAGGCAAACAGCCAGGAACACCAAGCAAAGCTTGAGTCGGGGTTAGAGGTAGAGGAGGGGAAAAGGAGAAGGCTCGAGCCCAGTCCAGCCGGAGTCTACACAAACAGGGCAGGCAGCCCTCCCCTCAGCTCTGCACCTTAAGGAGGAGTCTGAGTCAAGGCTGGTGAGTCATCCCCAGTGACTGGGCTGGTCATGAGCCTCTTAAACATGTCTGGTGATGTACCAAGAAGTGACAGACAAAAGAAGGACACAGGAGGAAAAACAATGAAGAGCAGAAAACAGAGTGACAGCGTCAGGATGAATGTAATAGACACGTGTGTGTCGATTCTACCGTTATACCTCCTTCTCTACTTCCCCTTTACTCCCTCCAGTTTCTGTGGCAAAGATCTTTGTCTTTTTGTCCTCTCTCTGATACTTTTTTCTGGCAATACCTTCTGTGAGCATAATCTTGAGTTCACATCTGAAGCACTTTATGCAGCACCTGCAGAAATACCCTTGAAATACTGACCTAAATTGAACATATGTTGGACCATAAGGCACATCTTGGCCATTTGAAGTGCATTGTTTTTATAGCAGCTGTAGTACAAGGCTAAAAGTCAGTACTAGAAATTATTTAAGTTCTTGAGTGTTTGAAAACTAGAAACATATTTATATAGAACCATGGGCTAAAGAAGAAATCACAATGGAAACTGGAATGATTAAGTTAATGATTATAAAAATATAAAGCATGTGAAATGAATCAACTACAGTCATTCTTAGAGAATATATGTATAATATTATACGCTTTAGAAAAAGAGAGTGAAAATTCCTTTCAAAGCAAACCTCAAAAAGTTAATTAAAACAGAACAAGAAATGAAACTCAAAGAAAGAGAAGAAATTATGACTATATTGGAGTGGGAATTAATGAAACAGAAAACAAATACTGAGTAGAAAAATTTGACCAAAAGAAAGGTTTGCTAATTTATAACAAAGCGACATGGAGCTACAAAGAATGAGAGTTGGACATGCAACTCAGCACTGCCATCTTACATGTAGACAACATAGCACTGCCATCTTACATGTAGACAACACGGCACTGCCGTCTTACATGTAGACAAAGGGGAAATAAAATGATGCATTCTGTTTCATGTAGATAACTGGGCAAGTATTAAGGAAAAATACCTTACATACTGTTGTCTGCTATGGTTTGGATAAGTGTCCACAAAGACCAATTTGTCAAAATATTGGCAACAACTAAGGCACAACTTGGAGGTTGCTGAATCTGTAAAATTTGAGGTGCAGGCCTGGATAGAGGTCTCAGCAGTTAAGAACAATTGTTACTTTGTCCAGAGGACCTGGGTTTGATTCCCATCACCCACATAGTGGATCAGAGCTCTTTACAGTTCCAGTTCCAGGGGGATCCAAAGTTCTCTTTTGGCTTCCACCAGTACCAAGCAAGTGTGTGCTGCACATACAGGCATGCAGACAAAATACTCCTACACATAAATAATTTTTATTAAAGAACTGAGATGCGAGGCTGTGGATATAGTCCAGTCTGTGTAAAATGCCTGCCATCCAAGCACAGGAATCTAAGTTTGAATCCTTTATTTCATGCCCCACTGGAAGTAAAAAGAGCAGTTTTTACCATGTGTTCCAGCCAAGATGGTCTGCCTCACCACAGGCTCAAAGGCAAGAGCAGGGTCAATTGACAATGGACTGAAACTCTGAGAAAGTTATGTCATTCCTCTTTCCAATTTGAACATCTTGTGTGAATTTTTATAGTAACGGGAGTTGACTTAAACACTGTTGCCAAATTAATTATTAGCTTAGTAATAGTATACCCCAGGAAACCAATTTGGAGTTAATATTTTATGCAAATAATATAATATTTTAGGTCTATTCAATGTATTCTTTGACAAGTAGACACTAAAAATGTATATAACAGCTTTAGACAGAATTATCCCTTGTGATTAGAGATTAAAGGATGACCCATAAACATGTAAACTAGTGACTAAGGTTGAATGTCTTTAGGAGAAAAGAATGAAGAGGTAATGTTACATCCTCCTGTATAGGTGGGCCCCACATTTTCCCAATGCTTAGGACATAGATCAGGTCTTTATAGGATCTACATCAGGCAGCAACAGCGTAAGATTCCTGAAGATGTATCTGTATATGACTTCTAAGAGGAAAAAATGGAAAAGTTTGGTGTAGTGTCCCAAGGCACTCCTCAGTGTCTCCCTGCAATCCTTTTCCTGGTTTCTCAGTCTCTAACCTCTGTCCATGTGAAAGATCTTCTGAAGCTCTGCCTTCAGGCCTGTTGCCTCATACCAATGCTCTGATTTTCTATGTCTTTCATATCGTGATGATTAACTACTCTTTATGGATGATCCTGTGAAATCTCTAAAATTGGGTTCTCACTGAACTCAAAAGGAAATCACACATTCTCCCCATTTAGATGTCTATGTCCAAATCTTTAATCCAAGATCGAAAGGACTCTGTGACTCACCCTTAACTATAATAACAGTGTTCACTGCCCTTAATCTCCACTTCCCCACATTGCAATCAGCAGGTCCCAGTTCCTTGACAAAATGGCACATATGAGACTGAGGAGATAGCTCAGTGGCCAAAAGCACTTGCTTTGCAGCATGATGATCTGAGCTTAAATCTCCAGTATCTACCTAAAAAGCTAGACAAAGCTCTATAAGCCCATAACCCCAGGATTTGGGGCAGAGATGAGCAGATACCCAGCCTAACCTAAAAACAGCGAGTTTACAGTTCAGTGAGACTGCCCTGTTGTCTCAAGGCAATAATGTGGAAAACAACTGAGGTGGACACCAGACATACTCTTCTGGCATCTGTGTGCATGTATACAAGTGCACATACTTGCACATGTATGTGAATATGCTAAACATATTCACAATAAAATGCAAATATAAGTAAATAAATAGCACATATTACAAAGTGTGGTCATTTGTGCATCAAGTTATACTCAAATTATTTGTATGCCCAAAGATGTCCTTTCTTTTTCATCACTCAAGATCTAGCACAATTTCTATTTTATCAGAGAAAAAATTTCTAAGCCTGTTGATCATCTCTTTGATTTCTTTTGCTTTACAATAATTACTCCTTTAATAGATGAGTGATATTCATCCCAAATAAATTATAATTGATTTGTTCATGTATAGGACATAAGCTTATACATGCATAGGTTCATATGAACATGAGTATGGGTGAGTGTGGCAGCCAGAGGCTGGCATTAATGTCTCTGTCTATCATTCTCAACCTTATTTTTTTTGAGACAGAATCTCTCACTAAACCTGGAGCTCATCAATCTGTCAAGACTAGATGGCCAGGGATCCTTCATTGGTTCCAGGGATCCTCCATTGGTCCCAGGGATCCTTCATTGGTCCCAGGGATCCTCCATTGGTTCCAGTGGTCCTCGATTGTTTCCAGGGGTCCTCCATTAGTTTCAGGGATCCTCCATTGGTCCCAGGGATCCTCCATTGGTTCCAGTGGTCCTCATTTGGTTCCAGGGGTCCTCGATTGTTTTCAGGGATCCTCCATTAGTTCCAGGTATCTTCCATTGGTCCCAGGGATCTTCCATTGGTTCCAGGTATCCTCCATTGGTTCCAGGGATCCTCCATTAGTTTCAGGGATCTTCCATTGGTTCCAGGGATCCTCCATTGGTTGCAGGGATCCTCCTACCTCCACTGCCTTGACACTGGGTTTCTAAGCTTAAATACGATCACATCTGCTTTTTTACGTGGGTTGTGGGGATCCGAACTTAGGTTCTCATAGTTTCTAGGCAAGCAATCTATCAACTGAGCCATCCCTGAGACCCCAGCATAATTTTTGGTCTCTACTCTTTTCTCAGAATTCTTGGTTCACACTTTATGCAGTATATTCAATTGGCTTTTGAACTTTGACATAGAATTTTGTTCTTCTGTGTTGGGCAGGGCTGAAGAACAGCCATATATTTAAGGGTGACATGGAAAAACTGGAAGTCATCATTATAAAATATTTTTTAAAATTCAGTTGAAGTATACATATGTAAATATCTCATCTCAATAGTTAAAGAGATATGGGTCATTTCAAAATAAGCTAAAGAATGTTGCTTTAAAGCTGAAGTAGTGGACATTTTTTTCTATCCTAAGTTTTCTCTAAATATATAGCTACAAAGCCAGATGCACCCCACAACCCATCCAACACGACTGTGTTTTAGAATATTAATTTAAGATGTGTTAGATTTGTTTATGCTGTGGAATATTTGTTTAATGATGCAAAGATATGTTGCATTCTTTTATGTCACATTTGTTTATCTCTGTGAAGCTGTGTTACTTTGCCTGTCTAAAATACTTGATTGGTCTGACAAAGAGCTGAACGGCCAATAGTTTGGCAGGAGAAAAGAGAGGTGGGTAGAAAGAATAAATAGAAAGAGCAAATGAGACCAAGGAATGAGAAAACAAGGAGAGAAGGATGCTAGGGGCCAGACACCCAGCTATACAGCCAGTCACAGAGTAAGAGTGAAAGTAAGATATACAGAAGTAAGAAAAATAAAAAACCCAGAGGTTAAAAAAAAACAGTTTGGATAATTTAAGCTAAGGAAAGCTGGCTAGAAACAAGCCAAGCTAAGTATGGGCAATTATAAGAAAGAATAAACCTTAATGTGTCATTTATTTGGGAGCTGGGTGGTGGGCCCCCAAAAGAGACAAAAAGTAAAAAGAATAAAACAACCAAAAACATGAATGTTTTTGATGGATAACTAACTTTAACAAGAAACAGTGATCATGAGAATTATCTGATGGTATCCTTTCTTAACTTGGTGCTTACTGGTTCCCTGGGTGGTCTAAGATGGTCATTTAACATTTTCAATGACATCTTCAGTTTCACTTACTCATAATTAAAAATGTCATAAATCATAGAGTGATTGTGGAGCAGATGTATTATACTCCCAGCTGGTTTAATTGAGATTAAGAAATGTATCCCTGGTCTTGTAGAGACTACAGGCCACTAGAAGACAGCCAGCCTGCAGACAGAAGTTCTCTGGATTAGAGCAAAACCCTAGTGTTTTTCTCAGCTTCTCTTATATTGACCCCTTATATTTTCATGGTGCCTGTGTTGTGGCATGCTTTGAATTCTAGCTCTTCAGTCTTGGGTCTCAAATTTTCTGAAAGCATCTTAGCCAAAAGTACTAATGTGTTCTATCAAAGGAGGAGCTAAAGAACAACCATCTGTTTATGTATGACTTGTAGGAAAACTGTATGCATCATTATAATAACATGGGATAAATTATAAATTACATGTGTGTCTTTGAACCAGCTCATATGATCATAGAAACCAACTAATACAATGGTGCAAATCTTGAAGCACACTGAAAAATCTCCCTGAAGGTTATGTTCCAGCAGAGCCTAGAATATTAACAAAGAAGCTTTGGGTCCAGTCTTGACAATAGGAAAGGCAGGGAGGACAGAACTATCAAACCAAGTGGCTACAGAACTTTTTAAAAAGCAGGCAGTGAACTTGATGCCTGTCTAATTTGTAAGCTCCATATGGGTTTGTACAATGCTTTGTTCCTATAAAGGGTACACTACTTAGCAGTGATTTACAAGTGAAAGAGAATTGCCAGTAAGAGGACTGCCAAGCTCCAAAACAAAGCTGTGTGAGGTTGAATAACTTCTTTAATATCTCTAGCCCTAAACTTCTTCAACCATGCTATATAGTTACAGTGCTGAACTTCTGAAATGCTGTGGAGAAGCAGAGCATACAGAAAAGGTGTTCATCGCTGTATTTGCCACACACTAGTTAAGCGTTTGAAGTAGTATCACCAAGCCTTTGCTGCATGTACAGATAAAGGCTTTAGGTACATTTGTATGCAAATGGAAGAGAAACAACAAAGAAAAACACATAGGCTACAGGAACTGAGCAAGAATCCGTCAAATGTAAAGAAGTCCATGAGGGTCTCAATGGCCATGAATTGCTTTAAATAAGGCAAACTGTATCGAAGAAGTAAACTCTCAAAATAAGGAGCTTGGGTCAGAGGAGTTCACTCCTGTGATAATATGGGGCATCCCACAAAATTAACTGGGTGCATCTTCCTTGTGAAAACTTCTTACTACTTTGCATAACTATTAGGTATGAATAGATTTGGGAGAGAGGCAGGGCAAATGTAAGTGATTACCAATATAGGCCTATGGCTTTTCCCAAGCATATGGTAGGATTATTTCTGGGAGAAATGACTAAGTAATGGCCTGGATCTAGTTTCTTCCTTTTTATTTTTATTTTTAATTTAATTTTATTTTTTTGGTTTTTCGAGACGGGGTTTTTCTGTGTAGTTTTGGTGCCTGCACTGGATCTCGTTCTGTAGACCAGGCTGGCCTTGAACTCACAGAGATCCACCTGGCTCTGCATCCTGGGTGCTGGGACTAAAGGCAAGCACCACCACCACCCTGCATGGGTCTAGTTTCTTATAGTCATCTAAATGACAAGAGCAGAAGGCAAAAACCCAGCAACTGCCATCATATGCTGATAGGATTGTTCTCTGCCTCTGCTTCCTGCTTGAGAGCTCACAAAACTGAAAGAATTGCATGGCCAGAGACCTAGAGCATGAGACCCTTTAGGTTCTTCATAATACAGAAGATATTAAAGACATCTAACACATCAAAGGCAAATTTGGTAGAAAGGGAATCTACATTAAATAGAGTTGCACTTGGCAACTCTACCCCAAACATCTATCAGCATGTGCTCATGTTCTTGATTTTAAATGGGATAAATGCATGAAACTAAAGCTATCTTCCACCAGTGTGTATCTGGGTTCTAACTCCTGGCCATGAATAATTGCAATAGAAGCATCTTGCATAGCCTTCCTCCCTGCTTCCCTGGAATCTATGTCAGCACCATGGTCGAGGCAGTCAACTTGCAGTTACTGGAATTGACTTTTAAGTTAAAGCCTGTTTGTCATCCATGACTGAGAAATTTATCAGCCTAAAGGCAGGTACCTGGAACAGATGCTCTCTAAAATCCATGCCTCCATTCAGAACATCCATAGACCTCTCAGTTCTAATAATCTAATTAGGAGAACAAGGGCATGATTGTGTGAGAAGGAGACTTGTGTATCAAAGCCTTCAGTAAATCAAGATTAAGATGATTTATGTATATGGCTGCATATATAATTCTATCTTTATCTTACAATTCTTTCAATCTTTTGAGTTGCATGTATGTTTATAGAATGTCTCCATGGTCAACTTTACCAATGTTCATATTTTAATCCCATCATTTTGATCCCATATTTGCTTAAGTTCAATAATCACTTTCTTAAAGTTTTTGTTCTAATTGTTGAGTGTTTCTGAACTGACTCATGATTTAGTCTGGTCTCTTAGTCACTCCTCTTGGCAATACTACTCAGCCTGAAATACGATGACACTGAAATCCTCTGGAAGCCCCTGGCTTGTTGAATGATGATGCTTCAGTGGAGCAGACCTGACTGAGCTCTGTTCAGCATGCTGACTTATTTCCAATAATTCAAGAAGAATAAATATTTGTACACCAAGTAGTTCATATTTTAAAGTAGTTTATGATCTTTCTATATCTTCTTTCTAGATTTAAAGAAAAATACTTTTCTTTATTCCCTCTGTTTCTCTTAAAGATGTCTAGACCTCCAGGTTGTGACATGACCACATCATAATATACAGTTGCTGCTTGCTCTAACCTTCTCTTTGTTCTTGAACAGTCACATATTAGGTACTTTCTATTTTATTTCATATTTTGTGCAATAGTTTTCCCAAAAGTCAAGTTTAAGCAGAGAATAAACACAGAAGTCCACACCTGGCAATTGTGTGATCCTGTAGAAGACTCACACAGGTCCCCTAGATATTACCATTACCTATATTGAAAGAACACTAGTCAACCTCACCTAAATCACACTTCAAAATTAAAATTCATTTGAAAACATTCTAGGTACATTTGTGGAATGGCATTACAGAACGGTACGCATTCAGGGACTAAGAATGAGTGAGTAACATTTTTGAGGTTAATGGACAGATTGGGCTGGCATGAGAAAGTGTTGAAGCCATTTAAGGAGCAACACAGACTGTCACAAATTCTAAAATCAATCAATTGCAAAAGGATATTACAAATTTCAAATAGGGTGACATCCCTTCACAGTTACCTGGGTATCTTTACAATATGTTAATTTACATTGAGTTGGAGGAACTTGCTAAAGTTTCTCCAATTGGTCCTAAAATTAAACTCTCCAGAAACTGTTCATTAACAACTGTTGAGGGTCATTCCGAACACCTCTGTCCTGGAGATTGATACTCTTTGATTCTGAGCCAAAAGCATGGTTTTCAGATGTTACAATTACCTGTTCAGCTTCTCAGGGGCAATTATTTGAAAGGAGTAAATGCTCTGGCAACAGAGGCCTCTGTGGGAGCCACCATAATTGCCATTCATCAGGGCAGCAACCTGCTGAGGGCATCAGTTCAGAAACTCTGAGCCATCAATAAGCTGGAACCTGGGCCCCTGATGCCAACATTCTTCACACAATGAAATATTATTTCTGGCCATTAGGTAAACAATGAGCCAACCAGGAAAGGTAAGAGGGGTTGCCAATGACTACATTAGTACTTCATTCACATGTCTTAATTCATTTCCTGTAAGAGAAACACCTTGAGAATAGTATACACCACCCGGAACCAACTTCCTTAAAACACTGCACAGACAGGAGACAGAGTTAACAAATGGGTTTGGGGCTTAATGAAGAGATGTGGGGGAGGGCACATAGAAGTCTCATGTATCTACAGCCATCATAGAAATCTCTTCCTGGAATATTGTTTTTTCTTTGCCTGGAAGCAAGGTTCCAGTGTTTCCCTCCTCCAGCATGAGATTCCTGGAGGAAACTCCAATTCCTTGGAGTTCATTATTTCCATAATCTGATGTCCGAGGTGAGGGGCTGTCTCTTATTAGGATATCTTTGCTCCTTTCCAGAATGGGTACAAGACCTATGTCTTGAGGCATAGGTCTAGCTTACCTAAAACCTTCCCTGAGAGCGTGTTGGTCCCAGCCTCTGCCCTTCAGCAGGGCTCCTCTCCCAGATTTCTGACTCTTGGGAATAGAGGAAAGCTAGAGCTGTGGAGAGCAGCAAGAACGGGAGGTAAAATGCCCGGCTCTGGGTGTCTCAGCTGAAGACGGAGTGAAAGCTAACGCATGAGCTCCAGACTAATCAGAAACAGGGCTGTAAACTTAATTTAAACGGACACGCACAAGGCCAGGCTGGGGTGTAACCAGAGAGCGGGTGTCTGCTGAGTGAGGGTGTCTGACAAAGTGAAAAAGAAAGTCACCCCAAACCAGATCATTTTTATCATTTTTTTCTGTCTAACTTGGAATTTGTGAGTCCCTCATCTCCACACCTGTTGTTTATACCCAGGTAAAAAGTGACACTCAAAGCTGTTTGATCAGATTGTGTGCTGCTGGAACAGGTTTAAAAAATCGGTCAGAAAAAAAAAGGTGTGAGGGCCAGGGGTTTCTGGAGTCCACCAGGGAAATGGCTTGGCTCTGCGTATGCTTCTTAGGTTCTTCATCACACCCTGGCTAGGACCTTCTAAGTCACAGGGTAGCTTTTATATAACCTGTAAGCTTACTAAGTACGATTTATAATCATTCAGGGTCAGGACCCTTAAACATTGTTCTGGAAAAGAAGCCGAAGTGGCATTTGACTGCTGTTGAAACAAGGGTCCTCTGATGCTTGCTGTGTGAGAACACTGTATTATAATGAATTCACAAATAAAAACTTCATGTAGTTAAAGGGGGCCACTTAGACACTTGCGCTCTCTCAACGTTTGTGTACCTCAGTCAACTCCTGTACAGTTAGGCTAGCGATTCTAATGCCACGGAGCTTTGCTTAAAGATTTATTTGTTTGTTTGCTTGTTTGTTCGTTTTTCATGTGTATGAGTGTTCTGAATGCAGGCACGAATGTGCACCTTCACACATGAACATGTACACACATCACAAATGACTACATGTCCCCTTTGTCCAGGATGGGGACATGGGCTTCCATAAGAGAGACTGAGTCCTAAGAGTCAGGCACTCAAAAATGATTCTAAAGAATTTTCTGACTTCTCAGTAGAGTCTTTTCTAAGCCTGTTCTTCACCTCTGGAGTATGTAGAGAATTCTTAGATTTAAGAGAAGAAATAGAGGTTAGAAAATAACTATCAAAATTTCTCCAGGCACAGAAATATTGCTCTTTACTTAGGCAAGTAAAATAAATTAGAGTAAGCATTCCTTTGGACTTTAAAAATCACATTAGAATTAGTAAAAAAAAAAAATTGTGCAAGGAAACATGATTTACCTTTTCATTTTTTTTTTTGTTGTGTTCCTGTGAGTTCAAACACTTTACTACTTTTGTCATTATATTAGAAACTTTTTGAGAGCAGGGACTATATGCGATTTTTGTTTGTTTGTTTGTTTTGCTTTGTTTCTTTTGGATCTCCCACAGGCCCTGGCACTTTTGAGCATCTGAAGTATTTGAGACTAATAACTGAAGGGTTTTCCCTTCTAGAAGTAGAAAATTCACCTTATCTTTCTAAAAAAAATCAAACAAGCAAAATAAAATCACAGGAATGAGACCATAAAACTGTAAATAATTTCTAATGTTAAAATTTTATTTTCCATTTACATTTGATAGACTTTATCCTATTTATCGTATGAAAGTTGTAAGTTCTTCTGTTCTGGGTATCTGTAGCAGAAGTTGATGGAATCCACATGTTTTATTTTAATTGTTGGTATTTTACAGTCACTCTTGTTTGCAGAACATAACCTGTAATTTAAATGCACAATTTAAAAGTTCCTTTCTTCATTTGCAAAGCTTGGTGCTAATGTGAAATACAATATGATTAGTTATTTCTGTTTGGAGTCTTTACAGAAACTGATCAGGAGAGATCCTAAAACAACAGGACCAGGTCACATATGTGTTTAAGTGCTTTATTCCGGTGACCCTGTGAAACTTAAAATCTCTAGCACAGAATTTGGAATCGATTACTCACAGTTGTTTCACATTATTGTCTGTCATTCATGAAGGATGTTGTTTACAGAATATGCAATAAAGTTACCGTATGTAGCAATCATTACATATGATACGTGGCATTTAACACGTGCTGAAAGCAACCCCATTCAGCCCAAGTTTTAACAGAATGAATGTAGCTGATCAAAAAAAATTAAACAAAGTTATGATATTACACTAATAAAATTGTGTTTGCCTGTGTACATGTGTGTATTCATGAGTGTCTGTGTGCATATATGTATGTATGTGTATTTGGGTGCCTATGCTCATGATTCTTGTGTGTGCATTCTTGTGTGTGTATATGTGTGAGTGTGTGTATTTAAATAATAATATATGCTGAACACCTGTAGGTTCAGAACCACAGATTTTCATTGCGCATTTCAATGAATCTGTTAATAGTCATTAATGTGGTTATTTCTGAACATTCTTCTTATGATGAGAAAAGTTCTTAAATATGTTCCCTACTCCACAGAAAATCATCCAGTTCTTCCGTACTACTTGTCATAGAATAGTATGGTCGTTCTGTGCCATGAGGCTGGTAAACAGAGTTCACAGTAAAAAAAGACTTTAAGAGAACATGAGCAATTCTCTACAACAAATCCAACCAATATCTACATGATCCAAGTCAACAGTAGCTAGAAGATAAATATTGAAGTAAAGCTTTGACTAGCCCAGGACATTTGATGTTGTTTCTTTTTAACTCAAAATAAACTGAAAAATTTATAGCTGTAAACAGATTAGCTATGGATATAAGCTGAATTTTATGGAAATAAGTACACAGAATTTTAATTTATTATTGTTGGCAAAATCTCATCATTTAGCCTAGGCTGACTGACAATCCTCCTGCCTCAGCCTCCTGAGTATTCTTCTTTTCTCTCCCAGAGGAAAACTAATGGCTAATTCAGTGCCCTGTATTGGTGGGGGTCTGTCAGTAACTCCTTCCCAAGAGATTTTAATTAAGTGGTTTTTATAATTTATGGTCTAAGAATTTAATTATATTTTATCGCTTATTGTATTGAGCACTTTGTGACTTATAGTCATTTATTTTTACCTGACGTGTTCTTTCAATTTCTCAGGATGTGACCACCCGACTCTTGCTCTTCTCTGTGAAAACAGATGCGTAGAAACAGCAGTGGAGCTTGTGACCCAGCAGAGACCCACCCAGGAACTTCCTTACAATGTATCTGTGTGTGCAAAGAATTTAAAACGTCCAGGGCTGTGCTAACATCATGAGCACATTAGTCCCCTCCACACCTCCCTGCTTCTGAACATCTAAGACAACAAAGTCAACTTTAACTGCATTATTATTCCAGCTAGCTTAAGTATGTTTCAGGTGACTTGAAGACAAAGCAATACTCAAAGCAAAGGAGAGTAAGAAACAACAGAGACGTCACTATGTTGTCATTTTTCCCGGAACCAGCTCAGATTATTGATAATTTCAACTTAAGTAATTTAAATGCAGGTATTAAAATCAACAGCAGTGAATCAAATCAAAGCTATTAACCAGCGACAATGGCCTCCTCACACAATTGCACTCTGAAGTCCTGGGCTGCTGCACTGCTGCCATTGAGCAGTGCTCGGACTTCCACTACCCTAGTTGAGGCTGTAAACCTTTATTGTATGAGTCAACTAATTTGCTGCCTTGAAAACAGAATGTGGTTTCTTTGTACCACCAACCATTGAAGTTGCCAGTTGATTTTGTTCCTTTCTGCATGGACACCTCAGAACAAAGAGACCAGCACTGCTACCTTTAACAATGCCCTCATCACTCAGGTGACTGGTGGAGCTCACCGGGGAAGACTTTCTTGTGTGCACCATCATTGACTCATCGGTTAATGTATAATTCCCTCGTGTTTGTACAATTACTGAGCAATCTCAGTCTTCTTATTTCCTTCACAGGTGAACCCTTACTGTGTGCTCTTAACATGTACAGTGTTCACTCTCGAGCTTTGACATTATCCAATAAAGCCTTTCCACAGATTTGTTTTTTTAAATGCATCTTAAAGTATTGTGGGTTTAAGTGACCTGAGTTTGAAATCCGGTTCTTATTTATGAGATTGTGGGCAAGTGACAAGTCTCTGGTTATGAACTTGTACATTTGCCAAATGAGGAAAAAGTAGAATGTATCTTGTGAACTTTGTAGAAAGACACCATAGATGACCCCACAACAAACAGATGCAGAAGACTCACTATTCATTCAACAGGCACTTCCTTGAAAATTTCATTTGGGTAAGACACTATCCTAGGCCTGAGAGGGTTACAAAGACCAAAAGGCACATTTTTCTTTCTGTCTTTGAGAAGGTAACTGGTTAATCTCAGAAAACTCACGAGCAAAATTATCTGCGTTGTCAATTTTGGAACTTTTCACTTAAGCATATTACATATAAAAGAGGGAACTTAGATACGAGTCAGCGTTGTTTTCCCCATGTCCTTCTAATGTACAGTTGTTCTGTATTTCTCTGTTACTATAAAAGTCTATTTGCGTTAATTTGCTTGCCTGTTGTTGTAAGCCACTTGGTGAAGCAGCACATTGTACTCTTGTATCAAAACATGCTGTTAACTTCCTCCTCTAGGTTGCTTACTGGATGAAACTGGCTACATCTTCCTCTGTGACTCACTATATAGCATAATGAACTCACCGAGTCAGAGAGACCAGATCTCACATCCACTCTGCACTTTAAACCCCATTGTATCTCATCCAATGTCGGCATTTCAGAGACCTGGCTCTTTAGAAAATCACTCTCTCCTGCTCTCAGTGATTAGTTCAGAAAACATACACACACACGCATACACACATATACACACACCACACACATACACATATACACATTCACATATACACACACCACACACACACACACACACACACACACACACACACACACACACATCATACTGCACACATACACTCTTACACACATACACACCACATATCACACCATACATACATATACACACATGCAGACACACACACCACATACACGCATATGCACACACCACACACACACATACCCACATGTGCACACACACAACATCACACTACACATACATGCACACACACCACACCACAATACACGCACACACAAATACACACACATATAAACACACAGAAACACACACACACACACACACACACACACACACACACACACAGCTCAGAATTTTCTGCCAGAACAATTGCCAAAAGATTTCTTCTGTCTACTCATTTTTTCCAAATTTCTGGAATACTGGTATTAAGAGGTCCACAACCATCTTGCTGCCACCTAGAGAAACTCTTGGAGGGAAGAGAAGAAATGGAGCTTCAAAGACTAACAAAGATGCTGGCGACACTCCACTTTCAGCCACGCCACTTCGTTCTGCCATCTGGCCTCCTCAGTTCCTGCTGTCCTCACTCACAGCCAGTCAGACTGGGATGCTCACACACAAAACTCGGAGCAAACAATCTATGACCATTGCTGGAATTCCCAATGCAGTTCTTGTTGTCAGTCATTCTGAAGCACAGTTACATTTGCATACTTATGGAAGTACAGTTGTCATCATTACCATCAACCCCATCTGCAGCACAGTTCCTAACACTGTCTCTCATGTAGGGTTTTACAGTTTACAAAAGGATTTTCTCTGTCGCATTGGATCTTAACTGTAAGTATCAAAAAAAAGATATGTCATTGTTATTAATATTTTATTTACAAAAATAAGTTTTAGAGCACTTAAGATTAATTGGTGTAGTAGATGTGTTCCTAAAACCTGAACTGATTATATATATATATATATATATATATATATATATATATATATATATCCATACCAATTGACTTCAACAGGGACAGACTAAGAGTTAGATTTACCCTCTCATCTTAAACACCTGGTAAATTCATATGGATGGAGAGACAGACCAACAGAGAGATGGAAGAGAGAGAGAGAGAGAAGAGAGAGAGAGAGAGAGAGAGAGAGAGAGAGAGAGAGAGAGAGAGAGACTGCAGAACTTGTAATGGGATTATAGTTACAGGAACATGGAACAAAGAAGGTATAACAAAATTGTGCCTGCTTAATACCTGAAGTCAGTTTCCAGGCAAAAATTCAGAAAAAAAATATACAAAAGGTGTGTTATACTTGAGGATATTGAGAGAACAGTCTAGGGACAACAAGGCAGCTAGAATTTAGGGAGAGTACCCCAAAAGGAGGGACCTACAGAGGCTGCCCACAAAGCCCTGAATCTACAGAGAGACTCAAGATGGTGACTGCATTGAGGCTGGTGGAAATAACCCAAGTTCAGCAAACAGGGTCCTAGGCATGAGCACCAGTAGGAAGAACAACTTTGGATTCTCACACCAATCAGAAAGAAGTCTGTGGTCCCTTTAGCCAGGATAGAAATAACTTATTTTTGTAAAAGGGTAAAATCCTCCAAAGGGTCATTTGCTGGGAGTGGGCTGCAACAAACCTGAGGGGAGAGTCCTGCCTGCTACAATCCTAACGAATTCGCAATTCTCATGATGATCCAGTTGTTGCCAAAGCAAATTATAGCTTTAATTAGTCAGCAATATGATTATGGCACCTATAATAATATGATTATGGCACATATAACAGAATTTATAATGTCCAGCATCTATTGAAATTTGCTAGGTATGGTTTTAATAAAAAGTAAATTGTCATTTATATTTAGTAGAACCACCAATAGCAATAATCCTAGATATGATAGAGATAAGGGAAGTATTAACAAAGTCAAGAGGACAAGCTACAAAAACATTTCACATATTCATGAAGATAGGAAGAGCACTGTGAAGAGAAAAATGAAGATAGAAAAGATAACCAAAAGAGAACTGCTAATTGTGAAAAGTAGAGTTTATAGGAGCCAAGGTACAACTAAGGATTCTGGGTCTTTTTTTGAGGGTTGCTGTTTCCCCTGTTTTGAATCAATCACCTTGAGCAGGAAAAGGTGATATTCTATTTACTTGGCTCTTGCTTAGGATGCCTGGGGAACCTGGCTTTGATTCCTAGCACTGCAAAGGTTAAAATAATAATTATAAGACAATGCGTGCATTTAAAAAGTAATTTGGATAATGTAAGCCACCTTTCAGGTTTTACAGAAGAAAATATGACACTAGAAATGGAAATGCATTGCAAGAGAATCTAGTCAAAATGCAACAGCTTAAGGAAGACTTAAAACATAAATGAAATACTAGGAATCTATGAGATAACAGAGTGGCATGATACTATTGCAATTTAATCTAAAGAAAGAAGAGTGAGGAACATGGCAAAACAAAAAGTAATACTATACAAAAAGTAACACTAATCCCCCCCCCCAAATTTTATCCAAGTTACCAGTTTACAGAGAATCTCAAACAGGAGGAACATGAACAACTCTTCCACCTGCTCCTGGGACCCTTCTCCTCCTACTGGGTTGTCTCACCCAGCCTTAGCAAGGAGGGTTTGTGTCCAGTCTTATTGTAACTTGCTATGCCTTGTTCAGATGCTATCCCTGGGAACCCTGCTCTTTTCTGAAGGGAAACAGGAGGAGGAGTGGATCTGGGGAGAATAAATTTTCTGACCATAAAGAAAATAAAATATGAATGAAAAACAAAGTAAGTAATCCATGGTTCTAAGAATAATTTGAAAATATTTTAATGGAATGAAACTCAGGCAATGTAATTAAAACTTTTAAAAGTCCAGAATATAACTTGTCTTCGTGAATTTTTCATGGATATTTAATTCTGCTGGTTTAGAGTTGGATAACTATAAATGTTATAGTCAATTTTATTGAAAGTGGTATTTAAATCTATGCTATTACTGATTGTTTATCCTATTCTTTACAAGAAAGGGGTGTTGAGATAGTAATCTAGTTTAACTGTATACCTTTTCAAGTCTGTTTTTTGAATTTTTACTTTTATTTATTTTTTCTATTTATTTGTGGGCACATGCCATGGCACACATTGGCAGCTTAAGGACAACTTTCGAGAGTCAGTTCTCTCCCTCCATCATTTGGGTCACAGGAATTGAATTCCTGCATGCTGGTAAGCCCCTTTACCCACAGAGTCATCTTGCCAGCTCTTCATTGAGTTTTTGCTAGAGTTCTTTTATTAGAGAAACACACATTCGAAACTAAATCTTTGCCGTCTTGATGAATATACATCATGTCATTACGAAGCAATTTTCTTTCCTAGCAGGAGACTTGTTCTGAATTCTGTAGTATTTTATATTTTTATTTCTTATCTACATTTTAGATATCTTAAATTTGAGTTTTCCTGGTGTACTATTCTCATCCTTTTCCTTATAACTTGTTGCTGTGTTTATATATGTTATGGTTAATTTTGTGTCAACTTGCCTTAGACTAAATATTTTGTTAAATAATACTCGGGGGAGGTTTGCAAGATTGTTTGGGGTTAACACTGGAAATAGTAGACAGAGCAAGGCACACTGTTTTCCCCAAGGTGTCCGTCATCAAAGCCAGTCATCTCATGTCTGAACAGAATGAATAGAAGGAGAATGGACTGTCTCTGCAGGACTCTTGTGAAGCAGGGACACTGGTCCACTTAGCATTTGGACTTCAATTTCCATCAGCAGAGCTCCTTGTTCTCAGGGGCTCAGAGGGGGTGTCTCTACTCGATTACGTGGGTCTCAGCTTGAAGGGCAGATTGGCTCTTCCCAGTCTCCAATATCATATGAATATATTCTTAACAATAACATCATAGCCATATAGATGTCTTCCCCCCTATTTATCTATCTACCTATTTTCAGGACTGTGTTTTCACTACAAAATATAAAAAATGCAAAATGTGTTTACTGTAGCTAGAACATAATTGTTCTTGCTTATAAAGTGTAATTTTGAAAGCTCCTTTTTGAGACAAAGTCTCACAAAGTCTAGGCTTCCCTCAGATTTTATATATGGCTGATGATGACCTTAAATTTTTTATCTTCCTCCTCCATCTCCCATGTGTTGGGATAATAGGACTGTGCCACCATACTTTGTGTGTGTATTGGATATTGAACCAAAGATTCGTGCATACTAGGCAAGTGCTCTACACCCTAAGCCTAGAATAGCCTTTTGTTTTCAGCAATATCAATATTCTCTTCTTCTCACCTTCCTTCCTAGCTTGCTTCTTTTCTTTCTTTATCTCTTCGTTCCTTAACACTGAACAGGTTTCACTTCATTGTCAATTGGCTTGCACAGTTGACAATGATCAAACATCTGCTGTAATTCTTTTCTTGTTGCTGTTTTTATTTTATTTTTTTCAAGACAGGATCTCAGTATGTAGGCCTGAATGTCCTAGAACTCACTATGCTATTCAGGCTGGCTTTGAACTCACAGAGATCTGCCTTCCTCTGCCTCCCAAGTCCTGAGATTAAAGATGTGTGCACAGCTACTGAATGAATATTTATACGTATTCATTAATATATAATAGGTTTCCCTTCCAAGAGCTTTGAAAGTTTTATCACTATTTTGCATAATTTGATTTGTATATGCATTGGAATGCTGCTATTCATGTTCTTTTTTCCTTTCTTACATTCTTTTCTTATATTTTTGTTTTCAATATATACTGACTGCAGTTTCCCCTCCCTCCACTCCTCCGAACCCCTTGTAATGAATAGAATAAACAATTAACAATAGCATATATTTAAATACCACTTTCAATAAAACTGACTAAGTTTATAGACTATATCACTCCAAGCCAGCAGAGTTACATATTCATGCAAAATTCACCAAGACATGGTATATTCTAGACTTTTAAAAATAAGTGTAAGTAATTTAAGAGAATTAAAATCATGCAGAGTAAGTTTGATCATAAAGAAAATAAAACAGAAAAGGAAAAAAAAGAAAATAATCCCATGGTTCTAAGAATAATTTGAAACATTATAATGCAATGAACCTCGGGGAATGTACTTAAGGCAACATGCGGGGAAGTTCAAAATTTTGAATACTTATCCCAGAAACATAGGTCCAGTGTTAGCCAGGGTCTGCTATAGAATCAGAATTACAGGAATGAATGCATTTTAAGGGGGGATTTATCCAATTGGCTCATGTAAAATGACCTAGGCAGTCCAACTGCAGCTGGTTTCACACTGAAAAGGCTGAGGACGTGGTAGCTGCTTAGTCCATAAGCTAGATACCTCAGGAGCCCTAGTCTACGCCTGAGCACCCAGGGATTCCTGGAGAGCAGCTGGTTCTCAGTCCACAGTGGAAAGTGGGATAAGCTGAGTCCTAACAGAGAGACAAATGTCAGCAGCCCCAACAACAAGATATCAATAAGGCAGATGAACTTGAACCAGTGCAATGGGAAGGTAAGCAAGCAAAAGCCAAACCTTTATTTCTGGGACTTCCTCTCCAGGCTGCCACCTGAGGTGCTGCCTGCATCTAGGGCAGTTGTCCTACTTCAGTTCAACCAATCAAAGAAATCCCTCCTAGGTGTGCTGACAGCTTGTCTGCCACTTGACTCCAGACCCAGTCAAGTTCACAGGGACGGATGATCAACCACTACAGGGCTGAAACAATGAACTGAGCTTACGTACTTTGAGAAACTGAAAATGGATAAGTAAATTAAATACACAGGAAATGGAAGGAAGAGATGGTCCACCCAAATGCAAACATGAATGATAGAACAGTTATCACAGGACACAAAACCAAAATCCACATCAGGAAAACATTTCTTGGATGAGACAAAGCTTGTGGTAACTGTCAAAGAAAAACAAATCTGATTCGGTCCAAATTTTGTATTTGTACTCCAAAAGTCTCCTTTGAACCCAAAATAGGGCAAGCCATGCGATATAAGACAGTATACGAGAAAAAAACTAATGAAGGACTAAGAATGTATAAAAGAATTATTTACAACATGGAAGACTGAAAAGGAGGGAGAGCTGGGTATGTGTGGGGGAGGTGGGAGAAAACAGAAAGGGAAAGAAAATGGAAACAGAAAAAAGTTTGAGAAGAAACTTCAAATTTTCTGAGGATGAATTACAAGTAGTAAAAAGAAAAGTCCACACCCAAAAAGTTAGTTAGGATTAATAGTCGTTAGGGAAAACCAATTTAAAGCCCAGCAAACCACCGCAGACTGCAGGTACTAAATGTTGCAGTGTTGTTAGCATAAGAAGTTGGGAAGGATGTGGAACATTCAGAATATTTACATGTTACCAGCAGCCACGTGAAATGCGTTCTCAAGGAGAAACACTGGTGGTTTCTGACAAACTGCAGCATTCTTTTTTGTTCCTTGGGAGAAACAAAAACATATCCACCTACAGTATTGTGTTTAAAAGTTTACAGCAGTTGTGCTGGGCAGAGTTTGTCAACTTGATACAAGCTATGGTCATCTGGGGAGAGAGAACCTCAACTGAAGAAATGTTTCCATCAGATTATCCTGGAGGCAAGTCTGTTGGACATTTTAAATTAACTTTTAAAAGTAAAACACAATTACATCATTCCCCTCCATCCCCTTTCCTTTATCCAATTTCCCCATGCCTTCCCTACTTCCTTTAAAATTCCTCCTCCCTAATTGTTAGTTATAAGCATGTACGTGCGTGCGCGCGCGCACACGCGCGCACAAACACACACACACACACACACACACACACACACACACACACACACACGATAGATAGATAGATAGATGGATAGATGGATGGACGGACGGACAGACAGACAGACAGACAGATAGATAGATAGATAAAACCTGCTGAGTTCACTCAGTATTGATTGTACATGATTTCAAAGTTGACCCTTGATAAAGAATTAGGGAGATACTCAATGTGGGAAAGGGAGACTACTCCTGTTCTCAGTTCTCAGCATCCTTTAGCATCCTTTAGTTGCCGCTAGTTCATTTTTAAGGGTGAGGCCCGTGAGATTTCCCTCTTCCATGAAAGGATGCCTATTAGTGTTATCCTTGTTCAGGTCTTGTTTAGAAAGCCATATTGTTGAGGTGTGATGTGTGACACTTCCCTGGTGTTTCTAGGAAGCATAATCCTACAACAGATTTCTGGCCCCCTCCTCACCGCCTTTCCATCCTTCTGGTGTGATCCTGAAGCCTTAGGTGCAGTCGTGGTGCCATCCATTGAGGCTGGGCACCCCACAAACAGTTGTTCTCTGCATTTTGACTAGTTGTTGTTTTCTATAATAGTCTCTGTGTGTTGCGAAGAGAAACTTCTTTGGTGAGGATAGGAGCTACACTTCGCTGTGAATATAGGGATCAGTGTTCAGAATGCAGTTAGAAATTATGCTGGTTTAGTAAACGGCAGCTGTAGACTCTCCTCTAAGATCCATTATGTAACTAGTCCTGGTTATTTGGCTAGGTTTCCAATACCAGTCATGATTTCCCTTCTCTGGGGCAATGCTTAAGTCCAATTAGAGGATTGTTGGTTACCAGTCAAGATTGCATTTTTAGAGGTATCTTGCCATGATAACCATTATTTTGGCTCATAGGCTTCACAGATGGGAAGTATTAACAGTTGCTTCCCTTGGATTCTATGAAAGCTAGTCCTCAGGGAAGAGGCTTTCAGGTCAGACCAAGCTTAGATCCCCTGAGACCTGTGTCTGAAGGGAATGGTGTCTTCAGCAATAGGAACTTACTGTCATGCTGTGGGAAGCAAGCGTCACTTGGGAGTCACTTGGACAACTTTGACCAACAACTTGAAAGACGATTTCTCATTCCTGGTTCTGGGTTTTTATAAGATGATCTGTGAATCTTAGAGGAACATTGTCAGCCCAAGTGGCTTAACTTTGTTTAAACTATGTGTGTATACATATGCATTTATATTAACTTTCAGGTGAATGAAATATAATGTGATTCCTTACAGCATTTCCACCATTCTTACTGTTTTTCTCCTCTTCCATCCCTCTGCTTCTGTATTGACCTCTCTTCCTCCTCTTCAATTAAAGCCCCCCCCATTTAGCCTTTTATGTCACATGCACCCTTATCCCCTTCTCTAGCATTCCCTGCTCACATAAGACCCTTGCTTATCCCTGTTTCTATGGTTACTTCAGGCCATATACTCAAACCTGAAGGTTTGTATCCACAGATATGAAAGAGCATGGGGTGTTTTGTAGGTAATCATGGAGTTGGCCTGGTCTAACTGCCTTGAGAGATATGTGTCATAGGTTTGTCAGGTTAGAGGCCATGACTCCTGGGGCACAATGTGCCTTCTAGTTTCTTAGAGATCGATACACTCCCCCAGGAGAAGTGTTCAGGCCACATTGTGTTTCTCTGTATGTTCCCTTAGTAGTCAAGGAAACATGGAAGCTTGGCATGACAATTGGTCTTAGACATTAATCTCCTGTACTCTTTATAGCTTGTAAACTTCATTGTATCCTGGCATCTACAATTGTATTGATCCTGGAAATTACCATTACCTTCTGTTTCTGGTAAAAGTATAAAAAGTCTGATTGCTCTCAATAGAATTGTCACAGCCTCAGTCTTGCTATGGTCTCTCGAACCAGCCTGTTTAATTCCTTGTGGCCATATCAGGTGACTTTGGCCAAGAAAGTAAACACAGGTGCTTACAGTGTTTGTCTTAATGGGCCTGGATTACCTCACTTAATGTATTATTTTCCAGTTCCAATCCATTTACCTGCAAAGTTAATTATTTCATTTTTCTTCACAGCTGAATAGTATTCCATAGTGTATATGTACCACATTTTCATTTTCCATTAGTCAGTTAAAGGACATTTAGGTTATCTCTATTTTATAACAATTGTGGATAAAACAGCAATAAATATGGTTGAGCAAGTATCTGTGGAATGTGATGTCAAGTCCTTTGGACATATGTGAGCCAAGTAGTGGCATAGCCAACTCACATGTTAGATTTAGTTTCTGCTTTCATTTGTGTGTAGGAGGCCCATGCCACTGTGGGTGGTCCCATTCTTGGATAGGTAGTCTTGATTTATACAAAAAAAGAAAGGTGAGTGATCCAGGGGGACAAGTCAGTAATTAATGTCTCCATGGTCTGTGTTTCTGTAGCGTGAATTCTAATTGATCTTAATAATAAAACCCAGAGTCAGATATCGCGGTAAATGCTGAAAGATGAGAGAAGTGAAGGAGCAGCCACAGTCACCTTTTACCTCCATTACTCTCAGATCGAAAAGTGGGCAAGCCCCTGTCTCCACCCACCTTATATTCCTCTCTTTGCCCAGCCCTATCACTTCCTGTCTCCTGTCTATACAGACCTCCAGTACTCTATGGTTAACTAATGGCTAGCTCCACCATCTGATCTTCAGGCAAGCTTTATTTGGTAAAGTACAAACAAAATAATATCACATTTCCCCCTTTTTATCTAAAATGAAAAAGTTATAACTAATATAAGAAAAACTATATACAATACGTACAATAACTATATACAATATATACAGGCAATAAATACATCAACAATGTCTAGTTCATAAACCTATGATAAATTTAGAGAAAATACTCTATAATCTATCCTATTTTGGTGAGTTCAAAGTGTTGTACCTAATTCACTTTCTATTCTGACTTGCATTACCAAAACTATCTTTTAATGTCTCTCAACCTATACACTTTACACCTCTTTAGTGAATTTCTTTTCTGAATCTGGTCACAAGGAAACCTATAACTATAAAGTTTTCAATTCCATCAAGGACTCAAGAAGGAAATAATACTACCTGAGTAAGCAGGAAGTGCAAGCAAATGACTTCCAAAAAATGTGAGGAATGACAGAAATAGCTGGCAGCCTAGACAGTCACCCAAGGTTCTTCTGTAATGTTGGGGCATCCATCTCTGGCCTACAGGCCTGGCATATCTGACAGACTTTTCTCTGGAGCAGGATATTCTAAAGGACTGTCCTACTTTGTCTTGGTAAAGTTCAGCATTCACTTTCTTTTGTGTCCTGCTTGTCCAAGTTGGACATCATATTGTCAGCAGTTGAGGCAAGAACACTTTCTTGCCCAGTGGCTAACTTTTGCCACAAAGAAAGTAAACTCCAAGTGGAGTTTCTTCAATGTTCATCATCTTCTTCAAAGTAGATTGGTGCTGCCAGGAACAGACATGTCTCATTGTCATAAAACAAACAAACAAACAAACAAACCCTCATGTTATTAAAACATCTTAATTGTCATATTCTGAAGATCTCTGAAGTGTTTGAAGACCACCTGTCTATCTGTTTGACCTTGAAAACATACCTAACATGACTACAAGTTTGATTGTAATAGGTGACTACTAACCAGCATTCCCTTATTATACTAAATAGTTTTTAACAATAACTTTCAAGGACTAGAAATTTGCATTATATTGTTAAATGAGTTGTATAGGTACAATACCTTGAACAACACTAGAAATATGTATGCAGTATGTTTTAACAAAAATAACCTCAAATTTATATCAATATGAAAAGATTCATATCAATGTAAAATGTTTAAAACTAGTAGTTGATGTTTTGGTTTAAAAGTAGATTCAATAATCTACCTTTTTGTCCTATCATATGTATATCCCCCCTCTTTCTTTTCAGAGTAGATTCAATAATCTACCCTTTTATCTTATTTCTATATCCCCCATTTTTCTTTTTAGAATGATATCCCTGAATCTAATCTCCTTTGTTCAGCATTTTTCCTAACCATTACCAATAACAACTTGTAATAAACCACCCTAAACAACAACAAATATCCATAACCCACTGAACAACCAAAAACCACCCACCCCACCTCTTGGTAATGTGGGCATCTGTTCTTAAAATTACTTCCTGCTGTCTAGGGGTGATGACATCTTTAGGGGATCCTGAAAAGAAAAATTTGGGCTAATTGTCAAGTCCTGGGAGAAGTAGCTGTATCACGTTATCGAGTCTCTGCATAATGAGAAAATACAGGGCTTGTCTCAAGTCCTGGCTAGAGCAGTCTGTGAAGCTGGGTCATCTCAGCTAACCACCTCAAAATTGTCCTGAGCAGTTTGTTGTCCAAAGCTGACCTTTGGGTGGTGCTTTTCAGCTTAGTGGCATTATCATAGTCCTAGGGGAATCATCATTGTGGGGCCCCATCCTCCTTTTGGAGACTTCAAAGATTGCTGTTAGGCATGGTCATGGTTCACCGCAGAAAACTTAAACATTTTAAATGCCATATGCAGCAGATCTCAAAGAGGTTAAAGGGCCGATATTTGTTATGAACATCCAGAGTACAAAAACTTAATTCCTAGTTAACTGATAGAGACTTAAACCTGAAATCATGTACAGGAAACTAGATGAAGTGCTTTATATAAGAGACATCCAGGCAAATCTTAAGCGATTACATAAGACTGTTTGCTTGCCCCTCTATCAAGAAGCTTTGGTTAGTAATACCATTATTTTCAAAATCAAATATTGAGTGGGCTTGGACAATGACTTTGTGGGTAAGAGTACTTGCTGTTCAAGCTTTAGGACCTGAGTTCAAGCCCTTCTCTCTAAAAAAGAGAGGTGAAAGTTTACATGAATGATACTTGAGGTCTCTGGCTTCTGCACATATGCATGCATGTGCACACACAAACACTACACACCTGTACATAGATACAAATACAGCATAAAGACATACATTCACAGTAAAAATGTATTAAAATAAAAAAATTCTACCCATTACTGTGATTATTTCACATATTTAATTCTAGTAACTTCTATTTTTGCAAATATACAATTGTACATATTTCATAAAAATGTAGTTTACTATACTGTAAACAGATGTTTCCTATCCCTACCCCTGGTCCCAAATAATCACTCAGAGGTTTCTATTAATTACAAATGCTTGGCTGATAGATCAGGCTTATTACTAACCAGCTCTTACATTTTAAATTAACCCATATTCCTTATTTATACTCTGCCACATGGTGGTACCTTTATTATCATGACATGTTCATCTCCTGCTTCCTCTGCATCTGGCTGGTGAGTCCTCTGACTCTACCCTTCTCCTTCCCAGCATTCTCAATTTGGCTTTCTTGCCTAACCTTATCCTGCTCAGCTATTGGCTAGTCAGCTTCTTTATTAAACCAATCACAGCAACAAATCTTCACAGTACACAAAAGGATTATTCCACAGCACTGCCCCTTTTGTCAATTAAAACAGAATATTTTAACTTTTACATAATAAGATCATATACAACGGAACAGTTATTAGGTAAGAATTACAGTTACAATATCCAATCCATTTATATTTGCAAAATTAGAGAAAATACTCTATTATCTATCTTGTCTTGGCAAGTCTAAAGTTTTACATCTAATGTACCTTTTTATCATAACTAAGAAAAACTATAATTATAGCTATCTAGTCTTCGACTCTATCAAAGATCCCAAAAGGGTGAAATGTTACTTAACAACAGGGACATCAGGCTGCCTAGACAGTCACCTAAAGTTCCTCGGTAACATTGGGACAACCAGCTCTGGCCTACAGGCCTAGCATATCTGACAGACGTTCCTGAGAAGCAGGGAATTCTGAAGGACTGTCCTACCTTGTCTTACAGAGTTTGGCAGTTGCCTCTCTTTTGTGTCCTGTTGTCTAATTTGGACAGCATATTGTCAGCAGCTAAGGCAAGGACACTTTCTTGCCCAGTGGCTAACTTTTGCCATAAAGAAAATAAACTCCACATGGAGTTTCTTTGATGCCCGACATCTTCTCTGAAATAGATTGGTGCTGCCAGGAGACATGTTTTGTGGTCATAAAAAAAAATAAACCTTATGTAATTAAAACATCTTAAATGCCATGTTCTGTAGATCTGAAGTGTTTGAAACCCACTTGTCTACCTAAAATATATCTGTTTGATCTTGAAAACATACCTTGACTACAAGTTTGACTATTCTAGATGACTATTAATCTGTATTTCTTAATTATACATTACATTTTTAAATGAACTGCATAAGCGTAATACCCCAACAAGAGCAGAAATATACATACTGTGTAACAAAGTTGACTTTAAATTTGAATCAATAAACAAAAATCTATACCAATGTAAAATATTTAAGATTAATAATTATTTTTTGGATCAAAGTAGATTCAATAGTTTTCTTTTATCCTATCATTTCTATACCATATCCCCCTTTTTTTTCTTTTTAGAATGAGATCCCTGAATCTAATCTCCTTTGTTCAGCTTTTTTCCTAAATGTAACCAATAACAACTTGTAACCAATCCCCCTTAAATGATAATAAATATCCATAATCCATTTTTGGGGAATGTGAGCATAGTTTTCTAGACTACTTCCTCTTGGTTAAAGACACTGGTAATCTTTGGGGGACCCTGAGAAAATGTAGGATTATGGACAAGTCCTGACTGAAATATTCTGTGAGGCTGGATCATCTCAGCCTTGAAGCTGTTCTGGATGTAGAACTCAGAGGAAACTGCAACAGAGGTACTCTGAAACATTGACTCATCTGGGTCATCTGTTCCCATCAGAGATTTTTCATGGGTGTAGCCAGAAGTTTTCCTGTGTCCCGCCTGGCCTGCAATCAGGACAAATCTCTCTCACCCACTGGTCCCGCAGCTGCTCAGATCCAAATAAACACACAAAGGCTAATATAATTTTTAAGCTATGGCCAGGGCAGCATTCTTATTATCTAGTTCTTATATCTTATATTAACCCATTTCTATAAATCTATACTTTGCCACATGGCTTGTGGCTTTTGGTACTTTTACATCTTGCTTCTCATGCTGGCAGCTCACAGCATCTCCCCTGCTCACTTTTTCTATTTCCTCTCTATCTGTTTCGATTTTCTGCCTGCTTCTAAGCTGCCATGTGTAGTGGGTAGCCATTCCAGCTTTAATCTGGAAGTTCCAACCCCCATTGAGGCTTCGGCAACTGTCACACCTACAAGGCGGGGCCAAGGGAGGACCCTGGAGACCCGAGATTGGGATAGGCCAGCTCTCACTCTGTTCCTGGACCCTTGATGGTGGAGGTTGACCGAGCAGAGCTCCAGAGAACACCACTGGACTGCAATACACCTTCCCCAGACCCCACGACCTACCTTTCCCTTCATTTGTAAGTTATCCACTAAATAAATCTTCCTTTTAACTACGTGGAGTGGCCTTAATAATTTCACCAATAGCCATGCCATAGGCCAAATGGATTTACTTATCAACCAATCAGAGCAACATAGTTTCACAGCATACAAAAAGACATTTCCCCATCATTTCCCCTTTTCTTTCTAAACAAAAGGAAGGTTTTAACTTCAACATAGTAAAATTATATATAACAAAACAGTTATCAAGCAAGAATTACAGTTACAATGTCTAGTCCATTTGTATTTGGAAAAATTAAAGAAGATATCCTCTCTATCCTATATTTGTGAGTCCAAGATTTCATATCTAACTTATCTCTTACAATAACCAAGGAAAACCATAATTATAACTATCTAGTCTTCAACTACATCAAGACCTCAGAAGGATATAATACTACCCAAGGAAACAGGAAGAGCATTGTAAACAATTTCCAAAAATCTAGAATGACAGAGACAGCTGGCTACCTGGGCAGTCACCCAAAGTTCTTCTGCAATGTTTGGGCATCCATTCTTCAGCCTACAGGCCTAGAGTCTCTCAGTCACTTCTCTCTATGTCCTGTAGAATGTCTGGAAGTTTCTTCTGTGAAGCAGGAACCTGAAGAACCATCTCACCTTACAAAGTTTAGTGGTCACCTTCCCATGGATCCTGCATGTCCAGTCAACACAACATTTTGTCAAGTAGTCCAGGCATGAACAGTTTCTTGCCCAAATAGCTGTCTTTGCCAAGAAGAAGATAAACTCCACATGGAGTGTCCTCAATGCCCATCCTCCTCTCTGAAGTAAATCGGTCCTGCCAGGAGCAGACATGTCTCACTGGCCAGAAAGTCCAAGTTTTTAAAACATTTTAAATCCCATATTCTGTAGGTCTTTGAAGTATTTGAAGATTATCTACCTAATTGAATTATATCTATGTATACCTAGAAAACATACATGACTATAAGCTTGATTATCATAGAAGACTAATTATTAATCTATATTTCTTAATTATCCATTACAATTTAAATGAGTTATGTAAAAACAATACCTTAAATGAGAGTAGAAATATATTTATATAGTATAACAAAATCTACTTTAAATTTGTATGAATAAACTAAAATCCAGAGCAATGTAAAACATTTTTAAACAAATTGTTCTTTAAAAATAGATTCAATAATCTACCCTTTCATCCTATCATATCTATATCCCATACTTTTTTCTTTTAGAAAGAGATTTACAATTTGTAGCCAACAACCTAAACAAAGACTAACATCCATAATCCAGTTTGGGGGGATGTTGGTGTAGTTATTTTAGGCTACTTCCTGCTGATAGAGGGTGCTGGTAATCTTATGGGGACACAAGGAAAATTTTAAGATTATAGTCAAGTCCTGACTGGAGTAGTTTGTGAGGCTGTATTCTCTGAGCCAGTTGCCTTGAAACTAATTTTAGATGTTGGAGCATCTGGGCCATGGTGTCATCAGAGACCTTTCAGGGTGTCTTGGCTGTTCAAACCATATGAGCCTAGAAGCAATCCACAGGTTCTCATCTTCTGATGAAACAAAAGCAGAACGTCTTTTCCAAAGCAATGTATCCTTAAGACATAAATTTTGAAATTGAGATACCTTTAAAATATGCATATTGATTTAACTCAACAGTTTTTACAATCAAATGTCTTTCTGCAGTTAAAAATCCCAAACACAATATAATCCATACTCTCTGTGTGATTTCCATCTTTACATGGCTTTTTTAAATATTACCTTTACTATATATTTAAAGACTTTATTTTTTAAAACTTTCTTTATATAACTGTATATTCATTTTCTTCTCTCTTTCCAGCCTATGTACATTTTTAAACACACTGTAAACCACTGAAAGTCTTATTCCATCTGAATCTGTCTTATTGTGAATCTGATGCTTTACAATGCAGTGGTTAGTACTGAAGCAGCAGCCTTGGTTGCTGACTCCGCCCATCTCAGCTTTCAACATGGTGGAGATAATTCACTGCCAGCTCTGGGATCCATGTTGTCTGCTGACTCTGGGAGGCAGTGGCTCTATGCTTCTATCAAAGCAGCGTGTAGCCCAGAAACCTCTTCTTTTTTTTTTTTTTTTTTTGTCTGTACTAGAAAAGGCTAAATCCACCATGCAGTGTAATGTGTGGCTTGGAGATGCATTTGTATACTTCAGTGGGAATTCACCATGCTGCAGGTCAAGTCAACACACCATGAACCTGCTATAGAGTAGCTCAAGCCGACAGCCTGTAGTTGGCTTGAGAGAGACAACTGGGAAGCTGTTTTTTTGCCCCATTTTAGAATCTTTTTTTAAATTTTTTTTATTTTTATTTTAAAGCTATCTCAGGTTTTAGGTGGAAACTCTTGCCCCATGTTTTGGCACCATTTGTAGTCAGAGTTTTCCTGTGTCCTGCCTGGCCCACAGTCAGAAAAAAAAATCTCACTTATCCACTGGTCCTGCTCAGCCAGGAGCTGTTCAATGTGCTGCTGCTTCTCCTTCAACCTCCTAGAGGGCAGTGGTTTCTGAGATCTTGCAGGCTTAGTGGAAGGAGGTTTAAGAAAGTCTGTAGTTCTTTTCCCAAAGTCTCCTTCACTTGACAGACTTTACTCAAAGTGTCCCACAGGCTACCGAGCATTAGCTCTTTTCCCTGGAGCCCTTTGGTAATGCTATTAGCCTTGCCACTTTCAGTGTTCCTTTCCATCTCTAAATTTTTAATCTGCTTTTCAGCTCCCTCAAGCTGTTGTCTAAGTGTCTCGATTTACAATTTACCTTTGGAATTGGCTTTCTGAAGAGAATCAAGATCCAAGAGTTTTTCTTTGACAACCTTGAGCTGTAATGCAAACTTACCAATGACCTTGGTTTGTTCATTGTACTTGGCTTGCAGAACCTCTAGCTCCTTTACCTTTATTTCAGCCTCCTGCATTTTGTTTAACATGTCCTCCATTTCCACTAGATGCTGGTCTTCTGCATTGTCCACTCTCATTTTAATAGCCTCCAGGCTGTCCTCCTCTCTTTAATGACTTGTATCAGCTTGGTCTTCAGGATCTCCATCTCTTTCCAGTGAGCAAACTGCTCAGAGTCCTGTTTATTCTGTATAGCTTCTATTTCATGCTGATAATCTAGTCTCAGTCTCTCTATTTGGGTCTTTAACTCATCAAATTTGGGTGAGTCTGTTTCAATTCCTTTACTGAAAGATACCTTCAGTTCCTCCATTGCCTACTGATGGGATCTGATGGCAGTCTCCAGCTTAGACTTCCACAGAGCTATCACATCTGAATTTTCCTTGTTTGCATGGTCAAGCTTGCTTCTTAAGGACTCATTCTCTTTGGAAAGTATTCAGTGGCAGTGTGCAGAGATTTGAGCTCCTTCTGAAATGTCTCTTCCCAAGCTCCAAAGTAGTCCTTCAGAGAAGTCATCTCACTCAGGTGGTCAGTATGTGTGGCTTCTAGCTTTTCTTGCAAAGCACTTATTTCTTGCAAAAGAAAAAGAGACATGTCCACATCCCTGGGAGGTTTGCTGGATTCTAGTCTTCTTCAGAGTTTAGTTTATTGATACAAATTCAAAGTTGATTTTGTTATACTGTATATATATTTCTACTCTCATTTAAGGTATTATATATAAAGGTATTATATATATATATATATATATATATATATATATATATATATGTATGTATTATATATAATAGTAGGGCCTCTTAAAAGAGCAGCCCATTTTTGCCAGAAAGCCATCTTTTAAAGGAGCCATGCCTCTACTCACCATCAGCAAACAGAGCCTACCCAAGAAAAGGCAACTACCAACAAGCCATGCTTGACTCTGTTCTTCTGTGTCTAGAATCCTTTTTTAAGCTTTGTCAAGTTTTATGTGGAAATTTTGGCCACATATTGGTATGCTATATGTAAATGGATGTTTCCTGTCCTGTCTGCCTATTCCTAAATACCCTGCAGGCACTTCCCAAATTACCACACAAAGGCTTATATTAATTATAAATGCTTGGCCGATAGCTCAGGCCTATTACTAACTAGCTCTTACATTTTAAGTTAACCCATGTTTCCTTATTTACGCTCTTCCACATGGTGGTACCTTTGTTAGCATGGCATGTTCATCTCCTGCACTCTCTGCATCTGGCTGGAGACTATTCTCCTTTTCCTTGGAGGGTCCCAACAATGGAAATCCTGTGGCCTGGTCTGCCTGGCATAAACTCCTTTATCCACTGCCCTATCTTGTTGCCTGCAGGTTTTCATTTACAATTCTAAAAGCAACAGTTGTGTGCTATTTTCAATTATTTTTACCAACTTGTGCTCAATTATTTTCAAGTACTATGAGAATAGTTTTTAAGATTTTCACTTATGTATTTATTTATTTGCTGGTTTTTGGAAATAGGTTATTATTATAGTATACAAGGCTGTCTTTGAACTCAATATTCTTGCCCCATCATCCTCAGTGCTGGTATTAAAGGCATAAGCCCAAACCGAACTAAGTTTTTCATTTTTGTGTATTTGAACTTATCAGCATTTTTGTTTTTGAGTACTTTCTTCTATTGATTTTCTACTAAGAAATGATACTTTTTCATCTATAGTTTCTTCAACTTGTTTTTACTTTAAAACTATTCTTTTTAACATTACAACCCATTTGCAATTTTTAATGGATATAGATAAATTTTCTTTTTCCAATTAAGCAAAAAGTTATGCTAATACTGACAGAGTACTTAAACTTTCCTATTCACTCAGATGGATCCTTTGTGAGTAAGTAACTGTCCCCTAGGGTCATCCCTCTCAGTTACATTACAATAACATACATTTGCATACACTCAGACATGACACAAATTTCAAATTTGCTTCTTTTGGAATTTGAGGGCTGGAAATTCTGGTGCTGAGAAAGCAATGAATCTCTCACTTTTCATTTTCTTTGATAACCATTTCACCAGCACCAAATAAGAGACTTTATTGACATTTTCGTGGTGTCATACATAAATTTAAAATCATTTTTTTCTTTCAGAACATTTTGTTTATGTTCATTTGTTTATTCAGTCATAGAATTTTGAAATTTATTTTATTTACTACTATTATTTATTACTATTACCTAATTTATTTAACTAACTTTTAACTCACATAGGTATCTGGGAGGGTGACAATCTTTATAATAGTTAGTTAGGGGCCTAATGTCCTTCTCTATCAGCCAACCTCTTAAACTGTGGTTCTGATCCCATATGGGATGAAGTAACTGAATACAAGGTCACACACAAAAAAATTTGTCAACACTAAAGTTTTCTGAATGAATAGTGATGAAAATACAATTTGAAATCAAATATGTGTTGAATCAGGAGTGTTTCCGTCAGTGTTTTTCCTTATTACCTCACAAAACTTCACCAATGCCTGGTTCTGAACACATGTGCACTTTGCTCTGTGCATGCTGTCACATAAACAAAGCATATGACCACTGTCCAAAATGCCTCAGCTCTAATGTAGACTACTATATATTATGATATGTAATATATTTATGTGAGCAGTAGTCTTAGTACTCACAATTATAAAATCAAAATATTGGTCCACTCTGAAAACCATTTAACATGCTCTCCATCTTTCAGTATCAAATATTCAGCCAAAATATAATTCCTTCATAAAGTAAATAAGTACACCTATCTCATTAGTATGCAAATTTGTTTTTCTATTTAATAAACAGTAAAATTACACGTGCACCAAAGTATGGTTTTAAATACATTTCTTTATGATTTGTTATCAGTAAATGTTTGATTTGTATACCTAATTTATATTCCTACCCAAAGATACATATAAATTTATTGGATAAAAAGGGTCACAAATGTAAAAATTTAAGAACCATAACTTTATGTTCTAGGGTCCTATTTCACAGCCATACAGTTACTTTCAATACATCTTCATACATCCCTCGGTATAATTCCAGATCATTAAAAAAAAGGCTTTATCTTCCTATTTGGTTACTCTGAAAGAATAATTATATATTATTATAAATACTAGCAAGGCTCTCTTTGAAGCATCAGAATGCAGCATTTGTATAGGAGGCAGTAACCACCATGGGGAGCAATTTGCAGACTATGTGATGTGTACAACAGGCTTGATGGTAGCATGAGTGAACCTGGGAGAGATGTCCTATATGCAGGACACAGGTTCTTGTGAGCTCCAGCTATTCACATTAAGAACCACCAATGGGCTCCAGTCTTAGAAGAGAAGGGAGAATCTGGATTTATTTTTGAATAGACACTGAGCTGGGAGCCAACTGTAAATTCCCCTGAAGAAAGGCTATGTGAGCTCTGCTGAAAGTGTGGATGTGAGTGAGCACAGCTGAGTGTAGGAAGCAAGTGAGAGCCTAGTCAAGCCGAGTAAATTTGTGCTAACAATCATATTTACTAAGCATCTATGTGTGCCACATTTTGCAGAGAATGACGGTGATACCACATTTCAAAATGCATTAGCAGAATATCACACAATGGGCAGCTTAAACAAGTGTTTATTTCTGTGAGTTGTGGGAGCCAGTAGTCAAAAATCAACACACGGCCCTCTAGTGAGGGCTCATTTGCTCTGCAGTCTACTTCTGGTGACCTCAGATGGCTGTGAGAAAACTGTCCCTGGGTTTCTTCTTATGGGGCACTAATGTTATGCATTAAGCTCTCCACCCTTATGATTCAGTAACCACCTATAGGTTCTACCCCAAATACCATTATTCTGGGGACTATAATTTCAACATGTGAACTTGGGGTGGCACCAACATTCTGCAAACAACACTGTAAAACAAAATGTCTTTTTCCTTTAAGAAGTTAGAAATGAAATAGATAAACCTACTGTCCCGAGCTAGAGTAAGAAGTAAGCATTAATCAGAGGAAGCTCTGACCTGTGTCTTCAACTGCTCACTTGTGATCGCTGGACTGTGTGGAATGCTGTGGCTGACAGGAGCAACTGTTTATCTTGGAATTACAGCCACCAGACGGTCTAATGATGCGGTTCTTGATAATGGCTTTGGACCTTGCTGTAGCAGCTCAGTCTTTATAAAAGCCATGGCTGCAGAGATCAGTCTGACCTATAAAGAGGATGAAAACTATGAGGCAGAATGCCACCGAATTTTAGGAGAAGCCTTAAACACAAAGGCCAGGGTGAGCTTCCCTGCTTACTTATATTCCCCATACACTGTCAGACATCAATGCCGAGGCAGAGCATGTAGAGGACTCCACAGGAAGAGGGCAGCAGCTATGCCTGATACTCAGCCCCACATAGTTCTTCCCTTCCTCAGTTTTAACCTGTGCCTTCCCATGCAAGAACCTGTAATGTCTTAGTCACCGTTAAGTTATGGGAAACTTCTCATGAATTGTCAGACTTGAGAGGGGCTTCTTGTGGAAACTATTTCCTTAAAACTTTTGCAGCTGACTTAATTTCTCATATTGGAAATTGTGCTAAAAGTCTTAAATGATTTGACACTTAACAAAGGAGAGAGAGGAGCTCATATCTAGCTTTTCAGTTTCCAGAGATGATGAGATTAAAAACTATCAAAAGAATTGGGCCATTTCTACTCAGATACAGCATTTGCAAATAACATAGATAAAAATATTATAAAGGCAGAAAAATATAGACCAAGAATAGAAATAAATAATAACTTCAATTCTAAAAGAAATCTAATATTCTAAGCATGCTAAGTAAGTACTTATATTTATGTTTACATATTATTTACTTTTATATTTATGATTGGTATAATAAGACCATGTGATAAACTGGAATATCACAGGAAAATGGAAATAGCCTCCCCACTAAACTCTTCCTGTTCTAGTATTTCCTCTCTCGTTATATCACTGTGTTCTATTGTCCCTTACAGGAAACCCCACTATCCTTTGTCCTTTCCAAAGTTCTTGACTTCTATGGGTATTCCTAATTAAACACACATATCTGAAGAGTTGAAGCTAACATCCATAGGTGAGAGGAAATATACGCTGTTGTTTTCTTTCTGGGTCTGGTTACCTCACTCAGAATGGTTGTTTCCAGCTCTATCTATTTACCCTCAAATTTCATATTTTCCTTAACAGCTGAATAATATTCTGTTGTATAAATGTACCATATTTTTATTATCCATTCATCCAATCGTGGTCATCCAGGATATTTCCATTTCCTAGCTATTGTGAGTAGAGCAGCAATGACCATGGATAAGTAGGTGTCTCTGCAGTAGGTATCTGTTCAAGACTGGTACAGTTGGATCATGTCATAGATCAATTTCTAGCTTTTGGAGGAATCTCCACACTGATTTTCACAGTGGTTGCACCAGTCTATACCACCACCAGCATAGACAGGTGTTCCCTTTCCTCAGACCCCCTCCAACATTTGTTTGCATTTGTTGAGGGGGGCATTTATGAGTTGCTTTTCTTTTCTGTTTTTAGCCTTAGCTACACTGAATGTGGTATGATGAAATCTCAAAGTAGAATTACTTTTCATTTCCCTGACAGCTACGGATACTGAACATTTAAAAAAAATACATTTCTGAGCCATTTGTATTTCATCATTTGAAACTTCTTTAAGCTCCATGCTCAATTTTTAAGTGGGTCGCTTGTTTTCTTGATGTTAAGGGTTCCTTTTCTAGTTCTTTGAGTACAGTCTAGACACTAATGCTGTCAGATGTGTAGCTGGTAGAGATTGTTTTTCCATTCCACAGGCTGCCTCCTCTTTCAAATAATGGTGGTGCCCTTTGCTTACCAAAGCTTTTAAGTTTCATGAGGTCTATGTTGTGAAATGGTTATCTTTTGTTTTTTGTTTATTTTTTGTTTTTTCATCACAACCAAAGTTTCCCCTGTCTTCTCCTCCCAGTTCCTCCCTCTACCTCCCCTCTTGCCCCTATCCACTCCTCCTCTGTTTCACTTCAGATCAGGCCAGCCTCCCATGGATATCAGCCAACCATGGTATATCAAGTTGCAGTGAGACTAGGCACCCCCTCTTCTAGTAAGGCTGGCTGAGGCAATCCAATAGGAAGAAAGGGTCCCAAAAGCAGGTAACAGAATCAGAGGCAGCCCCTGCTCTCACTGTTAGGAGTCCCACAAGAAGACCAAGCTACACAACCGTAACATATATGCAGAGGGCCTAGGTTGGTCCCATGCAGGCTTCTTGGTTGTCATTTCAGACTCTGTGAGCCCCTATGAGTCCAGATTAGTTGGTTCTGTGTGTTTTCTTTTGGTATCCTTGACCCCTCTGGTTCCTACAATCCTTCCTCCTTCTCTTCCACAGGATTCTCTGAGATCCACATAATATTTGGCTGTGTGTAGTTGGAATTTTCCTTGGGCTGTCAACCTGATCCCCCAAAAAACACAGAGACTTATTTGTAGGTTTTTTTTCTTTTTGGGGGGCCCAGCACCCACCTCCCAAATAAATCCAATGGAGACTTATTCTTGCTTTTGAATGTCTGGCCTTAGCTTGGCTTGTTACTAGCTAGCTTTTCTAACTTATCATCCCATTTCTCTTTAACTATGTTTTCCATCTTGGCTTTTTACCTTTCTTTATTCTGTATATCTTTTCTTTGCTTCTTACTTCATGGCTGGTTGTGTGGCTGGGTGGCTGGCCCCTGGCATCCTCTTCTCCTCCTTTTCTCAGTCCTTCTCCTTCACTTCTCTAGATTTCTCCTCTCATTTATTCTCTCTGCTTGCCAGCCCTTCTTATCCTTTCTCCTTTGTAGCTATTGGCTGTTCAGTTCTTTATTAGACCGTCAGGTGTTTTAGGCAGGCAAAGTAACACAGCTTCACAGAGTTAAACAAATTTTGTAACACATCTTTGCATCTTTAAACAAATATTACACAGCATAAATTAATGTGATACATTTTAAACTAATATTCCACAATACTTATTATTAATTATGAATGTTCAGCCTTAGCTTAGGATTGTCCCACTAGTCCTTTTAATTTAATTTAACCTGTTTCTGTTCATCTATGTTTTGCCTCAGGGCTCTTTACCTTTCTTTCATTCTGTACATCCTACTTTCCTGCTTCCTCCATGTCTGACTGGCTGGCCCCTGGCATCTCCCTGGTGGCTCTTTTGCTTTCTTCCCTAGAACCTAAATTCCTCTCCTACTTACTCTTCCTGCCCTGAAGTCCTTCCTATATTTCCTCACTTGCTATTAGACATTCAGCTTTTTATTATACAACGTAAATAATAGCAACATATCTTTACATTATTAAACAAATGCTATATATTTTTCATTGTTAAACATATTCTGCAACATAAACAAATGCAATACATATTAACATAGTTAAACACATATTCCACATCATAAACAAACGCAGTACATCTTTACATAGTTAAAGAAATGCAGCACTTCTTTACATAGTTAAACCAATATTCCACAACAGCTGTGGGTCTCTGCATCTATTTCCATCAGTTGCTGGGTGCAGCCTCTCTGATGACAGTTGGGCTAGGCACCAATCTATGAGTATAAAAGAATATCATTAAGAATCATATCATTGACTTTTTTTTGCCAGTTGTGTTTGGTTCTATCCTAATGAAGATTCCAAGCAATAGAGGATACAGAGCCTCAACTGACCATCTCCTGTGACCAGGCAAGACTTCCATTGGAGAGACTAGAACACCAACCCAGCCTCAAACCCTTCGACCTAAAATTTACCCTGCCTACAAGATGTATTGAGGTAAAGATAGTGCAGAAATTGTGGGAGTGACTAATGACTGGCCCAGCTGGAGACTAATATCCTGAGAGGGTGCTCAACCCCTGAGGGCCAGAACCCAGAAGCAGGATACCCCAGAGACCTAGGATAGAATCAAATGGTTTTCTTAATGCCTGTACCCCTAGAACCTATTCAGAAAGTCTTTTCCTGTGCCACTGAGTCAAAGGTATTCCCCACTTTCTCCTCTGTCCAATTCAAGTTATTAGGTCTTATGTTGAGGTCTTTGATCCATTTGGAATTGAGTTTCATACAAGACAGGAAATAAATACTTGGGTTTCATTCTTCTCTATGCAACTATTCAGTTTGACCAGCATTCGTAAAGTATCTATCTATTCTCCAATGTGCATTGATGGTGTCTTTGATTGAGGTTTCTATGTAAGTGTAACCTGTCCTATGAAGAAAGTTCAGTAGTATGCTGTGGATAATGTAGGTAGCCAGTAACGTCCTAAGGATTCCTGGATGGCACAAGACATTAATCTGACAGGGCTCCACTTCAACAATGAAGGAAACATACCAGAAGGCTACATCTCTACCCCCCAAAAAGTTATAGCAATAGCTGAGCCTCAGACATAAGCAGAAAAAGAAAGTGATATTCCCCACGAGAATCTCTCACAATCTTAATCTTTCTTTCCACTTTGGTACCTATCAATTATTTTCTCCTATTGCAAGTGACTTGCTCAACCTAGTGGGTAATATATATGACCAAGGTTCTCCAGTACCTGACCATTACATTCAGTGGTTCTGAGGGCTCAAAATTTAAGGGACTGTCCCTTGGTTTAGTCATATTTAAAAACAATATTTTAAAAAGCCCAAGGTAAGTCAAGTGTCTAAGCATGACAAAACATATTCAGGAGAAAATGTTTACACTGAGTGCAAATGGTCACTGGGGACCAAATGGGATATTAGAGCCATTTCCAGCCAAGACTTTGCAAACACAAAGGCACTACAGCTCGTGATAACTGCATTTAAATTCCAATTGTCTTAGACCAAAATGATACAGTTTGTTATAAGGCATATTTCAAAGAAAACTCTACTAAAATAAGTATAAATTTAAATGCAAAATTTGAGTGTACAGGGCTGAGTATGTGTTTCAGTTAGTAAAATGGGTTCTGTAGAGGCATGTAAACCTGAGTTCAGATTCTCAGCACTCACATAAAGGCTGGGCATGCCAACACCAACTGTGGTGGGGAGACAGTGATTGACGGGCCAGCCAGTTTAGCTGAATGTGCAAACTCCAGCTTCAGTGAGAAAATTTGTCTCAAAAAATAGGGAAAGCAATTAAGAAAGACACACAATATTGATTCCCGGCCATATGTATACACATGTATCTGCATGGGAACACATACAAGACAAAGACATACAAATTGAGTGTTTACGAAATGAACTTCAACTACCTAGTTGTATTTATTTGGGGCAAGCCATTGTCTGTAGCTATAATTTACTCTGGTTCCACCTGGTCCTATGATCCCACAGTCACTTATAAAATAATCACTCAGAGGCTTAATATTATTTACGAACTGTATGGCCTATGGCTTAAGTTTCTTGCTAGCTAGCTCTATCATCTTAAATTAACCCATTTCTATTAATCTATGTATTGCCACATGGCCTTGGCATTACCAGTCTGTTGGCATGTTGCTCCTTGGGCAGTGGGCTGGTGTCTACCCTGACACTGTCTTTCTCTTTTCTGTCTCTCTTCTTGGATTTTCTTCTACCTGGCTGTAAGCTTTCTTTCCATAGGCCAAAACAGCTTTATTTTTATCCAATTGGAGCCATACATATTCACAGCATACCGAAAGACATCCTACAGCACTTCCCATTTTCTGTCTAATCAAAGGAAGGTTTTAAGTTTAACATAGCAAAATTGTATATAACAAAACAGTTATGAAGCAAGAATTATAGTTACAATATCTAGTCTATTTATATTTGGCAAAATTAAAGAAAATAAGTACCTAAGTAAACAGGAAGAGCATTGTAAGCAACTTCCAAAAACCTAGAATGACAGAGACAGCTGGCTGCCTGGACAGTCACCCAAAGTTCCTCTGCAACGTTGGTGCATCCATCTTCAGCTTATAGGCCTAGAGTCTTTAAGTCACTTCTCCCTGTGTCCTGCAGAATGTCTAGCAGTCTCCTCTGTGAAGCAGGAACCTGAAGGACCATCTCGCCTTGTTTTGGCAGAGTTCAGTGTTCATTTTCCTATGGGTCCTGTATGTCCAGTTTATACAACATATTATTAATCAGTCCAGGCAAGAACAGTTTCTTGCCCAAATGGCTCTTTTTGCCAAAAAGAAAGTAAACTCCACATGGGGTTTCGTCAATGCCCATCCTCCTCTTTGAAGTAAATTAGTGCTGCCAGGAGCAGATATGTTTCACTGTCCAGAAAGTCCAAGTTTTTAAAACAATTAAAATCCCATATTCTACAGGTCTTTGAAGTGCTTGAAGATTACCTATCTATCTGAAATATATCTCTGTATACCTAGAAAACTTAACTAACATGACTGTAAGTTTGATTATCATAGATAACAAATGATTAATCTGTATTTCTTAATTATATACAACAGTTTAAATGAGTTGCATAAACATAATACCTTAAACAACAGTAGAAATATAAATACAGTATAACAAAATTAACTTTAAATTTGTATCAATTAACTTAAATCCATAGCAATGTAAAACATTTCAAACAAGTTGTTGCTCTTTAAAAGTAGATTCAATAATCTAGGCTTTTATCCTATCATATCTATACTATCATCTTTTCTTTTATAGAAAGATATTGCAATTATAATCAACCCCCTTTAAATGAAAAAAATAAACAATATTTTGGGCATTTGGGCATAGCTTCTCCTACTACTTCTTGCTGACTGGGGACACTGGCAATCTTATGGGGATCCTGAGAAAATTAAGAATTATAGTTAAATCTTGGCTGTAGTAGTTTGTGAAGGCTGGATCATCTCATCCAGTTGCTTTGAAGCTGATCATCTGGGCCATGGTGTCATCAGAGACCTTTCAGGGGGTCTTGGTTGTTCAAATCATATTAGCCTGGAAGCAATCCACAGGTTCTCATCATCTGTGGAAACAAAAGCAGAACCTCTTTGCCAAAGCAACATATCCTTAGACACAATTTTTTAAAGTCATGATACCTTTAAAATATATATATATATATATATATATATATATATATATATATATATATATATATATATGTATGTATGTATGTATAGGTTTAACTGAGTAGCCTTTGTAATCAAATGTCTCTCTGCAGTTAAAAGTCCCAAAGACAACACAATCTAGACTCTCTGTGTAATTTCCACCTTCACGTGGCTTAACTTTTATATTACTTTTACTGTCTCTGTAAAGACTTTATTTTTTTAAAAAAAAAAACTATTTCTTTATACAACTGCATATACTACATTTCCTCTCTCTTCCAAGCCTACATACATTTTTATATACACTATAAACTGTTCAGAGTTTTATTCCATCTGAATCTGTCTTATTGTGAATCTGTAATCAGTTTTTGACAATTGATTTAAACTGCAGTGTGGCTAGGACCAAAGCAGCAGTCCTGGAACCTGGCTCTGCCCACCTCAGCTTCCCAACACAGCAGTGGTACCTTTACTGCCAGCTCTGGGAGCCGTGCTCACAGCCAACTCTGGGAAGCAGTGGGCCTATGCCTCCATCAAGGAGCATGTAGCCCAGAAACCTTTCTTTTTTGTCTGTACTAGCAAAAGCTAAATCTGCCACACACTGTGCTGCATGGCTTGGAGACACCTCTGTGTACTGTAGGGGGAATCCACCATGCCGTAGGTCAAGTCCACAAGCTGGGAATCAGCCATACTATAGCTCATGGCTTGCCTGAGAAGCACAACTAGGAAGCTGTTGTTAGTTCCATTTTAGAATCATTTTTTAAAGTTCTCTCATGTTTTAGGTGGAAAGTTGAGCCAACATGTTGGGCAGCTAAATGTAGCTGGGAGTTTCTCAGGTCCCACCCGGCTCCACGGTCCTGTAGTCACTTATAAAATAACCACTCAGAGGCTTAATATTATTTACAAACTGTATGGCCTATGACTTAAGTTTCTTGCTAGCTAGCTCTATCATCTTAAATTAACCTATTTCTATTAATCTATATATTGCCACATGGCTGTGGCAATTACCAGTCTGTTGGCATGTTGCTCCTTGGGCAGTGGGCTGGTGTCTCCCCTGACTACTCCTTTCTCTTTCCTGTCTCTCTTCTTGGATTTCCCACCTGGCTGTAAGCTTTCTTTCCATAGGCCAAAACAGCTTTATTTTTTATCCAATTGGAGCCACACATATTCACAGCATACAGAAAAACATCCCACAGCAATTGTCTGATGATTTCAATATGTTCTATTCAGTGCCTTTAGTGTCTTAGTATTAGTAGGGAATTGATTCACAAAGCAGTAGTTAAGAGGCATAGAAAATGAAAGGACTTTAGTTGTGTCTGATCCCATGATAAAGTGATTTTCTTTGAGACATATTCACAAATTATTCTAATAGTTGTTTCATCATCTACCTCAATCATTCTGAAATGCATATGCTGAAGTGATAATGTGTATTATCATCCCCTTTCACTGAGGCAGAAGCCAACAGTCCATGTGAGCAGTACATAAAAATGCACGTTAACCCTTAGAGAAGGCTTAAAAATTGCACATTCCAATGACAGGGCTCTTTTAGAGGAGCTCTCAGAAGGAGTACTTATTTTTGTGAAATCCCAAGCAGCTGCCACTACAAGACACTTCATGCTGAAGGCAAATTGTCAAATATGAAATGCAAGATATACAAGGCAGGTGTTGGACAGATTAAAGAGCCTGCAGCAAATGGACTGTGCCGTTGCTGGTTAAAGAGCATTCTCAGAAACTCACTGCTCAGTGCTAACATAGACAGCCCAATCAGCTCTATACATTAAAGCAAAAAGAAAGAAATCTACAGAGATGAAACTCTGACTGCAAAATCTGATACACATGGCTGTATTTTTAGATCTGTCAAAGATTGACTTGCATTTGCAATTTTACTAGTGAGGATTTAATATAAAATTAGTCTATATGTAGTATTTTCATATTTTGTGTAGCTGGGCCATCTGTTGTCTTACCCAATATTTCTAGAAAGGTACATTCCCTTTATTCACTACAAATTCCCCTTTTCAACTACCCTCTAGCCATTGTATAGTATGTTTGGTGTAAATGTATGGGAAATGGAATTTACTATTTTGTCACCATCACAATATCTGAAGAGTAATCAGGTGATGAACAGGTGGAAAATGTCTTCCCTCTGGAATCCAAATAGAAAAGCTTTTTAAATTTTTTCTTCCATGTGTGGGAAAGCTTGAGTGTGGAGAAAATGGAGACTTCTCCATGTCTAAAACAGACACAATCTGGCTATTTTCATGGACATATCATTATTATGTCATGGATAACAATGTATGTGCATACGTGTGGTTGAAAGGCACATGAATGAGCAGAGCTTCAGCATAAAGCTGTCGCTCTATTTTGAACTACAGTCTTCCTAAACATACCATCAGTCATTCATTTGAAAACAATATTACTGAGTGGCATTCAAATGTCAGCGAGAACCATTGCATCATTGCTTGTCTAATACTCTGAATTATGACTAGGTCTAATTCTGATCAGATAAGGAGCCTCATGCTGGTGTTGCTAACTCAACCCTAGGGACTGCTTTCCAAGCTGGGGTAAGTGGTAAAGATATTAATGATGATGGTGCCAGAAAGCTAACAGTTTCCCATGCCCATCATGTTGGGCAGGAGTCCAGCAGTGACACAGTTCAGAGTCGTTTGTTCAAGTGTCTCTGAGAAATCAGTAAAGAATAGGTGAAGTTTTTGTCAAGTTCAAATATTCACTAGAACATTTCTCAGCTCTGTGTAAGTTTTTTGGTTCATTGAACTGACTGAAGTTAGCTGGAGTAGGGGGGATATTGTGTTTGTGCGGGTTTGTCTCATTAGAAGACACAGACTCTTCTCTGGGCTTTGTGCAATTCTTGCTGTACATCTTTGTCTCTGTGCATGCCAGGATGACACCATTGTGGTGATGATGAAATTAAGTGTCCAAAACACTTGGGGACCAAAGAGTAGAAGCTCTTTCTCTGTGTCAGCTACCTTTTCTCAACTTATTAAAATGTGGTGGGTCTACTTTATAATCTGCATCTAGGTCAGGGTGCAGGGCCACTAACAAGAAAATGGCTTGTGCCCAAGGTCACATACCCAAGAAGTGTGAAGGAAAATAGAGTCCCAGGCTCCTGATTTAAAATCTAGTCCTCTTAAAGTGTCTGTGCAAGCACAGAAACCCTGCAAATTATACTGTAATTAGGTACTCCTAAACTTTCAGGCAATGTGAACTAGTGAATTGGTCCAATTACCTCAATAATTCAAGCCCCAAAAATATCAAAACACTTTTATGTTGATGTCTGAATATATTCAGCCAAATATCTGAATAATTGCACCAATTATTCATATCATTTTGAATATATGTATAAATCTGGTCTTTTTGTGGGACAGGGATGAGGGCAGGCCCTGAATTATGTCTCCAATTTTCCAACATAAATAGAGAGTATCAGCTTTCATTTTCCCCTTCTAATTTGTTTCAAAATCCAGTGGCCTTGTTTTTATTAAATTGAAAGTTTATGGATAAATGGGAAAATCTTTACTGAAATATGGGACTTCCCACTGTAATTTTGGTTTGAAATTGGCTGCTCACAAGTACAACTTCATATAAGCACATGTGGAAAGACATGGCTTTCTTCGGGGACAGTAGTGAGAATGGGGGACACTTAAGAACATGTTTTTTTCAAATCCTTTCAGCTTTTATTCTATTTACAGAGTTGAATTCTGATCCTGGATTAAATGTTTCACCTCTGCTAAAAGGTGTTATATTCAAATCAACCCAGGACAAGCCTGATATCAGGAGAGGGTTAAAATTACAGTAACTCAAGACTAGGAGAAATCCACCCCTTCTTTTTTTTCTGATCTTTACAAACCATTTACCTATTTCAAGAAAGAATTAAGTTCTTCTGATTTTATATGCCTCAGCTACAGCCCCAAACTGCACATGATATCAACATTAAAATAGACATTGGCCAGGTTTGGAAAACAACCCACTAACGTTTTTGAAACTACAGAAATATACATCAATTAAGACAGATTAAATGTAGTTTAAAACGCAGTGTCTGTGCTAACAAAATCTGTCAGCCCACTGTCATTTATGCTTTATAATAAGCACAGCACAGAGCACAAGGTGGGAATAACATTACCATGGATTGACAAGTCTATTGTGCTTTGAACAGGTTCTGCACAGAAAGCAGTAATGACAGTGTCTTTGTTCACCATAGAGTCTGTGTATACAATGGTCCACGGAGACAAGGAAGGAAGAGACACAGACACAATTACGGCCTCCTTGAAAGACTGTACCCAGCCAAGGGCCATGGTTGCAAATTCCCCAGCATCAGTGTGCATACCCTCTGTTCTGGGTGATAATATGTTCTCAGCTCCTCTAGTCAACTTTCTGCCTCTTGATTTCAAGTCTGGTTTATATGAAAGTATCAAATGTTCCTTCAAGTAATACAATATGGATATACAGAAAAACATGACATTGTTCTGCCTTGGCTTTTACTGGTTCCATCTTTGGAATTTTTAGTGTGTGCACTGTGGAGTTTCTATACTCTCCTACTCCATGGATCTCTTCAGTGTGTAAGGCTGGAGGATGGCATTTCTACAGTGGAGACACAGGAGACAAGGAGTCCATACATAACCTGAGAAGAGTATGAGATATAGAACCAGTGAGAAAGTTAGCAGGAAAAGTCACTTGCCATGCAAACCTAATGAGCTAAACTAGATCCCTGGGACCCGTGTGATGATGGAAGGAGGGAACCAGCTCCACAGTGCTATCCTCTGACTTGTACATGTGGGCCTGGGTACCCCTTTATGGAAAGGTGATAGCTATCTATCTGTCTGTCTGTCAGTCCATCCATCATCTATCTATCTATCTATCTATCTATCTATCTATCTATCTATCTATCTATCTACCTATCTTTCTACCTACCTACCTCTCCATCATCTATCTATTGATTTAACTCTATCTCTTTCTATATATCTGTTTTTCAGTAAAAACATAAATAGCATTTTAAAGAAACAGAGAAAATGATGGAACAAGATGTAGCTACAGTTTAATTTCTCGATTTTAAGGGGGGAAAACTCCCTTGTTCTTGGAGCAATCTGAGACCACTCATTACTTTAACCTAGAAAGACCATCTTTGAATTAAACATGTTAGAAGAGAAATAAAAGCCATTTGGCAAATTACAATCACAAAAATGCAGATATAAAAGTTACATTTAAATGTCAGCTCCAAATTTCTATGTACAGGAATTTTTCCCAAGAAAATAATCAGTACAGAACAGACTTGCCTAAGGTTGTATAATGTGTTTGAACAAGATAAAGTAAAGCATTTATCTAATATATTATTGTGTGTATATGTTTAGAGATAGCTAATAAGTGCATTTTATTCCATTATATACAATGGAACATATGTTGTTTATATATTATATTTATATATTATATTATATAACTCATATATATATATATATATATATATATATATATATATATATGGTGGAATAAAATGCAGCAATTAAAATGGTATCTTTGAAATGTTTCACTCAGTCTGTAAATAATTTTACTGTTCTAGCAGTGCACCAGATCGAACTCTGGTAATACCATACAAGTGTATCTGCTTTCACTAACCTCACAGTCTAGCAGGAAGAGGAAAATAGAAATATTTATTTGAATTATGATATATGTTAACTGAACCAAAAAACAAGGTGAAAATATTGTACTTTCCAAACATGCCTTGTATTTGCTATTTATTGCTATGTAGCAAACGAGTCCCAAACAACAATCACTTATGTATCACTGTATGATGGTGATTAGCTGGATTACCTCTACTCTGTATGTTCCAAATCTTGTTCATTCTCCTTGAAGCAACAAGTTAACTTGAGTATGTGATTTCATGGTGATTTTGGAGACATAAGAGGCAATGGATACAGGTGAGACACTGAGACAGAAGACAGGAGAGACACTGAACACAACAGACAGAAGAGACTCTGGACACAGGAGAGACACAGGAGACAGTGGACACAGGGGAGACACTGGAGACAGTGGACACAGGGGAGACACTGAAGACAACAGACAGAAGAGACAGTGAACACAGGAGAGACACTGGAGACATTGGACACAGGGGAGACACTGGAGACAGTGGACACAGGGGAGACACTGGAGACAGTGAACACAGGAGAGACACTGGAGACATTGGACACAGGGGAGACACTGGAGACAGTGGACACAGGGGAGACAGTGGACACAGGAGAGACAGTGGACACTGGGGAGATACTGGAGATAGTGGACACAGGGGAGACACTGGAGACACTGGACACAGGGGAGACATTGGAGACAGTGGAGACACTGGACACTGGGGACAGTGGACACAGGTGAGACACTGGAGATAGTGGACACAGGGGAGACACTGGGGACACTGGACACAGGGGAGACACTGGAGACAGTGGACACAGGGGAGACACTGGAGACAGTGGACACAGGGGAGACACTGGAGACAGTGGACACAGGGGAGACACTGGAGACAGTGGACACAGGGGAGACACTGGAGACAGTGGACACTGGGGAGACACTGGATACAGTGGACACAGGGGAGACATTGGAGACAGTGGACAATGGGGAGACACTGGAGATAGTGGACACAGGGGAGACACTGGAGACAGTGGACACAGGGGAGACACTGGAGACAGTGGACATAGGGGAGACACTGGAGACACTGCACACAGGTGAGACACTTCAACATCTGTCACGGGAAGCTTTCTTATGTCTTAGTTTGTGATTATTGAAAATGAGAAAGTCCCTAAGGTATGTAGGTGGTAGCATTAGTTGTCTCGATAGTAATATTTACTGCAACTTTCTGGTTTTTCCTGTTCAATTTCTCTTAGTGCTTTAACAATAAAACCATACTTCTTTTATGATCCTATCACAATGAAAAGTTACTTCATTAAGGAAAACCTACATATTCAAACAAGGACATTTTATTTGCAGCAGCAGATATCCTGAATTTTAGTTTTACATGTATATGCTCACTAAATGCTAAGGGGTGGGGAAAAAGTGGCTCACATCCTAAGATTTGCACTTTCTTCTCTGATGGGAGTTCTGCCTGTGGCACATGACAGGAATGCTGTCCTGTCTGCCCTCCCTGATTTTCTCTTTCTTCTCTCACAGACAATTGTTTCTTTCATTTCCTAAGGGAAGGCATAGGGAGCCCGTCCCCTCCATTTTTGGATGCCATGAATAGACTGAGTGGAACATGTTTCTAGTGAATCACTTTCCCAATTAGGCTAAAATATTAAAGACAAGTAACTTGAGAAGGAAACTCGCATTTCTCTAGCACTTTGCAGCAGATGTATCCTATTGACTCTTTATTTTATTGCTTAATGACTGGATCTGAAGTAATTGCACCATTTGACAGGTATTTATTTGTAAAATGTGATTCATTCAGGCAGACACTTGGAGAATGATTTTCATGCCAACAGTTAAAATTGTGTAGGCTGGGGAGCTGCTTCAAAAGATGCAAACATGCATGTAAATTCCATGCATCAGGCACATCCACTTTCAGCTCCTTTAATTTTAAAAATATCCCAGTTGACAATGAGTGCTAGTGAGCCAGCAGTGGGGACTTCTGGACCTTAATCAGCCACAATCACTGGCACAGTTCAGAATTAATTTCCTAACCATGAATCACCTGCAGACAATGAATCACGTTTTAGAGGATTTTGCCAAACGAAACAATCCATCATGCCCTGTACAACTTTTGAGGACAGCGCCATGGAAACTCATTTGACTAGCATAGTTGAAATAGTGAGAGGAAAAAGAATAGTGCAGGACAGTGAGCAAGTGATCTATGTCTGTGAGATGCTCTATACAGTAAGCACAGACATTTCGACTCACCCTTTACCTGGGACCTCGCACGATTTTCCTTTAGTGTCCCATTCAGACAGAAAGTGGTAGGAAGAATTTAAAATTATTCAGATTCTTCAACTGAAGAAGTATTTTAAAATAAAACAGCCATCTCTCTCTCTCTCTCTCTCTCTCTCTCTCTCTCTCACACACACACACACACACACACACACACACACACACACACACACACACACAGTAATTATCAATATGATTGTCTCAATATTCAATTCTCTTTGCCAGGTTTAAAACAAAGCCACAAATTACTTCTGTTTGTTTCCAAGCATTGTGAAAAATTAGATCATTTTGTTCTTAAAAAATAAAATATTGAACATTCTACATATGTGGTGGTGAATAAGAATGACCCCTGTAGGTTCATGTGTTTGAATACTTGGTCTCCAGTTGGTGGAACTGTTTGGGAAGGATTAAGCATGGCTTGTTGGAGATGGTTTATCATTGGAGTGGACTTTGAGGTTACAATAGACTCCTCTCTCTCTGCTCATGCTTATGGCTCAAGATGTTTGCTCTCAGCTACTGCTCCAGCACCATGTCTGTCTGCTTGCTGTCATGCTCCCCACCATGATGGTCATGGACTCTAACCCTCTGAAATTGTAAGCTCCAAATAAACTCTTCCTTTTATAAGTTGCTTTGGTCATTATGTCTTATCCCAAAAATAGAAAAGCAAGGCAGCATAATATCAAAATTAAAAGTGATCATTTATAGAGGAAAATTTAGCCAATCAAGTTTGATTGTAGAACTGAGGATGTGGCTCAAAAGATACTGTTTACTATACAAACAGGAGAACCAAAAGTGGGATCCACAGAACCCACATAAAAGCTGGGAAGGCATGGCAGGTGTCCACTGTTACAGCATTTTGTATACAAACTGGATCTATGAGTCAAGCTGTTTGGTTAGCATAGCTGTATTCAGCAAGCTCCAGGTCAGCAAGAGCCCCTGCATCCATGAACAAACTGGAAATGAATAGAGGAAATACTGGATCAACTTCTGGCTCCATATGCAAACAAATGTACACATGCACATATGTATGACTTCAGACATATGAACATGTGCACACAAACACACATACACAACAAGCAAATGGCAATTTGATTGCGCTAAGTGTTAAACTAGAACATTAAAAATGATACACAAAATAAAAATAAAGGACTTGCCAATATAAGTTGTTTGACATCTGGAGTTGGGTCATATAAAGAGAATAAAGAGTATACAAGTTGTCAACAAGAAAAAAACACAAATAATAAGAATTTGTGGAGTCATTATTAGAGAAATAATAGAAACTTAAACTGTCTTAAATGTCCTTTGCTGTTATTGATATTACCATCTAAGAAACTGTCATTATAGATTTACCCACTGTTGGCACACACAGAAAAGAGAAGTAATATTCATGTCATATGATACAGAATAAAATAATTTTCTAGACAGGCAACCAACGTTCCATTTTGGATAATGAAAATGAGTATACCAGACTATAAGGCTCCTATAGTCATTCAGTTGTTAGGCTGGTAAATCAACCACATTAAACATTAAGGTCATGGAGTGAGGCCAGTGGTAACAACTGTGACCTCCATGCCATTTGGTTAGACCATCCTCTGCCTTCACTACAGACTTCCAATCCTGGTGCTTGTCTGTCACCTCAGATTGCCTTAGCAGGGCTATACATTTCTCTTCCAGGGTTCTCATTGTCATAGTGAGTGCTTCGAAAGGTCTGTGTTCAACTCAAACCAACCAAGGCTCTCAGCATATTGGATACTTGCCCAGTGCCTTTTAGCTTCCTGACGGATATCCATAAGCAAGTTGGAAATTAGGCACCTGGGTATTATCTGATATTGTTGCAGCTTCAAAGATGCAAACTCAGACTTTATGATTATTTGACCCCCAATTCTTATTCTCTGCCTATGGCATTAATGTCAGCCACTTAGCTGTTTAAAGACATATTATGCAGAACCCTGCAGAGTCTTCTGTTGCTCTGTAGGGTCTTTTGTTGCTCTGGATAGCTGATTCCTGGAACAAAGCATGTAGTAAAGATGCCATCTTCATCAAACTTATCCTTATGTTCTTGACAATAGAAGATAATAGTTATATTGGTCAATGGCTTCAAGTCCCTCACTGGTTCCTTCTACTGTCCTTGTTTCAATATCCTAACTTCCCTAATCACTATACTGGCACACTCCACGCCTAAAGAAACCCAACCACTCTTCTCTCACCATATTCACCACAGGAAATGAAAATAATTTGAAATAAATCTCCCAAGAATGTATGTAGACACCACAATAACCCATGGTTTCCACAGAAACAAATGGGTCCTCATCATTTCCTGGTAATCCATTCTTCTACCTTTTCCAGAGCCTTTTGCTGCACTGTTCGGTACCACTGCAAACAAACAAGCATGTGTGACAATGTTAGCACCCAAAAGCAGCTAGATTCAAATAGTCCCCCAGGTGAATTCACTGTTGTTTGGTGGGGCTGACAGATGATGCTAATTCTTGTCAGTGCAGAACATCTGGAGTCATTCTTCTGTATTTATTCAGAACTCAGGGAAGGAGTCAAATACAGAGGTTCCGGGCCTCAGTTGGATTGAATGAATCTATTTTGCCAGGGAGCCAAACATTTTGGGGTCATTAACCTGAACTACTATTCAGCAGCAACATTTAAAGTTGTGCTTACAGAAAAACATGCATGGGTAACCTTCTTTGGGTGCCTGAGGAGAAGCTGTAGCCCAAGTAATCAGGAGACTGGTAAACCCTGCAGGACTTAACATAATTATTTCACGTCATTTTGCCTTTGTTTTCTATTTGTGATGTGTGCCTAGTTATGCTAATTTATCACAGTTGGAAGGATTAAACAGGGCAGTAAGCATGAAATATCTGCAATAGTATCTAGTACCCACAAGCACTTAGATATTAGTTGCAGATCTCATTTATGTCTCTATCCCTCCAACACTAAACTCCTCACAATGCTCCTAGGTTTGTAGTTTCTTTGTGTTCATTTCTTTGCTTTATCTTCCTCCATAACTCCATTCAACTGGTTCTCTACAAAGACATCAATGACCTCAAAACAAAATCTCCTAGACTTTCTCCTCTTACTCCTATCTGTCCCATTGGTATCACTGATACTACTGACCATGCTGGCATATTCTTCTGTGCCCCTCTTGCTAGAATTTACAGGAAGGCTCATAACGCTAAACTTTTCCTTCGGGTTATATCTTCTCATTCTTTTTTACAAGACTCAGAACTGTGGTTTCAGGGTTGGTGTTTCCAAGGACCTATCACAGTCTTTCTTTTCCTGCTCTTTATACTTTGCCTGGTATACTGAGTACATTCTCATAACATCATCACCTCTGTAGTTTAGGGTGAAAACTAAGCTAATACAAAAAAAAGGAATGGCTTAGAAATTAAGGTTCCTCCCGACCATGCCACAGATTCAAGCTTCACGTGGTCCAGGACAACAGACAGCTCTGCTGCCCAGAGCCATCCAGAGTCCCCATGTCATGCTGTACCTTCAGGCAGCTCTATTGCCCAGAGCCTCTTGGAGTCCCCATGTCATGCTGTATCTCTGCTCCAGTTTATTACCTGTGTCTGTGGTCAGAAGCTGCACTGCTGCTAAGTTTGAAGTCTTAAGAAAAGGAAAAATGAAATCAAAAGTGTGGAAGTGGGAACTGATATCAAATCAAATAACCTGGAAACAATATTATCCAAACAGATGCATGGCCCATTGGTAAGGGTGCAGCTAAATAACAACGTAGCTCCACCAGGATGCCTGGGAGATATGGCCTTTGTTTAGGCATTTCATCAGAAGAGGGAAAGGATAGATTTAAGTGGGCAATCAGCAGTCTCTGCCACACAATCTTAAGTCACAGAGATTCTGACCATTCATTTTACCTTCAAGCTTATACACACAACTGCTTGCTGGACATTCTCACATGGATCTTCACCTCTTACACTTTAAGTTGGGTCTTCTGAATAGCATTTATTACCTCTGCTGGAGTATATTTATACATACTATATTCATTACACACTGTACCTGGTTTCACAGGATATTCTCACCCAAGTGTATGATGTCTGCATCCACATTCCTCCCAATGCTCACTCCCATCCCCTTTCTCTTCCTTACTCATACCTTTAGTGCCCCCTGCTCCCCTAGAGAGCTTTGCTTCTATGTTCATGTCATATGTGAGCACATTATTTTATGTATCTATATAAAATCAACTACCCACAACTCAGAGAAAACATACAATGTCTTTCTGAGTTTTTCTTGACTTCTTTAATATAATCTCCAGCTTCATTCATTTTTTCGCAAATGAAATCATTTTGTTCTTCTTTACGGCCACATCGAATTCCATGGTGTACACATATTGCATTTTCTTTTTCCATTCCTCCACTGATGGACACCTAAGGTGATACTGTGAGTTAGTGATTATGAACAGTGCTATGCTAAGCATCGATGTGCAAGTATCCATGATGTGCACACCTGAATCATATCATAGGTGTAGTTCTGTGAAGATCCTCTATACTGATTCCATAGTGTCTATGTTAACTTACAGTCCCAGCAGCAGTGTGCCCTTCTGTTTTCTCTGCACCCTCACTAACACTCGGTGTTACTTTATGTGCGAGGGTCCACATATGCTAGTTCTCCCCAAACAGCTCTTATTATCTAGTTTCTTATCACAATACTACAAGTCATGGTATCTATCCTTGACCCCACGCCTCCAACCCTCTTCATTCATGCATATAGGAGATGTTACAATGTTTTCTCCCTGATGGCTTCTCTCAAATCCTTCTTCTCATCACTCTCAAACCTCATCACTCTCAAAACCTCAGGCCTCTGACATTGGATGGCCTTCATTATGTCTTTGGACTATAATTATCCCAAGCAAACTTACAAACATTCCTTATTCTATGACTCTCACTTCTTAGTTTTGAAAAGAAGCACATAGATAAGACAAGACAGTTATCTAAATCTACCTGGTATCACAAGAGAGATTGCAGGGAGGGTATCTAAAAGTTTAATTGAGCCACTTCACTCTTGCTTGAAACTCGAAGAATTCTTCCTATTGGATACTGTTGTTGTATGACAAAACCTTTACTGGGGATATGCAACATGCATGTCTTCTCACCCCAGATAGGGAGCACACAACAGCCCAAAGTATGGATTCCATCAAAGTCCAACTCCATGGCTTATATTGGGGTTACTTACAGGAATATGGGCAGAAGTTACTTCCATGAGTAGAAATACTCAGAGACAGCTGCCTCACCAAAGCCCAAACTAGCATGGGTGACAGCTCACCAAATCTGGGAACCTGGAGAACAAGGCAAAGGCTGTGTCAACAGGTTGTAGAGTGTCTCTTCCGAGTGACTCCACTGATCTAGACTCCATTGATCTAAACCTCTTGCAGGCAGTTCATTTGTTTTTTGCTCTTTCCAGGCATCTGTCTGATCTTAAGAGTCTTCCTTGCAGCTAAGCTTTGTCTGAGAGGGACTCAGCTTTTATTGCTTACTCTGGCAGGGAGGAGCATAATGAATCTGGTCACTTTCAGGGATTTCCTGAAGCCATTTTGAGTTGTTTACCTTCCTGCTTAAGGAGCTTCCCTGTAGGATGGACTGCTTCAATGTCAGAGGAAATTTACATAATAAGTGTTTGTAGAGGGGGGTTAGCTGTACTCCCATTGTAAAGTCAATAGATTTCTCCTCCAAAGCACAAATGTAGAGTCACCACACTACCTCGTGAACTACAGAGATCAGGAATGTCACGTGTTATGGTTTTTCTTAATCTTGCCTCTCCTGCCTCAAGAATGCTGACCCCCAAATCACTTAGCCTGACTTTTCTCATGTACTATGCTTCTCTATGTAAAGTCCTGAACAGATTGCTTCTATTGACTGTAATCCTCTCCCTAAGCAGACATTTTATATAATTCCTAGCCAAGCCTCAGAGAGACTTCCTGTCCTGCCCTCCAGGCAATCATAGGACCCACACTTATGTCTGGGATTAGATGCATTTTACAATTTTATAAGCCTTGTTAGCAACTTTTGCTTTCCCTCTAGACTTTTATTATAATTGAATTTATTATTTATTTCATCACAAAGAATGTACACCCTCAGAGGATAAAGACTATTTTGTTCCATGTTGTATTTGAAAAATGAGGATGGATTTTAGAATATAGTAGGTGCTCAACAAAGTTATTAAGATTTGGATGCCTGAATGATTAGGACTGAGATCAAAAGAATCACAAGCTACAATTGTAGAGTTCTTACACAGTTAAAATTAGGACAAACATATCAATTGCATTTACTAGAATAGTTTTTCATTTAGAAAAATAATCTAATAGCAGATTCAGAGTAATGGATTACACATCATATGTCAAAATTGACAAGGATATGGAAACATCAGTGTCTGCTTGCCTTCTGAGCTCTCTCTGTTGCCATAGACCATTTGCACAATGTGCTCTGGCCTAAGTCCTGCAGTTTCCCTCATGGAGGTCTTCGTGGTAGGAGTTATGAGAAAATGGTGAGCACAAATACACTAATCTGCCAGCTGGCTTTATTCTTCGTTTGATGTCACACCTGTCTCAGGTCTTAGGAAGTAGTATTCCTATAACAGTGAGTCACTCTAGCACTGTCACTTGTCACGACTGATTATCATTCCTTATTTCTGCTCCAGTAGACCCAACACCTTCTATATCATAACACCATTCACACTGCTTTATTAGCATTTTCCACTCTGATACATTTTTGTAAGAATGACATGATGAAGTTGTACATGGGGGTCCATACCTATAACAACAGCTATATTGAATGCTATAGAAGGAACATCATTTAAGCTCATGTGTTCAAGACCAATTTGAGCAACATAGCAAGATCCTGTATAAGCAATGTGCTCAAATGTTAAAAATGTTTTAAAATCAGAAATGATGTGATCTAACCTAGAGCTGACAATGACAACATATGGGCATACACAAAATAAAAAGATAAAACACTCCTTTAGGATGTCTCATCAGCAACTGCACAGAAAACTTACATTTGACCTTGATCTCAGCAGGCATCCCTCTGGTATAGTGCTTGTAGACATCAGGAAGGAGCCTGGGGATGTCTGCTGATGCTCACATGTGTAGGAGTGTGTGAGTTGATGGCTGACTCTTCTAGGGATTGGGTGGAGGAACCTCTCAATGGTTTTTCTGGTTTTACATGAACAGGGTCAGGGTGCAGACTCAAACAATTTTGTCCTTTTAGTTCACTTACTCCATTATTAGTCCATGCTACTTTCATGAACTTTGTTTACAAAGTCAATTAATCTACAAGCTATCTTGCTAAGTTTTTTATACCCAAAGGAAAAGTTTGAAGAATATAATATAATGTCTGAAAGACCCACAAATCCCTCTATTCATGAAAATTAGAATGGTTCTGTCTTGCTATGAAGGAATAATGTCTGGTCTACATCAACATCAAAGAGAAGCTCAGATCTGTCTCCAATTTTCCCTCAAAATAAGTATGAAACAATGATATTGTAGATTAGTGACTTCCCAGTGAATCCTAGGCTGTCCTGACAATCATGTTGTTTACTACCCTCAAGGTTTAACTACAAATACCTTTCATTGACACTGTTGGGCAAATCACTGGGGGCACTGCAATATGGCTGCTCAGGAAATGTCTGGCTGCTGTAGTGCTGGTAGCTTTCTTCCTGTAAAGTCTCACAAGATTGCTTGTGGAAATGCTTTAGCTGAATGTTGATGGTATGTCAAGTTCAATCAATCAATCAGCAAATGTTTATGGAAAGACTAGAAATTATCAATACTGCTAGATTGACACACCCTTTTGCATTGACCAATGTGTTGTTCAGACAATGTCAGGAAAGCCCCTTGGCTGACCACAGTGATTACATCCTACTGCTTCTGGCTCTTTCTAAATAGATACTTATTAATCCACTAATAAGCACTTATATTGTAGGTATGCATATGCATCTTCTGGTCTACTGAATCAATAAATCAACTTTCATTATTCATCTTCTTCTTTTATTCCTCCTTTTGCTTTGGACTTTGAAAACATAGTCTTGCTTGCAAACTCAGACCAGCCTCAAACCATTCATAACCAGCCTTGTCTGACTGGTTACAGACAGGTGCTTGCCATGCTCAGGCTCTCTTTCCATCTTGTCCACGCTTCTGCTCTTTCAATAACAGATTATATTAATACCTCACATTTGTATAAAACTGTGTGTCTAATAAAGTATTTTAATTTGTGATCTTACTAAAGACACTAATGGATTTCCCATTTTATAGGTGAAGGGACCATACTTCTCTGTCCTACTATAAAGGGATCGAGAATGTTGTCATTGCGTAGAGTGCATGGGTAGCATATACACAATGCTCTGGGTTTGATCTTAGCATTGCATAAAACTAGGCATGATGGTGTATGCCCGTAATTTCAATACTTGGCAAGTAGAAGTAGGAGGATTAGGAGTTCAAGATCATCCTCACCTACCTAACAAGTTCAAGGTCAGTCTGAGCTACATGACACTATGTCTCAAAGAACAAAAAGAAAGAAGCAAGAAAAGAAAGAAAGGAAAAAAGGAAAGACATGGAAGAAAGAAAGAAGAGCTGAGTGTGGTGGCACACGCCTTTAATTCCAGCACTCAGAAGTCAGAGGCAGGTGGGTCTCTGAGTTCAAAGGCAACCTGGTTTACAGAGAGAGTTCCAGGACAGCCAGGACTACACAGAGCAATCCTATCTTGAAAGATAAAACACAAAACAAAGGAAGGAAGGAAAAATGGCAGGCAGGAAGATTTTGTTTTAGAAATAAATTTTGTTTTGATAAGAAGTAAAATATTTTTTCCTTCAAATTTTCCTATTTTCTGCTTTCATCTCATTCTAAAGCTGAGTTTGGAGCCTGGTGCATTTCTGAGTCCTTTGCTCCTATTCCTGAAGTGGTCACCCAAACTTTAGAGTTTTCGTCAGTTCTCCTTATCTCACAGGAATTGCCTAGTACAAGTTTGTGCGGGCCTGATTAGATTCATGACTTTCCGAGCATGTGTGCTTTGCTGAATTCTAAGACAATATCCACTGTTTGTCTCTTTGGCTCTTCTTTTCACTGTAGCATGGCTGTGGCCCTGCCATTCCACCCAATTCATGACTGACTTTCATGCCACTAAAATCGAAGATATGGTGCCCTCTACCTAAGGCTCAGGGCTCCTTAGAGAAGAGGCGGTAGAAAGAGTGTGAAGGACCTGAGACTGTAAGAAAACATTGTTTTCTGGATACAGCAGGGCAACTGCATGTGTAAATTCACAGAGGTTGCTACAGCACGCACAAATCTGTACAAGTCCAATAGAGAATAAATCTCAGTGTGGAGGTGAGCACAATCCCACCCTCAGCCGTGGAGTTATTGGCAATTGTTAGCTGCTAGCAGAGGGAGAGGGAGTTCTCTCAAAGACTGTAGGTCCTGGTATGTCAACCACACTCCAATGTTAGATCAGACCCTCAAGAACATTTAGGAAGCACAAATTAGTCTTGATGGAAAAAAAAGACACAAAGTTGGATGGGTAAGAAAGAGGGGTGGATCTGAGAAGAGGTAGGAGAGGGGGTAAATACGATCAAAGTACATTGTATGAAACTCTCAAAGAACTTAAAAAAAAGTGGTAAACCAAGTGTCTTAGGAAAGCACTCTGTGACTAAGCTGTACCCCACGCCTGCTGGAAGTTTCGAAAATACTATTTGAATGAATCTTTAAAAAAAAAAAAAAACTCCTCTTTGTCTTTGAATCCTCAGGAAATAGAACAATATAGTGATAAACAAAGCCTGGAAGTGAAGTCGGATTATGTGATGTTGTGGTTTGGAGCCTGGGAATCCTCTAAGACTCATGTGTCAGAGCTGTGATTCCAGAGTGGCAGAGTTAGGAGCTGAGTCTAGTGGGTTGCTATAAGTTATGGCCCATGACACATGACGCATGAAAAGGATTGTGTGATTCTGGTCTCTTCCTCTCTCCCTCACCTTTGGCATAGCAGCCATGAGGTAAGCAGCTTTGCTCCTGCCCAGCTGGAGGCCCAAGGGCAACAGGACTCATTGATCATGGGCTTTCTACAGATGAGCCGAAACAAATAGCTTCCCTTGTTACATTCCTTATCTCAGGTATGTGTAACAGCAATGGAAAGCTCACACTCCTGATTCATTCCATGTGCATTCAGGCAAGGTTCAATACCTTGCTTCATCCACAAGATAAGGACCACACTAGTAGGGGACAAGAGCTGGCTCAGCAATTACAGCACTTGTCCTATAAGCAGCAGCCTAATGACCGGACTTCACATCCCTGGGGACCCGCATCAGTGCCAGTGGTGGTACTAACCTGTCTGTACTTCCAGCGCTCTGGAGACAGAGATGGCAAATCCCTTAATTTTGTAGCTAGACTAGCTGTGCCAGCAGGCCCTGGGTTTAATCGAGGAACCCTGCCTAGATGCATAAGAGAAAGAATGATTGAAGAAGACTGCTGATATCAACCTGCAGCTTCCATTGCACACACGTGTGCATGCATGTCCTTCCACAACTATCTACACACATGCAGATATTCACAGGAAAAAAGAAAGAAGAGATAACAGTAGTATCTGCATCATAGAATATGTGGGAATATTTGATGACTTAATATAAGCAAAGACCTGAGGAAATAGCTAACATATTAGATTAGTTAGTATACTATTAATTTTTTTCTCATTTAATTACAATCTTTTCATTGATATCTGTGATTCCTTCTGAACTTAAATGTCAACTCCATTCACACCTCTCCATCACAGGTCCTTTCTTTAAAATCTTGGTCATCATGTACAACTTCCTTCTTTATGTGTCCACTTTGATGGCTCATATACCTCTTAAGCTCAACTTTACCCTCCCAACTGGTCACCTCTGCACTAGGAAGCACAAGTATCTCATATGCTGCTTAAACTAGAATGCTGAGAATAACCTTCTGTGATGTTAGCACTGATACTGAGTCCTGAGAAGTCAACATCCCATCTCCCTTTATAGCTATATTTAGACCTTGTGAATGGCTGTCACCTGTCATGGGCACTATTGTAGCTTTCAAAGGACTTGATTCTCAGCACTCTGACCTCTTTAATTCCATTGTCTATGCATCTGGGAGAACACACTTTTCAAAGATGAGGAGGTCTTAAGCTTAGAGAATCCTAATGTCTTCTTTACTCTCTCACAGTAAATATGGGCTAACACCTTGGCTGAAGTCTGAAGACACACAGGTCTCAGTTTTCAGTTACCTCATGCTCTTTTGCTTGCATTGGCCATTGTTTTATAGTATGAAAATCATTCAGTCTTCTCAGTTCAGGGTCTGTGCACATGCCACATCTGTGGCTTCTTGACTGTGGCATCACACAGGAAAGCGTCAACTGAACTTCATGAGCAGACATGTGTTATATCCCTCTTGTTTATGCTTAACATGGTTATTCTTTTATATTTCTTCATGGCATTCTTTGATTATGTCTGTCTCATAATAAACTACAAATTCAGCGAGACTGTACCTTCAGGAGACAATGCTGCAACCAGGATTTCACAAATAGATGTTTCTATAGCCACAGGATGAATGAACTTTACCCTTAAGTCTTCTGAGCCCAGCTCTGTGTCTATAGAATAATGCCTGGGACAGTATGGGCCTCATTTTGTAGAAGAGTTACCTGTGTGATATGTACAAGCTAGTTACAACAGAGTTGCTAATAACTCTGCTTAAACCCTGGTATGCTTGAGTAGGCATGGCCACAGAATTTGAAGTCAAATGAATTAGAGATTTGTTAGGGAATTAATTACTTGACTGACACAACTGCAGGAAAAAAGCACTCCAGAACATTCTCTCCTCATAAGATTTCTCAGACTGCAGCATCTTGGCTCTCTATACTCACACATCAACGTGGTAGGACATCAACATGACAGGGTGACTTTTATTAGCTGTGCCACATTTGGGCTGTAATATAGAGTTTGTATTTGAATGCTTTCTTCCCCAAAGAAGTGGCTGTTTCAAATTATGATGACTAAATACAGACTACAGATACTCCCAAAACCACAGTAAGAGAACAAGCTGGGAACTGCATTATTTTATCTTCAGAATGGCCAGAAATGTTTCAATCTTTACTCTTTTGATGACTTCATGGAGAAATACAATGTGGTTGACTTTATAAAAGAGAAAGAGAAGAGAAATTAAGATATTAGAAAAAAGATGGGGGAGAGAGAGGAAGGGAGGAAGGGAAGGAGGGAAGGAGGCAGAAAGAAAGAAAGAAAGAAAGAAAGAAAGAAAGAAAGAAAGAAAGAAAGAAAGAAAGAAAGAAAGAAAGAAAGAGGAACCCCAAGCCTTCTTTTGAATTTTGCCAACCCCATCACAATGCCTAAGAAGAAAGAAATTGTTTTGTGGCTTTGATGTGCAAATGTCAAGACAATAAATTTCTTCCATTACAAAATGATGACTGCCTGGAAAATAATTGTCCTATTAATATTATAGGATTTTTTTAAACCTTTGGACAGTTCATTTAAATGGCCACAAGAGAGCAGTAAGAAATTAAAGCTCAGTCAGTGACTCATAGTCACATTGATGTGGACTTTTTGCTATTAGGAAACTTTGAAAGCCAGATTGACTGATCTTGTTCATAGACTTAGAGAGACAGTCCAGGACTCCATTCTTTCACTTTAAAGCTATTTAGTCAAGAAGGCAATGTTGACACCATCAGTTAATTTCCAGGAAAGAACCTTGAATTAGAGCTCCCAAGAAACCCAAGTTCAGTGTGAAAATGGAAAAATAGTCTCACCTAGCTCACAGGGACGTCTTGAGAAGTTACTGGCCTGCCCCTGTGGAACACGCAAGACAGAAAGGTATGTGGCAACTACACAGTCACATGGGAGATGTGGGCACCTTTTAGAGCATGGCCAGTATTTAAGAATGTCAGCAACCAGGAGCATTTTAAAGTTCTAATTCTACTCTTTCCTCTTGTAGTTTAACTATTGTATAAAGTGGTATATGAAGAGACTGGGGATATTTTTTAAACCCCTTTCCTAATTTCTATATACTCTGCCCTCTTTGCTCACACTAACTTTGCCATTTTTGACAAAGTATATTGGACATCATGAATTTTAAATGTGAATTTAAAAAAACACGAATTCACAGATGACTAGCCACAGCATTAGTATTTGAGATGCTGCTGTGAGTCAGTTCAAGAAAAGACTAACAACTGTCAAAAAAGAAAATGAAGTTATTCCAAGCTCACCTAAAGCAGAGTCATGGTCAATATGCATGTGAGAGTTGGTCATGCTTAAACACTAAATGGCAAAAGGCAGGTTAAAATGGCAAATTTCGTGTGAGTAAATAAGCACAGACTGGAAACAACCACGATGCTCTGTGTTAACAGAAAGATGGCACACAACACGCAGAGCAGATGTGTGAGCACTCATTCAAAGGACAGTTAGAAAAGGAATGTAGGACAACAAGCTTTACAATGTGAATTTCCTTTAACTTAGTCACTTTCTCCCTGGGAATTAATGCTATGGAAACAATCAGACAAACTAAATTTAGAGGATTCAATATAAAAGAGAATTAGAAAAGTAAAAACTATGTCTAAAAGAAAAAAGGCAGTAAAAATAAAGGTATAGGGATGAAGCTGGACTTTGATGAAAGACATTGAAAATATTATAAACATACATGTGCTGTCACTGAAAATGTGGGATACATTTTAATTCATAGTAAGTTTGAAAACATCCTAAGTGATCCAACATAGAGGAAGAACCTGTGGTTGGTTGCATAGGAAAATATCTGTATATCATTTTCAAAGTAGCAATTACTCCTGAGTATGAACCTTAAAAATTATTTCTCTCTCTCTCTCTCTCTCTCTCTCTCTCTCTCTCTCTCTCTCTCTCTCTCTCTCTCTGTGTGTGTGTGTGTGTGTGTGTGTGTGTGTGTGTGTGTGTGTGTTTGCTCTTTTCCACTTTTTCATAGAAGTTGAGATTTTTGTTTCGTTGCTTGCTTTGGTTTTAAAATAATATGTTACTTTCAATTTCAGTAAAAACATAAAAAATCTATTTCTATCCTCAGAGAATCTTAAAAGTTAGTTTGGCAAATTCAAGAAAAGGTTGAAATTTGATCTCCACATATCAAGTGACAGTAAAAACATGTTAATAAAATACAGCACATGTAATTTACAGTTTCTTAATATTACAAAAGAAAACTGTGTATTGAGAATTTTCCAGAGTAGCTATGGGTGATATTTACAGTCATCATACACATGTAGGCTATTTTTTAATCAATTCAAACAGATTTTTATACTTTTAAATGTAAAAGCTTTTGTTTTTCAAAAGCAACAAGCTGTTCCTTACCATTATATTGATGAACAAGCCAGTAACCTAGCAGTTAACCCATTTCATTATTTTCTAGATGTTTTAACTGACTATATGCCCATGAATTTTCAGTTCTATATTTAACCTGTTATTAATATAATGAAACGTATTTCAAAAGGGACTTTGCTTAATGTGGCCTTTGTCTGGATGAGCTTCCCTCATCATGAGTCAGAATTTAGAGAAGGACTAATCATTTCATATTTTGAAAAGGTATGCTTCTCAACATAACACATGAGCAATTATTACTTTTGAACAAGTTTGAATTACCTCTACAATTTTTTAAATCATGAATTATCACTTATTTCCTATGAAGCCACTAATATGTTGTATTTAAACCAACACTGCAAGATACATATTATTACCTCCAATTTATAATATTAAGCTAATCATAGCAAGCACAAACCTTTGTCTATTATGACTTCAGTGAAGCTGGAAAATATCCCATGAGTGAACTCTATTGCTCTTATAGCAATTCATATTTCCTTAGAAGAGACACTTTCCTCCAATTAATAAAAATTGAAGCCGGGCGGTGGTGGTGCACACCTTTAATCCCAACACTCGGGAGGCAGAGCCAGGCGGATCTCTGTGAGTTCGAGGCCAACCTGGGCTACCAAGTGAGTTCCAGGAAAGGCGCAAAGCTACACAGAGAAACCCTGTCTCGAAAAACCAAAATAAATAAATAAATAAATAAATAAATAAATAAATAAATAAATAAATAAATAAAAATTGAGGTTCATTTCCTTATATTGGGGAACCCTCCTAGACAGAAAAAAAAACATTATTTTCTTCCTGCTTAAAATTTTAGGGAATGAGAATCAGACTGTGATGGTGGGCTCCAGGGTAAACCAGTAGGCCAGTTTGGAGCCTTCTCCTCTGCTTCCCCCAGATGAAGTGAACAAGCTGGGGTTCTGTCTCAGGAAAAAGCAATGGTGTCATGAAGACGTGAGACCAGGCAAGGAAATAAACGCCACTGTTTTATCCATCACAACTGAAAATGTAGTCTTAAGTTGCCAATTAAATGTTGTTTGGTAGCCATAGCCTTCAAGTATTCCCATTGTGGGACTCTAGGCTGCCATGGAGACAGGAAAGAGGGGCAGCAGTGCTGTCACATCTGAGCAAACGCAGTCGTCATCTTCAGTCCTCCTTCCAGCTTATAAAAGAAATTATACTTCTTTTATTACTTCTCCCGACAACGGCCTTTGCTCTTCTTGATAAAAAACTTTTCGGGCCGGGCGGTGGTGGCGCACGCCTTTAATCCCAGCACTCGGGAGGCAGAGGCAGGTGGATCTCTGTGAGTTCGAGGCCAGCCTGGTCTACAGAGCGAGATTCAGGAAAAAAAACTTTTCGGAACTTCTGAGGATCTCCTGGTTCTTAACACAATCTCTGCCCATCTGTCCTTTCTGTTTCCTGAATTTCACAGTTTTTGATCTGCACACAGTTTTTTTGTACTTTTACGCAATATGAGAAAAAATAGAATTAAATTTGAACTCCCAGAAACTCTGAAAGGAAGGACCAGAAAGGGCTTCATCAGTTAAGGTCTTAATTTGCGAGCCTGAGAACCCGAGTTTGATGTCCAGAATCCACCCCAGAAGAAAAGCCAGTAAACCCACTTATAGGAAAGCAGAGACAGGTGAATCCCTGGAGTTTAATGGCCAATCAGTCTCACCTCCTTGTCAATCTCCAGGTAAGAGTTTGCCTTGCTTTCCTAAAAATGTGAGGAAAGATATCAGTTTGTCCTATTGCCCATACATGAACCTGCGTGCAGGCACACACACATCTCCACACATACACACCCAGGGAAACTATTGGAAGTGGAGGACTGCTGGGGCAGAGGAAGTCATTGTCTTCAGTGATGTACCGACTGATGAGTTACACATGTTCCTGTGGACAGCTCCACACCAACGCCCACACTGGCTGCCGTAGTTAATTCTACTACATCACAAAGAAAAACAAAAAGACATGAAAATAAGATGGAGAGTTAATGGGAAGAGAAGAGTGAGAGAGGAATGGGAGAGGGGAATGTGGCCAGAATTATTACATACATATATGACATTATTAACAAATAAATTAGTTAGAAGAAAGAAAGGAAGGAAGGAAGGGAAGACAGGGAGGGAGGGAGGGAGGGAGGGAGGGAGGAAGAGAGAAAGAGAGTAGGAGGGAAGGAGGGAGGGAGGGAGGGAGGGAGGGAGGGAAGGAGGGAGGAAGGGAGGGCAGGCTAAGAGAAACTAAAAGGAGCACACGCATGCAAACATCCAATAGGCAGGAAGGTAAAGGTGCAGAAGAGGAGGGGGAAGGTGTGGGTGGGATGAGAGCTGGAAATGTGACATCTTCCTTCCTTTGCACCGTCACCTAAAGTTAACTCTGCCTTGCAAAGGAAGTTTATGAACATGTCCTTAAATCTATTCTTTGGAAGAGGCTTCTGGAAAAACACCCAGGATTGTTTCAATCTCTTTGTTGAACGCCCCTCATATTCAAACACAAAGCTTACATGCTTGCTACATTGAAATAAGAGTCTTTGCTAACTCTTCTCTTAATCCCTTAAGAAACCTGTTTTTTTTTCTTTTAGAAGAGTTACTAGTTATATAATCATAAGACTTTCAATGTATTGAATATAAAATATCAAACAACCATTATTTTTGTCAGCACTGATTAAATATCTAACACGTTTCAGGTTCTCTCTCTAGGCTATAAGATAAATTAAATAAATTCAGGCCTCTGGCAGTAATTAAGGCATTTATGAATATAAATGAATGAAGATGACAGACCCTGAATTAGTTGTGAATGGAAACTCTGGAAAAATTCACAGGCCTTTTCTGGTCACTAGAAAAACTTAAACTTAATGGTTTGGTTTCTAATCTGCCTGATGGGTGGGCTATGCCATACAAATCATGGCTCACAAAATTCTTGGGAAGAACATACTTTTGTATAGAAATAAAAAAATATAAAAATAAGCTGATGAAGGAACTGGGCAATGCCAGGAATCATAAACGCCATGAAGAACAAAAATGAAATAGAGTAGTAGAAAATTCTGAAGGATTTCTTTAAGTACCAGGAAGGATTTTCTGAGATGACACAATGGGCCAGCTAGGACTCAACAGTCAAGTGAGAAGTAGCTAATGAGACATGAAACATGTATTTCAGGAACAGATAAAAAGCCAACTCAAGTTTTTTCAGACTGTTCCAGGAAGAAGCCATTCTGGATAGAATGCAATACGAGACAGGAGGAGTAGTGAGGATTGACCTGATTCAAAATGGCACAGCCTAGATCATGTCAGGCTTTTAATGTCACAAAAAGGAGCTGATTAGAATGTAGTGAGAAGCTTTCGGGGATTCCAGAAGGAGCTAGAACCAGAAATAGAATAAACTCTATTCATCTACAGTCACCTACAATCAGGGGAGAACGCTGGAGTGGGAGAAAGGTGTTGGAAGCTGTGTTGGAAGTAGGCTGGGGAAAGACAGTTTAGGGATCAGAGTCAGCCCATGATATCAGGCAGGACGGAAACTGTGTTGTGTCAAGTTCTCTTCTATAGTGTTCATTATATTGTCTTTCAAACTAAACTTGCTGGTGACAAATTTAAAGCCTGAAACAGAGGAGTCACAGACCTGCATTAGAAAAGCTCTTTCTTCATTTCTACACACCCTGATTTTTCCCAACTTCAGAACACTGTACTTGAAGGAATGATCTCTTTTCTTCACCAAAACTCACAGGACTGTCAATCTTCCCTGCCACTGCAGGTAAATGAGATGGGTAGGGGGTAACACTGCTTATTAAAAAGGGAAATGAGAGGTAGATGTACTTATAGAGCACAGGATTATGCCTAGATTTCAGCAATGTAATCAGAACCACATTGCTTTGTAACAGGGAATCTGGGATTCTAAGAACTGTGAGGTGTAGATATAATAACTGACCTAATCATTCAAAGAAAATGTCAAACTTCAGCAACAGATATTTTTACTCTTCTGCCTGAAGAGTAGAAGTTGGAGTCCCTGCCCATCACAGATCACAAAGCACACAATTACCCTGGCTCCATGTTTTAACAAAGAGTTTTCTTTCTATGTGCCAGATATTGTTAAAAACACAAAGATCCCTGTTCATAAACATTAGGCTTTATACAGATCCAAAGGCACATGTTTATTTGTGTGGTCAATGGCCTGCATACTTTAAGAATCATGTAAATAATAAAGTTAAACTACTTTATTTGGTATGAGTGAAATTGCTGGGCCAATAATCAAACACATTTGTGGGCCAATGCATCTGAACATGTGCTATTGATGAGAAACGGTGAACTATGTGCACATGAAAGGTCTTGTGAAGTCACTGCCCATCTCCGCTTAGCTGTGTGGATATAATTCAGTGGCAGGCTCCTTCCCAAAGGCGATGTTCTCACCAGTGCTTCTCAGTGAAGACAAGGCAGCAGTTCTACTGTAGGTCTGACTGAGTTTAACTGCTGTCTTGTCTTCACTGAGAAGCACTAAGAAGTAGTTGTCACCTTTCCCTGGAGTGGAAAATATTCCTAACATTAAAGGTTATGGATCATTTGGATGATTCCTTAGGTCCTAGCATGGGTCAAAAGTCGTGGAAATGAAGAGGACAACATCTCTCCGTGAGAATCTTACGAAAAAAGTGCCTAAGCTGAAGGGTGCAAAGGGGCAAAACCAATAAACAACAAAGTCCGCTTCACTGTCACTGAGTCCACTGTAAGCAGACACTGGAAAACACACAGACTTCATCAAAATGCTCCACAACCAACAGGGGACTGCTCGCTATTGAATGTAGTGACTTAATTCAGTATGCCCTTGCTCTCTTGTCAATAGTAACTTAAAACCCAAAGTTAGAACACTGCTCATGACAGAGAGCTGAGCTCAGGCTTAAGATGCTGCCAGTTATCAACCAGTGTTTCCAAGATGCAGAACAAAATCAACAGTCTTCATGTTTTCTGTGTTTTTGGCAAAAGAAAGTTGATACCTGCCCGAGATAGGGTCTGTTCCTTTGCCGATCTCTGGCTTTCAAAACCATTAAGATAAAATTTTATATGTTTATTTTTCTAGAGTTAAACCAAAGATAGTTAAAATTGGCATACAAAAAACCCGAAAGCATTTTCTGATTTTGGCAAATCATAGCAGGCCACTCATCGAATTTTGCATCTACCTGAGATGCCAAACTTTCTGTTTCTGTGCCCAATGATGGGCACCTCCAGCTGATCACAGCCCATCCTGTCGTGGAGCCTTGAATGAGGCCTCACAGGAGAAAGCAGCCTCATTGTTTCCAGGGGGTGACAGTAAGTGAAGAAGAAACTTGAAAGAACTTCTCTTTCTTGTCACAGTTTCTCAGTAACTGAAGACAGCTTCTAAGAATGTCATCAGAAGCCTATACTCAGTGGACAGGATGGAGAGTAAGGGACTCTCAAACGTAAATAAATTTATCTATGCAGAGTGAGTGAAGGCCACTGTCAGAATAAAAAGCTAACATGCTCAGACAAGACGAGATCAGACCACATCCCTGCAGCTCACGTACACTCAGCGCAGTATATGGTGGCTTTTACCCAAGAACCGCAACTCATTGAAAGGCATGGTTTGGCATGGCTTAAAATGATAACTTTATGTATGGAAGACTTAATTTGAATCAACCACACAGAGGTTCTTTTAGAGTAGTGTAGTAATACCAAATTAAACAACAACAAAAACAGAAAACAATACCTTTGATAATTATAGGAAAAAAGGAAGAAGAAAAATCACAATTTTAAAAGGATATTTTAAAATTTTTCACTTGAATACTACTAATTTGCAATTTTTGTATGCACATAGATACATGTTAGAGGAAGGTAGTGTTGGGAATTAACTCTCAGTGTGAATTAAGAAGTCAAGTATTCATGTAAGTCTGTCCAGTATTCATTCCCTAAAGAAAATAAAAATTTAAATTAAAAATGAGAAGGTCCCTGGGCATGAGAGGCAGCTCTATGGGTCAGAACTCTGCTGCTCTTGTAGAGAACTTGAGTTCAGTTCCCAGCATGCACTCTAGGCAGCTCAGTCTGCAACTTCAACTTCAGGGAATTTGATGCCCCCTTCTGGCCTCTTAGGCACCTGCACTCAGAGGCACATACCCACACAGACATATACACACACACATCTGTTTTGAAAAGCTTTTTGATGGACTGATCATGGCAAGCTTAAATCTTTTTGTTTGGGAGAGCATGGAAGAAAATTGATTTAATAAAATTCACTGGTAAAAATTGTTCTCTCTCCAACCCATATGCTGACAGAAAATCATTCAAACCATAAAAATCTTGACCTAAGAGAAAGATGATGCACTTAATGGGAGAGGGGATTTTGTTTTATTGTGTTCATCCAGAGTATAGGACAAAACATAATATCCACTAGACATACAAGTAAATGAATTTTTATTAATAAAATTCAGCTAGAAGTCACAGAAATGAAGAATTAAGGGATTGTTACAGAAAATGCCATTCTACAAAATTTCAAGGTCTACAGTGGATATTAATAAAAATATAGGTTAAGAGTTTTCATTTAAGGAACTTTGTTACTAAGATAATAATTATGATTCATTTCTGATTTATCTATCATCACTGTATGTACATTTTAAAATGTACTGTTGATTAAATAAAAGAAGCTTGTCTTAATCCTGATTAGAAATACTTGCTACCTAGTCTGCATTATCATTCAATAATATAAAATATTTTAGGTTTTTCAACATCTAAAAATATCTTTAGCACGTACTTTTTCTAGCTTTATATTTGAATAGGAAGATTGATTTGCAAATTTGGAAATTTTCACAGAGCTTTGTGAAATAGGAAGCTAATTTTTCTTAATGTTTAAAAACAGTTATTTTTCTAACTTACTGCAGAATTAATTCACTATGGATCAAAATAAGTTAATTTGAATAACCTTAAAAGTTTAGTATAAAGGTACTTTTAAGAATATATTACTTAAACCTAGCTGTGGTGGCGCATGCCTTTAATCCCAGCACTGTAGGGTGGGGGTGGGGGCTTAGGGTGGATCTTAATTCAAGGCCAGTCTGGTCTACAGAGGGAGTTCCAAGATCATGCACAGAGAAAACCTGTCTCCCTGCACAAGGATAACATTCAAATTCGTGAAGTGTTCCATGTTTTTACTTCTAAAAATAATAGAAAATAATAGAAAGTTAAAGAAACCCTGTCTCAAAAAAAATTACTTAACCTAAGATATTATTAAATTATTTTAAAAACATTTAGTTTAGTGTTATTATTTTTTGTAAATAGAAAGGAAATTTATTTTTGTTTTGTTGGGTTTTGTTGTTGTTGTTGTTTTATGCCTAAATCCAGTGTTAATGTAAATGTGAGCAGTGTCTTCATGTAATTTCACCATGGCCCGGGGAGTGAGTGGGCCATTCTTGCCATGACAAGGTGCCAGTGTGAAATCAAATGAATGTAATTATTTATTCAGTTATTGTTTTCCAAAGTGATTTGAGAACAACTTCTTTCATTTGAGTGTTTTACTAGCAGGGCTTTTATGACTTCCATTTTCAATTTCACATTTCTAGCATAGACCTTTGAGCAACAAATAACTCACTTCTGCATCATGGTTCAATTCAAGGATGCCGAGCAACCTTCCTGGACTCTATTGAGGTTCATATTTATTCCCAAGAATCCTTAAGAACTATTTTCCTGATAATACATCTAGATAAATGCCTTTTGTGAAATTAAAATGGGGCAGGGGCGAGGCGATAATCTGTTTTTATGTCATCCTTCTTTGTGGATTAGGGAATCTCTGCCTAAGATTCTAGAAAGTGTCTCTATATTTATAGTGGTACATGCATTAAGTCTTCCCAATTTTCCCTCCCAAACTAACATACATATACAAATGTTGCATTGTCATTCTGCACAATGGTCAGAATGGACTTGCAACAAAAGGATTGTTGTTGCGTTGACTCCATTTGAAAAGCCATTTTTCTCAGCAGCTGCTTCTGACTTCAGTGTGGAAATGCTATTTCCAAGCACATCCATGAATTATGTAGAACTCCCTAGTTGAGGACTCCTTTGCCCCTGCGGTTTGAAGCATTGATTTTAAACCATTGTCCTGGGGGGGGGGGGAGCATATTATGCCCCACATAGCTGCATAAATAGATTTGTCCACAAATGCCACAACTTTACAAAGTTGTTCATTAAGGATCCTATTGTTCAGTGAAGGTTCTTAGTTGATTGGGGTTTTGTTGTTGTTTTGGTGTGTCCCCGCTCCGAGTGTGTGTGTGTGTGTGTGTGTGTGTGTGTGTGTGTGTGTGTGTGCGTGTGCGTGTGCGTGTGCGTGTGCGTGTGCGTGTGCGTGTGCGTGTGCGTGTGCGTGTGTGTGTGTGTGTGTGTGTGTGTGTGTGTTGGGAATTATGTTAAGAACCAGAACTTTACACAATCAAGGAAAACTTGATACCACAGATACGACATTCCCGGGTTCCATTAGGGGTTTATTAAAATAAACCACTGTAAAATGGAAACAGTAAGGAATAGAAAATGTCTTGTAGAAATTATATATAGAATGCAAACAAAAGTCTTCAGATTGTTTCTAAGCAATAAGGTGAATCAGCTCTCCAAAATGTTTGTCAACTCTACTCTTCAAACAGATAAGTGTTATTACAGTATCACTTTCAAAACGGCTCATCATTTTACTTATGAAGATAATCTTTATTGAATTTATAGCAAGATATTCTTTGTTTATTCAGCAGAGAAAAGGGGTGTTAAAAAGTCACTAACCATCCAAGACAAAATAAATAATTTAATCAACTATGGACTATTTCCATTAAGATTTCTCCACAGACTCTCCTCTGCAGATGTTTTTTCAGGACTGGGAAGGAGGCACCACTCGTGTGGACGACAGGCTTCAGCTGGCTTCTTTCCTCTTCTGAGTTGCTTTTCCCACCCTTTCTTGCTTTTGCTTCCCTTGATGTGCTCTATGTCCCCCTGAAATTTTGACATTTGTACTGTTCCAACCAAATGAAGCCTCTAGGAATAGAGGTTTCTCTGTTGGACTTGAATTCACATACAGGTGGTTTGCACCCTATAGACACAGACTGCTTTTCAAAACAAAGTCCAGCAATGTTTAGCTGTGAGTTTCAACTGTGCGTTCCTAAACTGTAAGGTGTATGATGGAATTTTACAGTGTCTAGTGGGAAAACTCATAAGTTAAGTCCTTTCTCCATCAGCTTTCTTACATTAAAAAGGAGAGTTTTTAAAAGTAAACTAAGGTTTATAAAAGAGTCAACATCAAATATAAAGCCTTGGCTGTTGGGCAGAAACTGTCTCAATGAAGACACATTTTTATAATTTGTTTCTGTTCCAAGCATTCGACCATTTAACTATACTTGAAAAGTTAAATCTTTCTTGTCTAATTGTTCTTTCTTTCTCTGGTGAATATTGTTAAGTGCGAGCAGATCTGAAAGAATGCAGCGTTATTGTCTAAGAGAGTCAATTCAATAATCATCTTGAAGAATTGAAAGAAAATGTAAGCTCATGTCTTTGCAGATTCTGTATAAAAAACCCACTTTAAAAAATCTATCCTTTATGGTTCAGCCATGATTGCCTCACTACAAATTAATAATACTGCACCAGTTTTCATAATAATGAAAAATAACATGTAATAAGATAAAACATTTTGCAGCCTTATAAAAATAGAATATATAAATTGCATTTTAACTTGCCACTATCAATATTTTAGTTTGAGTTTCAATTTTTTGTCTGTCTGTTGTTTGTTTCGGGTTTTCTAGACAATGTTTCATTGTGTGGTCCTGGATATCCTGGAACTCACTCTATAGATCAGGCTGCCCTTTAACTGAGTTTCAATTTTTATGTCTCAACAAGTTTTAAGGAATTCTGTGTAACATCTTGAAAACAAATTTTATCGAAGCATAATTTTTTAAAATAGTCAAACTTTTCACAAACAGTTTTAAAAATAACACTAACAATGTTCTTTTTAAATTTTTTATTTATGTGTACATGTGTCTGCCTGCGCATGTGTATGCAATGTATGTGTGGATGCTCAGGAACCTTGACAGGCAGAAGGTGCCCTGAAGCTGGATCTACAGGTAACTGTGAGCTGGGAACCGAACTCGGGTCCTCTGGAAGAGCAGCAAGCACGTTTACCCGCAAAGCCACCTCTGCAGCCCACGTAACAACATCCTTTCTCCTCCAATTCCATCACTAACATTTGAATCATTTAAAATTCACACTCTTAAACTAAAAGGGTAATGATAAAGTATTTTAGCATCGAATCATTAAGCAAAAATCTATTCATTTGTTATGTCTTTCTATAGCAGAATAATGATATAGTGTAATAGTCTTAGGGAAACAATGTGGAAAGTCTTTTTTTTTAATATTATGGATTGGTTCTCATTCCCATATAAGTGAAACAGAAAGGAAAAATTTTTTTCTAAACTAGTTTTAAATCTTTCTTCAAGGCCTGGCTGCCCATATTTTGTGTGTTTGAGTTTTATCTGTCTGTTCATTTGGCATGGTCAGCAGTGGGGAGAGGATATGGTAGTGACTTCCTACCATTTAAAGTCATTTCTAAATGTACTTATGCCAAAATTGCCAGTGATAAAATAAAAAATAACAGGCAAATATGTATCAGAAAATTTAGAACTTTATGTGATCTTTGGAAGAAAATAGTGTTTCCCCCAAAATGCTTTTACAAATAAGACAGAACACATGTTGAGCAAAACATAGCGGTCGTAAAGATCGCATATCACACAGGCAGTGGTTATTCAATGAGTATTATTCACATCCTTTTCTCACTTAACTGCTAACATTTTCTAATGCCAAATAATACTTCATTTACTTAGGCTTAATCTTTTAAACATGAATATGTACATTTCAAAGAAATTGTTTAAGTGATATTATATGACCCATGACTAACACTGTATGCTTTTGTTTTTTAAAGGAGAAAAACAGTTGTGTGCACCGCTGGTCTGTATTTATAGAGCATTTTTATTGTGAAGTTTGCATTTAGAACTTCAGGAATGCCTGAGAACAATAATGAGCAGTGTGGAGTGGTATTGTTAGTAGAGTCTTTTCTATTGAATTTTTAAGATGCTGTAAAATGAGATATGTGAGCAGCACCTCTGGACACTTTTTCCCATCATTGTGTTAATATCAATCGCTCACTTCCACCATTTCTCTTCGTACTAAATAGAAATCCTGGTTCCCACTGCCTTGATTGGAGGGTTTATAATGCATAACAGTGTTGATAACCCTAATGAGATTAGGCATTGTGATTTTGTGAAAGCTAACCCAAACCTGCAGCCTTTGAGACTATCTCTAAGACAACCAGCAAAGGTACAAGGTACCTTACATTCTTTTCTTCTTTTGGCTTAGAGCTTCTCTCCCTAGAGAGGGCCCCAGAGACACAGTGAGAAAATGATGAATGCCTTTATGCTAGTACAGCTGGGCAGACTCTTATCCTGGCAGAACTGACTTTTACCATCTGCCAAAGCTAATGCTTTTCTGTACAAAGCATGGCTCACGATCACTTACCACATGCACTGATTGCCAGGTCAGGCCGGATCTGCTGGGAACTGGCAGGGCTCAGCATGGCTGGAAATGGAGATCTGTAGAAAGGGGTGTGCATGTCAGGCTTTTCTGCTGGAATCATCTAGAACTGTTTTAAAAAACTTTTCAGTTCTGCTTCTCCATTTCCCACACAAAGAAAGAAGAAAATGAAATGTCATAATAAATCATTAGTGCTCCTGTTTAAGAAGCATGGACATCAGGTACTAACCTCTCCCCTCATCGGGTATATGAAGGTACTAGGGCAGTTCTTGGCCAGAAGACTATGACTCATCACTGGGAGTTTTAATGTTTTTGTCACGTTCTTATCTTCACTGGTCATTGTAGTCCCCTATGACCAGATGAGCAGCAATGGCACGTTCTGTACTCTCCACACCCTATAGTAATCCTAGACAGTGTCCAAGCATCCCTGGCAGATGTCCTCTCAGCACAGAGAGGCACCTACAAACTAATCATTTTCCAGAGCTGTTCATCTTGCATTTACTGTTCTTGCTGATACTAATCTCCCCACAACCTAGACAACCCACCCAGTCTTCTCATTGACTCAGAAATGCAGTTCTCACTCCACCTCCATACTGCTGCACTTTCCAGCTCTGCCATCCTACACTGCTCTCAAAATTCTAAGACTTAACATTTAATATAGAACTAATATCTTCTAGCTAAGCTATTAGAAACACATAAAAACTAAGGTACAAGTAGCTAGAGGTAATTTAGTATCATTACTCATATTACTGTATGTTTTCACTTCACTGAGTGATAATACTTTATTTCAAAGAAAAATGTTGCATGCTATATTTTTCAAGAAACTGTTTATTACAGAATATATAATATATAGAAACATAATTTCAAGAGCTTTCTGAAAAGTGCTTTAGCTATAACAGAGTTGTAGCCTTATGGAGCTTTGAGCTCATCAAATCATATGTGAAATGTGGTATTTAATTCACAGATATTTATTTTAGGAGAAAAACAAAACCTTAAACGACTCAGATGAGTGTGGCAGAGCTGATGGGTTATCTGAAAAATGCTAGCAATATTTAATATAATATTGTGTGGATAAGACAAGACTATTTAATGGCTAGAGATACAGTAGATAGGATTATCCAGCATGGTTCTGAAAAACCAATGACACATAATTTCACAAAGTTCTGTTCAATGTATATCAGAAAACTGTATTCATCAGATCACTCAAGTGAAAATTGTCTTTGTGCGAGTATCTGAGGCAGACATTAGGTGGGTCCACTGAGCACAGCCTCACTCAGAACTAATTTTGAAGAGGAAGAAACTGGGAGAAATGCTCTATTCTGTGATCAAAGAATGTAGTAGAGTGAGCATTGTTCATCAGCTTTTGTCTAGTGTAGAATCTAATATAGTCTGTATTTAAGAAAGACAAAAGAAATATGTGCGGAACTCAACTGTACTTAGTGGACACAATGTAAAGCAAAGTACTGCCCTGTATCTACTCTCCCCTCCCTTTCTTCCCAGGAAAGGGGCCTCTTTTCTCCCTCCTTATCATGACATCTGCTACCTACACATCTTTAAAGAAGGCATTACTCCTTAGAATTTCAGTTGTCTGTGCCCCAATATTTTCACATTGCATGCAGCTCTGCCCTGCATAGCAGCAGTTCTGTTGTTATCCAACTATTTCCTTAGCGTTCCAAGACCCAACAGCATTTCTTGGCTATTTCTCAATCATGTACTGCAGATTTTCCCAGAATTTCCTCCAATGATATGTTTGCTCTCATTTTCTGAGCTCAGTGTTAGTTCTAATAAATATCAATATTCTGAGAACTTTCAGCCAGTCATGGGATAGGAAGCAGATTATGTTAGGAGAATAGGGAGATGTCCATAAGGAGCTCTACAGGGTAAGAGCTAGCAACTTCCTTCCAGAAACAGACTGGGACTGAATCTCCATGCTTCTGCACTTTTTGTGAAGACATGGCCTGGGAAGACGATCTATAGTCTCCTTTCGATTCAAATCCTAAAGATTTCACTAAGCAGATGGGAATACTCATAGTTCTGTGATCGCACCAAGCAAGTGACTGCCTCTGCCACATCTCGGCCAGCTGTGTGCTTTCTGCCTTGCTGTGTGTGTCCTCCATTGGTCCCAATTGCATTAACCCAAATGCAGAAGTGATTCCTGACTGCATCCTCCCCTTTATATTCCAAAGTCAACTCTTCAGCAAGTTCTGGAATTCCATCTCTTAGACCCCATGTTGTTCAGACTTCCTTCTCTCAACAGATACCACAGTAGCCCCAGCTCACCGTGGCTGCTCACAAGAAGAATTTCAATAGGCTCCTAAACTATCCCTGGTCCTTCTCATTGAAGCCAGCAAGCTTATGCAACTTTTCCAGTCAGTTCTGATCCTCTCTTCTCCTTTATTTAGGGGGTACTTAGTTATGTCCAAGTTTAAACTCAGATCCATGTAGTTTGGATCTTGCCAGTCTCTAGCTTTGAAATATCCTCTGTTGTTTGTTGTTATCAGAGTTGTTGCCTCACAGTTGACTTTCAAAACAAAACTATACCAAGCTTTTCATGTACTTGGAACCTTTGAACTTTACCAAGGACACTTTGCTCTGCTGGAGAACCCCAATTCATCCTTTACTCTCCAGGCTCAGCCGGATTTCCTGCAGAGGTCACCTCTGTTGACTGACTAATCCCAGAACCCCCTTCACTGCCTTGTAACATTCAGTAGGTGAGTTTACCAGTCCAGTGTCAATCATTTCAACAGAATTGGGAGACTAATGGGAAAATTTTACTGCAAAGTTTAATTAAGTAAATTAATCCTGGATATAAAATATATCTCCACAAACATTTGTAGAGAGAAAAAAAAAGTCAAATACCAGGCATACTGAAGACACGAAATCAGATTCCCCTAGAGATTCAGAAATGATGAAAACCTCATGTTTCTTGAAATCTCAAATCACAGTTGAGGAAAGTAAGATTTGTGTGTGTGTGTGTGTGTGTGTGTGTGTGTGTGTGTGTGTGTGTGTATGTATGGGTGGGAGAGGGCAGAGGACAATATCATGTGTTGTTCCTCAGGCATCAGGCACTATACACCAAGTTTTTGAGAGGGAGAGTTTCTTACTGGCCTGAGGCTTGTAAAGTAGGCTAAACTGGCTGCAGAAAGGCGCCCTGACCTGTCTGCGTGCCTCCACTTTCACAGCAAAGGGGTTATAAGTGGGCCACGGTGCCCAGCACTTTCACATGGGTTCTGAGAATCAAACTGGGGTCCTCATGCTTGCCAGATGAGTTTTTTACTGACTGAGGTTTCTCCTCAGTTCAGTAAGATACCTTCTGACAGCCTCTGAAATCAGGAATACATTTTTTATATTATTTCTCTGTAGAAAGGAAAACCAACAACATTCTAACTAGATAGTTGTAAGGGAAGCCAAGTCTGCATGAGCAGGAGACACAGACATTTTAATTCTTTTAAGAAACATGATGCTCACACTTGTGGTCCCAGCACTTAGGAAGCAGAAAAGATTCTGGCTCACATATAGAAAAAGGCATATATCAAGGGTTCAACACACCCAGGAAAAGTTCTAGATGTTTCAGGAAAAAAAGTGAAAAAACAGAAGTGAATCTATCCCTCATGGAGATTACCATCTAGTAACACAGTTTAACTGGTCAAGCACAGAAATATGGAAAAATTGAAAATAGCAAGTTCTGAAAACTCTTAACTCTTTCTGAACTTAACCTAGCAAATACTAGTATTTTCTTTGTTAATCGATTCCCTAGGGTATCCCTTAGATGTTAAAGAATGATGATAGCTTGTGACTTTGGATGGTAGTTGAGGCAGACACTGAGGTCACAACACTGAATTTGCCTCTACAGGAACAACCTAAAATTTCCAAACAGCGGGATTGACCATGTATCATACACCAAAGGATCACACAGATGATAGTGACAAAGAGTAAGTGATTTTTAGTAACTTTGCCTATCTCCATTTCCTCTGGCATTCACTATTCAAAGTGAACAGCCAAGACAAGGCTGACTGTCAGAGTGGTCATGGAGAGAACAAGCTGGGTCTGCGGGTAACAGCTTCATGATAGAGTGGTATGGTGTTTGCCAAGCAACATGTACAAGCCACTGGCTTCATTGAGTGGGGGGAGAACACATGTACTGAGAATCTTGAGGTCAGATAAGTCATAGGAATCTTGTTGCCAAGTGTTGAAAAGAAATGCAGTTATCCATATCCCTTTTAGTCCTTTTGTTTATCTGTAAGGGATTCTATGTTGATGTACTGCCAAAGAATGGCTTCCACAAGAGCAAAGTTCACAGCACAATAGGTATTCCAAAGTGGATGTCAATGCAGAAGGAAATAGGCCACTTAGGAAACATAATGCTTGCCTTGTCTTAATATTAAAGCTAAATTTAACTCAGAGAAGATGTAAAGTGTTCTGTGGCTTCTTGCTTATTATTAAATCAGAACCCACAAACATCTTTAACAAAGACTATCAGTGCAATGTCTGCTAATACTATGAATCTATAGATAATAAATTTACCAATTTATTTCACAAATACTTTCTGTGTCTATTCTGTATATCAGGCACAGTTCTAGGCACTGGGGATAAATTTTAGAATTAGAAAAAAATGGCAGTACATAAAGTATAGTGCACTATAGAAGATAAAAATAGAGCAACTTAATATATGTCTATTGTGATATCCTGATAAGGAGAGTTATATCCTGATAAGATACAGCAGTAACAGAAGATAAAAGGTCTGAAGATGGTATGGGAAGATGTGGGTTATCTCCTTAGGTGACATCTGTGTGTACAGAGGCATTTGGAGAGGTAGCTGCAGTTCAGATCACAAAGGTGCTAGGACAAGGTTAAGTTACAGCTTGGGAAAGAATAAAAAGAGGTGCTGAAAGTTACAGAAATTCTGGAAATGGTTAGATGAATGGATTCATAAATCCATCAGTCCACCAATAAGAGCTAGTTAGATGATAGATATTTGGTAGAAAAGTAGATAGGACGATGATAAACATATAGGTGATAGATGAAAGACAGATAGATAGATAAATAGATAATAGATAGATAGATGATAAATAGATCAATAGATAGATGATAGATGAAAGAAAGAGAGATGATAGATCGATCGATCAATCGATAGAGATAGATAGATAGATAGATAGATAGATAGATGATAAATAGATTGATAGATGATAGATAGATGACAAATAGATAAGTGGTAAATAGATGATAGATAGATGGAATTCCATGTATCTGTCTACTTAATTACTGCTCGATGGTGTACTACAAGTGTCCTGCTCCCTTGCCTTAATTTAGCACATCTTAAAAGATGCTTCCTCTTGAATCAGTCGATATCACTGATGAAATGACATAGAAGCTCAGTTGTCCTGTTTGATTTTTCTTCCTGTGTCGCTAATCTACTTAGTGTCAATTTTGTGACTACCTCCCAGCACCAGGACTGGTCCAAGCATACAGACTCAAAATACAATTTTCGAGTCAGCTTGTTAACCATCAGTTGTTAATAAAGACCCCATTCAGGTTGCTTCAGAAGAATGTACAGTCATGACTTGCAGCAGTACTATAGCTGTGGACATTTCATTGGTAGTAAAAACTCAAATGCTGTGCTGAAGCAGGTGTCACTGAAACAGACAGTAAGCCTTCTTCCTGGCATATATGCCTTCCAGTAATTCCTTCCCAAGCTGAGTCAGTGCTCTAAATACTTAACAAAACACTGTCAAAGAACACCGAGTTACTTCTGAGGCTATATTATTGACACACTGAAATTCCCACCTTGGAATTTTTGGTTACTTTGTCTTCCAGAAGCCTTCTACCATATCAAGAGGGTGGTTAAGCAGATCTTAAAACAAGATTGTGCATTCTAACTCAACATACAGCAAACTTTTGAAATATTTCTTCATTGGTCAAACTTCGTAAGAGTGCAGTTCTGGAGGACACATGACCAGCCACTGACATGCTGAGGCAGAAACTCAGGAAGTTATGGGAGATAACAGATGTTTGTTAACATTTTTAAAGACGCTAAAATTAGAAGGTGACTTGTTACAGAGTATGAGATTAACAATACAAGTATTGATGGAAAGCACTATTGTGTGTATGCCAAATACTGCAGAAAGACTATTAGGGCTACCATATTGATTTCTTGGTGTGATACACACAACTACAACCTTAGCACTTAGGAGACTGAGACAAGAGGATCAAACTTTAAATATGGCCTTGGACTATATAGTAAGTTAAAAAGCAGCTGGATTTATCTACTGAGACATTCTATAAAACAAACAAACACAAATATTATCAAAATTTATGGTCAAAGGTTAGGCATTAGATGGTTTAAAAGGAAGAAAGGCTTTTTATAATTATTTACCATTTGAAGGGTAAGTGTGAAAAATAAGTTAGCCACTTTGACAACTATAAAAGACTCAGAGCTTCTATAGCCTGAGGCCAGAGGGAGTTATGGCCCAATCCCTGAAGCTGACATGAGACTCAAACCTTTAAAAGCAAGTGTCACCATGGCAGCTGTGCTACACCAGGGCTTCTGCTTGGCCTGAGAAGAGCAGATCCGATGCATCGAAACACCATGAATCTCCCTATCATTTCCTGAGCTCTGGATCTTTACAGCTAACTTTTCCCCTGTTCAAAGTCAACATCACTCTTTGTCTGAATGTGATGTGGAAGTAAAGAAACATCCTTCCTCACTGTCTAAATAATATCTTCCAAGCCAGTAACTGAATTAAGTCTCCACACAACCCAGTCTTGGAAGGGCAAGAATCTGCTAAGGAAGAAAGTGGTCTACATTCCAAAGTAATGGTGGGGCCTCTAATTCTGAACCAATAGACACCAAAATCATGTACACAAGACTTGGATCCTGAGTTTGCTGAATCAGAGAGGCTGGACTACAAAGTTGAAAGGAAACAATTAATAAAAGAGAAGCATTGCACAGGATTTAATTATCTATCCAACAAAGAACCTTAGAGGACAGAATTATCACATTTTAAGATAGCCTTTGGACATTTCCTAGAAGCATGGTCCAAGAAAAATGAAGTAGATTCACCTGGATATTCTGAAAGGAGAGAAAAATAATTTGTTTAAGGTCCTAAAAGAAAGGGGCACACTAATCATGCATACATTTTGGAAGACTGGAAGGTTCATAGGCACTTCTGTAGGGAGTCCAAAAGACAGTTTCTCAAGACAATAATTATGCCTGTCAGAAGAGTCAGGATCACTGAGGAGCTCAGAGGTGTCTGTGCAGAGGCAAGGTCGCATGATAGAGATGTTCCGCAGACTTCTAATTGACGATAGTGATTGGAGACAGAAAGTGAAACAACAGAAGAAAGGTGGGAACAATTGTTGCAAAACACTGACTTGTAGGGGTCACAGCTGAGGAGATTTTTAGTTATTTTGGTATGTTCCTTTTTTAGCTTTTTCCAAGTGGATGCTCAAAGTCCTGGTTTGAAAATCAAGTAAGGAAAGCACTATACAGTATGACTGCATACTGTTATAAATGCAACCAGGAAATCACCTCAAATGTAACAGTAAAACCAGTGATGGTGTTTTTGTTAGAGCTGATTAATAAAGGCTTATATGTATTATGTATGGTCCTTGATCTGGTAATTGCATTCTTTTGTAATTTTACTAAAAGTTAAGATCAGGCATAGTCCACATTCTTTTCAATTGGATAAGAATATGTGTGTATAATCTTGTCTTCATGTCTATGTTAACTTCCCTCTCCCCATCACATTGCAGTACAAAGGGTTTGAACCACATTGACAACCCTCACACTCTTCAGAAATTGTCTGGCCCCTATATTGATGAGAACATTGTAGTTAGACTGAGTGACTAAGAAGTGATAAGAGTGCTGGAAATTTTAGTAACACACACATACATATTCTTGAGGTTTGGAGACAGATCTAACAAAAGTCAAGAAATGTCCGTACCATTCAAAATCCTTGGATGTAGTGTTCTGGCTGTGTGAGAATTTCCCATTCAACATGAAGTAAGAATCACTTCATTGCACACCTCCCATCACAGAGAAGGAATCAACAGGTTTCTAATAGGCTCTCTGGATTGTGAGGAGAGCATATTCTGTAAGTAGAAGTGAAGTTCTCTGCTTACTAGGCCACACAGAAGCAGATACCACTGTAACTGTGTGAGAATACCTGTGAAGCTCCACAACTACAGGGACCTATGGGAGGCACTAATGGAAATATCAGAGAATGGGTCATTAGGGTTCTAAAGCAAAGTTGGATCATTTGAAAATGAGAATTACAGAACTCTTGGACACTAGCTTCTGGGTTGCCCAGTTGAGACTATGGTCAATATCAAGAACCTGATGCTATCAAGTATCTGTATAACTACAACTGCCTACTATGAACTACATCATTCTAGGCACACGTCATACATCTGGATGAATCCCAATAGTAAACCATCCTAAAATGTAAGAGTTACCTATAGAATTGTGATGAGCAGGTCCACATGGCACTAAATACTAATTGAGACACTGATTAGCTGCCCACACACTCCAATGCTATTGTACAAGCGCCTCTTTGTCAGGTCATAGTCATGATCAACTGTAAGAGTAAACAATTACACAGAAAATAGGAAGGTATTAGGCTGAATTCATACATAGCTTGGCCTGAGTTATAATGCCGATTGCATGACAGCATCACTCATGAGTAATTCTGAAAGATAGCAGTGTTTTGAAATGCTCCTAACTGGAAGAACTTTGGGCAGTTGTATAGTATGACCCCAGAAAGTTCCCACATCAGGTTTGTGTTTGAACATGAGACCCTCAGCTGGTTGACCTGTGTGGGGAGATTGCACAACCTCTGGGAACTGGGACCTGTCTGGTAGAGCTTGGCACTAAGGTTGGACCTTTGAAGGTTAAAAGTTCCACCCAGCTTCTGATCCTAACCTCTGCTTGCAGATCCAGCCAGTATGCGAGGAATTTTGTTGCAAATTTGTGTCACCAACAGGCAGTTTTGCCATGTCTGCTCTGAAGCTTCCCTGAAACTGTAAGAGGAAACAAATCCTTCCTTCTTTAAGTCAGCCTGCTTGGCATTTGTCACAGCAACACAAAAGTCATAAAACAGCAAACATAGACATCCTTGTTTCCATGTGACTCTTCACTGTGGAAAAACAAGGACAACACGTATCTCAAAATTCTCTGATTGTTTGGAAACTCAAGAAGTATTTGAAAGTCAGCAGCAAGGAAACAAGACGGTTAGGGAACAAGAATCTGTGGGTTCATTCAAGCCAGGCAGTGTAAATTTATTTGTATTATGTCGCTCCCAAGATATTATTTGTCACTGAAGACATTTTAAAGAAACAAAATCAAAAGACCCCCCCAAAAAAAACCCATCACAGAAACTGAGTAGAACAGTATTTGCTCAGGACTGGGGTGGATAAGATAGAGAGATATTGATCAGAGAGTAGAAACACCCAGTTGTAAGATGGCTAAGTCCCAAAGTTCTGATATATATCACAATGAATATGGTTAATAATGGTACATGGTACATTTAAAGTTTTCTAAGAATGGACTAATTGTAAATGTTCTGAAGACCACACACGCCAAAGGCATGCTGTCAACTGAACATGTATCAGTAAGTCAGATTGTGATCAGTTTTCATATATACAATCATTACTCGGGATACCTTATATATACATAATTTATTGTTGCTTATGTTTCCATTGAGCTTCAACAAAAAGAATGGAAGATGTGATTATTGATGTGGCAGACTCTCTGCTCATTGGTAGCTCTAGTTCTTACACAAAAGACTTAGGAATGGAGTGAGTCACCTGACAAGATAAATAGTATATCTGCATGAGACAGAAACCTGAACTCTTCTCAACGAATGCCATCTAGTTACTGCCACTGTCAGATGGTCAATATACCAGCAGCAGAGATCAATACTCTGCCCTGTGTGTGTCACCAGGTACATATATTACCAAGGAGAGTGAGTTGACAATTGGCCCCTTCTACCTTTAAAGGGACAGCAATTCACCTTCAGTGCAATGAAAGTGAATTCTAAATATGGATGTGCTTTTCTCACCTACAGGTCCTCTACCAGTACCATTAGCCAAGGGTGTACTGAGCTTGATCACCAACATGGATCCTCACATAGGACCAATGGACCCTGTCCAGTAAAAGAAATATGCTGTGAATATGCAGACTTGGGATCCACTGGTTATTATCACAGGCCACCCTACTCAGCTGACCTGGGAAGATGATGGAAGAGTCCCATTAAGAAGACATCTGGTAGATGAAGCACAAGGAAAATGGCTATGTTTCATAGCACAGTATGGAGCCTATGTTAACCCTGGAGTATGGATGTCTGTCCTCAATACACAGAGTCCTCAAGTCCAATATGGAATGAGTGAAAATAAACGTGATCTTACCTCTCTCGCTCCCACTGACTTGGGACATTTGTGCTTCCTATACTTGCAGGTCTAGAGGCTTTGAGGCTAAGACTGGCATGTTTTCATCAGCATTATAGTAAATATGAAAGTGTAGTTACTGCATGTTCACATTGGATTCTGCATAACAAACCAACTGCCTCAACCAAAATTATTAACCTTGATCCCAGAAGTCAGAAGACACATTAGACAAGGCTTTTATTTCTTGAAATTCTCTGGCCAAAATTTATGATAGAGGAATTAAATGAACCAGGGGAATAAATGAAAAGGCATGGAGAGTCTGGGATCAGATGTCTTGGGGATAAGAATCTGGGCCATCATCACAAGATAAATCACCCATCCATCAAATAGTCTAACCAAAAGTTTTAAGAATAGATGATACAGAGGTGGAATATGAAAGATTCCTGTTGTGGTCTAAGGAATAGCCACAATAGTAGTGGCTGAAGCTCATCCCACTAATGTTCTTTTGAGTCTCTCTAGCAAAATATGACCATCAGACTCCTGAAGACACATATTCTTGAAAGTGAAGTCAAGCAATGCCAAGGAAAATCTCTACTGAATATTAAGTACTAAGTCCTTCAGTTGCTGGAAATTACTGTCAGAAGAAGATGGCCTCTGTACCCTGGAGAATTCCTCCAGCCCCAAACCAGCCTTCATACAATGATTAGAAGATGCTAGGGTGTAGATCTTCTCCCCTGATATTTTATGGAACCACTCTAAAGTTCTCACAGGATGTGTTGGGGTATTTGTTGTGATTGTGTTATATTTCTTTCACTCTAAGGCATTGATTTCAAGGGTATTCCCCAATAAACTTTGTACACACAAGTCATCATTTCAAAATGCCTTTCTCTTAGATTCCAATCTACATCACAGTATTAAACATTATTATTAGGCATTTGGCATATGTTAATTCCACTCTACCAAACCTTTTCCAAGTAAATTCTGGCATTAATATTAAAATACCCTCAGTATATTCAGGGAAACTGAGGCTTAGAGAAACTTGATGCCTTATTGGTAGACTCTGGATGTGAGCTACTTTGTGATACATGAGTGGCTAATTATTCTGTCAGGTGAAATCATACAAGCAGATATATAGGTGGGTAGGATGGTAGATAGATGATTGATAGAAAGTACATAGAAGATAGATAGATAGGTAGATAGATAGATAGATAGACAGATAGATAGACAGATAGATAGACAGATAGATAGATAGATGATAGAATAAGAAAATGAGAGACAATAGACAGATAATAGATAAGTTACAGATAGAAAAAAGATAGATAAGAGATATACAATAGATAAGAGAAAGAAAGAGACAAAGATTATGGGTAGGGTTAGCACAGAATACTCCATGAAGAACTGTAGGTTGTAGATGTAACCGTCTTGTTAAATAAGAAACACAGAGCCAATGCAGAGATGAAAGCCCAAGAGGTCAGAGCAATAGCTAAAAACCTTACCCTTAACTGCCACTGCTGTCCTCCTCAGCAAGAGACCCACATCCTTTGTGTTTGTCCTTTTTATTGACTTTCTATTCTGCCTTCTCATTGGTTGTAAACCCGACCACATGACCTCCTTGTCACTTCCCATCTATACAGACCTCCAGGTCTTCTATGGTTGGTATTGAGATTAAAGGTGTGTGTCTCTATGCTGGCTGTATCCTTGAACACACAGAGATCTGCCTAGCTCTGCCTCCCAAGTGCTGGGATTAAAGGCGTGCACCACCACTGCCCAGCTTCTGCTATGGCTTGCTATTAGCTCTGACCCCCAGGCAACTTTATTTATTAACATACAAATAAAATCACATTTCAGTACAAATAAAATATCACCATAGTAGGTGAATAAAAACTATATGTTGAGGACATGAGAACAGGGCTGTGGGGGGAATGAAGAAGATGGCAAAATTCAGGTTAGGATTAGCTATGAGGGCCACAGCACACATGAATTTACATACTTACACACATATGTACCTGAACCACTGCCAGAAAGTTCTCCACTATTCCTTAAAACACACACACACACACACACACACACACACACACACACACACACACACACACTACTTCCTGGCAAGGCAAAAATGAATGGAAATCTATTATCCCTGAATTCTATGATGTCTTCATCATACATGAGAAATGGCAAGGATGGAGCAAAGGGCGGGTGGCAATCACATAGAAAGCAACGCAAACCCCTCCCAGGGGTACTGGGGTGAAGGTGCTAGTACAGGAATGCTACCCTCCTGCCCTCCTGTGTTTAGCCAGCCCTGGAGCTCAACCTTTAGAAGGGGGTTGCTTAACGACAGAAGTATTCAGCTGCTTACCTCGCCCCAGTTACAGAAAGGCTGCTGGACTATAATTGGCCTTGACACAAGTCTGCTTAAAGAGATTCCCCAAGAATTATAGAACTACTTTCAGAGTTTGACTTGGCTGAGAATAGGAAATATAACACAGTTTTTTTTTTTTTTGCATTTTCTGTACCAAGCCACAGGTATCAAATACACTTTTTTTAGAGCTATAATCACATTACAAATTGAACATTTCCACATGTGCCATTTGGCAAATCCAAAATGAATGATTGTGAAGATTATAATTACATAGATCAGGTAAATATGGAATTTATATGTTTTAACTCACAAAGTGTATTTTTCTCAGGTCCCTCAACATCCATGTAAAGTGTTTTTATAGGATGTAAAACCATCATTCCACATAAAAACCAAAAGTGTGTGCCTCCAAACACTTAATGCCAGGTCAGGTGATAAGTCAGCATAATATTTGGAAGGTATTAATCCCAGGAAGGGATAGATATTCCTAAGCTAACCCTGAGGAAATGACTAATAATAACAGGTTAAAATCAAGAAGAATATGATTTAGAATAAATATCAAGAGGAGAAAGAATAAACATCCCAGCTATGAAAACTGTTAAGCTCTGAGATAATCCCTCCAGGCAGCAGAGCCTCTTCTTACCCGGGACTCTGGAGGTGAGGTGTGATTGCTTGGAGCCCCCCCTTGTAAGGGGCAATTTTGCTTCAAGCATGGAAGGAGTTGTTTTTTTTTTTTCATTTTGATCTCTATGACTTAATATTAAAGGTTCAAAAATAATCCTATAATTACCCACTAACTATTCCCCAAACTGCCTTTGAGTGTGTTCTTGCCTTTACCTCATCATAGTGAGTATTATGTGCTGTGTTCCTTCACAGCCAAGACAAACTCCACAATGTCACAGACATCTCCCAACCAGGGATTATTTTTCACTCAAACTCAACATGATCCCTGGAGGTCACTTGGTCTCACTTGTCTCTGAGAATGTCTCCTTACCACTCAGAAGTTTCTGCTAAGCAACATAACTCACTACCCTACCACCAGCCTCATTCTGTCCTTCTCTCTCAACAGAGATGGTGTCTCAGTTTATAGATGAAGGAAAACCGGAAGGACAAATGGGTCAGACTCTCTCATATTCACAAACTGATCTGCGACTTCTCACCTTCTCTGCAGAAGTCAAAGTCCTCTTCCTGCCTCTACTGTTGGGAAGAACTATCAAAAAGATGCCCAAGATCTTTTGGGGCAACTCCTAAGCAGTCATCTTTGTCAAGATGCAGCTGAGTATCTCCTTCTCCACTGTTAGAAAGCCATTAAAGTACAAGATGATTGCAAGTTCCATACTTTCTAGAGAAGCATGTGGCCACAGAAGCAGCCGCTGATGCTCTGGATGAAGAGTGAATAGCTTATATGTTTTGAATCAGTGGTGTGAATAACAAAGTTTTCCCATGAAACAGAGTGTCTTGACTAATGACATAGGGCATCTGCTGTTGAGTAAGGGGCCTTCTTGCTACAGATAAAGGAGAACTGGAGAGAGGAAATGCAAGTCTGTTCTGGGTGCATTTGGATGTTAATCTAAATGTTCTCAAATTTGATATTGTGTTTTTAAAGGAGAGGATGTTCCTGGACTGATACATAGTACTGTTCCTCAGTGGTTAGGGTCCAAAAGAGCTAGCAGAATCTTAAAGCTTTCAGTCTCTCTAATGTCTGACAAAGTGTTGTCAGGAAGCCCTTAAACAAAGGTAAGAAGTTCAGGACCAAAGCACTGACGTAACAAGGTTCAGCATCTTGTTACTCTACGTGTCCTGCAGCACAAATGCCATATTGTTCTGAAGAATCAATGCACTAGACAAAATGAGGAGAATATGGCTGAAGAATAAGGCTAAACTTTGCAAAGAGAGAAAGGAAGCCGAAGAAAACTACCAGGAGCAGATCACCAAGAGACAGGCTGTTCTCATTGAGAGCTTCTGCTTCAAAGTCAGACTCTAATGAAAACTAAGTTATTAGGAGTAACAAATAAATGACCAGACCTTGAATCAGAAATAAAATAAAATCTTCCCTACCACAAGCATGCTTTTCTCACCTGTTTTAGAGAGCACTCCTCCAACAATCTCTGGCGAGAACAGAGCTCACTGCCAAAGAGCATGACCCAGGGCCCTGGAAAACTACCTAAGACATCTAGAGTAGATATTGGCAGAAAATCAAGTATGGGTTGTAGCCTGGGTACCACATATATAGTACATGTGTGGAGCTCTGACAGCAAGAAGGTTATGGAGCTGGGAGGAATAAAGGAAGAGCTTGTGTTAGAATGTAGGGAACTAGAAACGTCCTTTCCAAGCTGTAATACACTGGAGCAGAACTTTGAGTGACATGTGATTTTGATTCAAGCTTGGCCTTCTGGCTGTTTGTAATGGTGTTTTATACCTTTATGGGTGGTACTGTACCTTGAAAGTGCCCTACTCAACATTGTTGGAAGATGGGACAATCTGAGACATTACCCATGAAGGTTCTCCCACAATGAATGGGCTCCTGTCAGCTCTCTGGACTTGGGCATTTTTTCCAGAGTGAGTTTTGTGTTGTCTCCTTTCCCTCTCTTTCCCTTCCGACACCCATGAGATGATGTACTAAGAAGGCTCACTAGATACTCATTCCCTCTCTTTGATTTCTTCTACTCTACAATCATAAGGAACAAATATGGGTTCGTTCTCATTTATACAGTGGGGTTATTCTATTACAACAGCTCAAACTAAGACAGAAAACAAAGGGATCGACCTTCCTCTATACTCTTTTACGACTCGTTCTGAGTGTGTGGGAAGTGCTGTGGCCTGCGCAGGCACCTGTGTTTGCTCTTGAGGAGTCTTCCTCCATTGCTCTCCATTTGCATAGTCAACTTTTAGGAAATGTTCTGTTTAAACTCACGTTTATCAATTCTCTGATGGATTCTTACAAATGTCTGTAACACTTTGGGGGTAGTTATAAAGTCGCTATGGGAAGTCAGAGTAGGTACTCATTAAAAAGTGGAATGTGGATAGGAACAGAAGGCTTCAAAATTGAGGGCATGTGTCCCAGAGAAATGCTATGCATTTAGACTTTTGACCTGCTTATACTTACAAATGTGAGCAACTTCCTGTGTGCAGACATAGATATACAGTGTACATTTTGGTGGCAACTGAAAAATTATTGCTGCTTAGTACAAATGGGAACTGCACACTTGAGAACCACTGAGCTAATTACTCTGTTTCTATACTTCAAGCCTTAGCTTTCTAGATTCTAAATCTGATGTTAACTATTCCTCCACTATATAGTATCTTTCTGTTGCTCCTACCTGCAGGATAAATTTGTGCTTTTTGTTCACAAATTGGGAATGTGTGGTCATCTAGCATCTTCAGCTTTCACCTGCTACTCCCTTCTCTGATGCCTCTAGTTTTCTCTCTGAACCACAGCTCCTACATCTAGAATTCCTTTTCATGTTCTGGGCTCTTCCCCCATCTATTTCTGTGGTCCAGAATGTGCCTTCTTCCATTCCCTCACTAGACCACAGCATGCTTTACTGTTCATCTTATTGATATCTGGTTATCTTCTGAGACTAACTTACATATCATTTTGTGTTTCCACAATTTCATGATGGTCAATAAAAGCTTCACACTTTTCCCCTTTGTGGGAGAAAAACAAACCTCAAAGCCCTCCAGACTCTATATACAATGAATACTTTATGTATTTCTGTTCAATGTCTATGGTAACTTTTATAAAACTTCACTGATGGTTTATAGGTGGTTCTGTTTTCAAGATTTTACTTTTACATAGTATCAAGAGAATTTTCATGTATTCCATTGTTTTTATAGTACAACATTACAAATGTCTTTAAAATATACTACTGGAATATTTTTATTCGGAACAGGACATGATCAGGCTTATGATTTGAAAATTAAATGCTAATGGTTTTAAGGGCTGATGGAAATGGAAATAGACTCAATCAGAGAAACTAGACAGAAATTTATTTGATGAGACAGGCAAGCAACTACTCCTAGAACCATGTATGGCACTGAGGAAAAGAAGGAAAAAAAAGGCAAAGGAATAAGCATAAGAGAATTTTGTGAGGGACCTGGCAGGTGTCCGTGAAAGATTCCGTGCTGCCTATGAGGGGGAGGTGAAGGCAAGGTTTCCATTAATGGAACAGATGCAGAGATGTCACAAAGGGCAGTTTAACAGAAAACAGAGAATCCAGTGGTGCACGCCAGTGCAACAGTTGGGGGTTGGGTGTTTTCAACATGCAAACAGTAGCCAGCTGACTCTGTTTCACGCCTACAGAGAGCAAGCCAAAGGAAATGTGCAAAATGCACACACCAATGTCAACAGCAACCAGCAAGGAAGATCATAAATTTAGGACTGATTTAGCAACCTTACCAGACAACAGTTGTTAATGCAAAGTAAAATATGGGCTGGCCAGATAGTTCAGCAGGTAAAAGGCTCTGGGCACCAAGCTCGGTGACCTGAGCTTGATCTCCAGAGCCTACATGGTGACAGAAGATAACCAGCTCACCCAAGTTGTCTTCTGACCTCCATGTGTACACCACCATGTACCTTGTCCTAGTTAGGGTTGCAACTGCTTTGATGAAACACCATGACCAAAACAACCTGGAGAGGAAAAGGTTTGTCCAGCTTCTGCTTCCACACCACTGTCCATCATCAAAGGAAATCAGGGCAGGCACGTGAAGGCAGGAGCTGATGCAGCGGCCACAGAGGAGCGCTGCTTACTGGCTTGCTGACCCTGCTTTCTTATAGAACCCAGGACCACCAGCTCAGGGATAGGACCACCCATGGTGGAATGTGCCCTCCCTCATCAATAACTAATTAAGAAAATACCCTACAAGGTTGCCTACAGCCCGATCTTATGGAGGCATTTTCTAAACTGAGTTTCCCTCCTCTCTGATGACTCCAGCTTGTGTCAAATTGACATAAAACTAGCCAATACACACCAACATATAAATAAATAAACATAAACAAATTATAAAACTATAATATAATGAGGCAATGAGCTGTGGATATTTATATAACCACATACAATATAATCATTACAAATATTTCTTATTTATCTGTCTAATTGTTTTGTAGCTTGCTTAGGATTTTAAAAAACTATGAAACACTGTTTTTTAATTGTGGGCAGGGCCATTACCTGTGTAGGGTAACCTAACTGTATAAGCAGAGGGGAAATGAGCAGTAGCATCATCCATTGCTCTCTGCCTCTGGTCTAAGGATACAGTGTCTCTGGGTCCTGCCACTGTGACTCCCTGTCCATAGTTCCTGGAACTTGGAGCAAGAATACACCCTTTTCTTCTAAGTAGCCTTTGTCATGGCATTTTATCTTCACTACAGAAAAAAAAAAAAAAAAAAAAAAAAAAAAAAAAAAAAAAAAAAAAAAAACAAGAGAGGAGCAGAGGCAGGAGGATCCTGAGAACTCCCTGTCCAGTCAGCCTTGGCAGAAAGAGCAAGTTCTCAGTATCCAGTTCAGTCAGAGACCTGGTCTCAGGGAAACAGCATGCAGGAAGATGCCCTATGTGATGTTCTGGCTTTTGCATGACACACATGGGTGCAAGCACCTACATACTTACATGCATGTACCATATACACATATCACACACACATACACACACACCACCACCACCACCACCACCACCACCAATCACAACCATGAACAAGGAGGAGGAGGAAGGAAAAACTCTATTTCAACATATGTTAACGTATTTGAAAGCACAGTAAAAAAGGGGCACATATCCTAAGTGCCAGCTTGGAGGACCATTGTAAAAGGAGCACATCCATGTGACCATCACACAGTAATAAATACAGTGAAATTCATGACCAAAAACTTACTCTATTTTTTTGAATCATTGTTTCTTCTCCTTTATGCAAATAAACACAATCTTTGCCATTATTATACACTAAGCCTTACTGTTTCCTTTACATGAATAAATTTAATAACATAGAATATATCCTTTGCATCTAAGTTCTTGAACATAAAATATTATTGCACAACCTATTCTGTTGCATTTTGTTATGAATTTTCATGCTAAATAATATTTCCTACATACAAATAGCACATTCACTTTTACATTTATTTGTTCTGTTGTGCAGAAGACTTTAATTATGTTCAGTTCAGAGATATTAGGAATAATACTGCTGTGAACATTTCTGCGCATGAATTATAAGCTGTGTCTGCATGGGACCTCTGGATAACACATTGCATTTTGGCAGATAAGGTTTAAAACACTTTCTAAAGTAGGCCCATGCATTCCTGCTCCCACTGGCGCTGTGTGAGAGTTCTCGATGCTTCACCCACATTTTGCTAACACTTAGTGTTGTCAATCTTTAGTCTTAGTACATGTAGAGTGTGTGAAAGTGTTATCTTACTGTGGCTTCACTCGGTACCCACTGATCATCTATGAAGCTGAATACACAGATGCCCTCTGTTGTGACATGTCTGTTTATCTTTCTGATGGAGGTGTCTATCTTATCCATACTGATTAAGAACAGAAGTTCTGAACCCAACTGTTCATCAAGGTATCCTTTTGGTAGAAGTATTTGAACCCCATTTTTTAAAGTTCTACAATGTTGTCTTGAAGATAACTCTACATTATCTCAAATATTTGTTCCTTAGCTTTGCCTTTATTTATAAACTCACCTGGAATTGATTTTATGTTTTGGTATGGTATGAGGTTGGGAACAATTCTCCCTAAATTAATTTGTGAGTTTAAGAAGTCCTGGTTGAAAAAAAATCATCACCTTCTAATGATCCTGGAAAGTGAAGTACATATATGGTTATACAGAACAACTCTGCCTTGACTGTGAAGCTGATTCCAAACAGGTGCACTGTTAATATAGTGTTACAGGAAAGAGTGAAATCACACATAGACAGACAGACAGGGAGACAGACTGAAAATATGTAAAGGGGGTACTTCAAACTAGTAGTAAAATGTTAAGGTTATCAATTTTTTTGTGGTGGCAGGGGGAACTAAAGAGACTAACTTGTATCTTGCAATGAAACAAGCTGTAAATGGACCAAAATATAACAAAAATAATAATAGGTAAAACTTCCATCTGTACACAAGAAAAATCTAAAGAAAAGATGGATGAATTTAAGCATAAAAATAAATAATTTCCCAAATAGATCAAGCTAATCAACTGTCTCACTTATCCAGAGGGCCTAATCCAGTTGGGGTCTCCTCAGCTGTTGGTTCATAGTTCATGTGTTTCCATTCATTTGCCTATTTGTCCCTGTGCTTTATGCAACCTTGGTCTCAACAATGCTCGCTCATACAAACCCTCCTCTTTCTCGCCAATTGGACTCCTGGAGCTCCACCTTGGGGCCTGGCCATGGATCTCTGCATCCGGTTCCCTCGGTCATTGGATGGGGTTTCTAGCACGACAATTAGGGTGTTTGGCCATCCTATCACCAGAGTAGGTCAGTTCAGGCTGTCTCTCGACCATTGCTAGTAGTCTATTGTGGGGGCATCTTTCTGGATTTCTGTGGACCTCTCTAGGACTTTGCTTCTTCCTATTCTCATGTGGTCTTCATTTATCATGGTCTCCTATTCCTTGTTCTCCCTCTCTGTTCTTGATCCAGCTGGGATCTCCCGCTCCCCTAAGCTCCCTTTCCCTCGACCCTTGCCCTTCATTACCCCCAGTCACGTCCATGTTGTTCATGTAGATCTCATCCATTTCTCTGTCATTGGATCGCCCTGTGTCTTTCTTGGGGTCCTGTTTTCTAGGTAGCCTCCCTGGAGTTGTGAGTAGCAGTCTAGTCATCTTTGTTTTACATCTAGTATCCTCCTATGAGTGAGTACATACCATGTTTGTCTTTCTGAGTCTGGGTTACCTCACTCAGGATGATTTTTTTCTAGATCCATCCATTTGCCTGCAAGCCTCATGATGTCATTGTTTTTCTCTGCTGAGCAGTATTCCATTGTGTATATGTACCACATTTTGTTTATCCATTCTTCAGTTGAAGGGCATCTAGGTTGTTTCCAGGTTCTGGCTATTACAAACAATGCTGATATGAACATAGCTGAGCAAGTGCCCTTGTGGTATGATTGAGCATTCCTTGGGTATATGCCCAAGAGTGGTATAGCTGGATCTTGGGGGAGATTGATTCCTAATTTTCTAAGAAAGCTCCATATTGATTTCCAAAGTGGTTGTACAAGCTTGCATTCCCACCAGCAGTGGAGGAGAGTTCCTCTAGCTCCACATCCTCTCCAGCATAAGGTATCTTCAGTGTTTTTTATCTTAGCCATTCTGACAGGCGTAAGGTGGTATCTCAGAGTCGTTTTGATTTGCATTTCCCTGATAATTAGGGATGTTGAACAATTCCTTAAATGTATTTCAGCCATTTGAGTTTCCTCTGTTGAGAATTCTCTGTTTAGTTCTATAGCCCATTTCTTAATTGGACTGTTGGGCATTTTGATGTCTAATTTCTTGAGTTCTTTATATATTCTGGATATCAGTCCTCTGTCAGATGTGGGGTTGGTGAAGACCCCCAGGCAGTGGGACCAGGCCCTGTACTCAGTGCATGAGTTGGCTGTTTGAAACCTGGGGCTTATACAGGGGCACTTGGCTCAGCCTGGGAGGAGGGGACTGGACCTGTCTGGACTGAATCTACCAGGTTGAACTCAATCATCAGGGGAGTCTTTGCCCTGGAGGAGATGGGAATCGGCGGTGGGCTGGGGGGTAGGCGGGGGAGGGGCAGGAGGGGGGAGAACAAGGGAATCCGTGGCTGATATGTAAAAATAAATTAAATTATAAAATTTAAAAAAATAAATAAAATAAAATACAAGTATAACAAAAAAATAAATAAAAATAAATAATTTCTACAATAGAGAAGTCAGCAAAGGATCAGCTAAAACCATTAAGCAATGTGATGTGACAAGAGCCTATTGACTTAAGAGAGGGGCTCTCCAGAAATCAAAGCTGATAACCATGGTAAAACATACATAAATTAGAAAGTAATATATAAGCTTTATAAGTTGGAAAGAGAGGGAGAGAGAGAGAGAGAGAGAGAGAGAGAGAGAGAGAGAGAGAGAACAAAGACATGCAATGTCTTTAAATATATGAAGACGCAATGTCTTTAAATATATGAAGATATTCACACAGCCTCACAATGAAAGAAATGTATTGCTACATGTTATATCATCCTAGACTGAAAAGATTAAAAAAAAAAAGAAAATTGTACTAATTGGTATGGGAAATAAGTAGTATTATTCTGATGGTGACAATGCATGTTGATGAGTCTTCCTTAAGCCCATCACCCCGAAGTTCTATGACTCCTTACTGTAATACTCATCAAACTGTTCACAGTACCAAAATGCCAAAAGTATTATCAAAAGCCCATCGAACAATGAACTATTAGATACTTAAAAATATGAACAGGATAAACAGGAAATGGGGGGACTGCATTTGAAACCATACACATTGGTTTCCAAAATAGATTGTGTAGAAAAATTCCAGAGTTTTATGGTATGATAGCAATCAATAGAAAAAAAGATATACAGGAAAATGCTCAAGAATATTAACAATGCACATGTTTAAAGGGAAAATCAGATTTTTCTAGGATCTAGGGGAAGATAGGGAGGGAGAGAGAGAGAGACACAGAGAGAGAGAGAGACACAGAGAGAGAAGGAGAGAGAGAGGAACATTGTTTCAGTGTGGCTCCTTTTATTCTTTCACTGCCTTGTAATTCCCATGCAGATACCTACTTAAAATAAATGAAATAACAATAAAAATTAATGTCAGTAGAAATTACAAAAAAACACATGCTGATTGTTTGATGTGATTTAGTGATCTTGATCATGCACCACATACACCAGTGTGTTATCTTCTCCATGCCTGTATGCCAGCTACCTTCATTTCACAGTTAAAGAAATGGGGTGAAGAAAGGTAAGATAAGTTGCCTAGAGTCATGTGCCTGTTAGTAGCAAGGTTGCAGTCTTGACCTGAGTGTGTTTGACTTACATCTTAAGCTTTTGTACTGCTACCCCTCTTGATATAGCATGTTTTACTGAAACTCTCCTAAGGCCAGCCTGATGATGTCACAGCCCACTGGGCAACTTCTAGCAATCTACCATTTCATGTGCCTCTCCATATCCCCCATTTACCTCCTAACCTCACACAGACTCTCATACAAGCAGAAATGACTTTGTTTGGAAAGCAACCACCTACTTTGCAGTGACCCAGAGCCTTCCACGGTTCCCTGGATAACTGGAGAAAGCTAACAAATGGTTTTCATGTTCAGGACATATGCGAGTAATTGGTCAAAGTTAAGTGGCACCATCCTACTATGCAGGATGGTTGAGAGTTGAGCTGCATTTGCAACCCTCGGCCTGTGAATTCCTCCGCAAAGTGTTTTGTTTACACAGGCAAATTCTCAGCACATGGCTGGATGGCAGGCTGTCTTCACGACCAAATTCCAAACGGTCAAGAAGCAAATCGCAGGACAGAGCTGATGCAGAAATCATGGCTGCAGTTATCAGTGGGATCAGAACAGCATTGCTCAGGCTTAGCATCAGGATGAAGGTGAGATCTGGGGTGCAGCCTTTGGATCCCCACACTGATGACAGCCACCCCAGCATCTCTGCTTCTTCTGTTTATTTACCGTGCAGTAGTGGGACTGAACTAAAGGCCATGATCATGCCAGCCAAGCCATGGACTACTGAGCCCAAGCCCATCTTAATTTTCTTTTTCTGATTTGAAATAAGGTCTCACTAAGTGATGCTGCAACATGCGGGCTTGAGCTACTCTATGGCAGGTTCGTGGCGTGCAGGCTTGACCTATGCCACATCACACAGAGGCGTCTCCAAGCTGCATAGCATGCTGCTGTGTGGTAGATATAGCCTTTGCTAGTACAGACAAAAAAAAAAAAAAGAGGTTTCTGGGCTACACACCGCTTTGATAGAAGCATAGACCCACTGCCTCCCAGAGTCGGCAGACAACATGGCTCACAGAGCTGGCAGTGAATTATCTCTGCCATGTTGAAAAGCTGAGATGGGCGGAGTCAGCAGCCAAGGCTGCTGCTTCAGTTTAAAGCAATAGATTCACAATAAGACAGATTTGGATGGAATAAGACTTTAAATGGTTTACAGTGTGTGTAAAACTACGTAGGCTTGGAAGAGAGAAGCAAATGAATATAGACAGTTATATAAAATATAGTTTTAAAAAATAAAGTCTTTTTTTTTAATTTATTTTGCAATACAATTCAGCTCTACATATCAGCCACGGATTCCCTTGTTTTCCCCCCTCCCGTCCCCCTCACCCTCCCCCCGACCCCCCCCCCCCTCCCATCTCCTCCATGGCAAAGCCTTCCCCACAGACTGAGGTCAACCTGGTAGACTCAGTCCAGGTAGGTCTAGTCCCCTCCTCCCAGGCCGAGCCAAACAATCCTGCATAGGCCCCAGGCCTCAAACAGCCAACTCATGCAATGAGCACAAGATCTGGTCCCACTGCCTGGATGCCTCCCAAACAGATCAAGCCAATCAACTGTCTTACCCATTCGGAGGGCCTGATACAGTGGGGACCCCTCAGCCATTGGTTCATAGTTCATGTGTTTCCACCCATCCGGCCATTCGTCCCTGCGCTTTATCCAACCTTGGTCCCAACAATTCTCGCTCATATAAACCCTCCTCATTCTCGCCAATTGGACTCCCAGAGATCCACCCGGGGCCTAGTCATGGATCTCTGCATCCAGATCCCTCAGTAGTTGGATGAGGTTTCTAGCACAACAATTAGGGTGTTTGGCCATCCCATCACCAGAGTAGGTCAGTTTGGGCTGTCTCTCGACCATTGCCAGCAGTCTGTTGTGTGGGTATCTTTGTGGATTTCTGTGGGCCTCTCTAGCACTTTGCTTCTTCCTATTCTCATGTGGTCTTCATTTACCATGGTCTCCTATTCCTTGTTCTCCCTCTCTGTTGTTGATCCAGCTGGGATCTCCCGCTCCCCCAAGCTCTCTTTCCCTCAACCCTCGCCTTTCATTACCCCCACTCATGTCCAGGCTGTTCATGTAGATCTCATTCCATTTCTCTGTCATTGGGCGATCCCTGTGTCTTTCTTGGGGTCCTGTTTTCCAGGTAGCCTCCCTGGTGATGTGAGTAGCAGACAAGTCATCCTTGTTTCATGTCTAGTATCCTGCTATGAGTGAGTACATACCATGTTTGTCTTTCTGAGTCTGGGTTACCTCACTCAGGATGATTTTTTCTAGATCCATCCATTTGTCTGCAAACCTCATGATGCCATTGTTTTTCTCTGCTGAGTAGTATTCCATTGTGTATATGTACCACATTTTGTTTATCCATTCTTCAGTTGAAGGGCATCTGGGTTGTTTCCATGTTCTGGCTATTACAAACAATGTTGATATGAACATAACTGAACAAGTGCTCTTATGGTGTGGTTGAGCATTTCTTGGGTATATGCCCAAGAGTGGTATAGCTGGATCTTGGGGGAGATTGATTCCTAATTTTCTAAGAAAGCGCCATATTGATTTCCAAAGTGGTTGTACAAGCTTGCATTCCCACCAGCAGTGGAGGAGAGTTCCCCTAGCTCCACATCCTCTCCAGCATAAGGTATCTTCAGTGTTTTTTATCTTAGCCATTCTGACAGGCGTAAGGTGGTATCTCAGAGTTGTTTTGATTTGCATTTCCCTGATGATTAGGGATGTTGAGCAGTTCCTTAAATGTCTTTTGGCCATTTGAGTTTCCTCTGTTGAGAATTCTCTGTTTAGTTCTATAGCCCATTTCTTAATTGGACTGTTGGGCATTTTGATGTCTAATTTCTTGAATTCCTTATATATTCTGGATATCAGTCCTCTGTCAGATGTGGGGTTGGTGAAGATCTTTTCCCATTCTGTAGGCTGTCGCTTTGCAAGTTTTAAAAAAATAAAGTCTTTTAAAAGGACAGTAAAAGTAATATAAAAATACGCTGTATAAAGATGAATATTAGACACAGAATCTGGATTGTGTTGTCTTTGATATTTTTAACTGCAGAAAGACATTTGATTGTAGAAACTGCTCAGTTAAAACAATATGTATATTTTAAAGGTATCTTGACTTCAAATTTTGGATCTAAGGATATGTTGCTTTGAAAAGGAGGCTCTGTTTTTGTTTCCACAAGAAGCAAGAGGCTATGGATTTGTCAGGTTAAGATGGATCAGATTTGATCAAACCAGACTTCCTGAACCTTAACAGATGATACCTATCAACAAAAGTTATAGCTGGTCTTCCTAGGACTTGACCATTTCTCGAATTTTCTCAGGATCTCCATAAGACTACCAGAGACCCCTATCAGCAGGAAGTAGCTTAGAACACTGTGCCGACATTCCTAAAAAATGGATTATGGATGTTTGTCTTTGTTTAGGTTGTTGGTTACAAATTGCTATTGGTCATATTCAATCTCTTTCTAAAAGAAGTAAGGAGGATATGATATAGAAATATAAGATATAGATATGATAGGATAAAAGGATAGATTATTGAATTTACTTTTAAAGAGCAACATTGTTTAAAAATATTTTACATTGCTGTGAATTTTAGTTTATTGATACAAATTTGAAGTTAATTTTGTTATACTGTATGTATATGTCTATTCTCACTTAAGGTATTATGTTTATGTAACTCATTTAAATTTAAATGGATAATTAAGAAATACAGATTAATAATTAGTCATCTATGATCATCACACACATAGTCTGTTAGTTAAGTTTTCTAGGTATACATAGATATATTTCAATTAGGTGGGTGATCTTCAAACACTTCAACTACCTAGAGAATATGGCATTTAAAATGTTTTAAAAACTTAGGCTTTCTGGCCAGTAAGACACATCTGCTCCTAGCAGCACCAAATTACTTCAAAGAGAAAAATGGGCATCGAAGACACTCCATATCTTCTGCTTGGCAAAATAGCCATTTGGGAAAGAAACTGTTCTTGCCTGGACTGCTTGACAAAATGTTGTATCAACTGGACATGCAGGACCCATAGGAAAGTGACCACTGAACTTTGCAAGGAGAGATGGTCCTTCAGGTCCCTGATTCACAGAAGAAACTGACAGACATTCTACAGGGGATACACACACGCACATACACACACACACACACACACACACACACACACACACACACACACACACATACACACATAGAAAATGACTGAGAGACTAGTCCTATGGGTTGAACTTTACAGAGGAACTTTGGGTAACTGTCCATGCAGACAGCTGTCTCTGTCACTTCCAGAATTTTGGAAGTTGCTTACAATGCATTTCCTATTTACTTAGATAATTATGTTTCCTTCTGAGGTCTTTGATGTAGTTGAAGACTAGATAGTTAAATTATCATTTTCCCTGGTTATGATAAGAGGTAAGTTAGATATGAAACCTTGGACTCACAAATATAGGATAAATAGAGTGTTTTCTTTAAATTTGCCAAATATAAATGGACTGGATATTGTAACTGTGATTCTTGCTTGATTACTGTTCTATTATATGTAATTTTACTATGTTAAAGTTAAAATCTTCCTTTTTCATTAGAAAGAAAAGGGGAGGTGCTGTGGGATGTTCAGTATGCTGTGAATGTGTTGCTCTGATTGGTTGATAAATAAAAAACTGATTGGCCAATAGCCAGGCAGGAAGTATAGGTGGGATAAACAGACAAGGAGAATTCTGGGAAGAGGAAGGCTGAGTCAGGAAACACCAGCCCACTGTCCAGGGAGCAGCATGTAATGGCACACAGGTAAAGCCATGGAACACGTGGCAACACATAGATTAACAGAAATGGGCTGAGTTTAAGTGTAACAGCTAGTCAGTAGTTAGCCTGAGTTAATGGCCAAGAAGTTTTAATTAATATAAGCCTCGGTGTGTTTACCTGGGTCTGAGCGGCTGGGGACTGGGCAGGACACAGAAAAACTTTCAGCTTCTGTCTGTCTCTCTCTGTCTCTGTCTCTGTCTCTGTCTCTGTCTCTCTCTCTCTCTCTCTCTCTCTCTCTCTCTCTCTCTCACACACACACACACACACACACACACACACACACACACACACATCTGAATGTGATACTTATCTCTGCTCTCTCTCCATTTTCACAACCTGATTCTGTATCCAAAAAACTTTACCCATCTTTCTCCTGTTCCTGACACATCTCTTACCCAGATCTTTCATGGAGGACTTTTACCCAACATTCAAGGCTCCACTTGGTTGCCATCAGCACAGAGAGACTTGACTCAACTGAGACATGTCCTGTGCTCCTTGTAAGTCTAGAGCCTAGAATGCTGAATACACATTTGCCTTTCAAAACCTCAGACTGTATTCACAATGTGCCAGAGTTTCAAAATGTGTCTTAGCAATGCTGGTGATGTGCAGACAGGGCAAAGTCTCACTATGTATGTTAAGATTACATAGTTGTAGTTAACACACAACAAGACTGACTTCCTTGACCATGTCTGTTCTTTTCTCATTTTCTGCCATCTGTGTAATAGTGCTAAATTACTTCTGAATGGTGACAGGAGTAGAAAAATTGGCTGTTTTTACTTGTTCTAATTAGACTTTATTTCTTATTTTTTGTACTTTTTGGATGATCATTTAGGGGAAACTGAAAAGATTACACAACTACTTTGTAATTGACCATATAATATTTATTGAACTAAAAGAGACAGAAATAGATTTTTAAGTGCATGAGAGAATAGTTTAAAAAAAATCACAAATTTACACTATCAAATAACAGTGAATACTAGATTACTGAAACTAGCAGAATTGCCTTCCTACACATTCCATGTTCCTTTTTTCTGTAAAGAAAGTCAAAAGCTAACATCCAAAAACACTGTTTTTGAGGCACTGTCTTCCCATGTTGCCCAGGTTGGCCTTAAATTCATAATTTGTGGTCATCCTGCCTCAGCCTCTAGAGAAACTGGAGTTTCACCACACCAAGCCTAAATCATTATCATCTATCAGATCATTCTTTTTTTAATATTTTTGTTTGTTTTGTTTTTGTGTGTAGCTGCACATGGTGTGCATGCATGTGTATTCAAACGTGTGTGAAGTCAGGTGCAGCAATGACATCAGATGTTATCCTCTATGCCCTCCACTCTATTACTTGAGGCAGGGTCTCTTGCTGAACAGCTCACCAAATCCAGCTAGTCTAACTACCTGGCTTGCCCATGACAACCTCCTGTTTCTATGTACTGGGATTACAAGTCATTGCTAACCCTGCCAAGCTTGTACATGTGTGCTGGGATCCAAACTCCAGTTCTTGCCTTTGTATGGCATTTTTTCTTGTTTGTTTGCTTGGTTAAGTTTTTGTTGTTGTTTTATTGCTTGAAAGATGTTGATTAAACCCAAAGCTACTTGAATCTTCAGATTCACATCCTGACAATAGATTCATTTACCAAAACTTCTTCACAAATTTCTAACTTATCTTTCTCTTACTATCTCTTTAATCTGTCTTCCTGAAGACAGTCGTTCTTCCTTTCATCTTTACCAAGTGGATTTTGATGAAAGGACACAACACAGCCAAATAAAAACCTGACCTCTCCTTATGGCATGATCTTCCAGCCGAGGAACCAGAACACTCCGACCCCTGCTTCACAAACCCAGACTTGCTCATTCAGAAAGTCAGCCTGGTCTCTCAATTACACTCGTTTTTACCTGTTCTTAATTATACAGAGTTTAAAGCTACTTGCATGTAATTATTACAGTACACTTGGAGCATGACCCTCCCAAATCACCATTACTGTCCCCCTTCTTCCTCCCCCCCTCATTTGTCTCCTTATGGCCAGACAGTTTCATTTTTATTTATATGTCATCAGTACATAAATGATATTATATATCTATAATGTCCAAACACACAAGTGAGAGAAACCTTGTGATATTTGTCTTTCTGTGACTGACATAATTCAGTCTATATGATTATCTCCAATTAATCCATCTTCCTACAAATAACATAACTTCATCCCTTTTTATGGAAAAAAATCATTGTGTATCTAAACCATTGTCTCTGTCATTCTGTGTTGTAAGTCACCTACTGAGAATAATGCTAGTAAACATGACATATAAATATCTCTGTCCTATGCTGTTTCCAGTCTTAGGGATAAAAACACTAAAATTGCAGCGATGTGTCATATGTACATCTATTTTTATCTTTTTTTCCATCCTGACTCCATGGTATTTGAACTAGTTTACACTCCCAACAGCACTGTTTAGGGGTTCTTTTTTGTCCACCAGCATTTGTTGTTATTGTCTTTTTTAAGAACTGTCATTCCAAATGGGAAAAAGAAATCTCAATATATATATTTTTATTATTTGCATTTCTCACTGTATTGGTCAATGAACTTGAATTTTTTATGCTTATTGGCCATTTGCAATTTATCTTCTGAGAATTATCTGATTCAATTGCCCCATTTATTGATTAGCTTGTCTGATTTTCGTTATTCAGATTTTTCAGTCCTTTGTGTGTTAATGTTTTTTCTAAGCATCTACCCTTCATCAGAATATAGCTAGCCAAGACTTTCTCCCACTGTGCAGAACCTTTCCTCACTCTGATTAATTGTTTCCTTTGTTGCGCAGAAGCTTGTTAATCATGTGATCTCATTTGTAAATTGCCAGTACTATTTCCTGCCCAACTGGAGTCCTGTTCTGAAATTTCTTGGCTATACTGATGTCTTCATGTGTCTTCTCTACTTTTTCCTTCCTTAGTTTGATTTCAGTCTTACATTAAGGTCGTTGGTCCATTCAGAGTTGATTTTAATACAGGGTGAAAGATAGGTATCCAGTTTCATTTTTCTATGTGTGGATATCCAATTTTGCCAACACTATTTGTTGACTGAGGTATCTTTTCTCCAAGGTGTATTTGTATAATCTTTCTGAGAACCAGATAGTTACAGCCACATTTGTTTCTTTTTTTTTTTTTTTTTGTTTTGTTTTGTTTTGTTTTTTCGAGACAGGGTTTCTCTGTGTAGCTTTGCGCCTTTCCTGGAACTCACTTGGTAGCCCAGGTTGGCCTCGAACTCACAGCGATCCGCCTGGCTCTGCCTCCCGAGTGCTGGGATTAAAGGCGTGCGCCACCACCGCCCGGCTCACATTTGTTTCTTAATACTCTCTTCTGGTCTATAAATCTGTCAGGTTTGGGGCCATGACCATGCTGTTTGTATTACTATGACTCTGTGGTATAACTTGAAACCAAGTGAGGTAATACCTCTGGTTGTAACTCGGATATCAACAAGGTCACCAGTGCACCTCATATATCTTGCTTCTCAGGAGAATTACTAATCCTTGTTCTCTATTTTCTCCCATGTTGTCTCTTTAACCAACAGAAATGATTGAAAGAAGCCAATGCTTTATCTTGCTGGAGAATAACAAAGAAAACATGTTTAAAATTATAATGGGAGTCCATGGGGTAAAGGCACCTATTGCCAAGTCTTATGACCTGAATTAGACCACTGGAACCCAAACAATGGAAAGAGAGAATGGCCTCTAAGACAATGGTTCTCAACCTGTGGGTCATGACCCCTTTGGGCTCATATATCACATAGCTTGTATATCAGATATTTGCATTATGATTCATAACAGTAGCAAAATTACAGTTATGAAGTAGCAATGAAATAATTTTTTGGTTGGGGTTCACCACAACAGGAGGAACTGTAGCAAAGGATCACAGCATTAGGAATGTTCTGAACCATTAACCTAAGGCTTCACTCATGTTGCCTTTGGCTTGAATGCCCTTGTACAATAACAGCATTTTAACCCATCGTGCTATTACCTCACATCTCACTGCAATCTCTGAAGAAAGTGAGAGTATATGTTGGGACTTGGCATTTGCCAATGATCTTGAACGTTGAACAAAACTACCATCCCACACTTTGGATCTCACTGGGTTGCCTGTATTGTGATGGGAACAGACAGCACTTACTCCCGCCCTCATACAAGATTCTTTTTTATCCTCTGTGTTGTTCAGCTGATTTAAAGGGAGTAATAATGCATTATATTAATGGTGGTTTTGTTTTTCTTTGAAAAGTAAGACACAGCAGAGAGTAGCAGTTTATAAGTGTAGTTCCACTCTTGGGGAGACTGAAGCTAAGTTCAAGGACTGCCTGAGATGTACAGGGTGTTCAAGGCCTGGACAACTGAGTGAGGCTCTGTCTCAAAATAAAATAGAAAAGAAGAGTGGGATACATCTCAGTGGGAGGGAATTTGTCTAGTGTATATAATACCTTGAACTCAACCCTACATGAAAAAGTCAATACATTTTTATTTTTATACAGTATAAAAATGTAAATGAACAACTATCAACATTTCATGAAATTCCACATATATAAATCCTAATATATAATTCTAACTAATTTCTCAGGATGATCTCCTGAACAGAATTTCTTTGTGTTGACTAATATTCATTTTTAAAAGCACATGGTTTTTAAAGGTAAGAAAGAATCATTTCCTGTTAAAAACCTTGAAATAATAAAAAGTATAAGATATAAATAGTTGCCCTCCCTATCTCCTAGAAGTAACTATAGGTAATAGCATGGTGTATGTCCTTTGAGGAAATTGAGGTATTAATTGGCTTAATAAGTTTTATAGAATAGCCATCCTTTGAGGCAGTCACTAGCAGCAGCCTTAATAAAATTGGATACAATTAGTCAGACAAACCTTAGCATTTCAGGAAAAGAGATCATAAATAAACTTAAAAGAGCATATGCATATATAATTGTAAGTTATTATAGATACATTAAATTGTAATAAATTGTTTTATGAAAGACTAATCAATCCACACTAGTAAGTAAGGACAGAAAGGGGTTAGCAGCTAAGGTAACATAGGAGTTACAATCTCCAAACTGAGTTACCTACCAAAGGAGGGACAGAGTGGAGGCTACAGAAAGGAACAAGATCAGGTAGGAGTAAAGAGGGAGCACACCAAGATCACTATAATATAGAAGGTCTTCAAAAGTATAGTTGAACTTGGAGACTGGTAGGAATCCTGCAAGTTTGAGACAAATTGCTAGTAGAGGGCAGTGAAGAACCAGCTCATGGAGATCTGAGTCCATGTTGACTTGATGGTATCCATTCAAGGAACACTTTCAATGGAGTTGCGGAAGGCTTTCCTCATGGCTCTGGAATCCATGTAGTGCTAGCTATGGCCTACTGGTACCCATCACTGTCCCTTTGGATCACAAGGGTCTGGTGTTTTAAAACCTTACTCTTCATTTTCTCTCCTACTTTCTAGTTCCTAGTAAATTACGATGGGGTTGGGGGGAAAAGGCTTGAGAAAGAACAGTTACATCAGAAACAGTAACAGGTACAGCATCTGGGTTACAGCAGTACTCCAGAAAACACAGCAACCAAGGCTCTCAGCTATTTCCTGATTTCTACAGGGGCTGATTTCATGATGGGCCCCATATTATAATCTGGACCTAGAGTGACCAAAATCAGGTGAAAAATGAATGTCAAGAATTGAGTGCCGGCATAAGAAGTTCCCCTGGCTATTCCCTGATTTTGGATTGGGTCCCGAGCTTTGCCCTCAGTTGTATAAATTCTCACATAGCCACCTGGTGATTGCTTTTCTTCTTAGGATAAATAGATTTTAATCATTTGGAAGAACCATAAAGAGAGGTATTTTTTCTTCTCTTTAATAAAATATATATTCCATAAAATATCATAACCATCACTTTAAGTGTATGGTTCGTGCGTGACAAATCCATTCCTATTGTGTGCAGCAATCTCCAGAACTCTTTTCCTCTTGCAAGACTGAAATCCCATTCCCAGTAAACAACTTGTCATGCCTTAGTCCTTCAGGCCCATGGCAACCACCAATCCTACAGTATTTTCCTTTTGTGATTGGTTTATTTCACTTAGTGAAAAACTCTTGACATTTATCTATGTTACTGTCTGTGTCAAAATGCCCTTTCTTTTGAAGACCAAATAATAACTCATTGCATACATATTCATACACATATATCTATCTGTATGTCTGTATGTATATATTTCACATATCTACTGATTTTTGTCTATATATTGATGACCAACTTTTGTGTTCATAAAAATTATGCTATGAATATGGGTATGCAAATATTGCCTAAAGACTTGGATTTCAGTCATTTTGAGTGTAAAACCTGAAATGAATTCACAATTTTCTTAGGAATCTTCATGTAGTCTTCCAAAATGGCTATTCCATTTTACAGTACATTTTCTCTATGTTCTTGCCAGCAATTATTATTTTGTGTTTTGAATAGGACTCATCCTTCATCCTAATGAGTACAGGGTGCTTTTCTTTTTTAAAATACACAGACCTTCAAGAACAGTATCTTGCATACATTGTGAAAATACTTTTTTAAAAGTACAATTAAACACTAACCCATATCTCTTGGGGAAGTTCCGAATCTGCTTAAGTTTCCTTCTGCATCCCCCCCACTCCTCTCATTGACAAGCCCTTTAAGCCCATGGAGAATGAATAAGGACAATTCTTATCTGCTCTTGCTCACATGTTTGCTTTCTCTTGAGTTTGCTAAGCTTTTCTGAAAGTGCTGAAATCATTGCACGTTAATCAATTCAAAATGTAAGCTTGTGAGGAATCTTTCATTTTAGAAAAACCAAGGCCCGTCAAACAACCAGCTTAGAAGATGGAGAAAAGATGGTCAGGACTTGTTCACAAAGCACCAAGGATCTTTCAAAAACACTGTCAGTTCTGACTTGGGATAACCTGAATTTATTTTAAATAAATTTACTTATCTATTTTACATCCAGGCTGCAGTTTCCCCTCCCTCTTCTCCTCCCAGTCCCTCCCCCTACCCCCTCTGTTTTCAACCCCCCAGTCCTCTCCTGTCCATTTCTATTTAAGAAAGGGCAGGTCTCCCATGAGTATCAACAAAACATGGCAGCCTTAATAAACTAATTTTTTTAAAACCCGGAAACTAGTACTTGGTGGATACCTTTCAAACTCTTTGCAGCCAAGATTCAGCTGCCTCAGTGTCTCCTGGGCACATTTGCAGGGAGGCAGTCTGCACTTTTGATGGGATACATTTTTTCAACTTTGGAATACTTCATTTCTTCTGCTCTGCATGAACTATGGGGTCTAAGACCCTGTGACCTCCATAGCCCACATTTTTCACCCAGCTAATGGTAGTGGAGTGAGTCAACCCTGAACTCCAGTTCCCTCATCTGCAAAGCAGGAAGGCAGCTGCCTGTCTTCCTGTTATGCAGATTAATTGAGCAATGGCTATATACATTTTCAGCACATTTGCATAAATAATTGCAAGAATAACTAATTTTATTTTTTTCTGAAATAAGATTGTAGGTAACAGCCATTTTAAAATAAAGTTAAGAATAAATGTATTTCCTTAATTGTTCTTGAACTTTTGGGGAGTTTTCAAAAATTATATTTGAATAAATTTCAGGAGCTTTACTTAGTACACTTAATAGTGACAATTATTTAATACATGCAGCAGTAAAAATAATGGTATATTGCAGATTTGAAAATTAAAGGATAGATTACTCTTGTCATAAAGTGCATATGTTAATTAATTTATCTATTTCTGAATGTACACTTATATCACAATGACATAGACCATTAATATGTGCAGGAGACCTGGGTTTGGTTCCAAGCACCCACAACAGAAGGCTTACAACCAACTTATAACTCCAGTTCTAGGTTATCTGATGCCATCTTCTGGCCATCTAGGGCAGCAGACATGTACATGATGCATACATACAAGTACTTACACATATATGAAAAATAACATAATCTTAAAGGGAACATAGGGAAAAATGAATGCTGCTTCTGTACTTACGAAGTTTAACAGTAAATATATTACTATAAGCAAAGTCAAGGGTAAAATATATAGCTCAGTGCTTTGGTGTTGCTTACTGTGAGTATCAAGTCCCTGGAATTGATCACCAGGAACACACACACCAGCAGGAATAAAGAAACCAACACCAGGGAAGCTCCCTGTGACCCACACTATGGTAGACTGCTCTCTGTCCTGATTCCGATGTGGACTACAGACCTGGAGTGATGCCAGGCCTGGGAAGCGAGGACTATGGGTCTTGATTTCGTACCGTGAAGAAAGTTCACCACAAGCAACAGACCTCACTGCTGGCTAAGACCTATCGCTGTGTCATCTCAAAATCAGGCAAACATGCTTACATTCCACAAATCTGTGAGGGCATCGGGGTCTTCAACACCATATCTTTAGATCATTTGGCTGCCAGAGGAAACTAAAATTGCATGAGAAAAGAAAACAGCACGGGGTGGGGGGGTGTCATTATTTTTCATCGTTTTTGGAAGTCTTTATTTTTTTAGTTGCTCCTCCCACAGTAACGCACTGAAAGGCATAACAGTTTATATTGTACAAAGCATTGGAAGAAAGTACCTTAACTTGCCAATTATTTCCAAATGAGATTACAAACAAAAAAAGAAAAAAAATCTGGTTTATCAATAAAGGACAAAATAACTGAATAATGTCTGTTATTTACTTCTCTCTTTTTAACATAAGGTCAGGAACACTTCATTTTACAAATAGGATTAACATGGACATAACATCATCGCACAAGCTTGCAGACGACCAGCATAAAATATGGGGTACAGTTCTTAATCAGAAGAATCATGCTTTCGTGAAAGAAATTATAATCATTTATACAATTGAATTGATTTCAGTATTACAAAAACTAAGTTGCATCTATTTGTATTTAGTTCATTAAAAAGAAAAACAAAACAACAACACAACAAAAAGGAAGGAATGTTAAGAAAAGCCAAACACTATTGGGCACTCCCACACACAGGTCATGTCACCTTGGTCCTTGAAATTCAAAAGGGGTGTGCCTCAGACATCATAAAATAGTGGCTGACAGGAACAGTGCTCTTTTAAATCAACAAACAATAGTTTGCCAACAAATAAATACATGATACACGCAATACACAAAAAATTTAAACATTAAAAACAGTGACATGATTGTCTAAAATTAAGATGTTATTACAAAGATTTGGCAAACATTGTATTAGTGGTACAGAGGTACAGGTGATGAACAGGTTACATCACTGACTTGACCTCTCTGAGCATGAGCATCCATAGTTTACAATATACACATACCCTTTTTCCCTAGTTTTAAACAACGTACTTAAGAAGGCAAAAGATAAAGGGGGCGTGACAAAAACTCCTGCTATTATTTCCTATAATCATTGTGCATTTCTTCTGACTACTTCCATCTTCAAAGGGTTAAATTACATAAAACTTTAAAAAGAAAAAAATTAATTCTGGTAATTAAAAGCAACTGTTCCCAATCCCATCAGGTGATTTCGTAAAAAGTAGAACTTGATTTCTATGGAGTGTTCATTTGTATCATCAATGCTGCCATCTCAACTGCCCCTCTCATCCACCAATGCCCTAGGACAGGAGAACGGAAGGTGCCTTCCCCAGTGAGGTTTTCATTCATCTCCAATCATTTTAGATTAATTGATCCTCCAGAAGTCAGCAGCTGCCTTGCTGTGCAAAACAAAATATTGAGAATAAATAGCTTCCTTTTTTCCCTCTCTTTTTCTTTAATCATTCAGTTTAAGGTCACCAGACTTTAAATGAGTGACCCTTTAGGTTGATAAGGCATTCTGCTCAGCAGTCTTGTGAATAGTTCTATGTGAAAGAGCCATGCTACTGTTGGACTTGGTCCCACGCTGGTCAACCTCGACAATGTCATACATGGCTTATGGACTGGATGGCACTGGATTCTGCTGCAGCTCTTGCCATGTTGTGCCACACGTTGGAGGAACTGTGGGAGGTGGGGTGAAGGGAATCCTTGTCGGACAGTGACAGCATCATAGCATATGCCTGGAGTGAAAAGGAAAGATTCAGTGAATGTCATTTAAACAAAAACTGCAAATCTAACTCGAAAACTATTAAGAAAACATGAGTATTAAGAAAACATGAGAGACTGGACAGAAGCACCCTTCATAAGTATGTTTGATAGAGGGACTGTATTCTTTCTATCAAAATGACATAAGTGCTCACCTTAGCCAGACTACAGAGGAGATGGTCTGACTCTTGAACCTTGTAACCCAGACTCCTGAAAGTGAATGAGAACCCCATGGTCCTTCAACTATACAAAACTAGAGCTTATTTCTGCCCAACTTTGAATCTAATGTCCTTTCTCAAGTTCCCCTTTCTGTTTGAAATACCTACTGTAGACATCTAACACCCTTGAGAATGAGAGAGCTCAAGTAAATTCCACCAAGAAAAAAAAAGTATGAAACCCAACAACATCTGAAGCAACCATTACTCATGAGTCCACTGGGTGGAAGGTGCACAGAGGTTCTCTGTCAGGAGCAACTCTTTCTTCCCTGTGATCATGCCAAGTTCTAAATAACTGTTCAGAGATTCCCTCACCCACTGCCAAGGAAAATATTCAAATGAAGTGTTTGGTCTTGACTTGTGAGTGAACTTTTCACTGTTGATTTGCTATTGTGGGTCTCATCCATTGCTAAACTTGCTTGTCAAAATGCTGTTGAAGTGGAATCATTAAAGTCCTGCCAAAGACATTCCAGTGTCTGTAAACAAAGACAAATGCCTCTGTTGTTCAGCAGAACTTCATCTTGGGGAGTCATGCTGAGACATGTGGCCAGCCTGTGGTTTCTTCTCTCACCATGGCATTTGCTTAGATTACAGGCTGATTTTGATTTGCTGGGTCATTGCTCTCGATGCACACACTTGGCTTTTATATTTGTGTGTGTTTGTGTGTGTACATGCATGTACACATACTTGCACATGGGAGCTAGATATACACGTATGTGCATGTGTTTGTGTGGAAACCAACAGCCAGCATTAGATATTGCTCATCAAGCACAGTGTACTTTGTGTTTTGAAATATGGTCTCTCCCTGGTCTGGAACTCACCAGTGAGTACCAGGGACCCTTCTGCCACCATATTTGGCTTTCTTTATATGAGTTCTGGGGTTCCAGCTCATGTCCTTATGCTTGTATAGCAAGTGTTTTAGTTACTGAGCCACATTTGATTTTTATGTATGAGAGTTGCCTTCTGGATTTGCACAAAAATCCCAGTGTCTATTCAGTTAATATTCCTTAAGCATGACCTCTATACCAGGCACTGTGATAAGTACTGAAGAATTAAGGACAAATAATACAGAGTCCTGGTCCTTTATAGTGACATTAGGGAGGTCACACTATCTCTAGAGTTTAAATTTTCATATACAAAGTAGGGACAACCATAAAATATAATAGCGCTTGTCTACAATAGTTGTAGAGGAAACACAGTACTCAGCTTAGTATGCTTCATACAAACTGATACCTATTAGGAAGATAGTTTTGTAGAATGTGGTTTCCCTTAAGAAAATTCCCATAGCAAAATAAAGTCACTATTTTACTGATCAATGATTTTGGATTCAATCATTATAAAAATTAAAGAGTTAATATACAAATGCTTGAGAATAGCACTATAAATTTCGTATTATAAAAAAATATGACACAAAGCATGTGCTCTTCAGAAATCAAACGGCAACTGAAATACAGACATCACTGCCATCACTGCCCAGTTCCTCCACACCAAAGAGACAGCTGCTAAAGCACAGAATGAGGGAACTAATGACAAGTTAATGAATAAGGTGCCTCATGATAAAGTCAGTCTGCACAAGTATTTGATAGAATACCCATGTATACACATAAGTATGCATATTGAAGTAAAAGAAAGGAAGCTTAGAAGCCAGATGGTGGTGGTGCATGCCTTTAATCCCAGCACTCAGGAGGCAGAGCTAGGCAGATCTCTGTGAGTTCGAGGCCAGACTGGGCTACCTGGGCTACAGAGTGAGTTCCAGGAAAGGCACAAAGCTATGCAGAGAAACCCTGTCTTGAAAAACCAAAAAAAAAAAGAAAGAAAGAAAGAAAGAAAGAAAGAAAGAAAGAAAGAAAGAAAGAAAGAAAGAAAGAAAGAAAGAAAGAAGAAAGAAAGAAAGAAAGGAAGGAAGGAAGCTTAGATCTGCTATGGATCTCTGACAACTGGGAAACAAGGGATATATATATTTTTGAAGCAACCACTTCTTATGGATGGCTCCAAGTGGCTCTGGACAGCTTAATTTTAACATTAGAAACTGAGAAGTACTGTTTAGCCTCATTAAGTCAGAGAAAAAAACAACATAGTTTCTCTGACCTCTTACAATGAGGAAATGGTGTCTGTCAATAACCTACATGCTTCTGCCAAGATGGCATAGGCTGTAGATGTCCACTGTATAGAGGCTGTCTATATCCAATTCAGAAAGAATATTCATTTTTCTATTTCCATACATCATATCATAGACTTTTTATTGAATTACAGGATTGCAAACAATTTACCTTATCCTGCTGACATAATGTCCCTAATCAGCAATCATCACATCTTAGTTGAGATTTTACTATATCACTATTAAGACCAGCCCAATGCATCTCAGAGAATAGGAAATCATAATGAAATGGATATGCTAATATGGTCCCATTGTTTTGATATGTCTTTCCACCTCCAAAATGTTCTAAGTGAACTAAACAACTCAACCAATGGGACAAAAATATAAGTTGTCTTTTTAAAAATGGTCTAAATGAACATTCAGTTGAGTGTAGAAGTCATAAAAAATTACTGGCTCCCTTTATCTTTTAATAAAACCTGAAGCTCTTTTAACTGGTGTTTGTGAATCCTTTTTTGGAATAATTTTCTGTTGCCATGTGCTGATGGGTTATGAATCGGGATACAATTCATTCACTCAGTAAATACTGACAGGCTGTATTTTTAGTCTGTCACTACGTTGGTGCAGATCTTTGGTAGCTCATTTTATTTCTGGCCTTCACTTTAGCTCTAAGCTCTGGACTTAATTATCTGATGGATAATGAATGAGTCATACACCAGAATTCACTACATATAGTAAAGAAAAATAAATAGATAATTTTAGAACAGAAGTATGTTAACAGAAGTTATAGATATAAAAATGATCAGAAAATAACCTGAGCTAACAGGAGAAATAAGCTGTGTGTGTTCTCTAAACATAAGGGAAAGAACTAAAGGTAAACTCAAGGAACTGCAAGGCATGGTCAGGTTTGCCGTGGAAGTTTCAGTGGTGCAGAATGCAGTTTTACATGTTAATGGCTGCGTTAGTTAACTTTATCATTGATCACCTACAGAGTCAAACCAGGAACATCATTAATAAAGCAACCAAATCTGCTTGGATTCTAGAATACTACAGAGTGACAATATCTGCTTCTGTTCATCAAAGAATTGTACGCTTGCATGCACAGTGTTCCGTGATGTGGACTGCAGCAGGGTCAGTACCTGGGATTTGGACTTTCTGTGTAACGGCTGTTTAAGCTCCTCTGGCACATGAGAAGGACTAAAGGAAGACAGCTCAGCGTCAGTGTATTGATTCTCTTCCATTTCCCTCATTTTGAGGCTATCTGTGAAGTGCCTTATGTGATCTAGAGCAGAAAGGCCAGATTTATAGTCTTCCTCTTTATACCTAAAATGAACCAATGGAAAAGCACAGAAATTGGGTTTTCTTTTGCAGTTTCTTGTCTCATCAAGTTATTTTCATTTTTATCTTAATAGCTGTCAAACTTCATAATGTATTGTTGTGTAAAACAGCATGCAAAAATTGCTATTTTAAAAAATATTTACAAATACCATATCTTAATATATTTCTTTAATATTTAATGACTGAAGTCAAGCATATATTTGAAGTAAAGTCATTGACATATTAAGCCAACAATATGTGGGAACAGAAGTCAGACATTTGAAAACTTCTTTCAGTGTAAAGTCAGTTAGAAAAATATTCAGTCAGTATACCTTATCATCACAAAAATATATTATCTTCACCTTAACTATCGGTTAATTTTTTTCCAATTAAAAGTCTATTATCTATGAAATTTATGTTAAACATCTGAGTTACAATTATAGTAGATTATTGAATAGATTCAATCATGATGAAATGTCTATTTTCCTTTGGGCTTCATAAGTAGAATCTAAAAATTAAGTACTTGTGTAATCTTTGTTCATCCTTCCTGCTTTGGGGCCACCAGAGTTCCACAAACACTAATGTATTTACCTGCTTGTGTTCCTTACCACCTCATTTTTCTCTCTGTCAAATTGATGCACTGTGTGTGCCTTTTGCAGGTCAAATTGAATGTAAATGATTTGTTACTCACAAATTCCTCGTACTCTAACACATTCTTCCAGTAGCCAAGCAGAGCAGGAAGAATTTGCACCACAGTCCACCACACTTAGTACCGCTTGGCTTGCAAAGTTGCGAAGCACTCACCTCACTGGGGATGTCTTACAACTCATTTCCAGGGCACCAGCTTCCTCATAGTCATCCTCGGGGATTTCTTCATCTAAATTAGTTGTCACCAGCTCCTTTCTGGATTTTCCAGGAATATCGTTGTCATCATCCTCCTCATCCAACAACACCTCATCTTCTACTTCTTCATCATCCAGTAAATCAGAATTCTGGCTGGTTACCAAAGCCTTGTCATCCTTAAAGTGACTTCCATTCATCCTTTCAAAGGCACAAACAGAAAAAGGATCAATTATTGGTTTGATTTTTAGACATGCAGTTAGTTTTCTTATCATCTCCCCAACAATAGTTCAAATATTCAGCACTTACAAAAGAAATTTGTATTGTGTGTGCCTCATTGCTATCTTGGGAAAATAATGTGATTTCACAGAGGCGCAAACAAAGACAAAAATAACTGGATGATTATTCAGGCTACAAATGCAGCCTCTGGCAGAACAGGAAAAGCAACCCAAGTCTCTGATTTCTTATCATTCCTGATAAATGATATGGTGTGTGCTCTATAAAAGCACATGAATATTTTTTCTGCATAATGTACATAATTACCATTTAAGTACCCACCATTTAAAGTAATTGATTTCTGGAAAATCACTGAGTAATGCAGACAATAGCTTACACACACACACACACACACACACACACACACACACACACACACACAAACTGAATCTGGAAAACCAAAGACAATGTGAACAAAGCTGCCAAGGAGCAATTGATATTTACTGTTCCTAAGTGACAGTTGCAATATTCTCTACTTGGATACAATACTCAAGCTTGGACGTTATTGAGAGTCCACTTATCTTGACTATTTCTAAATGATCCTAAATTGTCTAACAGCAAAAGAGTTCTTTGTTTTCCAAGAAAACACAGAGACAGTAAATCAACTAGGAATTTAAGTAAACTAACATCTTTTAAAACTGACTTAGCAAGCACAGCTAACAATGCAAAACAATCATTTTTTTCGACTTAAATGTCCTTTGTAATATTTCAGTTTACATTTGAAAGAATTGCAATAGATGATTCAAGTGCAACTTACTATACAAATTCTGCTTAGGGAATTTGAAGGTATGCATGAAGCTGAGTGAGGTTTTCAAAATGACCATCAACATAAGGGAAACTTGGATATAAGTTTTGTTTTAAGACTGAAATAGAACTAAACTAAAACATAACTATAAAAGAGGGAGTTGCCTTTGAAAGATACATAGTAAGAGAGGTTGATCAGGCTTAGAAAGTATGCAAAGATATCAGCTATTATAGGCACCCATGCATCCTAATCCCTAAGTCATCAATAATCTTTTGTCTTATCATGCTCCTTTATCTAGTTATTATATTAGAAACTCACAGAATCTTCAGTTACTCTTGCAGGCAAGTATACTTCCACATGAAATGAAATGATTTTTCAGTCCGTGGAAGATCAGAAAGCATACACAGCAATTCCCACATAAAAATATGTAGAACTTAATGTTTAGATTTCTGAGAATTAAAGCAATACATACATGAACCAACCTTGGAGATGATGGAAGCAAAGTACAAATGCATTTGACCAGAAAAAGTAACATCATTATTGAACATTTTATACAACCTCTTAACCTCTTTACCAAAAAGAATGATGAAAACATATTTTTCACAGACATAAACTATTAGTTTTCAGATACACTGCCAACTTGCTAGCTTGAACGGATGAAAATTGTTATTATTTTAAAAAATGAAGAAAAATGAAAGTAAAAGAACAAAAGAGTCCATGGATGAAAACCAAAAGCAACAAAAGCCAACATGATTAAGAAAATGTATTTGTTAATTAGGCTTTCAAATGTGGCAATTTATAGGGATAAATTATTCATCAAAAGTAGCCTGATAGGTGCAGAGAGAGGAAAAGTCAAATGACTCAACTTCTACTTCTGTGTTTAGACATGTTGAAGCCAGATGTTGCAGCTATGCAGCCTCAAAATCGCCAGTTCAGAGCAATCAAGTTTGAATACACTTTTCGGAACCAATGGTGATTTTAGCCTTTCTTATTTGTATTACACAATCAGACTTCAAAATGTATATAATGTCTATTATTAGCTCTGTTTTGTACTGCCGAGCAATGGACTCATCTTCCCCCCCTCTCTCTCTTTCTCTCTCTCTCTCTCTCTCTCTCTCTCTCTCTCTCTCTCTCTCTCTCTCTCTCTCTCTCTCACACACACACACACACACACACACACACACACACACAAAGAGGCAAGTGGAAGGAATGATACATCCAACCAGGAGATGCTGTAGTTCTTACGACTTCTTAGAGGCTGAAAAGGGTCGTTCTTTCTCCTTTCTCTAACTACGTTACACAAAATAAAGAACGAGAGCAGTTGTGTGTTTTATTGTTTGGTTAGAACATTTATTATCTGAAGTGTGCTTCCTCGGAGAACTATCCAAAATTACTAGTCTTGGCTTTTACCAACATAAGAAATGAAGGACAGTGACACAATAAAGTAATGTAGTCTTCATCAATTAAGTTTACATGACATTTTAAAATATTCTCATATTCTCCAGGATGGCTATGGTCAGAGAAGGGTGGTTCTCCAATACCAAATATTTAGTTATAACTGAGTGGAAAGGAGATTTAACTACAAGGAAAGTTTTGTCAAAATACTATTTCATTAACTTCATGTACAAAGTCAAGCACAGATGGATTATCAGCAGCATTCACTTCTCTGTTGGTGTGCTTAACACTGGTGATGATACTAACTCAAGAGCAGCTATGTCCACTAAAGCCAACATCCCTGCCTGTTTGAAAGTATAAGATGAACAATTGGCTCTTAATTGGAAAGTTCTCAAATAGCTTCTGTGCAAATATATTGAACTAATCAATGTGCAATTCATATACAAATTGATACTGATACAAAAAGAGAGAGATAGATAAGATAGAGACCCAGAAGGAATTGTGCCACGAATTATCTGTTAATACTATACTGTATATAGTAATAGCCAACAATGACCAGTGATTCAGTTGAATCTTTATGGTGAGTTTCCTGCTGGCTTTTGAAATTTTGATAAAATATTTTATTTAGATGTCAAGATAAGCAGAACTGCCTGCTAGTGGAATGGGCTGCAAAACAAATAGGCCAGGTTTCAACTCATCAATTATTTACATGGCTTCTGGCAAGTCATTAACCTTTGATGTCCCCATTTTTGTTGCAGTCACTTTCATGAGGTCATGTGAAAATTAAATTAACTAATACGGAGCTGAAGAGATGGCTAAGCACTTGCTGCCCAAGCAAGAAGACAGAGTCCCCAAAACCTACATAAATGCTGAGTGGACATGGTGACCCACCTATAATTCCATCCTCAGAAGACAGAGACAAAGGATACTGGGAGCAAGCTAGCAAAACTAGCAATATCCATGAACTCTAGGTTTGACTGAGAGAACTTGCCTCAAAGAATAAGGTGGACAAATGATTGGGGAAGGTGCTTGACTTCAACCTCAGGCTTCCACAGCTTGTACACACATGTGCATGGGTACCAATGCACCTTTAAAAGTACACACATGCACACCACACACACACACACGATGAAGAAAAATAGTAATTATTAACTATTACACATAAAATGTTACATAACGATCTGCTGTACATGCAAATAAACACCAGCCACCAGCATCAGCATTAACTAGTCCTGGGCACATGAGATCAGAAGAGTGTGCAAGAGTTGCTTTACCTCTCATCCATGTTCCGAGGAGACTGGCTACCATGGTTGCTATTCCCAATGAAATTCCGGATCTCTGTGAAGTAAGCATCCTCTTTGTCATCCAGGATTGCACCTGTGCTTTCTAGTTCTGAATGAGGTGATGATGTTGCTGTACCTGGGTGGGAGAGAAAGTCTTTATGAGAAGATCACTGTTCATCTGGCAACTTACTTAGAACTTCATTCCTTTTGGACCAGAGGAGTACTATGTCTCAAAACTTGCCCTTTTCAATGGGAGTACAAGCAACTCCAACTTAGGGTACATATTCATGAGAGTCTCTTGAGAGCATTCTGGTACACCAAGACCTAACAAAGTTGTCATTTCTCTCAACCTGCTTGTTCTCATCTCTCTGGAGCATGGGAGTGTTTTTATTCAACTAAGAAGAGAGGTTAAGAAATTATAGAAATCTTATATACAGATTCTGCCATAACACACTGAACTCCTGGTTGTAATCAGTACATGTCTATTGTTGCTGTATTAATGTATGTGACAAAGTGAAGGATGAAACCACACCTAGCATTTTATACTTTGATTTCTTATAAGGAGTTATGAGTAGACTCAGAAACAACCCAGAGGCTGGTATAATATGAAGAGGCCAATAATGAATCTGACTTTTATAGGTTGGTCCTCAGCTTCCTTGCAAAATTAAAGTCAGAATGCCTGTGTCACAGAACTGCTGTATTGGTTTACATAAATTCACACCATTGGAAATACATAATGTATCGCCATATCTTATGCAAACACATACTTTATGCTGCTTATGTATTCCCACGATGTATCTGTATTATTATTATTATTATTATTATTATTATTATTATTCATTATTACGATTCATATAATAAAAACCAGGGGTTAGCACTTTGCCTCACATTAAAGAAATCTGGTTAAAAACCAAACATTCAACTTTGACAAGTATTTTTTTCCAATATTAGGGATCAAACTAAGAACCCAGCACATGCCAAGTACCCATTCTACCACTGAGCCATATGCCTGGACTAGTCACATTTTCTAACTTTCTATTTTCTCTGAAACAACATTGAATACATAATATAGAATATTTGGCACATATAATATTTTTCTATGGTGTCCTCAATTCAACACTTAAAAACAAGGATTGAATCTTTGGGTTTGAGGAAGAGGAATAGTATACATTGTTACCATTCAAAATCATGCACAGTGTTGCTTACAACCTAAAAGGATGAATAATCAATCTATTCAAGAAAAATGATTTGGCTGTCAAATGTTTCTTTTTCCTTCTCTGAAGCCCTCTTTCTTGAACTCAGTACATACTCACCATCCTCCTAATTGCACAGGTTGTCTCTATCCATAGAAACCAGCAGACAAATGCCAGCTCCTGGCTGGTTGTCTAACTGTCAAAAGCAAAGGAAAGGTCTAGAATCTCTTCTGTTAAGTACATGTTGGCAGGTTTGCCATCATGGAAGGCTAGGAACTCAGGTGGGGTTGCCAGTTACTTAATTTTAGAGGACAATTTGGAACAAAACCAGAAGATCAGTGCATTCTTTGCATGTTGCTCTGATCATATTCATTTCCGATCCCTAGTCTTATATAAAAGTTACCCCAGAGATCACAATTTCTAGGTTAATACTCAGGGATTTTGCCACACTTAGAATACATATCCTGTGAATAGATGGAAAGAGAATTCTTTGCAATTTAGGAAATTCTGACTCATATCTGTGCAGTCTGGGTCAAGGCTGTCTTTGCTTGAGATTGCTTGTTGAGATAAATCCAGCTGGATGGAAATATAACCTAAACAAGACCATGGACTCTCACATTCTCATTCATCAGTGATTGCCTCATTCACATGGGTCAAAAACTCAAGGGAAATGTGGTATGAATGTCAAGAGTGCTATCAGATCTTAGTGTTGAAATGGGATGGAAGACGAAAGAGCATAATTATATTCCACAATGCAAAATGTAAGTCATCTTTTCCCCAGAACACCACAGGGACCCACCAGACATGTTTCCATTCTCATGTTTCTTCAGGTGTCTGTCAAGATTGGTTTGTTGACCAAAACATCTGTCACATAAGTGACACTTGAACGGTTTCTCCTTGTTGTGGATGTTGCGGACATGTCGCTGCAGGTTTGAGGAAATGCTGAATGATCTATCACAGTATTTGCATCTGGGAAGTAAACACAGACACAGCATTGCAAACACATTAGAAGATATTTCACAAGGCTTGTGGACATGAAAGCTAAAAATAACACTTCACATATGAAAAATACTATTCATGTAGGAATACTGCAATTCCAGTAGACTTGTTTTGTTTTGTTTCATTTGGGGTTGTTTCATTGCTCTTTAGTTTATTTGGACACTGAGTTTTTATGTTTTAAATAAATCTCACTAAACTAAATAATTACAAAGTGATAGCATTGCCTCATGTTGTGTTTAACACAACACAATTAAAGACTTACTAAGTGAATATTAAAAGTATAACCAATTTCTTAGCACATTTACCTCTCCTGATGGTAACTATAAAGAAAACTCCATTGTTTTTCCAAAGTGGCCCAAAATACCCCATATTTTTTTAAACTGAAGCAACGTGAAAAATGTGTTTGGTGCCAAAGATAGTTTTTCTTAACCTTCAGTGATTAGGAATCCCAGAGCCTCCCTTAATATTTGAGCTGTTACAAAAGCAAGTGATGGTACCACTGAGTCCTCCTGGATGAAAACAAAGGACTTCACTAACCACCTGCTCTCAACTTCTTCCAGTTTTCCATTTTGATGTCTATTAAAAAGTCAGCCACAACTCTGAACAAGGTCGGTTTCCTTGGAAATGGTTCATTGTGGGTTAGTCAACTGTTTCTGCATTCAATACGATTAAAAATCTTAAGTTGTTTTAAAATTTTCCTTTGTCCATAAAATGAAAATATAAAAGATGGAGACCCTGGCTACCCCAGGTATTTTCTATGAGAATGGAAGTGGTTTTGTAATTGATGGGGTTACTTCACAGCACTTGAAGGGAGACTCTGTCATGCATTTGTGAGGTGTGTGTGTTTGTGTGTGTGTGTGTGTGTGTGTGTGTGTGTGTGTGTGTGTGTGTGTGTGTGTGTGTGTTACATTAAAGAAAAATTTGACTTTTCTGAATGGCTTCTAAGTAAAAGGTCAGAAAATCCTTTAGTTGTACTTCCGTGTGTGATGGGTCCTTCCCCTGTGTCTCATGCAGACTTTAGCTCAAGTACTCCACATTAGAAGTCACCCAACTCATCACACCCCAAGTATTCAGCCCTTCCTGCTTCCCTCTTGATGTCAGAAATCCAATCAGATCAGTGAGAAAAAAAATCTGATGAACTAGTTACTTTGGTATGGTATCAATAAGTCAGCTCAAGAGTCCGTGGGGTGGAGGAAACAACTTCTGCATCAGGACGTTCTCTAACATTCCTGGCTTAAAATAGTAATAAAAATGGAGTGAGCATCCACTATGATGGGAGTTGTTCAATTTTGTTGTCATCATATGAAAATACTTATGGATATGGAATAGTGGCCTTTCCTGCAATACTTTTATCTCAAAGGCACAGTGCAGTGAGAATCTGGTGTGTTTAACACAACCATGTTGTACCAAGTAAAGCAAGCCTAGGAGCCTTACAGAGAAAATGCACACTCTAATCAGGTCTGAAATACTCTGCTCACGACACAGTCTACACAGATCACAATGGAGAAAGAGAATTGCACATGTCCCACCTTTCTGTCTGTGTGAAAAGGTCTTTTCCAAATATACTCAGCATCATCCTCTCTGATCGGAATAAAGTTGACCAATAAGGATGTGTCTACCCATGATCAGCTTGCATTTCTATTCTATTTTCTGCTAACATCTTGAATAGAAAGGCAAATACTCTAAGTTTTAAAGTAAATTTATTCTATTCCAATATATTAGTTGGTATTTAAATGACAACTCAAATTAAGCTTTTGTTTCAAGAATTCTCAAGCTGCATACATAACCTAATTGTGAGCCTTCATGACAATATATGATACATGAGCTGAAAAAAAAAAAAAAGCTTTGTAATCTGATATGAGATAAAAGCTCCAAAATGAAAAGTCCAGCCTGGGTACCAAACTTCATAGAAAGCAGTTAGCATCTAAAGACCTGATTTCTTATTTTTCTCCATTTGTAAAATAGAAAATCTGGACAAATCATTCAAGATTTCCAGCTATGCAAATACTAGTTCGTGTATTTTTAAACACATGTATAACAACAGCAATATGGAAGAAGCAGAATAAAACTATTTCATTCAGCGCAGAATTAAAGGAGCGTGATGTCCTAGCTGCTGTGGGATGTTCTGTATGTTAAGTGTGTTGCTCTGATTGGTTAATAAATCAAACACTGATTGGCCAGTAGCCAGACAGGAAGTATAGGTGGGATAAGGAGAGAGGGGAATTCTGGAAAGTAAAAGGCTGAGTCAGAGAGACGCTGCCAGCCGCCGCCATAAAAAGTGAGATGTAAGGTGCCGGTAAGCCACGAGCCACGTGGCAACTTATAGACTAATAGATATGGGTTAATTTTTTTTTTTTTTTGGTTTTTCCTGACAGGGTTTCTCTGTGTAGCTTTGCGCCTTTCCTGGAACTCACTTGGTAGTCCAGGCTGGCCTCGAACTCACAGAGATCTGCCTGGCTCTGCCTCCCGAGTGCTGGGATTAAAGGCGTGCGCCACCACCGCCCGGCAAGATATGGGTTAATTTAAGATATAAGAACTAGATAACAAGAAGCCTGCTGCGGCCATACAGTTTGTAAGCAATATAAGTCTCTGTGTGTTTACTTGGTTGGGTCTGAGTGGCTGTGGGACTGGTGGGTGAGAGAGATTTGTCCTGACCATGGGCCAGGCAGGACTGGAGAAATCTCCAGCTACACCTAGCTGCAGACTGGGACAACATTCAGCCATAACAAACTGTGGATATAGAAACCTTTCCACTCAAGCAAAATTCCTGGGTGATGGAATATTCTCTAAAGGGGAGTTTCCCTAAAGTTTTCCATTGTTCTATCTCTTAAAGATCTGCTGTGTAAAGTTCATCTGTCACATACCAAGTGAAGTGACATTTATTAATAGAAACCAAGGAACTTAAGAAAAATGCTAATTTTCTGAGTTTCTCCTAAAACTTCTATTATTTTTTGAGTGAGCATATAGTCTTCCCATTTTTTTCTTTTTAAGATTTACAATTTTTCGTTATATATAGCATGGGAGGGTAGATATGTGCATCTGAGTTAAAATGGCTATGTAGTCCAGATTACCCCTGAAATGAAATTACAGGCATTGTGAGCTGTCTTATAGCAAGCTTGTTGAGCCATATCCACTTAGTTCATTATCATGTTTACAAACAGTAACTTTGAAGCAAGGTAATTCATTTATTGTAATGAAAATAATAGTGTTCAAGCCAAAATAATTATAGAATACACTCCAAAATAATTATAGTATACACTTCAAAGGAGAAACAAACTATAATGCTGCTTAAGAGAAATTCTATTCATTCTTGGAGAAATTCTAACTTGAATTCTAATACTGAGGGCAAATATCACACTTTAAATAATGATTTGCATTTTAAAGTAGCCATGTTATTAATTTCATTGTGTTGTAAGCAAAGAAATAGAAGTCACATATGGTGACTTCAATAGAAGTCACATATGGTCTGTGTATCATTTGGTTAATTTTAGCATTTGATAGACTAAGAAGCTTTTGATAGAATTGGCCCTTTTCCTAGAATACTCTATCTGTTGAATCTCTAAGTCTATACTTTTTTTCTACTACTTCTAAGGTTTAAGATGTTTGTTTCTTAAGCCTCCTGTTGGGATCTGTGGATGGTGATTTAATCATACTACGGAAGCAGATATATTTGGATGGTTACCTCCTAGCAATGACTGTGAGGCTTGGATGAGAGGAACTTCAGTGTTACGATTTTGGTCAATTAAAATGATACTGGTTATTGAGAAGAGAGAACCAAAGTAAAACACATTTTTAAGGTTGCTAACATCTTCTAAACATATATACACGACTAGAAATTACACTAGATCTCTTAGATTAAAAACTAAGAAATCTCATTTGATGAAGAAAAGACATTCCTAATTTTGGCTCTAGCAGATACACATTTCTACTTGGACTCAAAATTTAGTTTACATTCAAATATGCACCAAACTAGTTCTTATTACACTGTGACATAATAAACATTGACTATGACAATATATTTCAAGATATTTAGAGAAACCATTGTCAAACCTGTAAGGTTGTTCTCCTGTGTGGGTTCTCAAGTGCCGTGTTAGGTTCGCAGACCTTGGAAAAATCTTGCCACAGTATCTTTGAGGAAAAGATATTTACAAGAGAGTCAGCAGAGTTGCCTCTTTCACCACAGCAGACAGCAGTCCTATGTATATTCTTGTTTTAATTAATCCTGCATGCAACTCACGTCTCTATCATTTATGATTTGCAGCAAAGCCATTCTAAAGTTATAAATAACTCTACAAATAAAGGCTGCATTAGGAGGCCTATTGAATTTGCTCACTCATAAGTAAGTAGTTTATGAAAATAGGCATTAGCCGATGACCCCCATAAACCTGCTTTATTGACTCCATATCTTTATACCCACAAAACTGGAGCAGACAAGAGGACAAAAAAATGAAAAGAATTTGTAATTCTGGGTTGATGGATAGCTATTTCAACTGGAAAGAAAGGAACAGTATGTCCAAAGAGTAGAGAAATTGATGTGCTTGAAACAGATAGCAGAAATATTTGAAAATAATTGAGAAATCATCAAGTATAATTTATTAGGAAACACAATAGACACATCAAAGGAGCTTGCTCTTTCCTTGATGAGTACTAAGACATTTATAACCAGTGTCCCCACTTAGAGACCTTATTTGTCCTTTAGAATAGCTTTATTCAGAATTAGGGCCATGACAATTAACAAATATATGATTGAAGGTAGCAGTGGTCTATATTTCAATGAAAATAATTAACTGTAAAATAAAATGCATAACTATCCAAGTGAGACAAGCAGGTGGTATCGGGTCCGTGTTAAAATTCATTTTTAATGATAATTCTTTAAACCACTATTTTTATATATCACTAAACAAGAGCACTTTAAAGTACCTGGAATCGATCATGGCTGCTATTATCAAGAATAATTTGTAAAACAAACAACAGGCTGTTTTGAAACAAAGGGGCAATTTGGGGTGAGTCAGTTGTGATCAGCTCCACATACCTGCAGGTGTAGCGCTCTTTTCCTTTCCGCAGCAGGTTCTCAGGCAGGGTGTTGGGAGGCGCTCTAAAGCTGAACATAGAGGGCACAGACTGAAGGAGCTCACTGGCCTCAGGCTTCAGGGCGCTGAAGCTCTCTAGCTTTTCCGCCATATTCTCAATAGCTGACATCTGAAAGGCACAAACGCAATGAGGGATTTGATATCTTTGCTTCTACAACAATCTCTTGCTAACCAAGAACATAATCTCCAGGAAGACTTCAAATCTTCTACATGCAATAGGTTCTGAAGGAGACTGTAGGGCTTCAGTGCTAAACAATGAGAAACTGATGGATATCAGAAACAAAGCTAGCTGGACTGCTTCCACAGGACCCTGGTTAGGCCACATCATAGTGATATGATTGAGCTGTGGAACCGCAAAGAGATAATAAAACCAAATAGATTTTATCTAATTGACAGCACTGTACTAAGGATATCAAAGAGCAACTGAAAATTTTAGGGAACAGTGCTACCCACCATGCCAGAGTAATTAAGAATAAAAGAGCCGTAGTGTCACATAAGAATGGACAGCAAGAAAGAACAACAAGTCTTCAAAGGGCACAGTTTAAGCAAAAGTTATGTAATCCAGAGAGAAATGGTTCAATGTGTAAGAATTGCCTAAGATAATGTTAGATTAATATCAGGATAATCCAAAATTTTAAGTGGGATCATATACAAGGAATTTTGATGGAAAGTTCATTTGTTCCAAGAAGATTTAGCTTAAAAGAGTTTATGATATCTTAGGATAATTTCACACAGAATAGATATTATCGTACAAGGGATAGGGTCCCTCCCATTCTTCCAGACACACTCCCTTACCTGCCTCAAACAATCTCACAGATTTTGCTTATCATCCACCCACTGGCATACCTTCAGTACTCACTTTTAGAGAATGGTGTTTTCTTTTCTACTTAGTTTGATTTTTATTGTTTATGGTTACATAGATTCTCCTTTTCCTTCAACTTTCCCAAAATGTTGTTTCCTGGGTGCTCATGTTTTACTTGGAAACTCTAACTACAATAATTTAAACAGACAGCTAACTCTTGGGTCATCTTGTTAAATTAATTCATTTGGTTCTCAGAGTGCTATATGGTCATGGAAACAGCAATTAAAAGTACTTCAATAGCTGGGCGGTAGTGGCACACGCCTTTAATCCCAGCACTTGGGAGGCAGAGCCAGGCAGATCTCTGTGAGTTCAAGGTCAGCCTGGTCTGCAGAGTGAGATCCAGGACAAACACCAAAGCTACACAGAGAAACCCTGTCTCAGAAAAAACAAAAAAAGTACTTCATATGCATCCCACATATGTCTCAATGAGGTGCAGTGGTAGACACAGGATCTAGAGAGCAACTGCAGATTCAAGCATCTGACTAATCAAAAGGCTATTTTTTTTTTCTGATGAGACATTGAGACAGAGACAGATATATATTTTCCAAGTTCAAGTTAAAAGGCAAAGCTAACACATCTAGCTCAAAAGGAAAAGTAACAATGTGTGCACTTTCTGGATGCATAGCTAGACAAAATACCGTGAATGTCATAACCTAAAGTCAAATCTCAAACATTATTTTCTTTTCACAAATGATATATTGTATGTTTGATTCTTCAAATGACTATTCATGTTCTAGTTAGCTCTCTCTCTCTTTCTTCTTTATCCTGGAACCCGCCCTTTCATTTCATGCCTGGACTCCTTACGCTAGCTACAAATTGCAACGTACAGGGTACCACTGCCAATTTGCCAAATGTCCTTCATCAAACACAGCACATAAAAAAAAAAAAACTCAGAAGAAAGTCAAGATACATTTACTTGTCAGGCGACAAATGTGAACGCACTGGGAGGCAGTAAGGGCTCTAAGCTCAAGGGTTTGATTCATAATCACTCAGCTGCTAAAACATTCTCCACAGATGCAAGTGGACAGCACATTTGTCACTGTGAAGGGTTCTGACACATACTGATCACAGGGCACAGATATGGAATGATGACGCTGCTCAGAGAGGCTGGAGGAAAGTCTGCCCCTGACGAACACAGTCATTACCCTGTTCCAGCCAGTGTTAGCATGTTGACTTTATTTATTAAAAATCAATTCAGGAATAGTTTATGATACTATTTTATCTGTATTTATTCCTTCTAATTGTTCCTTGCAGAAAACCATTTTGATAATCTATCTACCATAGAATAAATTACTGACTGAAAAATAACATCTGGTTTACAATCTGATTAGTGATAACAAGCAAGGTAAGGGTCGCAATGTTCTCATGCATTTAGAGGGTAGAGAAGTAGGTGAATGGCTGATGGCTATAAATATTTTATTTATGTACAATTAATATTTGGGTAATGTCTCATTATCAAGTAACTTTAAATAATCTGAGTGTTCGTCTTGCTCACCCTCCAATTCCTGCAGCAATACATCTTGAAGAAACACATTTCCTCTTTTATAGAAAGCAGCCTACTCATGACTGTTAGTAGTCTGAGCTTTTATGTCTAGCACACAAAAACTACAAGTCCTTTGAGTTATTCGGGAGCAATTGGCTATTGAGAAACGTGTCTTGCTTTAGGAGCTGCTATTCGCTAGATCCCTTTAAAGGAAGGTCAGTGTGCTTACTCCAACTCCAATGGTTTCAATGTGGGAAAGGCATCAAGAAATGAGAAAACATACTGTGAACTCAATAGCCATCTGACAACAAAACAGTGAGAAAAGAATAGCCAATACCCGTGTGGCTTCTCTTAAAAGCTGCACACAGCTTTGACTTCTGCTGTCGAATAAAAAGAGGATAAAATTGGGACAGAGAAAGTCTATGGAAGTTGAGCATTAAACACACATGTAAACATATGTATAGACATGCACACACATGCTCACACATTCATACATATATCTATTCTCTCTCTCTGTCTCTCTGTCTGTCTTCCTGTCTCTCTCTCTGTCTCTCTGTCTGTCTTCCTGTCTCTGTCTCTGTCTCTCTCTGTGTCTCTCTGTCTCTGTCTCTCTCTCTCTCTCTCTCTCTCTCTCTCTCTCTCTCTCTCTCTCTCTCTCTCTCCTTGGCTGGATATCCCTGAGGAGACATAAACGCTTTCACTGCATCCTTTCTTTCCTCTCCCTAGGATTTGTTCTTACACCACTCTTCATTTTTAATTAGAATGACTAAGGGTCCCTGTTTGAACAGACAGAAGCAATTTAAACACCATCCAGTTCATAGTTTAGCAATTCTGTGAACAATGCTGATCCAGCCCATACCTTAGATTGATATTGGGTTATTTAATATATGGGCCAAAGTCTCAGATTTCTCCTTCTATCTGGTCTGACTTAAGTGATGTCCCTCCAGAAGAAACATATCTTATATAGAGATAAAACATTTTGATATTCATTTTAAAACCTGACTAGTATTTTTAAAAGTTGAGAAGAAATAGGATTAATGTACTAATGTACTAATATGGCTAGATATAATTTGTATTATTTAATTAGAAAAAATCCAATAAAATTGTAAAGCAATAAATAAAAATATAGGGAAACTACAGGAAAGAAAATACCCACTGTATATTTTAGCAATATAATGCCACATGACCCATTAATATCTTAGACTAATCTAAGATCTTCAAATGACAGATTTTTTTCCAATGGAGCAGTAATTTTTATTTGCACATATATAATAGCTGTTGATAGTATCTAGAGCCAGATGTCTGGAAAAGGAAGTTATTTCTCTCCCTTTCAGTCCCCAAGAGACTATTAACTTTATACTGATGTAGACTATTCAGATGCAATTCCCTAGCCCCTCCCCCAAAATGTAGCTATACCCCCAGTCAAATAGTTAATATTTAAAAAAAAAACACTTCTTCAGGCAAGATATCACCAACATGGATCTAAGCTCTTAGCTTAATGTTTATTATTGGAGTGCCAATCATTGAGGACCTGAAAAAGTTTCTCATCAAGACTATTAAAATGACAACCTGACTATGTGAAATGCTCTGACCATCCGAGCACACCATAAATCATGAGGACGAATGATTCCCAATTAGATTACACATGACTTTATCATAACATAACTAACTATTCATAAACAACAGGATGGGAAAGTTTGCAGAGTCAGTAGATTTCTATATTTGTTCGCCTGATAATCTTGAGAAACCTCAAAACCATGGTTATTTGAGGGAGAAGTAAATACTCATATTTTATGTTTATCTCACTTCATGGAGCAAGTTCAACAACCATGATTACAAAATCACTGAGTTTATTTACCATCAAGAATTATAAGCTGGTGTCTTCAGTATCTATCACAAGTACCTATTTCATAACTGCAGTGTAAGTCACAGCCTTGAAGACCGACTGGATGGAAAGCAGCATTTCCAGATACTACTCTGGTAAAAAGGGGGCCTCGCTTGGACTTTGAATCAGCTTTGCCCGTGAGTGCAATGATCAGTCATAAGTATAGGGATCAACATCATAAGCGTCAAGCAGTTAACAATGCGGCAATGTCAAAGTCACATTGTACCTTAGGAAAGATAAGGAAACTGAGACATGAAGCTCAAAACAGACCTCTACTGGAGAAAACAGAGGAGGAATCCTGAAAATGCAGGACAGAATGTTCTAAGAATATTCTTAAGAAATTCACCAGTTGTATAACTTAGCATAATTAGAGTAGTGGCTTGCACATTCTCTCATTGACTTTCTTTTCCTCTATCACACTTTCCCCTCACTGTCAATAAACATCTGTATGCTTGTTAAATACATGTACTTAATTATTAAATGTGCAATAACAGTGAGAAAATTTCCCAATTCATGATGTACTCTACAACAGAGAAAATGGAGGAACTCCTGGTAAAGAATAATTAATATCAGATAAAGGAAATAAATAAGTGCTACCATATTCTATTTAATTAAGTTTACTTGGAAACAAGTGTGACTTTAGGACACCTTAACTTTCCCAAGATTGTCGGTGTCCCTATGAAACAGGTCACTTTGATTGGTAATGTAAACACATGAAGACTTAAAGGAAAAGTTGAGATATATGTTATTCTTATCCATCAAGTTCTATTTGGAGATATAATATAAAATGAGGATTCTTCCCTCCATGTCTATCTTTCTGTATAAAAAATAAATAAACATATCCCTAGCATCATGAGCTAAAATTAGATTTACTTATACATTGTAACAAAAGTTACAGAAATGAGACCTAATTCTGAAAAGTCCTTTCAGTCCTTAGGTACAAAAGCTTAAAGCTTTCTGTCTGTCTCCAAAATGTAGGGGACATTTCTGTCTTGACACAGAGGAAAGTGAATCCCAGTGTCAGCCCTGAATATCAGCTCAAGTTTTACCTTACATAGGGCATTATCAAAAAAAATCTGTAATATGTTGTCGCCAAATAATAATAGTTTCTACTTAATGATTCATTTCAAAGATTCCCATATAAAGTCTATAGAAGAACACTCTTATCAAAGTATAATTATGTGGAATTAGTGTGTTTTAGCAAATAAAATCATTCCATGAGTAATTTTTAGCTTATTAAATGCCCTGTTATATTGAGAGTATTCTGCTGTTGGATGAACAGGGAACTTGTGTGCTCCAGGCTTATCACTCCAAAGCTCCAGATTCTCATCTGCTCAGCATTCAGATTAATCTCTTTCTTTTCAATGCTACATTACTTTAGTCAAAAAATGTAAGGAACTTACCCACGTTCTCTGGTCAGGTAGTGGGAACTGGTAGCAAAATTGAAACAGAAACAGAAAATTACTTCTGTGTTGGATCTTTACTATAATCTATCCTTTGAGAAATGAGCATTTATACTAATCTGGTATTGTTTACTTATCATGTAATTCTATCTGAGTAAAAGTTCTAGAAATGAAAATTAAATCTATGTATAACACTGTTGAGTTTCCTCTATTTCCTAAAATTAATAATAGAAATCAAGCTTGATTAGAAACCAGAATGAACATCACTCTAAGAAAGCCACCTACTGTGTGCCACAGAATCCATAATAAGGCAGAATATTCTCCTTTTCTTCTTATTCATTGCAAGACTATGGCCCCAAGTTCTGCTTTCATTTCTAAGCATCGGGAAATTCCCTGTCATAATCCAGTCTACTGTGTCTCTATCATGCCATGAATACAGAAAATATATCATTACTAAAATTGGAATAATTGCATAACAAAAATAATGTTGTTCGGAATTCTGTGCTTGACAGATTGGCACTTGGACCACAAAAATATGGAAGAAGAAACAACAATGTTACTTGTGACATTTATGGCCACAGCCTTTGGGGAAAGCCTCAGTGGCTTAGATGCGCTTCCATGAACCTGAAGTTTTTACCCTTGAAAAGATCACTTAGTTAGGAGATTCATTACATGCTTCCATAAGTGTGGTGACAAGTAAGAAATGTGACAATAGGAAAGACTTGTTGGAAGCAAAATAGAATACGAATGCAAAGGGCATGTGGGTTTTCTACAGCAGTGAGTAAACGATAACTTTAAATATGTTTAACTTATTCTTAGCTCCTCAAAGTGCAGTAAAAGCACACTCACGTAATGTAAGTAAGTGAACAAGAGAGAAAACTTAAGTAATGGGGTCTTTGATATAGATAAAAAAAGGTCAAATCTGTGAAAATAAAATGTGACAAAACCAAGGATAATACTAAAAGTGCAGGAAAATCCAACTATGGATAATAGTCACTTTCACAGGAGTTTAATTGCCCGATGATTTTTATTTTAGTTCAAATGAGCTATAATGTGAAGACGAAAACCCTAACAAGGAATTAAAAAGTGGACAGTCCGTGACATCACTCCGTGATGCATTCTCTCCATCTTATCTCGGTGTGGTCATTCTTTCTTCTTCAAAATTATAGTTCCAAAGAAAGCACCATGGATAGTTTTCAACTATGCATCCAGGGTAACTTCTACAGTGCTCAGTGCTCCCATTAGTCAAGTAACTTATTCACCAGATGAAAATAAATGAAGGCTGCAGAGTCTTCTAATAGCCTCATCCCACAAATTGCTTCTTCAAGCAATGAATGAGGAGACATAGACTCCAAGGATTTATCTCTTAATTTGGACATATGTGAACATATATCTTCTAAATGCTTTGACATAATTTAAGACATTGTAATTCTCTAAGAAGTAAGATAGCCTAACAATCTTTAGGGAAAATTAAATAATTATCTATTGGTTTGTTCACTTATTATTGTCAACAGTTTGTGTTATGGGGAGTGATTGTGTTTTTCAAAAAATGCAAAACTAGGCTTCTCCATGGCACGTTACTATCCAAACTTGGTATATGTATGTGTTCATAGTTTTCTAAAGCAACTAAGAATGTAGTATCTTCTTTGTTGTGTGATAGCTCAAGAAACAGACAGCGGGTGTCAGCAACTCCTATGCATGTTTCAAAATATTTTAGCTGTGAAGTAAAAAAACAAAGTTCTTACCCAAGTATTTTTTTAGCTGTAAAATCATGGAAAACCCTAATAGCAGAGGCCAGTCCTTTGTGTTGGCTCATGACATCTACACAGTAAGGTCATGCCAAAGGCACAATAATCATCTTTCTAAATAGCCCTAGGTACATGGGGCAGCCATGCTTAGAAAACCATGGCTTAGAAAGTAAGATCAGGGCATAAGAAGAGGGTATTTTACTACAATGACTTTATGCTCGCCATGTGCATTCATTCATAAGGGTCTCCATTCAGTCCTTTCAGAAACCATGCACTGGGTCAAGTATATCCGCTCTGTAAATCTGCAATTAGTTGCCCTGTAAGGCCAAGGGGTCTCCTATTATACATAAAGAGGTGAACAATCTTCCTCAAACCAAAGGACTTTCGCTAATTACAAGTAGTAATAACACCTTGTGCCTCAATTATTCCTAATCCCAAATCCTTGGTTTTCAATTAGTTGAGGCTAGAATAGAATTGATAGAGTACCAAAACAAAATCAAACACCCCAGGACATGAGTAGTTTTCTTTAAGAAAACTGACTTCTCCAAAGACCATAAACTTGGAGGAAGAGCTGAGCTCCTCTTGCATGTACCCCAGAAAATTCCCTACTAAGTATTGCTTACTAAAACTGCTTGATTCCCCACCTAGGTTTAGCAACTTGTGAATTAAGTACCCTGAATATCTACCTCCTCTCCTCCTCCAAAGTCCCCTGTAGCATCCCTGCCCATCATATACAATATTTGCATTACACAGCAACCTATTTCAGAAGGTGGAAAGAAATACACTTCCTCTGTGGTCCCACAAGCATGCCTGAGTGAGTCTGCAGAAGGAGGCATCACTGCTCTGAGCTCTGGGCATATCCCTTGTCTGTTTTATTCTTTGTTGCCTTTGAGAATATTAAAATATAACACATTCCTTCATATTATCTTATTAAGTATATGAGAATTCCATATTTGTAGCACAGTCCTGTACATATGCAATTATTGGTAAATGAATGTACCCACTTTATCAAGTGACACATTAACCTAGGCTAGCCACAGTTTTTAGATGACAGGGGAATCTTGAAATCAACTTCCAGAGAGTTTTTATAGAGAAGAAAACTAACAGCCAGAGAGACCAAATTGCTCAAGGACACTAAACCCCAGTCCCATTTTCCCTCATTCTATCATGACCTACAGCACTCAGCTTTGAAGTACTTAATTACTAGGGTTTTTATATTATCAAAATATGCAAGCAATTTGGTCACTATTATTGAATGTATACAATAATAATATAGACTCATATAGGCTTTATTTATAACTAGGAAAGAAAATATCAAAAGAGTTGTATTTTTAACATAATATCTGAAATACGGGGCATATTGTATCTAGGCTTATTAGCCCATGAACCCTTGCAAGTGTTATTTAGGTCAGTATAAATATCAAATATTTACTGATAAACATTTACTGCCTCAGCACTTGGGTCTTTTCCATGCAAGGGTTATGTAAACAGTATCAGTCCTTAGCCTTCCTATATAAAAATCCATGATGGAATGTTTCTGAAACTTTTGATAACAAAACATATATTTTCTCAATTTTAATTAGAGTAAGAATTTGGAGCAAAAAATAGATTTTTATAGCTAAAACAGATGTTTGTATCTTTGCTGTCATACTCTTGTTTGGGTATTAAAGAAGACAATTGAAACAGTAAGGACACAAGACAGCAGGCAAGATTCCTATCCCAAGACAAATTAATGTATTTACATATAAATTGAAGAGCTTTTCATTAGTTTAATTATAGGACTATTATTTATGGTTTGGACACACTACAACAGAACAAATTTATTTACTAAATTGTCAGGAATTTTCATAAAAATCTTTGATATCTTTAAAGATCAGAGCTTTTATCATTTAAACACAAAACAAAACAAAATGAAATGTGAGTTAAACATCAGATTCCAGACATCATGGTTGCACCTGCAATACAATTCTGTAGCTGTGGGTTGATATGTAAACCAGTTTTCAAAAACATAATTAAATGGGTGGCAATGCAGAGATGGAGCAGGGAGATAGAACTGTTCAGTATGCCCCTTTGCAAAGAGAAACTGTATGTATTTTGATAAATGGGCCTGGCTCCATTCAGTAAATAGCTCTGTGTATTGTGTTGAATTCTTGTGCAATTACAGACCTTCACTGGAATGCCCAGTGGTGTCTAGATAAATTCCTTCACCCTCTATGGTAACAACTTGTCAGGTAGACTCATTTCCTGTTTTTATCTAAGCACTAAAAGGACAAGAGTGACCTTCATGAAGCTGGGACAAGTTGCAGTGTGATCTGTATCTTTGTATCAGGAAACTTTAAACACAAAAGATAACTTCAATATTTATTTCCTTAACTGAGTTCTACTCACTCCAACATGCACTTTAGCTCAATAAATAGTTAAGGCACATAATAATTTAACACCCAAACTATGTTATTTTTACACATATACTGATGCCTTTTTCTTTTAAAAGCTTCGGTTTTAGTCCTGCTAGAATTTCCTGTGTTCTTCCACAGCAGCGTCATAGGAAATCCTAGTGTTCTTAAAGTTTCTTTCATTCCATTGCACCTGCTTTTCGGGGATCAACAAGTTAGTTTACAAGCTTGAAATCTCAAATCCAAAATACTTACTTGTGGATGAAATAAGAACCCCGGGGAAGGTCTCAAGTATTTTTCTTTCAAAGCTTCAAGTGGGTCGGTGAGCTTTCTTTTCTCTACTCTGAAAGGTTAAAGTTAGATTTGGGAGGTGAGTCAGTCACAGCACAGGCACTGTCTTTCAACACAGCAAAGCCAGTGGAAGTTTTCTCTGGGACACACAAGAAGACCTCTGCTGGGGAAGGACACACCAGCCACTTCTGGATGCACAGTGGGAGAAAGTCCCCTTTACAACAGAAAACCCCACTCAGTGACTCGGGTGGTAGAGGAGTTTGAGACCTGCAGAGTTGCTGAGCTACAGGCATCTGTACAACTTTAGGATTCTTCCATTTCAGATGTGGCAAGAATGTTTGAAGAATTTGAAATGGTTGGGAAGAAGTAGGCAAATTTAATTTAAGCCATTTTCTACCAAAAATTACATCCCCAAATATCCCCTCTAGTTCTCCTGAAACTGCCTGTTGGAAATAAGGGGACTTCTAAGTTAGCTAGCCACTGTAGCAGATATTAAGATATGCTCAGTTATATACATTTATATGTATCATACGTGTGAGATAGGTATATAAATAAACAAATATTCTCTCTCTCTCTCTCTCTCTCTCTCTCTCTCTCTCTCTCTCTCTCTCTCTCTCTTTCTCTCTCTCTCAGGTAGGTAGGAAGTAGGTTTGGAGAAAAGGAGAAACCTTAAACATGCTCCACATCCTATTTGCAGTTAGGTACATAAGGAAGTGAAATAAGATGGATTAATTTTTACTGGCTATTGTTAATTATCTTTTAAAAACTTAATTTATATTATGTTTTACATGTATTATTTTACTTATTGAAGTAGGCTAAAAGGTCCACTTCCAGGTGAAACATCTGAAAAACTGAAGGGGTCTGCAAAATTGAGCTCCAACCCAGACTGGCACTAATTGGAGTTCAGAGCTTTTCCTAAGAACTTTCCCTTTCATAAAATGAAAGGTCTGGGGTCTTGAAATTGAAGACAGCAAACATGGGCTGAGAAAAGTCACAGGTAATGATGATGACGCAATAGATACTTTCTCAGTGTTGAAACTTGAAATTGGTAGCACAAGGACATTTTAGACTGCCTTTTTTTTCCCCAGATATGGTCTTGTTACACAGCCTCATGCCAGCCTCAAACCTGTGATCCTCCTGCCTCAGCCTCCTGAATACATGTATCCTTTGTATTGTGTTATTCTCTTTCTCTTGTTGAGATGGGGACAGCCTTTCATATACTAGCAAACTCTTCAAATACTTTGTAGATAATATGGGTCAAAGGCACTGACTGATGAGGACTTTCAGTTCTAGCACTTACTAAATCAGCGGACATACATCAGTATTACTGAATGAAAGAACAACACTAAATCTCTTCATTCAGAAATATCGGGTACAATATGAAAATAATCCTATCTTAAATAAGTTCAATAAAAAATCCATATGTTCCATGAAGTCTTGAGAATATTCAACTTTTAATTAGGAAGTAAATTGAAAATTCTCATAATATGTAAAAGGTGTAATAAATATAATGGCTAAAGAAAATTAATACTCAAAAACCAAATCATTTTAATGGTGATTGTTACAGTATACTACTGAAACACATTTTATTAAAAATATATGCTTTACCTATAGAATTCCTACACATTTTGAAGGAAACTGGATAATGAGATTAAATAGAAACATATTTTAAGCAACTGAATCATTCTATATACAAAGCCATTTTTGTGATTAATATTTTACTTCCTTGGGGTTCTAAGAGATTTATTCAGAAAAAGAATTGAGCACCACATACTTAAGATATGTCAGTGAGTTAGCAAAGAGGAGACTCAGGCTGCTCTAGGTCTTGTGTTATTCTAAATAAGCAATCTGTTTACATGCCCATGCCTATCTGTGCTAATCCTTCGGGAGCCTCATTCTTCTGCTGTTTGACAGCTTGCTTTAAAGATGGCTTTCTCATATTTTCCACTCCCCAAATAATGTTAAAAATAAGTTTATTGTCAGGATTAAAAAAAGTTCTGTGGGCCTATTCTAAAACCTCAATTTCAGAGACATCCAAAAATAGATCCAAATAGGTTAAGACCTGTCAACTTCTGAATAAAAGTTGATTTCTCAAGATTAAACTTCATCCACTGTTAATGATAATGATAATAATTACAATAAATGATCTGGAAGAAGAAATGTTGATATAGTATACAATCTCTGTTTCATACATCTGTTTCATCCACCATCCTCTCCCATCATCCTTACCTATAAATGGGGTCCATGAAGAAGGGAGTGGGTCTCGCATGCTGCAAGGAGCCATCTGAAGTCGGTCTTGTTTCCATATTGCTTCCTTTCTTTTCTCCAAATACATGGTTTTTTCGAGGCTCAGTCAACTTTGTCCCACCTGCTCTACTCCTACTGCCCATACTTAGATCCAGGGGCTGGTCTTGACTAGTGGCAGATGTTGCTGGAGGCTTCGAGGGGACTGAAGTCAAAGGCTTCTCATCCTTTCGCTTAGTGGTGAGGTCAAAAGGGGACTCAGAGCTTCCCTTCTGCAGTTTCTTTACTTCACTTGGTGATTGGGGTTCCATTTTCAAAGGTAACGACCTCAAGTCTCTATCAGGAAATGGGTACATTGATTGAGAGAATGCTGGAAAAAATGGGAGGGGAAACATGGAAGGGTAAGGTAACGCTCCGACTTTTTTGTCTTGCAGCCCCACCAGTCCTGTGGAACCAAAGTATTTTTCAGCAATAGACGCAATAGCCTTTATAGAATCATTCACAGCTCCTGACACCGCGGTTTGCTCCTCTACAGATGCTGAGAAAACGGAATGATTGCTGTATTCTTTCTTATTATTTATTGAAGCCAGATTCTGCAGAGGGCTTACTTTGTCTTTGAACATTTTACCATTTTCTTTACATTTCTCTTTATCACTTTCAAGGTCACTTTCCAGATCAGAGCCCGAGGTTGTTTCCAGGTCACTGCCACTTGGTGTACTGACATCATCAAGGTCACTACTCTCTGACTGGTCACTGATTTTCTCAAGGGGCCTCTCTTCAGAGGACCTCTCGGGTAGCAGTTCCACTGGCTTATTGTCCCCTACAGGTGGGTGTTTAGATAGTGCCTTCAAAATATCCTGTGTAGCTGGCAGTATCTGAGGATGTGTCAAGAGGGGACTTTGACATTTGTTTGACTGTTCAGTACTTGATAGTCCTTTAACAGGAGGACTAGCAGGTATCAGAGGAGGCCTGTGGTACAAGCCTGAAGGAAACAGACCAGGAAAGCTAAAGGAAAATCCAGGAGCTGTTGGAAAGGTAAGACCAGCAGGATGCCTATTGGTGCCAAAATAGTCAGCCAGGCCCGGGTTGGCATGACTCATATTAACCATGGACGTTTTATCCATAGCTGGGGTTCCAGGAAGTGAAATGCCTTGGCCAAAAAATCCACCTGCCGCAAAATGGTTCTTGCCCTCACAAAACCTCCTGTGTTTATTTAAGGAAGACGTAGTGCTGAACATTTGTCCACAGTCTTTGCACTTGATTTGGGTTCTGCAATCAGCATGCATGCGCTTATGACGACAAAGGTTTGAAAACTGAGTATAGGATTTATGGCAGACCTCACCTGTGTGCAAACAACAAAAAAGAGTCTCAGGCTTTATGGCAATTGCTTCTGAATTCAGCAAGTATCACAAGTGGTTTACCCAGAGTAGTTTCAATTAGGAAGCCAGGAATAGAAGTTGGGAGTCACCAATCTGGATGCTCTGAACATAAAAATTTCCATTTTACTAGATTCCAAAGCAAGGCATCCAACTGACAAATGTCTGCAAAGCAGCACAAATACTTCACACAGAGAACGTACATGTTTTCCATCCCCCCCTGCACAATATTTTGCATAATATTGTTGTGTTTAAATATTTATGGAGAAGTCATGGTCCAAAATATATTACATCCTCCACCTGATTACTAACACTAGCAGGATCTGAAAAATTAAAGATATAGTAAGCAGGAAAACTTCAGAGCACTTAAAACATCCTAGATCGGAGGCATGAAGACAGAGTAAACAGCCTTCCCTCATCCACAGACTTCACCTTTATCAACTCTCCTTGTGGGGAAAGTCTGTGGCTGCTCTTCCACTATTTCATTAGTATTATATCATGCACTCTCATCATTCACACATCAAAGCCACACAACAATGCACATTGTGTATTGGGAGACCTTTTTAACAATCATTTTCATGATTTGAGAAAGACTGACATAATTTACAATGGCTCTATTTTAAGCCTGCAAAGGAAACTCAATTGAATGTAGCCCATCCTGCATTGCTGGTTCCCATGAACCATGAGCACGTCCTCTGACTTCCCCTCACACCAGTGGCTGTGCTAGCCTTCCTGCACATGAAACCCCCATCCTTGGGAAACATGCTCACTTGTTGTTGTATCTTCCTCGGTTATCTCAGGGCTTGACTTCTGCATGTCATGGCCAAGTATGGGAAGCAGAGGAGAGGCTGTGAAAAGTCTGCTTCTGAAAGAACCCCGCAGCTGGTGTGGTCCTATACTATTCTCCTTAACCAACAATTTGTCCATAAAGTAGCATGTCCCTTCTCACAGATGTGCCAATATTTCTAAGTATATTTTAAGGCCAACCGTTGTGACACTTCAGCCTTTTAAGTAAGACTTTACTCAGTTTGAGTCTTGCAGGATTATAATATCAAATTGCTAAGCATCATACTTTTGTTTTTTAACTTTGCTGTTGATGAGTTACTTTATGTGTAAGCTTAATTTAATGCCTCTGTGCATGTTTTATACATGTGGGAATATTATATACTTTACTGGTAATTGTTGAAACAAATTGATTTCACGAAAATAAACACCAAATTCACCAGTTACTGCTTTCAAGTGATGGCTGACTGTGGGTGCAGAATGGTGAAGTCCAACACTTGAATCAAAGCAATGACGATTTTTTAAACAGTTCATGCAAAGGAGGTTTTATAGAACACAGTCAAGCAAAACTCGCTGGAGCTCTGTCCTCCCCCCTGCACAAACAGGAAGTGCTAAGCGATTGCATTTCTGGGTTTTTGCTGATAGAGGGTAAACAGTACTGCTGCACATCAGTGTGCTCATTAATATGAACAGAGCCTTTGCCACACTGCAGAGACTGTCACAGGGACATAAGCAGGAAAAGAAGATGTAGGTGCTTTCTTTTCAAATTTCTACCAGAATATATTCCCCAGTCTGTTCCAACAGCATTTAAACAGGCTCAATCAACACATGTGCTATTTATACTACTTGATACCTTGATACACTAAATAAAATCACCTGGGGGGTAAGACTTCCACATAATTGTGTTATTGTGATTCAGTTATGGACAATTCCAAGCAATTATCGATATATTACTTTATAGAACTCAGTCAAGCAAAACTCATATATATATATATATATATATATATATATAATTAGAATTATGGAAATATACTTTTTTAAAAAATCTTTGGGCATTAAAGTACTATGAAAAATGTCTTAATGGGTAGTCAACCAATCTTAAAGGCAGAAGTTGCAATGTTTTATTAAAAAAATGCTGCTCTCTCATTTTCTTTCCTAAAGCAGGATGACTTTAAGAAAATCTACAGTGTCTGTGTTGGAAATAACAGATTTATTTGACTTGTCTGTCTGGAACTTTTTGTTACAGGATGAGTAGAGTCTGTGTCTGGTCTCAAAACATAGAATCTGGGGTGTTTCCTTAGTTGGGAGTTTGTTTACCACCCTTGAAGGTTTGGACTGAGACACCAATAACTCGGCTCCAGGTCAATGGTTCAACTGATGTTGAAGTCTACACTCAACTGTAATTTTCTCAGGAACAAGGAATTAGCCTGCAGTTAACATTGCATCTTTCTCCTTCTTAAACAAATTAAGAGGTATTTTGAATATATTCTGTCTATTAGAGCATGTGGTTTCTATTTGGGAAGGCTGGGGATTGCTGTAAAGGCAATGAGTAATTACCAAGCGCTAGGGACCCTGTGCCCACTGTAATAAGAGACAGTTGTCATAAACACACTACTGGGGGCAAATCATGGTGTGTGGCCTTTGAGGAGGAAACAGATAGCAGCCATAGGTGACCCTCCACCCTTTCAGTCTCACAGCAACTCCTACATTTAAACCCCTTTGTTCTGAAATTACATGGCTATTATTTGTAATTACTCCACGGTTCACTGTCAGATTTGATATTTGAAGAAAGTCATCTGTTATTTAAATTTGCCAATAATTGCCGAGAATGCATTCAAGGGAAATATTGGATGCAGCCTGAATAATAAAGGACAATCTGTGATACTTGAAAGTGGAAAGGTTGACTTTAACATGGTTCATAGCGCAGACAAGAGTGTTGAACAATAGAGTCTATGCTTCCTGACTTTTGTTTTTAAAAATAGATAAAGCATGCAAGAGGTGATCAGAGTTCCTTGTGATTTATTCTGCTCTTCTCACCAAAACGTAAAACTTACCAACATTTATTTCTGATGAGTCTGAAATAAATTAACTAGATAGCATGCCTATAGCACTTCCAAGCAGGTGTGCCAGGAATTATGGCTTAGAGTTATGAACGCTCTCTTTCTTTCTTCCTTTATTTTTTTTTCTTTTTTAAGACAAGAAATCTCAAACTCCTATTGTATATGTAATTTCCCATGGTTCCAACAGAGCTTCCCCAGGGAGCTCAGGGCACCCTTTGTTTATCTGCTGGTTGTCTTCGCTCCACCCAGGGAACAGAACATCTAAGCAAAACAGGACTCTCTTGTACACTGGAAAAGGAAAGACAAGAACTTTTTTGGCACTTGGAAGCACAAAAGAAGGCTGTGTCAAGGCAAAGAACAGGACAGTTAGTCTCTGGCAACTCCACATTGGCACTGAAAATTAGGTGTTTTGCCAGCAGGTTCTGTAGTGGTGCCTCGGATACCTACTGCAAACCATCAGTGCTTGTCAAAATAAATAAACAAACAAACAAACCAGAAGGAGATCGAACTGGTTTTCATGGAGTTCCCAAAGCAAAAACTCAGAGATGCTGCCAGATGCTGGTAACGATTCAAACCATCCCACCCAGATCTGGATCCAAAATCAGTATAGAAGTTGGTAGCGCAGCTCACTTCTTCCCTGTATTTACACACCCAGCAGAGCAAGGGAGCAAAGAGCCCCAGAGCTGTTGCCTGGATGAACTGGGAACAAATAGTTTGCCTTCTGAATTAGTGCAGCACAACCCAGAAACAGACCCGCAAGGATGAACGAACAAAACGGAGCTGAGTTTTCCCTTTCTTGAAGTGTGTTACTAAAGTGCTCAGTCCAGGGGTGTGCCAAGTAGGTGGGCAGGAGAGACGTCCCCTGAAAGCATGCAGCTTGTAAATCTGTTTGCGTGCAGTGGATGGGAGAAAGAGCCTGTGCAGCATCAAAGAGAAAATATTCTGCTTTTACAACTGGCCCAGAACTACCGATCTGCAATGGAATCAGCAGGCAGAGGAGGAGTAAGAGCATTTTACCCCCTCCACACATACTCTCCAGCATTTATGCCCTCCACACATATACTCCAGCATTTACCCTCTCCACACATGCTCTCCAGCATTACCCCTCCACACATACATTCCAGCATTTACCCCCTCCACACATACATTCCAGCATTTACCCCTCCACACATACACTCCAGCATTTACCCCTCCACACATACACTCCAGCATTTACCCTCTCCACACATGCTCTCCAGCAAATACCTCCTCCACACATACTCTCCAGCATTTACCCCCTCCACACATATACTCCAGCATTTACCCCCTCCACACATACATTCCAGAATTTACCCCTCCACACATACATTCCAGCATTTACCCCTCCACACATACATTCCAGCATTACCCCTCCACACATACATTCCAGCATTTACCCCTCCACACATACACTCCAGCATTTACCCCTCCACACATACACTCCAGCATTTACGCCCTCCACACATACACTCCAGCATTTACCCCCTCCACACATATATTCCAACATTTACCCCCTCCACACATACACTCCAGCATTTACCCCCTCCACACATATACTCCAGCATTTACCCCTCCACACATACACTCCAGCATTTACCCCTCCACACATACACTCCAGCATTTACCCCCTCCACACATACATTCCAACATTTACCCCTCCACACATACACTCCAGCATTTACCCCCTCCACACATACACTCCAGCATTTACCCCCTCCACACATACATTCCAACATTTACCCCCTCCACACATACACTCCAGCATTTACCCCCTCCACACATATACTCCAGCATTTACCCCCTCCACACATACATTCCAGAATTTACCCCTCCACACATACATTCCAGCATTTACCCCTCCACACATACATTCCAGCATTTACCCCCTCCACACATACATTCCAGCATTTACCCCCTCCACACATATACTCCAGCATTTACCCCTCCACACATACATTCCAACATTTACCCCCTCCACACATACACTCCAGCATTTACCCCCTCCACACATACACTCCAGCATTTACCACCTCCACACATACACTCCAGTACACACACAGTAACATAAGCCTTCTTGTCAGGTGGGATTCTTCCAGCTCCTTGAGATCCAGAACAGGTTTTTAATCACTTAGTGATATCTGCTATTGGCTGTTTTGCAAAGCCAGGAACATTTACAATGTGAGATAAACCTGATTGTCTTGACTAGGTCCTCCAGCCTAGGGAGGCTCTCTCCATTCATTATTTAATGACTTCTCTTTTCTTTGCCTGATACTGATTCCATCTAAAAGAAAACACCCCATGGACTATAGACAAACTGCCATGGATCTGCTTACAAAATAATTTCTTATAATATAAAATAACCTTTCTACTTTGGACCAAAAAAACTATGAAAGCAACCTCCTCCCACCCACAAGGGACGTGGGTGGCCATGCTCTTGAGCACAGAGCCTTTTGAAGGAGAGGTAGATGCACAGGAGGCTGGTGTGTTCACACTTACAGATGAAGGGCTTCACACTGCTGTGGATGTGCTTGTGTTGTTTGAGGCCTGATGAAGTAGCAAACGTTTTACCGCACTCCGGGCAAGCGTGCGCCCGGGCGCCGACATGTTGAGACCGAATATGTCGCTGAAGGTTGCTAGGGTCCGTGAAAACCTGCTAGGAAACGAGTACTGATTAATCCAGAAACTTCACTCAGATACAAGAAAGAAGACCAGCAACAGCCCAAGGAGAAACTTTCTTTGTCTTGTTTTTATTTGTTTTCACCAAAGACCAAGAGTTTCTTGTCTTTGTACTTTTTCCATAAAAGAAACTCCTTTAAGAAAGAACCCAGAAATTATTCTGTCCTCTGCATTTAGAGCAGTGTATCTATTAGTATCAGTTATTGGACCACGTAATGAATGGACTATCAGGACACAGTCAAAGCCTTTTTAGTAACTGAGGGTAAAGATCAATTCTGTCCAGGCCATCATTAAAACTACACTTTAACTAAAGACACATTGCACACATGATTTGGAAGATTTTGATGAAAGTACCCAAATCAATTTAAATAATGTCCCTAAGAAGTTAAACTCAAACACAGTGTTTCTTCTTCACATTTCCAGCAATCTGGAGCTTTTCCTTTGGATATTTCACTAAATAAAAATGAAAAACCCAGTAACACATTCAGGAATAAAATATCCTTGAACTATTTCAAATGTCCCATTTTCCACTGCCATGAAAGCTATAGAGATAGAAAGCGACCTTTCAGGACATCTCTGTGTTCATTGTGGATGGCCATTGCTGGAGCTCACTCTGTGGCCCAAATGGAGAACCATCTCTTCACCTGAATGTTGTGTAGCACTGACCACTATGACAGAGCCCTGTACTGTTTGATGAGAACCAAATTATGATTTATAAGAGGGATTAGATGGAAAACTTGGAAAAAGTTGGAGTCTCCCACTCTTTCTGAATGAGCATTCCGAGTGTTATGTGATTTTTCTCACAAATAGCTATTAAAAGAAGTAAGTAATGAACCTGGGGTACAATTTTAATTCCCCATGAGGAATGAAACAACCCCATATTGGCAAGTCAGTAGCGGGACCAGGGATGTCTCACACCTAGTTCTGTAACTCACCATTAAGCGTCACTTCCTCCCTGACAGAAATAAAAGGATACCCACTAAGTGTCTCTATGTGCTCTACTAATGCTTTTCTGCACACAACACTCAGTCTACTTTTCTGAAGGTATTTACAGCTCCCCATCTCAAGGCCTGGTTTTATACAGCATAGCAGGTGATGGCTGAAGAGAGAGGAGGAGAGGGAGGTGAGTAGACCACAAATTCACTGTACCTTGGCACAGTTTTCACATTCATAGTGCTTTCCACTGTCATGTGACATCTGGTGGCGAATTAAGTTGGACTTCCAGTTAAATGCCTTGGGACACTGATCACACTTATACTCTCTCTCCTCGGTATGTGACAACATGTGCTTCTCCAAGCTGTTAAGAGAACAATGGATTTAATAAGATGTGGTGACAAGGAAAACATTCAAAAACAGAATTCTACTTCATTACTAATCCATCTGGCAAGGAAAGAACTGAGAAGGAAAGAAGTTGGAGCGAGAGGAAGGAAAGGGGAGGAATGGGCTTTTGATGGACAGTAGTACCAGTTATGTCCCCTAGACTACATTTCCCATCAGCTCTAGCCCTGTTAGGAATAAATCTGACACAGCTATCGAGGATTATCTGTTGAGTTAGGACTATGATAGACAGTTATCTATCTATTATAGATTTGTGACATAATCTTAATAGCAACATTGATTGCTGCTATCTACTTCATTCCAATATAAAACATAGTAATAAAATGCTTAAGGATATGAGGTAAGTATTTAATCTAATATATGTAACCTCTAGATATGAAAGTATTTATATTTCTAGTCATATAGAAAAGAGAACTGAAAGTTAACTTTTGATTATGGCCCTGATATAGGTATGTGGATGTGCAGATAGATACATGGGGATAGATAATAGATGATGATGATGGCAACAACACTGGCGACTGCAATGATGAGTATGAAAAAGAAGAAGATAGGTGGAAGATCGATGGATGGATAGACAGACAGACAGATAGATAGACAGATAGATAGATGAATGATGGATAAATATAATAGATGATAGGTAGATAGATGATAGATAGATAGATGATAGATAGATAGATAGATAGATAGATAGACAGACAGACAGATGATAGATAGATAGATAACATGAACTATAAGGGAAAGTATATAGAATTTAAGTAAATACAGTATTGAGAAAAACATGATTAGAAGTTTCTCACAAGATAGTCTATCTACATTTTAAAGTTTAGAATGTTTTGATTTCTTGAGATTTTGGCTTCCTTTCCTAATTTGGTACGTGACCCTGCACAAATACAATGAGAAGCAAGTATAGATAATGTCTGTAGTTAGCAGGCACCTGCAACATTTTTGTTCATTGACCACATTGTCCATGGCACACTAGCATACTACACTCACATACAGTACTAGGAGCTCCTGAGACTCTTAGCCCATTTCCATTCTGATAAAGCATACAAGCTAGGTTCTGAACATTTTGTTATTACAAAGAGCAAGAAAGTGGTAGATGATCTCAAAAGAAATCAGGATGCCAATTTGAAAATATGCTTGAGACTTTAAACAAAACAAAACTTTGCCAGTCACCCTAATGGGGTGATTGTTGTGAAAACCAGACAATGAAGGGGAAAATACAAACATGTTCCATGCTTTCCTATGATGGAAACTCTATTTTAGGGTGGCAAAACAGACAATAAGGGGTAGTTTTTCTACACATAGTTAATTAATCCTTATAATAAATGATGAAAGGATGATGAAACTGGAATTCTTCATTTGTCATTAATTAATTACCTGATATAAATAAATGACAATATCAACAATGCATGCTGTTAAACCACTGCATCTAAAGCCCAGCCAAGGCTGAGGATGCAATGATGCCTTTATGGGCAAAAGCAGGAAAGAGAGTGGACATATACACAAACCACCAAGGACATATACACAGCAGAATTTGCAAGGAAAAGGTGAACTGAGAAAAGTAGCTGGAGAGAGATAGACTGAGAGGGAGAATCTGACAAGAGGAACATTTACTAGATTAAAGTAGGCATAATTCTGTCAATCAACTCTAATACATGGACCTTCTGTTCATAATAATCCTAAAAGTCCTAATTATCAGAATGATGCCAAACTTATTTTTTTTTTTTTTTTTTGGTTTTTCGAGACAGGGTTTTTCTGTGTAGCTTTGCGCCTCCCTGGAACTCACTTGGTAGCCCAGGCTGGCCTCGAACTCACAGAGATCCGCCTGGCTCTGCCTCCCAAGTGCTGGGATTAAAGGCGTGCGCCACCACCGCCCGGCCAAACTTATTATTTTTAAAGTACACTACCAAACTATATTTCAAAAGTCTTAAGTTTCTACAGACACATCCTGACATATATATAAAATGTGTGTTAAATATATATACAATGAGAATACATATAAAGAAAAATATAATATCCAAAGTTTGTTTCAAATACTCTAAAATAGTTAGAGAAGTAAGACAAAACTGGCCTTTGTGACAATTGTTGAAACTGAACACACTGGTGTTTTTAAATTCACCATCCTCTCTTATGTGTGCCTATTTGAAGCATTCCACAATAAAAATCTATTAAAACTGGCAAGAATGAGTGTTTAATTTTCTGTCTCATTTTTCTGTGAGATGAATATCCCATATTTGAATGTCAGTTAAGACATGTATTAAGAATGCATTCCCCAGCAGTTATGAGTGGGATTGGTAACTGAATAAAGCACTCATTCTCATATCTTCATAAACTAAAAATACCTTTCCCACATTTATTCTCCTCTATAGTTTCCTTCCTATTCGTATTGGCATATGAACTCATTTTGAGGCCCTATGAGTCAGTCCTGCTGAAAATGCTGCTGTCTGAGCACAAGTGCTGAAAACAAAGTACTGGATGGAAAGGGACATGGAGCTGGAAGACCCTATCTTTATCTGCACATGCACTGCTCTGTTTGTTAAAGTTGAAAAGCTAGTGAGTGAGGTAGGATTGATCTCAGTCACTGCGATGAGCATGAGCTGGATCAGAAGCATCCTTGGAAACCACTGCAGTGACTGAGCTTTCGCTATCTTCAGTAGCCAGGGAGGGTAAGCCATTTTGGACACATATTCCAGTATGTGTATGTGGATCCTAAACCCTGCATCCCAGTGGCAGAAGATTGCCATGTGTTCTGAGACTCATTCTTTCTCCTAACTACAAGGACGTGGTCTAGTTCCAAGAGAACGTTGTGAGCACATAGCACTCAGTAGGGGATGACAAAGCAAGGCAATGTTTCCTTCGTTCCTTCTCTTGAGTAGCATAAGATTCATATTGTTCCACAGTGTTATCACTATCAACTACTCTGATAAAAAGGGCCATGTAGATAGTCAGTAATATGGAAGCATGGGGAACAAAATTAAGTTCCTAGCACCCACATAACAGGCTGACATGACAGCATACATTTGAAATCCAAGCAGAGAAGAAGGTAGAGAGAAGAGGAGCCCTGGGGTGGGCTCACTGGCACCAGCTGGCCTAGCCTAGTCAGTAAACTTCAGGCCAAAGAGAAATCCTGTCTCAGAATAAAACAGAAAAGAAACGTGGACAGCCTCCAGAGAATGAAAGCCAAGATTATCCTCTGTCCTGCTCATGCATGTGCATATATATGTTCATATAGCTACACATACATGTGCACATGCACAGACTCCACACATACACACATACACCCTGTCAGCCCTCACATGCACACCCAAAAGGAGGGAGGGAAGCAAGTTATCCAAAAGCAAAAGTGCATTGCTTCCACAAGCAGAAGCACTCCAGCCAGTCATCAGACTTCTTGACGTTTCAAACAGTTTAGTAGTAGTTTGTGGAGCTTTGTCAGCATCCCATGTTCTCGCCCCCGCCCTGTGCCCACCTCTGGATTCGTTTTAAAGATTTTAGGGACAAAAAGATGGCTCAGTGTGTAAATGTGCTAGGGCTAACCACCTAAGTCCTATCCTAGAATTCTACATGGTAGAAAGAGAGAACAAACTCCTGCAACTCCAGGAAGTTGTACCTACATACACACACACAAAAATAAATAAATAAATAAACAAATAAATAAATAAATCAATAAATAAATCAATAAATTCAACAAAGAATTTTTAAGTATTTTAGATGGGAGATGCAGAAAGAAGAATGTGTTACATTAAAGAAGGCAGTCTCATCTGTTGACAAGATTAGCAATAATGGCAGCCTTCAATGAAGAGGGAAATATCCAAAAGATGCACATTTGGGGCAGGACTACAGCATATAATCCATGATAACCCACAACACTTAGTGAAATGGTCCCAACTGCTTGAAAATATGCTCTTTGCATCTGGCTGGGCTGCCAGAAGGCAGGTTTGGAGGGTTCTGCACTGTAGTCCACCTAATGACTGACTGATAGTTGCCTTCAGCATGAAGTGGCCTACCTGGAGCTCTTGCCTGAGGTTGAATAGATCCAGAAGGTCACTCCTAAGGACACTTGCTATTCACCTCCCAAAGGAACTGAGAATTCCATTTTTTTTCACAGTAATACTGTCTGTTTTTTTTTTTTTAATCAAAGTAAAATACTTCATTTCTGGCACCAGAGATACCAATTCTTTGTATGAATATTTTCTCTTCTTACTGACATCTACTGGTTTTATCTTTTATAATATTGGGGCATGATGATATTTGAGAGACACTGAGTGATTTTTTTATTATAAATATACATTTTGCTAACCGTATATAGATAACTTACTGATTTATTCTCTGCAGATTTGTATTTATAGAGTGAATGTAAAGGGTGCTAGGGAATCTCTCTTATTTCCCATTTTCTCTTTTCATTAGTAACAAACAAACTTGGACCTGTTTCCAAAGCTAAAGATGCATCTATTTGACTCAGTCTCATTAAGAAAGTGGTTATACTTCAATGTCTGTTAGTCATTCCTACCTAAACGGAACGATGTTTGCATGAAATCCTTTCCTAGCAAGACCGAACCAGGAGAAGAGAATGCAGGGCAGTAAGAGGAGGGACAGAAAAACAGGGAGAGCAGCCAGTAAAGAAGGACAGGGAAAGAAAGGGTGAGTTGTGGTGTGAGCTGTGTGGAGAGCCCACTCAACCATTCACACTCTTGAACAAGGCCAGTTGATCGATGCACAGCTTTCCCACGGAAACATGGCGTAATGTATTATCTTGAAAGTCAAATTGTGTGTTCCAAAGATCATTTCCAAATTGAAAAACACAAAATAATGAATGCAATTATTAAAATCCTTTGTGAACCAAAAGCAAAAGCCATTAGGTGGAAATAAGCAAAAAGAAAAGTTATTAGCGTCTCTAAACATGACGTTGCATTTTGTAGCATAGTTATCAACATAGTCTTTTAAGGGGAGGCTCTGGTGTTGTTGTTTCCTTCAGTCAAATAAAAAACATTCTTAAATCAAATTCGAAGGGCCATGCAAAGCAAATACGCTACTGAGATCTGATTTTCATTTTCTGAAAGGTAAATACTCAAGCATTGCTCCATTTAGATTCCTACAGCTCCTGCCATTCTTCCCCGTAGAAAATCCTACACGAAGACACAGCGTATTCTTGTTCTTTTGTAGCTGTGCAATTGGAAAACTAATTTGAATTAAATCCTTGAGCTACATGGCTCTATCAAAAAGCATCTTCTAAAGTGAGCCTGAGGTCTAGATGTTTAGTCATTTAAATGATTTAGAGGTAGCTTTACTGTTCTTGGCATATCACTACCTATTTGTCCCCTCACCCTGTATTTTTTTTTCCTCAAAGTCATCATTCCCTGTAAGTTGAACCTTCAGTTCACAAGAACCCAACTTAAAATATAACATCTGTAGACTGGAGATAGCTCACTGGTTGAGCACTTGTCTAATACAGTCAAGTCTCTGGTTGAATCCCTAAGTTTAGGAAGAAAGGAAGGAGGGGAAGGGAGGAGATAAAAGGGAAAGAGGATGGACAGAATATTTTCTGTTTGACAAAAAAAAAAGAAAAAAAAAAAAAGGAAACAGGGATCCCTGAGCATGCCAACAGCAAATCTGGCCAGATGTTTGAAGCTCCAATCTCCCCCAGAGCAAAATTGCCAAACTCCAGCATAACATTTTGCTGCAGAGCAAACACCCATGTTCAACAGGCCTTTGCTAACCTTTGCAGATCGGGGAAAACTCGGTCACATTCCTTACAGTCCTGGTTGCCATGGATCTCTCGGAGATCACTCTCACTCTCAAGGTTTTGTTGCAAGTCCTCTTCCACCATGGAGAACGCCGAGTGAGGTGTGCTGCATGGAAACTTCTGGTGATCTGCTAGTTCAGCCTTGGATTCAAAGAGCTGGTCACAGTCCTCACAGCGGTGCTGCCGATCTTCTGTGGAGACAGTTCAAGTGTTAGTAGGGTCCAGAATCAACTGCCACCATAAACCTCACTGAGTTACACAACCATTGTTTGCTTTTGGAGTGTGTGTGTGTTTGTGTGTGTGTGTGTGTGTGTGTGTGTGTGTGTGTGTGTGTGTGCGCGCACACGTGCGCATGTGTGTGGTGTGTGTGAAAGATGGGAGGAGGGAGGGACAGAGATTGGGGGAGACTGTCTGTGTGTAAGTGAACTCACCCTTACATGTATGCACATGTGGAAGGGAGATGCTGCTCTTGGGTGTCTGTCTCTATTGCTCCCCACTTTGGTTTTTGAAACAACCTCTCAGTGGACCGCTCACCACTTGGATGAACTGGCTCGGCTGCAAACCCTGGGGATACTCCTCATTCTGCCTCTACCTCTGATGGGGTTACAGATGTGCACAGTCGTGCTTGGCTTTTCCATGGATGCTGAGGATCTAGACTCAAGGCCTTATGCTTAGACAGCAAGCACTTTACCCACTAAGCCATTTCCCAATCCTTAAAGTTTTGACTGTTATTTCTCCCAAGCCAAGCTTAATGTAGAAATTAAAAATAACATATGGAAAGAACCCCATAAAAATCTGGAAAAATAATGCATTTACTGTGGCTACAATGTGATCTGTTAAAGTAAAACTTAACACCTAAACACATTTGCAGGTTCTAGGGATAACAGAAGCAATAATTAATACACACTAACCATAATCTAGTCTCTCAAGCCAGTACAGGAGTTATTCATATTCCTTAAAACTTAATTTTTACCTAAAGTTTCAGATAACAGTGCTAAAGCTTGAGGAAAACTAAACAGTCAGTTACAGAGCTGAAAGATAAGTGACTGTGTCAGAATTCGAACTCACTTCCACATTTCCCTAAGCCAATGACATGTTGCTTGAAAGACACAGGGTACACAGAGGCCCTGTCTGAACCACAATTATACCCATCATTGTCAGCAAACTGTCATGGGGCACAGGCTGTCTTTAGCACCCTGCAAGGTTAATTTATTGTCCTCTGGGACCAGTGATAATTGGCATGGCTTTGTTAAACAGCAAACATGAACGTACACTTCACATCGACATACTTATAAATAGGCAACAGTGGTGGAAAACACAACGTGCTTTGTAGTCATGGACAAAGAGCACTGTCCCTGCTCTTTCTACTCAATAGCTGAGGTTCCACTCAAAAGACCACACTCAGTGGAGGTCAGGTGTGCTCCCAGAGGTATTGTGTATATCTCACGAAGCTGAAAAGCACCCATAGTAACACCATGACACATATGCTGTTTTGTAGACCGATAACCAAGGAAGACGTTATTCTTCAGTTATTAATTGACTAAGTGTTTGGGGGAAAACATTGTAATCACCTACCAAATTGCCAGACACTTTGCTGGAGAATGAATGCACAAGAAACTCAGAGGGATATGCATGAGTGCAATGCTGTGACAAAAGAACACACAGGAACCCAAAGGAAATAACTGTCTACCTCAACTAAGTTGGAGAAAATGGTTCACAAAGGGCTTAGAATAGGTAAAAATCGGCGAGGTGAGATGGGAACAGTGCGCACTAAGGGTGAAGGTGCTCACACACACGGCTCACAGAAGGGTCAGACTGCAGTGAAGCATACCAGGTAGATAAGGCACACAGAGGGGAGGAGAGAAAGGATGTTACAGGAGGATTAAATGCTCGTGTTAAGAGGGGAACAGAATTTCACCAGAAGCTGGAAGTGGACGTGTGTTCAGGCTTGGTCTGTAGAAGAATTTCCCCCATCTGCAGTGGGGCAAGTCTAACAGAGACCCACCGAGAGCCTGGTACCACTGAAGACACAGGTTTAGCTTAAACCACATCAGTAATGGGGGGTGGGCAATGGCAGAGGACGCGGATAACTCTGTCTTACTTGGTATGCAGCGAGTTATGGGGGGTGGATGTGGTCTACAGTCAATCTCCTCTGCCTTGGAGACAGAAATCTCAATATTAACTAAAGAAAAATTTTATAAAGTTTATAACACTGTCTACATAGTCAAGATCTGTGCTTCCAATCTCATCCAGGAACCCACAAAGAAATAGAACTTGCAGGCTGCAAAATGCATGGAAGGAGGCTAATATTAGACAACAAAGACACTGTCCTACATGTTGGCTGTGTTTTATTCCAAGAGAATTTGCTTCCCCTTAGCCTCAGTTCCTCAACCTGTAAAATCAATATAATACCTCACTCAGGGGGTTATAATCTATATGTAAAAGATTAAGAAACAATGTATGCAAAGCATATTATACACAGCATATAGAAGATATGGAGCACAAATGCTTGAAATTTATTTTTTTCTAGAAGTATAGAACCCAAATAACCTCTTAAACTTTCTAAGTCTTATACATCAGTACATGGTTATATTTGAAAATAAATATGATACATTGAAACAACAAGCAATTAATGATTCAAGGATGTTTTATGCAGAAATATGTGTATATGTGTGTTCATATATGTGTGTGTAGAAGTGTGTGTGCAGATGCGTGTATATGTGTGGCTGGGAAGACAACCTCAGGTGACAATTTTCAGGTACTGGCCTAGAACTCACTTAATTGGCTGGCAGACCAGTCAGTGTCCCAGCGCTTCACCTGTCTCCACCTCATAAGCACTGAGACTACATGGCATCACTCTTGGATGTTACCACATGGCTTCTGAAGATCAGACCCAGGTCTTCAGGCTTGCAAGGCAATCTATCTTCTTAGCCCTCAAAATACTTTAAACCATGATTACTTTCTTTAATGAGTGGCAATCTTAAGAAGGAATAATTACTTTTATTTGGGCATTTTGAAAGCAGTAAATTAATCTTTTCTACTACTTTTTTTTTTTGGTTTTTCGAGACAGGTTTTCTCTGTGTAGCTTTGGAGCCTATCCTGGAACTTACTCTGTAACCCAAGCTGGCCTTGAACTCACAGAGATTTGCCTGCCTCTGCCTCCCGAGTGCTGGGATTAAAGGCGTGCGCCACCACCGCTACTACTTTAAAAAACTGCTTGAAAACATCTAGGACTCAGCAGTCATGTACAAGTGAAAACTGTACCCAACGAGCCCCAGACTACACATTTTTAATCATTAAGCACCCTGTATCATCTAAGGTCAGACTCCACATTCAGGCACAAATTCCACCAGGCTGACTGAGAAGTCTAGATTTCTAAAGGCAATTTCATGTCAGACTTTCTGATAGGAAAATGTATGATCCAAAGACACCCCTAAACCACCAGGATATTTTACAAAGAGACAGATGGAGCTCAACTATGGGGGACAATAACTAGCCATGACGGCAGCTTCCATCACAGAGACTCGAGAGCTCAGGTCCTCTCTCCGCATCCCTGGAGCCTGACTCTGATACTTGCAACTGAAAGGTGCTCTAAAGTATTTTTGGTTCAAAATACTGTGTTGAACCAAATCACATTATATTAGGAGACAGGAATAGGAAGGAAAACGGAAACATTGCCTCAGCTCAATGACACCCAAACAGGTTGTCCTGGATCTGTCTTGAACATGGATCACTACTAGCTGTCATTTGTCTAGAGCCTCCATCCTTTGATATACAACAGTCTTCTGACATGGAATAATTCCATTGGCTGTAAGATTTCCTCATCTATACTTTTTTGCCCAGGATCTCTTCCTTTCTCCTCCCACAAGGTCATGTTTTGCTCCCATGAAAACACTTTCCCAGTAATATACTCTTGCATGGGACCTGGGTTCAATTTCCAGTTCCCACATGATGGCTCACAACTTCCTATCACTTAAGCTTCTAAAGTGTGACACCGCCTTCTGGCTTCTGTAGGCACTGTTTGTACATACGAACTGTGTGTGCACATACACACATGCAGACAGAACACTAAATATACAAACAAACAAACAACTAATAAAAACTCTTTAAAAGAGTGGGAGGATTCTTACAGAAGGAATTGACCAAACTGAAGGGGATGGTTCTGACCAGGTCTTCAAAATTCGTTTCCATGCACATCAGGATAGACCTTAGCTCACTGTGGCGTCTCCAATAGCCACATGTCAACTCCAGAAAATACCCATTCTGAGACAACACATTTGTCAGCAAGGACACTGTACAGCCAAGGAAGCTCATGAAGAAACACAGGTGTGAAGGGCCCTCTTGGACATGCTGCCGTCTCCGGAAAGCAGCTGGCCCCGAGTGCTGCACACCACACTCACCATGGAGGTCAGGCGCCATAGGCTCATGGGGATCGTCTTCACTCTTCATGAACAGCAGGAGCTCTTCCCCCGGTGCAATGTCTGCGACTACTCGGTAGAATATCTTCAAAGATCAGGTCCAGGTGGCAGGAAAGACAGACAGGAGCAAGCGTTAACAAAGGGCAGGATACACCGGGGCAGCTGTACATTTTCTTATATTTTAATAAACACATTCCCTTGTATTTTTTATCAAAGGAAATGGTGATTTCTGTTTTATAAACTAAGAAGAAAAAAATCTCCTTGTTGAAATAAAGAAAAATCTCTCAAGCAGTTTACAAACTTTTCCCAAAGCCTAGCTAGTATACCGAGCAAATTCCGTAAAACAAGTTTGCTATATGGTCACCTATATTCTGTGTAACATTTAACAAAGAACTTTCCCATGCCTGAATTCTTCAAAGCACCTAGCAGGCCACACCCTCACAGAGCTGAACTACTCCTGATTATCCAGCAGTGGCCTAGGTAAGCTTGAGTTGCCCCTACGTCAGCACAGGACCCTTTCTCCATGAGATGATCCAAATGGAATGGTAGGTGGGATGCAGTCAACTGAATTGCCATGGTCTCTAGAGAACAGAATCACAGGAGAGCCTCTTTGTTTCAAAACACCGCTTTCTACCCACACCCATCAGGAAGGTGAGCCCCTACCTAGGCCCTGCCCTGGTGCTCCAGCTGCTGATTGCACCTCCAGCACACAGGCTCTGCCACTCACGTCACTGTATAATCAGGCTGTTTGGGGTGCTTATGCCCTGGCTTTCTAGCTGAGTGGTAAGGACAGGAAGGATTTGATAAATCTGCTACCAGTGGTTTGGAAGGGATTGGGAGGAGGGAGGGGGTTATGGAGAACCTCAATCTGAAATTTCCAAGAGCTGCCTATCTTTCCCAGGAGCTCAGTGACAGACAAGTCATGGCCTTCTGTGTGTCCAGGCACCAGGCTTTCATCATTGATAAAGGAAGCATTTAAGCATAAAAATCTTCAAGATGTGCATTTATTTTACCATTAAAATGCTGTCGATTATTCATCTTATTCTAAGGTTAGTTATTAAACAATTCTATAACCAGATGGTGGTTTTGGGGAAAAGGAAAGTTATACTGTAACTAGCAAACACTAGAAACTATAGCCCTCTGCAGTACCTGTGTGAATCGACCCTATATCTTTTCCTAAATGTTTATCTCCCTCATGCTAACCTGCATTCTGTTTTTCTCTCCCACACACCAATCCTTTTACTAGCTAGATAATCCATAAAAAAGCAAGGTTGTTCTCCCATCCCCCCAATATATTCTGAACACCAGGCCACATGTAGGAGCCAAAACAAAGCCAACAGCAAAAAGATGGGGCAAATACAGACGACAAATCAACCAAAAACCAGAATAACCAGAAGACACTGTTCACTGGAGACCAGCCTCGGGCTTGCTCTGAGTCTGGTACCCAGGAACGTTTGCTCACTTCAAGCTGAGAAAATCTGTGTAAATCGTCTTCTGAGATCAACGGAAATATCCATCCATTTTTTACATTTACCTATCTGTTTATCCTTTGAAAAGCTTAAGACTTTACACAGAAGCATGTGCCTCTTTTTTCCAGTAGGTGGCTCTAAACTCCAGTTGTTTATTTTTTATTTTTTCCTATAAAAAAGACCAGAGCATGGAATTGTGCTAAATTAAAAGAAAAAAATACTCCAATGAGGAATATTTTTTGCTTAGTCTCTTTGTTGTCAAAATGAAGCTTTTTAAAAATTCATTGGTAGATAAAGCAGCTTAAGTTTCTTTATAGAAAATAATGTGAATCATGAAGTACTGCTGAACACTGCTATAATATAACCTATGATTCTTTCATTTTTCCAAGAGTGAAATGTAGACTATCACAAAATCGGCTCCTTCTGTAGTTTCTGTTTAAAAGGGAGCACAAAGCAGAACATGGTCACCTTGCACCCATTGCCAACCTATCACACTCTCGTCTCTCTGGAGGCTTACAGGCAGGAAGAGTCCTGCTCAAAAAGTTACCAGATTAAAATATCACCGCATGTGTGTGCCTTTCCCTTACACCTTCGAGTTACAGGCTGGTTAGTACCCTGCTTCCTTCTTGAGTTCTGTTTCCCCTTAGAAAACAATAGACTTCTCTCAACAGTTGGAATCACCTCTGCTCTGGCATCTCTTGCAGGTTTAACTTATTAATTTCCTTTCCAACAGCATGTTAACATTTAAATGGTGACATATTAGGACTTTTCAGTGGCTTCTCAGAAACAGTGAGGTTAGAAAGACAACTCACACAAGATGGTAGAAGAGAGCGGTTGTCTCAGCTGGGCAACACTCCTCAAACACACACACGTCAGGCCGCTTTAAGAAAGTATTATGATGCCGTGATTTCTTTGCGGTCCTCTATTAATCATGTCTCCTTTAATTCCATTTTAGACTTACTCAATCCAATGTGAACAGTCCAAGGAACAAAAGAAAATGATGGATACACTGCAACTATATATTATGAAGACAATTCTCTTTGCCAGGACATAGATCACTCGTGTAATTACCCTTTAAGTGTCCAGATTGTCATGTGAAGAATATTGAGTGCATAAAATATAAAAGACATGGAAGAGTGTTGACGTTGGCTTTATTTACTGGAGGTAAAAGGTGACATTCCAGGCTATGAAAGGCAAGGCAGAGCAGAGTGGATTTTAACTTCAGGGTGTTCTTTTCAATTTTAACTGAATTTTTATGGTGCTTGTGAAACTGGGGTTTGAAAAGAACTGGCAAATGCCAGCCATAACGAGGGCAAATTCTGGGCATGCTTCCCCTTATAGCATTAAGAACATGCCTTGAAGTCCCATCCTCCACACCTTCATGGGTCCAGTCCTCCTCTCAAGGTGTTTCTGCTCTTGTGATCCTCGCTGTATGCCCTTCCCTAGGACCATAAAAGTCTTGAAGTCAAACTACGTGTTCCTCCCCTAATATAACAGCAGTGAAGTATAATTTGAATACTTGAGCCCAGATATGCCTTATCACAACAATAGGAATGTATTAGCAAGCATTCAAAACAAAATGACTTTTTTTTTTTGCCTCAAGCTGATTGCATGGGAAAATGATGGGACACAACCCTGAATGAACCTCCTCCTTCAGGAAACACCATGTCTCCATTTTCAGGAAATGCTGTGTCTCTACTTTCATGTTATAAAAACATCTTGTGGTAAATAAAAATCCAACAGCAGCAGGAGTGATCTATGCAGACATTTACCAATGTAGATGCTTACAGATACACTGTCTTTAAGACCAGGGCATCCCCAGAGACTCAGCTGCACAGCAAGCCTATAAACCCTGAGTCATCTGGGTTAGACACCAGAAGAAAAGACACTACTTTTCTGGGGGTTTTGCTGTGGAAAAAATGGGAGTTGATTAGTCTGCTAAATTCTATAAAATACTTAACAGTCCTCCTTTGCCGTTGTAGTTGTGTGGAAAAACTTAACCGGCTCCAAAATTAAAATGTCCTGGGTTTTGTGATGAATTCAATACAAGCACAGAAATCTCGAGTATTCAGGAATAAGTTTCAACTAGTTCAAAAGTTGTCAGTTTCCTATGCTGCTCTCTCTCAAAGAGTGCTCTGCTGGAGTGGAAGATCATCCCAGCACAAAGTGCAAAAGCAGGAGAGTGGGTCCTCACAGTGTGAGAAACAGGTACACAAAAATTCTATTTTCACAAACAAGTTACTACATATCTCAAATTCTGTGATCTCTTCTAGGATTCTAAATTTGATAGCTGGTACTAAAATTCAGAAATAGATGTTATGAAGATGACTTAATATTCCATACAGTTAAACTTTTTCATAACATAAAAAATTAATTTTTCTACTATCTGGATAGACTTTTTTTTCTTTTCCAAGAAGTTGTATTTCTATGTTCACAAGCATGAATGTTACACTTGGATTTTTTAATTCTTCAATTTAAAAAGATAAGTATCTATAATGATTGATTTAGTAACAGACTTCTTCATAGTCTTTTACTACCAATTTTTGTGAGAGCAAAATTTCTGAGTTTCAAAAAGAGTTCTTAATTGTTTGCATATTTGAAAAACAAAACCAGGAAACCCAAAACTGTTCACTCTTGGTGCTGGTAACGTGTAACTTAAGGCATAAATACAATGTACTAGTGAACAGGCGTCACTTACTGTAGATAAAATTATTGTAGTTAATTCATTTTTAACCAAACTCTGAAACCAATTCTGAATGCAAAAAGAAAGTCCACTCAGGTAAAACAAGGCAAAACAAGAGATTAAAAAAATATTAATGGTGTGAACAAAAGCAGCCAATTTTCAGATTCTGAGAGATCCACTATCACTCAGTGTTACAGGTAAATAATTTTTTTACTGAGACATTATATATTTTACATGTAACATCTAAATGAAGCAAAGTTCATATTTTTGAGGAATTTGAAATTTTACATGAACTATTAACAATCTCATGTTATGTATTAATTGTATCTAATGGGAAGTTAATGCTTAGTGACCAGATTAATTCTACTTGTATGTAACATGGGTTACATTTAACTGTATATTATGCTATGTACATCTTATACAAAGATAAAATTGTAATTAATTTTTATTAATTACATATCATTAAATGCTTCTTTCCATCAGTTATTTAAGTTCAAGGAGATCACAGTAAGGAGAGCAGAGACACTCCAAAGCCTTCTGAGAAAAGCTGATAGTCCTCAGAAGCCTCTCAAACCAGCTTCATTTTGTCAAGGCCTCTGTCCAGCCAAATCTGCCATCAAAATAATGATATTTCCATTTGTACTTACAAAAGAAAAATGTTCTTGTTCATTATCCTACAGAATAGAAGTTTTAAGACTCTTCCAGAACAGCTTTGCTGTTAGTCTGACAGGATTGGATCACTTTAAATTGCTATATTTGTACTATTGAGTTAGAAGATAAACTTCAATATACAAGAGAAAACAAGAAAGAAAACAAACCATTTACTTTGTAAAAGATGAACAAGGCCTCATTGTTATGACTTTCCATTTATTTTCCATGCTCAAACACTGGAAGTTTTATTTATGCATAATAGACTGCACTTGGCATGTCTAAAAATGACAGAAGTGTGAATTATGAGTGACCTTCAACCTATTCAGGAAGTTCTAATAATTGAAATAATAGAGAAATGTACTCCCTGCAGAATCTATATGGAGAAGCAGCTTTCTCAGACTATTGCTGTGTTCTCTGTGCAACTCTCAGCTGATTTCTCCCTCCTCCAACTCCCAGTGCTTGCCTTGAATGCTTGATTTGTTTTCTGCAGCTTCATGCAAAGCACCACGAAGAAGCAGGAAAACCTAAGTGGAACTTGCATGTTTGGAAGTGGCTAGAAGGGAAACTAAGTGACAGCGTGCATGTCTGAGCAGAGTCAACACTTGATATGAACACATCTGTCAGTCTTGGTGCTGCAAAGACAGCATGAGTCCACAGACCAGATGTGTACACTTGACCATCCCAGGAAACTGAGACTGGGCCCCTCATCTACCTCTAGCAATGTGGGAGACCCCAGCTTGGGAAAGCAATAATGATGTCAAGCTTTTAACCTCTGGAAGAAAATCCTCATGTACATTCTAAGTCTAATTTTACCGAGAGGCAGAGAAATATATTCAGAAGACAGAGATAGATGGCCAGGAAATAAACTCTTCCAACAGAATGTTAGCTTTATCATGACTAAGCTTCACCCAAGCCAAACACCCTTTAGTTTCTCCAAACAGAAGGTATTCTCCAGCTTTACTTACAGCCACAAGCAAGAAAAAAATGAGAGGCTTGGGATAGAGTGACATAGCCTTGTGTCCCCAAGCCTGCCTGGCATGTGTGAAGCCCTGAGGTCCATTCATGCACCAAAAATAAAGAATTGCATGAATAAATAAAACAATTGAGACAAAGTGGGGCCTGCCTCCTAAAAACAATTCAGTAGACAACATTATCAAAGTTTTTTTCTTCCATACATTCTTAACTCATTATTAGTAATGTGAGAAAATAGCCTAATATAATTTACTGAATTAAAGAAAACAGAGTTGACTTTGGTTCTAGTTTCTACAAGAAGAGAAGTGCTTGCCAGGCGGTGGTGGCGCACTCCTTTAATCCCAGCACTCAGGAGGCAGAGCCAGGCGGGTCTCTGTGAGTTCAAGGCCAGCCTGGTCAACAGAGCGAGATCCAGGACAGGCACCAAAACTACACAGAGAAACCCTGTCTCGAAAAAACAAAAAAAATAAGAGAGAGAGAGAGAGAGAGAGAGAGAGAGAGAGAGAGAGAGAGAGAGAGGGAGGGAGGGAGGGAGGGAGGGAGGGAGGGAGGGAGGGAGAGAGAGAAGTGCTGAAGAGTCAGTCAATGTGCCTTGAGGCCTGTGTCCTCTGTCTAATAACCTCTCAGGATCTCCCCACAGGGCCCACAAGGAATGTCCAGGAACCCTCTTTCCTTAAACTTGCAATTTTGTTTAATTCTATGGAAACTTTGTGATCATTCTAAGTGGTTTCTGAAGGTTTGTCAAAAGTGCCACCATCACATTACAAAAAAGCTAAAGATCACTTTTGGGTGATGATACACTGCCAAGTTGGAGGCTTTTCTTCTGCCCTTGACCATCCTTGGTGGCTCATGAAACATGCTGTTGAGTACCTTTCTGGCTTCATACCAGAAATAGCTAGAATCTCCTGAGCGCATGGTGTTTTGAGCTCTTCCTGAATAAAAGATGATGTCTATGGGCAAACACTGATTATTGAAAATGTGCATGGGATATATCAGGTCATTGTTTTCAACTTAAATGTGGGTGTAATATTTAGGTCAAGATTTTCAAGGCGCAGGGTCTGAGAATGTTAACTAAAAAAAAAAAATCTCTGTATATGTTACACCACCAACATGTCCCAAACATAATACATGGGGAAGGAAGGTGGGACTTTTTTTTCTCATGCAAATATCAAACAGCAAACTATGTCTGAGGCAGTTTCACCATGGGGTAAAGGAAGCAACTTATCAGACAGATAGCATCCCCCAGAGTCAGTCTGAACACTGCATACAGAACTGGTCCCTAGGTACTGCCAGCTGGCATTCATCTTAAAATAGCAGAGTATAACTTTGGTATAAAAGTAGGACTTGACTTAAAAGCAAAGCAAAGAAAATGCCCAAAGCCAATAATAACTTTAACATCAAAAGAAGGCATACAAAACACGAGCAGAAATCCTTGTAAAGGAAGAGAAATTAACAAATTGCCTGACAGTAGAGGCAAACATTTTTTACAAAGTGGGGCGAGGTTAAAGAGCTCCCCATTTTCTGTGCTCAGAGTTGATTTGCCTTGCTCTTTTTGCACCATATGTATTAAGTGAATGTTGAAGGAAAGTGGATTTTTCCCCTCTTCAGTAAAAGGCCAAAGAAAATAAGTTAATAATTGAGCCCATAATAAGCTAGCAATAACAACACTGTTCTAGTGTCACAGAACTGATAGCATCACTCATATGAGCCTGAGCAGAGTGGAAGCGGGTGTGCCAAATCAACCATGAGCGTCCTGGAAGCAGTTAAAAGTTTATAAGGTAAAGCACAAATGAGAACAATGCCCATTCCAACTGAAAACACTGCGGAGTCTTGCTGCCATTCATTAACCACTAGGGAGCTGGCAGGGTCCCCTAAGTGAGTTCTGACTTCGTGTTCTCTGTGGCGCATACGTTCTTCTCTATCTCCTTGCTTCAGAATGGACATCAGGCATTAGGTAATCTCTTATCGAAGCATTTCTTTTGATTCAGAGGCAACAGTAGACTTCCCTGGTTCTACTTACTAAATACCAGCTGTCAGAGGCCCGTTTAAAAATGAAAGTACTTATCACTTTGTGTAAATGACAAGATTAATAATGCCCTGGCTTTCTGAGGTCTTTCCTCCATTTAAAGACCACGTGAGGGCAGGACAGCATTCAAATGACTGTGTTCCTTTCCATGATGCAAAGTATTAATACTCACACACACATCAATTATCCCACAAAACATACCAAGATTATTCTGATTACCATTATACAAAGATGGACTTGGCTTTCATCAAAGGTCAACCTACATGAACTGAGCTTAAACTCCCTCATTACAATTAAGAGTTTTACTCTAAAGACGCTTCGGAGTAAACACTATTCCATAAGTCCACAAAACTTGTGAATATAATCAATGATGAGAACAAGCATTGGGTGAGGATCATAGACAACCTGTAGGTATGTTGGCCTTTGATTTGAGGTAATTAATATAGACAGGTAAGCTTAAGAGGGGGCAAAGGGAGATGCAAAAGTAGGGTCAGACCAATTCTAAAGAAATGTGCTACATCCACCAATCAAACTGGTTTATAAAAGGAAACAATATGTAAGACTTCAAAAGAAAGGTATAAAAATAACAAGAAATTTTAAAAGCCTCAGTAAATCATTTAGATGTCTGGACTATTTGACTTTAAATATGTGGGGGTGGGTGTTTCTCGATAGAAATGAAGCCTCTGAATAGCTGATAAAGCTCATGCTTGGTTCCCTTGAGGACCTGGCATGGACAACTCCCAGTATCCAGCTCTCTGCCTTTGCTCCTGCCCTGCCCTACTGCTCAGAACCAGTTGCTGCTCCTTGTAAGCCACCCAAGCTATCTAATGCATCTATGTATTGTCTGTCGCTGGGAATGAAAAATTCCCAGCTTGGTGCTGGGTGTCAGCAGTAAAGCTATGTAGTATTGAACACAAAGTTTAAGGAATGTAGGGAAAGTAATCAAGACACCCAAGATCAGGAAGTTTGGGTGTTTGGATGGTTGTGCTATGCTATGACTTGTCTGAGGTTGGGGTCTCAATCCTAGTGTCTTTGGCATGGCCTTCCTTTATAAAGATAAATTACTACAGTTAACTCAGGACTTTCAGTTGGGGAATACAACATCAGTCAGACTTGGAGCTACTTAGAAATTATGTTTCAGCAGCAATGCCAGCATGCCCAGAATTTCTGCCCCTCCCAACATCACAGCAATAATTTTGAAAACATGAAATGAAAAAGACATCTAAAGTCGTAAGACCTGAGTCTTTCTAGGCAATCGTGTCAAAAAAGAAAGCTACATTTTCAAAGCTCATTCTGGTATGAAATATCTGAAATAAAGTTACGCACACAAACTCATACACACACACACACACACACACACACACACACACACACACACACGTACGCATGCACGCACACAGGCACGCACACGTGAAGCTGTTAAAAAGTTTAAACCAAGGAATGGTTCACTGTGTGATCCGTCTCTATTTTATGACATAAATCAGATTGTATTAGTTATTACTATTACTTAAAAAACAAAATCTACCAATCAAACAAGGCCAACGTGGGTTTTATCCAGGTCACATGTTTTGACAGCCCCCTACTATCAAACTTCAGAATCTTAGCAAGCATATTTACTATATTTTGTAGATTTTCCTCCTTCCACATTGTTATGAAGCTGATTTAAATTTATTAAACTTTAACTTAAACACTAGAAAGTTTTTGAATATATGTCTTCAGCAAAATAGACTATGATGCACACATTCGTCATTTGTTCAGGGTAATCATTGCTTTCTTTGTTTGCTGACCCAAACATCACCAGAACTAGGTCACAGCTAAAAGATTTACCTGAAATTATTTCTTTTCAGAACCTACAATATTACCTATTATGCCACCAACATTCTGTTAATAGCTTAAAGTCCTTCTAAGAATCAGAGCAAAGAAGAGCATGTTTATGATTTATTCTAGAATACTACGGGTTTGTGCTGTACAGGTAAGCTGATGTCACTAATTTAACAATTACCCCTAATGCAGGGATTCTCTCAGTGTCTAGATAGTAAATGGAATCTCCAATGATGGGTGTGTTTATAATAAGATGAGCTGTGCCTAGTTACCATTTGACAGATCCTAACACGGAAAAGAGGATAGAAAAACACATCTGGAGGGTCTCTGTTGTCAGCTCTGTATCTTTGCACCTGGTCCAACATTTACATTTCAAAGCTCTCCAGAGATGCTCATCTACATGGTCTTTCTGGAACCAAATATGAGCTTACAGATGAATATGTTTATAACATACAGATACAGGCTATTAAGGTGTCTGTCTTCTTGTGTCCTGTTAACCGGGCTAAGTATAATGCTGTACTCTACAGAGACATACCTACCACAGACATCTTTTATCTTTGACTTTTTTCTCAAGTTTATAGATGAACCTACTTGACCATGCAATATCAATTTCACAATTATGTTATTTGATATGCGTTTGTTGTATTACCATCTTAATTTTGGCTAGTGTAATATAGAAGTTTTGAATTAATATTTAAGGAAATGGTAAATACATATCTAATAGTGGTGTTCTATGCCTTTCTAAATTCTTTTCTCTGTTTCTTCAGTTAAACAATGAAGATTGTTAAAATGATGGATATGTTTTCTCTGGAAACAATGCCTATAAAATGTGTACTTTCAAACTAATTGGAAAAATTACAAATGCCAACTATAATGAGCAACCTGATTTACACACAATTAGAAACCACAGGATTGTCCCTCTAAATGCAACCAAGTTTTGCAAGAAGAGGTTTACTTATTATAAAACATCAGAAATAAAAATTAAATGTAAAATTGGCCACAAGTGGCCTTGAATTAGCTGCAAGAAGAATTCTTGAATCATCTTTTCACTGATCATACAATAGTTTTAGATAAATACTGATATATGTCTATTGCCAGTAAATATGAACAGCAAATAATCATTAAGATATAATTATATTACTTCATCTTGAAGGGATCTTTTGAGGTCCCAGGGTTTCCATATTAGGAAGCATAGCACAAACCGTTTACTCCATTATAACGCCTATTCATTTCCCCCATCTATAACAGTAGATGCTCAAAAAAATGTTTGCTGCTGCTGGAGACAATAACTCCTAGGACAGACTTGGGATATGTTCTGCTTGAAATCAATAGCTAATTTAATAATATTTTCATTTGTCAATAACACTTTGTTTTTTTACAGCAAAGAGAAAACCCAATTGATTAGTTTATTATTTTTGATTATGCTGAAGATTTAAATGATTCCCATTTAAACATAATTTTACAACTTACTACCTTATGTTTAGTTTAGCCAGAAAAAAAATGATTTGGGAGCTGGTGAAATGCCAAAGAATAATCTCCTAATGATGGCTGGGAGTCTTAGGCTGATGGCACCAGCTTTATTTAACAGCTTTCAATTGGAACCATCTAATTTAAACTTTTCATTTTCTTGGTGTAGTAGATCTGCCAAGCAACCATTTCAACATGGTCTTGGAAACACATTTAAGTCATCATGGCATTAAAAGAAATATATGCCTGCGATACAATTAAATTTTAACCCAGTGGTGTTTGTAAGAAAAAAAAAAGTCAACTGGATAAGCTGCTCATTCTTTAGGCACTTGTAGACAATGTTACAGGACTCATTCATTTTATTAAGCGCAAAATCAGTTCCATGATAATCCTGTGACCTTTATTTCACGAACACTTTTCTTGAAGTCAGTCTTACTTCTTAGTCTTCCATAAAGTCACAAAATGATCTCCAACACTGACAACTTTAAACTTTTACTTTACATAAAAGAGTATTTTGATTATTCGAAGAGTAAAAAATTCTCATTTTTATGTTGATTTAGGAAATTCAACATAATTGTGCACTTTATAATGCATAATCAGACAAGTCTGCACCAATGACATGCATACATATCTATCCACTATTTCAAATAAAACTATATTTCAAATATATCATTTGTAAATTTGGATAATTCTCAAGTTGTTTTAGCTCTATCATTTGTATGAATGTACATATTAGGATGATAAAAGAAAAATGTAACAGTAAGTATCGAGTACCTACTTTCGAAGTCACTCAGTCACACTACAATAACTGCAGCATTGATAACAATGCTAAGACATCTTGAACAGATCCCTCAAAGAAAATATCAGTGAAAAAAGGCAATCCTAAAAATGTCTTAGTTTTGTATCTTGTGTTTGTGTGTTAGCTTCTGCTGTATTAACCATCAGGCTACGTGGGTCTTTTGCAGCTCACTGTTATTTTTATTCTTTAGGCTTCACTAATACTTTAGCGTTCTCAAAGAAAGACAAGAAAATCTTTACAACGTACCTGATCATTTATCTGGCATGCAACAAGGTTGTGCTGATCATAGCAGCCAGCGAATCTGATGTACTTGAGCCAGCTTCCTACATCTGGTTGACTGGCATCTATGCAGAACTTCACATTGCAAAACTCATCTAAGATCTGGAAGGAAGAAGATGGGAACAATAAATTGCCATAGCGGCCCATTGCTCAAAGTAGTCAGTCCTTTGAAAATACTTCATGGAAATGCGTATTCTTCCTCTGAGTCTTTACAAGGAAAAGGTCAGAAAGCACACATTTTTTTTTAAAGGATACGTAAGTTATGCTGCTTTTACAAAAGACATAGAGCAATTTTAATTTATCACAAAACTGATTATTTTCAAAACAAGTTTGCTTCTTTTTTATCCATGAGTAAACTCAATGACTTAATTTTATTCATTGTGTTTTTACAGAAAAGTCATATAGAACACCATGTGCAATATACTATTTCTAAACTAAACATTCAATATTTAGGTTTGGATAATTCAGCTGTCAATATTGTAGGTCTGCATAGCCTCCTCATCTGGGTGAGGGCTTTTACATTTTTTCCATTTTAATTCAATTAAAAACTTTCATCTAAATAATATTAAATTACTTTTATTAGTTTGCATTTCCTCACCATAAAATTATACTCTTAGTTAAAAAATTGTCTCTAGATACTTCTGACCAAACTAAAAAAAAACACAAATAAAAATTATACATATATATATATATATACACACACACACACACACACACACACACACACACACGCAAAGTATGACAACCTAAGGTTTAGTTAACCCATGTCAATACATGTTTACATACTATGTCTGGTAAACAAAATAACAAGGTGGTTTGCAGGTAAGTACAAAATTATTAGATATCATCACATATTGCCAGAATTACCTTATGGCTGTGTTTTATCATTTTCTGAAGATTTGTGTTTGGCCTCTACTAAATGTTAATATTACTCAGGACACTTGCGAAATCTAAATTGAGATGGGAAGCTTTTAATTTGGAGTTTTCATACCCTCAGATCAAGCCTTTTCTGAGTCATTAACCTCAATAACTTGTTAAGCATCAATATTAAAAGCTATGGAGTCACTGACCTCATGGTGAAGAACTAGGGGCTGGCAATGCTATATCAGTCAGTTAATGCAAACTGTGAGGACATTTTCTGCTCCAGACTAAGCATATTCTAGGACGAGAATTAATGAATTAAATAGCCCTTGAACTCTGCTCCTACTATACCTGCCTGGAAATCAACATCAAACCCTTCCTATATGGACCAAAAACAGTTTTGCATAGAACTCCGATGATCACTCACTTGCAGATTCAAGTCATTAACTCACCATAAACTTCCAGAACTCAGCTCTGAGCATGCCAGTCTAAAGCACTCTGAATAAGCCCTTGACCATGAGGCCATTGAAGGGCAGTAAGTTGTCCCAGGATTTAAAACAGAAGAAATGATAACCTAAAAGAAGGACAATAGTCTCTCCCTCCCCTCCCCTCCATCTTGCCACAGTAACAGAGAGTTAAATACCCTTTCTATGGAGGACAAATTTTAACAAATACATTGTTTATAAAATTAGGAACTTTAAGACAGTTCTTCAACTCTCAAGTCTGAACAACTCAAATGGCATTGACATTTCTCCCCTTCCCAGACACAGAAAAGATAAATAATTAGCACATGTTTTAAAGTTTGTTTTTCTTTTTTAAGTGGGATTATATTTTGTCTGCTAATTTATTCTGACTTAGGGTGTGTTGTTTGTTTTCTTGACTAAGAAGAAAAGGGGTGGAGAGGAATGTCAACTGACACACCAGAGAAATATTTAATAAAGGAAATCGGGGAAGCCACTGAAATGCTACACTGGTCTCAATTCATGCTGCAGAAAGACGTGGAAAACTTTTTAATTTTAAAGTCAAGAAGCATCTACTCCCTCAGCTCCAGCAGAGGTAGAGAATTAAAGATTACATACATTGCACATAAAATTATAGGTGTGATTTTATTCCGTGTTAATATCCCTGCCACTGCCTCTGTCAACAGCGAGGCTAATTTTTTAAAATTCATTTTCAAGGAATGTCTTTTTTTTAACATAATGTTACACTATTATTCAAAGGTTTCACCAACATACTGAGGTCCTTACTCTCAGTATTCCTGCCCCAAGGCCGCCTAACTGTCTTCACCCCTGGCGAGTTATTCACTTTTGATTTGCTACCAGGACTTCATTTGTGCCCAAAGGTCTCAATCTGCTCGGAAATCTGAATACAATAAATAACGCATCTTCTCTCATCCCATCTAACACAGTCCTGTGTTTTCAAAAGCTGTTAAGCTTCAAAAAAATTAATAATTCCTTTAGGTAGACTTGAGAGAAAGGCCCTTTCAAAAAAAAATACCAACGAAAAGGGGAAAAAATCCCAGCCTGCAGCCAAAGGGACCGAATGTGACTTTCTTGAGGTAGCACACACGCTGTTGGCTAGCGAAGCTGTTACTTGGCAAGGTGGGACTCCGCCGAAAGCCACTTCCAAAGTCGCTTGGCTGGTGCCAGGAATTCTGATTTTTGGCAACCCCACCTTCTGCGTCCCCGAACCTGACCGACAGACCGTGGGAGGGAGGGGAAGGAGGACGCGAGAGCCGAGAAGGCGGCAGCCAGCCGGGCAGACCCACCCGAGGCGGCGGAGCCGGCGAGCGGCGACGCTCCGGGGACAGGGGACCTCAGCGCAGACCCGGACGCAGACGCCGTCCCCAGCGACACCCTGCCCACAGCCAAGACTTTTTAAAGTGAGTTCGCTTACCTTCCGATTTCTACGGCCTCAACTCAGCAATCAAAAGCAATCACAGCAGAATTAAGCAAAATAAAATCAGCAGCACCCGGCACTCGTGTAGGAAAATCTTTTGAAAGAACACCCGGCAACGTTTGGAGACATTAAAAAGTAAAAAAAATAAAAGCCTCGTGTCTCGCCTTCCAAATGGGTGTCTGATAAGTTTGTCGTTCCCTGGGAGCTGTTCGCCGGGACCACGCGTTTCGGGTTTATTGTCCGCCAACAGTGTTTTAAGACCAGAAATGACCCGGGTTTGGTGTATTTGGGTTTTTCCCCCTTCCTGAAGGAGCTCGCAGCTATTCCTTCTGTTCTCACCACCTCCCTCTTTCCTCACTTTCTCTTGCTCTTATCAGCCCGATGTGTAATGAAAGTTATCTGAAACCTACTAAAACTTCTTCCACTCCTCTCTCCCAGCTCCAGGGGCAAGACCCGCAGAAGGAGAGCTTGCGAAGGTGGGGGCCTGCCAGGCCAGGACGGCCCCCAGATCCTCCCAGAGCCTGCTCGGGTCCAGACCCTCACCCGCTCGTCCCCTTTAGCCACTCCGCGCCCAGCCGCAGGGTTTCTATTTCATGAACTGTCTCTTTAAAGGGGATCTGCTCGGCCATCCAGAAAGAAACCGGGGCGAGGGAGAAAGGGAGCTATCTCCAGAGTGGTCGGAAGCCAGACGACGGGCTCCTCTTTCAGTAAATTTTTAAAGTGACAGCAGCCTCCTCTGGCGGGAGAGGTCACAAAAAGGTCGCCAAGACCCAAGTCCTATAGGGACAGACTGATTATGGATGCACCATCCCCTGAAACATGTAGATTTCTGCGGATAAACAACCAATGGGGAGATTTCTCCACGCAGGATTTGTTTCCCCAGGGAAATCTCTTTGGTTTTGATGTCCTGAGCACAAGTGTGTGTGTGTGTGTGTGTGTGTGTGTGTGTGTGTGTGTGTGTGTGTGTGTGTGTGTGAGAGAGAGAGAGAGAGAGAGAGAGAGAGAGAGAGAGAGAGAGAGAGAGAGAGAGAGTTGGGTGGGGGATGGGAGGGGTGGGGTGGGGTGGAGAATTGCTTTCAGGGGTGTGAAGGTGGCTCCCCAGGCAGCGGGTAGTTTAGAAGCGCTGGAGAGAGCCTGGGTAACTCTTGGATAAAGAGACACTGGCCCACACTAAAAGTCTCAAGACAGCAACTTCAAGAGTGAAAGCTGACAGACATTTCAGTTTTCAGTCAAGCATATTTAAAATAATTTTTAATTTAATTTTGTACTTAAATTCATTCCCTTAGTTTTTATAGTTAGGTCAGCAGAAAAAATGTGCTACATTTTTATATCGTTTTTCCCCCACATAAGAACAAAGCTTAAAATCTAAAACATAATTTGCATATATCTCTTTCAAATAGAGTGCTATGGGATTAGTAGATTGAAGACTGTCTCACGAATTTTTGCTATTATTTTTGCTACACGACTGCTCCAAAGTAGAATTATACAAATGCTTGCTTTTAGTGATTCATATTTTACACGCTAGATAACTTTTTAAGTTTGGACAGTTTCTGTCAATACAATGCAGAAATGACACTGGATGAAAGAATCTGGAGAATGGATGACAAAATTGAAGAATCCACGTGTTTATTTGTAGACAAATTTGGGTAAATTTTGTTAAACCACAGTTTAATTGGGAATAAATGTTTGATGAGAAAACTCCATTAATAAAAGCAAATAGAAAAATTCAGCTCCCCCACCCACCAGGAAAGGAGCAGACACAGAGTCCCACCCTTGCTAGGCAAGAGATCTACCCCTGAGCTAAATCCCAAAGCCCCGAATCCAATTTATTCCCAACTCGACAATGGAAAGTTAAGTAAAGTGCTCAGGTCTAGGGGCAATTACCTAGGATAGGTGGGGCCAGCCGCCAGGCTTTCAATGTGCTAACATTCAACTTTTGTCACAAGCCAGGTCTCACAAGTGCCACCCACTTTTTGTTTTCTCCAAGTGCAAGTTAGTGTGAAAATCTAGATCTTTATTTTCCCCAAAATGCTGATCGAAAAACAAAAATAGTAACAGAAGACAAGGATGTGGGTGATAGTAAATGACAAGAGGTGGTGACTAATTCATTTTGGTGGCCTGTTATCTGTGACATTGAACTGTTATTTCAGATAATGGCCATTGTTTGAGGGGAAAATCTCACAGCAGTGGTAGGTAAGACAGGAAAAAATCCTTTGTAAATAACCGAAGCGGTCAGATATTCCCATAGAGCCCGGCCTGAGAACCTTGAGGAGCCCTGGCCTCCCTGCAGTGATGGCCAGCCCTTCCTCAACTTGCCCATTGTCGGAGTTTTTTTTTTTTTTTTTTTTTTTTTTTTTTTTTTTTTTTTTTTTTTTTTTTTAATTTAGCCATAAATTGGACTAGCTGGAGCTATGAGCTGTTCTATTTTCTTCCTGTCAGGATGAGAGATTTGTTTTATGATGCATTGTGTATTAAATACAAGTAATCTGGGGAACTGATTGCTTCAGACACTTGGGCTTGATAGGGGGTCTGGGTGCTCAGTGCCCCAAACCATTCCTGACCTACCCCACCCTGCCCCGGCCCTGCAGCACCCACCGCCTAACCCTTTTCAAAGCCTCCTTGAAAAGCAGGAAACGTTGGCGATGAGACAAAGGTCCTGGGGAATCAGTGACAGGTCCCTGACTAAATTCACATTCCAGGGGAAAAGCTTCCCTTTGAGGTTTTCCCCCTTGTATGAGCTTCTGGTGTGGGAGGCGGGGCGACGGGTCTGGATGGGATCCTTGCAGGTACGGCAGGAGGCCGGTAGGTGGCAATGTATCCCGAAATAAAGCACGGTGCCTGTAGCCTCAGCAACCCAGGTGAACCCACCAAGCTCCAGCCTGCTAGTGGCATCCTCCAGGTCACAGGAGCACTGGCCCTAAAACCCTGCCTGAGTGGAGGATCTTCCTACCTCTGAAAGTCCCTTCTCCAAACACAACCTTAACTTCCTCCCTGAAACCCTGCGAGATGTGTCTAGGACGGGGAGGATTCATTCTAGCATCACCACTATTGTTTTAATATTTGTTTCATACTAAATAATATTAATATTGCTGTCGTCATTATCACTCTCGCACACTGAATAAACTGTAAGAATTTACAGGTATCAATACAAGGATCTGGGCAAAGAAAATAAAACACCAGATTCATGATTAACATCCCCCCTTCTTTTGCTTATAAAGAAATAACTTCACATGAGGATAGCCATCCTACCTTTTCTCGACATAACCCTGCAATAACGATGAGCCCCGCCCCCTAGCACGTTGCTCTTCCATTAGAAGATCTACCCCATCCAAGGAAACACAGGCCCAGACAAGGGTAGAGGGCCAGGGTTTTGCAAGTAGCTTGCTTTTTTCCCATAAGTTCGCTTACAGTCAGGAGGTTTCTAAAACAATAAATAAATACAAGGAGCCAAATACCACCACCAACACCCTTTATTCCTTGGGATTTCTGGAGAAGTCTGCTTACAGTAGTTACCAGGTACAAATTAAGCCGCTGCAAAAGCTGCTTTCTGCTCTGCAGTAATCAGGAACATGCGTGTTCTGCAGGGCTTAGCACCGCACTTGCAATGGGCTATTAAAAATAATGGTTTTACTATAATCTCAAACCAGCTTTAATTTGCAAGCATGTATCAGGACATATGATCTAAATGTCAAGGGGATAGAATGACGGGGAGCTTTGACAAATATATGGCTCTGGGAAAGCAGAAAAGAGTAGTTCATCAGAATTTTTTTTTTTTAAGAATCATACTTTTAAAATGCTTTTCAGTAGGAGTCACGATACACTTCTTTATCTTCTTAATTTTTGTTTACCAAGAAGGCGACATTGGAAAGCCTGAGGTTTGAGCAGGAGCAGGCAGATTTTCTAGGAGTTATAAAGATTCCACTTTGGTTGATGGCAGGGCCGGGGTGGGAGAGGTTAATGTGTTTTCTTCCTGGTTTGAAAGCGTATAAACCCTCCTCAAGCCTTTCCTTCCTCCCCAGGCTACAGGGATGGCAGAATCTTTAAAAAGCCCAAAGATTTCCAATAAGGCCATGGGTTCTGCCTTCATTGTAGAACTGTTTATTTAAAATAAGTCAATATATTAGTTAAAACAGTAATAAGTTAGTGCCCCAGTATTCAAGTGATCCCCACAGGACTGTAAACCTATGCCTCTTTTAAGCCCTAAACTTCATGGCTGTCCCAGAAGTAAGAGTCCAGCTAATGGAGACCCTATGGGCATGGTACATGCCAGCACATCATTAAAAGAAAGAAAAGCAGTCCCCCCAAAGCCAGATGAAATGACTGCACTGTCCACTTTTAATGGCTTCCTGTGGACAAACGGCCCTGTAACACTCTGCAGAGGACGGTATTTAAAAACAAGACAACTCGCTGGCAGTTTTCAATACCATAAAGTTAATAAAGTAGGTTCGCATTCACCCTGACATTATGTTTTGAGTTTATAGAGGAAGGCACTTTATAGCCTTAGCCCTAAGTACAGTCCTTTTAATTCTGCAGCTCTGGGTTCTTGGGGTGGCTAAGCAGCCACCGAACTTCAAGTTTGACTTTTTTTCCCTCCTAACACTGTGCAAATACATGTTTGGGGGTTTCTCATGTGCAGTCTCATTCACAGACTGCCCATGAAATCCTGCTTCATACAGTTCACGTCAGGAAGCATAAAATAATCTGAGAAATTGACGTTTGGTTGAACAATAACTGCGTGCTAATTAAATTAGCTTTGTGTATAGATATTGATGTGTGTTTAAAAGAAAATCAATGTTTCCTTTTCTATAGCACAGTGGTATGTGGGACATGGTCAGACTTGAGCTTAAGTGAGACACAGACAAGAAAAATCTAAGCAGGACTTTAGGACTCCAGGGATGTCCCATTGGTTCCTATACAAATATATCACCCAATAACCCTCCCCTCTGAGTACTCCAAGTTCTCACCACCCTCAATCTATTTAAATCTTTCCATTCAGTAAGAAGATTTGAGTAAAATATAATGCTCTGTGCAAAAACTAGATCAGAAAGCCATAGGATTGGCTGTGATAAATGCTCCATTTGATTTTAATTATTTATGCTGCTTAATCAGGGAAGTATGTCACAAGCTTGAACTTGAAGTTGAATTCTGAGATGCTGATAGGCAGACTTGCAAGTCTGCCCAACACAGTGCCAAGCTGTAGGCACAAAGGTTCTGACCCCTATCATCACTGCTTGGGAGAGAGATACTGGGTCGTTTCTGAGGAACACTGCCTTTCTTCCTTTTTATTTATTTATTTTTCTTTTCTTAAATCTATTGATGAAGTTCTGCAGGAAGGAAGGAAGGAAGGAAGGAAGGAAGGAAGGAAGGAAGGAAGGAAGAGAGAGAGAGAGAGAGAGAGAGAGAGAGAGAGAGAGAGAGAGAGAGAGAGAGAGAGAGAAAGAAAGAAAGAAAGAAAGAAAGAAAGAAAGAAAGAAAGAAAGAAAGAAAGGAAATTAAAGGGGGAAAAAAGGTAAATAAAAAATTTCCCTTGGTCTGGAAATGGGCCCGACTGAAAGCATGTTAATCTCCGCCTCAGTAATTTGGTTCTCCAGGAGAAGACAGAAGCCCTGCTGCTGTGCCCTGCACTTCATAAATCACATCTTTATGTGGACAAGGTCAGGGCACCTAACAGCTCAGACGTGGGCCTTTGCAGTGGCTCCAGGATTCAGGCGTGTTTACTCTCCTGCTCTGCTCTCCGAGGAGTCGTCCAGCACGCTTCTAATTACTTTTGATTATTTTCATTTGCTGGGGTCAGTCTGGCTTGCCAGGACTGCAGGAGGGTTGATTTCCTGCACATCTTGATGTCTTTGTAGGACAGTACTGTGTGCGTTCAGAATTAGCACCCCGTTATTATCCCTACAGCGTGAAGTCTTCCTTAACTCTGATGCAAAGTTACCCCTGAACTGGCCCCTAACTACCCTTCCTATTAATTAACCACACAGCCATAATCCCTATCTGGTCGGTTTTCTCCAAAGAGCCTCCAACTTTAACACCTGAGTATTTTTTTAGGATATCCGGACGGAATGAAATCCATTTTTCTGCTTCGATTTTTAAACATATTTAGCAATGAATAGCAACTATTTTGAAACTAAGATGAAATGCTTTGCTGAAACAACAGCTCGAGTGAATAAATTATTATACTCAAAGATTTATTTCCCAAACTCCAGCTGCCATATTTAACATTTTTTTTGTTGGTTATTTTGATCTGTTTCCTGAGCTATTGTGCGGAGTGGTTAAAACATATCAACAAAAGGTGAAAACCTTATGATAAATAAACAATTTAATAAAATAGAGCAAAATTGTAGTGGAGCACAAAAAGAGCATTATTTTTCTCTTCTCTGTCTGTCTGATGTGAATGCATTCAAGAAAATAACATGATGAACCAATATACATTCACCAATATACATTCACTAGGAAACAAAGATTTGAAACACATATGACACACACCTGTGTCAATAAGAAATAGGCATTTTTTATAGCACTCAGAACATTTTATAAGCATCTTCAGTTTCTAGAGAATAACTAACCATGTCTATTCTCAAAAAGCCAAGTCTTTTCTTCTTTCTATTTTGGAACAGAACTCAAGCAGCAAATGTGTTTAGAAGTAACCTCAACTCTGTACGGATTTGATTTTTCATTATTTTATTCATTTTAATTAATTCAGTCTTTCAAGACAGTGTTCAGCACAGTGTGCAATAACTCCAGGGTTGATACCCTCCCTGGGGCTTTAGAAACCCACTCAAAAGTGCTTTCAGCCTCCTGATCTTGTGGGGAAAGTGAGTTGGAAGGCATGCCTCGCCTCCACTCCTCCTGTGCACCTCTGGGTAAGGCACTTAACCTTTGAGTTGATTTCTATGCAAGTTTCATAATATCAGCATAATGAGAGTGTTGGGAAAATAAATTGAGTAATGTGAGTGTGAGTGGCTCTGAGTTCATGGGAACAGGTCAAAATAAGTGCGTTCCACAATGTCTGTGTACCAGGCTAGAGTAAACACGCATGCATGCATAACTCGGAAGCTAGTCTGGCTCACACTGGGGAACGACGAAATGTGGTTATATATTTTTTCAATCCTTTGTTCCATTCTGATGTCAGTTGCCCCAATTCTTACCCTAATCTTGGAAGAGAAGAATTTTAAGAAAAAAATTTTTTTTTCTCTCAAACTGTGTTTCCCTGGGAGGTATCTGTTCATGTCTGGCATGCAGTTGAGCTCCTACTGTCCCACACACTGTGTTCCCTGCTAATCAGCAAGAGAGCCTATAAACAAAGGTGAACTGGGACCCACAAAGGCACATGCACATGCACACGCGTGCGCGCGCGCGCGCGCGCGCGCGCGCGCGCGCGCGCACACACACACACACACACACACACACACACACACACACACGCTTCAGGCCAACACTCAGGTCAGAAAAGGCATCCCTTACAATGTCCTCTGGTGGGCTTCAGATGCCAGGCAGATGGGAATTAGATGCAATTTACCCCTTATTGCCTTGATTGAGGCTGAAACAAGTACTAAACATGTATTTGTGGGTTCGAATGCCAAGTTAGGGTGCCTGGGGCCTCCAGTATGAATTGCTGCAATGGTTTCCTCACAGATCTTCAGCCTCCAACTCATCCTTTACTAGTTTCCAAGCTTTTAATTGTCCAGGCTCCACTCCCCAAACTTTTGCAGTACCTTGTAATGCAAATCCATCCCAATTTTGGGGAAATCATATGAAGTAGCAACTGTAAACAACAGAATTTTGCATGGAACACAGCATTTGATCAATACAAAAATGGCTACTATTGTTGATATCACCGATGTAATTATTGTCACTCCGTGCCACTCTGCCTGGACCCTTGGTGACCTCAGGTTAACTTTTATCTAGTCTTTCTTCCTTGGATGCCTACTGATTGGCATCAGCTGGGTTCGAAGCATTCCTCCTTCTCTGCGCTTCTCTCCTGGATTATAGCCAGCTCTGTTTATAGTGGGTTTGAAGGATGGGTTTACTCACACTGGTACCTTCAATGGCATCTTCTCATAGCAACTAAACCATGTTTATATGTCTTTGTGAGAGTGACATAATTACGATAGACCATGGGGAAATATTTAGCACTTAAGGAAACTTGGTTGGTTGACGCTGCTCCCCTGAAGGAATCAGCTGACATACATAATGAATTGTTTGTGGACTCAGCCACATGAGAATTTCTTCCAGTGTTGCCTCTCTGGAGTAGTATGCTGGCCATTTTGCCACTTTCTCTGACAAAGTCATTTCTGTGTTAGCCCTCTGCCTTTTCACTAGGCCCAGATGCTGGACCTTAACAAACTTTCTAGCCCTTTTCCCTTAGTGACCGACCAGCCATTGGCTCTGTTACCTGTTAAAGTGTTTAATTCTTCCTCCTCCTTACCATGCAAATAGTCCTAGTGGAACTCATCAGTACAAGCCTAAATTTCTATGGCATGTTTACACCAATAGTTCTTCTTTCTGAAATAACAAGGCTATAACAATGCATCACTTTACCAAAAGCAAAAGGTACAAATGGATAAAAGAAAAGAAAGACAAAAATAAAACCTCCAATAGACCCCAATTTGTTGGAAAGTAAAAGCTGATGCAAAATGCAATGTCCTCTGCAACTTGACATCAAGTTCATCTTCCAGGCTCATTTCCTGTATTTTCTCTATGCAGCTCGTCAGTTATAGCTAACAACTGGGCATATGAGTACACACTCTTGACCCTTTAACTGGGCTCCTATGGCCCCTTCTCTTGTCTCTGACAATCCTAGCATTCAGGAACTACAGTAATAGATGGAGTAGATGAAATAATAGCTCTGTTTATCAGACTCATACAGCATCTTCTAAACTCTCTGAAATTCTTACAGTACTCACTATGAAAGCACACACTGGTCAGAAAGCCCATTTAGGACCAATGGGGGTACTCTATGATTATCCAGGTTTTGTAACCTGTCTGATGCCAAGAAACATCCTTCTCACTAGCACGTCCTAAAAAGTCAATTATTCAGAGGCATCCCTTTTTGATGACAGGCATTCTGGGGTTAATTGAAGTAAACATTGCTGCTTCTTGAAGCATCCCAGTGAACAGCATGTAGTAAATCTTTATGAAAGACTAAAAACACATGTCTTTTAGTTAAACGTATATTTGATTGTATTGTGTATCATGGAATATATTTAAACATACACAAAACCCTCTTTATCTTTCCACTGAAACACCTGAGGTGGGGTCAGGTTTTGCCAACAACTATTTAAATTATTTTGTATCTATTTCAATAAAGCATGAATGTTCCCATACATACTTTTCTATTTACTGACTCTAACTTTTGACCAAAACATCATAAATAAGACAAAATAAAGCTTCAATTTTTTATTTAACTAAAAACATTTGGAAGGTCTTTCACAAAGAAACTAAGTTATTATCTGTAAACTCTGGCCAATTAGTCCTTTACCTGCAAACTCAGAATTATAATTGAGTATATTGTATGAGAAACTTCTGAAGGAATGTATACAATATTATTTCATTATCAAATCATTCATTCCTATCATTTTCCATTAAAAGTCTTTCTTAAACATAAATTTTACCATGAGCATATTTACACATAACGTTTTACATTGTTTAGGTTTTTCTTATGATTTAGCATCAAGACCATCTCCAGCTACAGATGCCTGAATTAAATGCAAAGATTCTTTCTATTGAGCTTTTGACATTGGAGTCATGTGTTGAGCCTACTTGTGGCTGTCTAGCTACTGAACTAAGTGGACATTAAATCAGATGGCACACAAAATTACAGGAATTCGATCTGTAGATGAACCACAAACCTGGATGAATTAATGTGGTTAAAGATAAATTAACACAGTGCCCTGAAAATCAGAACTTCCCAAGAGTGACCACACAATCTCTCTGCATAGAGCATTAACTGCTGCTATTAACTTATGACCTATTGAAAATACTGAACTCCACCTACCGAGACCTGCACTAAAGCAAGAGGAAGTGGATGATGGAAGGGTGCTATACAACTGTCATCCCAGCACACGGAAAGTGGGAGCAGGAATATAAGGCTTCAAAGATTAGCCTTAGACATGGAGCAGCTTTGAGGCTACGAAAGACAGGGGGAGATTGCTCTGCCAATTATACCTGTTAAACACCTAGGACTCAATTATGTGTTAAGTTCTTATCTATGATGTAATAAAATATTTGTGTTCCTTGTATATTGATAATCCCAAAATTTCATTTTATCATATCTGTGGCTGTAGCCAGACATTCTAAATAAAATCTCTATAGAGTCAGGAAAGGATGGCTTATAATCCATTTAATGTGACATATTTTATGATACATACAGTTCAAGGTCAAACTGTTACTGAAGTCCTTTAAGTAGCAGTGAAATTCTAGTGTCATTGAAAAATGCAGGCATCAAAAGATCGTTCTGTAAATTACGTAGCATTGATTCTTCAGTGTCAAACAATCTCTGACTAAGCCTGTCTGCAAGTTTCGGAATTAAGTACTGGTCAGTTGCATCACGAAGAGCCCAAATTCACTTGTGTTCTGTCTATAGTTCTTGAATAGAACAAAACTCCCAGGTTTTCCCCATCTGGTGCTTCACCACTGGAGAAGGGAAAGCCACAGGGGCATGTATGAAAACACTTAAAAGAAGAAATTTCCCCACCCCAACTCACATGAGTCCCTCTCCATGAGATGTGGGCCTACTCATCTGCTAATGAAAGGCTGTCATAACATGGAAAGCCTCAAACCAGGAGCCTAGAACGGGACAACTCCAGTGACTCCTGCCTGTGAGTCAGATTGTATCATCCCTTACTCAGTTTTCTATCCCTGCTCACTGCCTCCATCCTACTAGAGGTCATTCATCGCCCCAGATTGTTAATGAACCAAACTTTAATAATTCACTAGGTACATCAGTCATGTAACTTGAAAAATATGTTGTTGTTGTCTCTTCAGAAATGTTATTCATTTTCTGTACTTACATCTTTGGTACTGGATGCTAAAATATTTCCAAAACGTTATTGAAAGTCTTCATATAAAATATTTTGTCAAAGACAGTGGGGTAACAACATGAACACACTCAATTTAATAAAATTTAACTGTTATAAACTGTGAATGGAAATGGAGAGAAGAAAAGAGACTTGTTCATTGCACAAAATAATGCATCAGAAAGATGTAAATTATCTGAAGTTGGATTCAATTTGAAAATTTTGAATAATAGTGATAAGTTAAATAATTAGGATCAATACTATATTTTTATGTAGCAGACCAAGTGTGTGTGTGTGTGTGTGTGTGTGTGAATGTGTGTATTTATACCATCTGCATACATGAACCTGGGCAGATCAGAAAAAAGGACAAGATCTGCTTTAAGCTGCCAAGTGGATGCTGGGAACCGAACTTATGCCCTCTGCAAGAGTGATAGGCATTCTAAAGTGCTGAGACACTCCTATAGCACGTATAAAAAGTGTTAATGTAGATTTTTAGATGTGTATTAGCGTTAAGGAAAGAAGTGGAAGGGGGAGGGGAGAGGGAGAGAGAGAGAACACTTTAAAGACAGTTGTACAAATCCAAGCAGAAGGTTTCTTAAGAAACGAGGCACCAAAGAACACATCCATTGCACACTGTGTAAAGAAAATCAGCTCTTTTCTAATTCTTCATCTCCACCAGGGACTTTTTTTTTGTATGGTCCAGAGAATACTATTGGTACTGGACTCTGTCATTCATGTACACCTAGATGTAATTACAACAGTTTGTTTTCACAAACTTCCTGGCGCCTTTGGCCTGTAACAGGAAAGAAATAAACTGGACATGATAAGCTGTCACATACTATGGTAAGATGATCTTTCTCCTGGACTTCTGAAGACTACAAACTTCCTCTGTGGAAGCTGGAAACACTTGGGCTCATGACAAATCAGTCTCTTACCCAGTTCCTGCTGTGCCGCATCTTTCTGAGGATGGGGCCTCCCAGTCTGCTTCTACTTAGGTGATTTTGAGAAAAAAAATTTTTGAACCTCCTTCCCACTACCTCTAAAATTGTAGTAATGCATCGATGTCATCAGAAGTTCTTGTAATTAAACAATTAAGATAATCTATATAAGACGCTCAGTATAATACCTGGTCCAGAGGAGACTCTATGAAGCAGGGAAAGACACCAAATACAAGAGACTAACACTACAGAATCCAAAATGGCCTGCCATGGTTATCTGCCTCATTGTGTACTAGGTGAGGGGCATGTGCAAAAAGATAGCATGTTGGTTTTGTTTGTTTCTTCCTCTGTAAAGTGAAGAGAAATTAATACTGAAAGATGTCATATATTTCTGTTGAGAGGATTATATGAGACAAGCTATGCACAGGACTGAATTCAGTGGTTAGCACATAGGGATCTACTGAGCATCCATTATAATAGGATGCTACCTTGAGAACAGAGTTATCATCTTCACAAATGCCCTCCATGCTTTATTATTTTATGGGTGCATCCTTATATCACACGAGAGAAACTATTTTTCTTCCTCATTTATTTGCTGCTCACCCAGGCAGTGGTTTGTTTCTGAGAAAAATAAATGGAAATACACCAAGACAGCAAGGAATAATTTAAACAAGAGATAGAATGGAAATTCACCAAAATGGCCATAAGCCAAGTCAGGGATCCTTATCCCAATGGGAAAAAAACAAACAAACTATCTTTAGAAACAAATTTTCTAAATAGGTAAAATGAAACACAAGAAGAAAAATAGTAATCTTTTTCTTCCTTTGGAGACAAGGTTACATGTAGCACAGGCTAGCCTCAAACTAGCTGTGTAAAGAGGATAACCTTGAGCCCCTGACCTTTCTGCCTACAATTTCCAAGGGCTAGATTTAGAGACATGTGCCACAGTGACAGATTAAACATTGGAATCTTCCTAATTCTACCATAATTGATACAGGTTTTAAGAAACAAACCTTTAACAGAAAACCTATGTGAGCTCTCCATTTTGTCAACATTGAATGTTGGCTACTTAAAGTTAGTAGTGGAAGACAAGACAAAAGATGATACACTGAAAAAGAGAGAGGGCTACAAAAAAATGTGACACTGTGTAAATCCAGGAGACCCAGAGAAGGCACTGAGCCTTGAATGTATAAACTCACTCTGTTGGTTGGGATGCCATCATGTTACAGTAAGATCATGTCATGAGTTCAATATGTAAACCAGCTTTGTTCACTTTGCTCCACAATCATTTACCAGGAATCTTCAATGTCTTGACGAATAATTTGGCACTGAATAGGTGCTGATAATTGATCCTTTAAGTTCCTGCCTACAAGGAACTGCAAAGTCCAAGAGGAAAATCCATTGTATTAAGCTATACCCTGTGGTCAACTGATTGTCAAAAAGGAAGAATGTTGGTGAGCCGTTACCACTTCTGAGAAGAGTACCACTAAGATGGTGATGGCCCCTAAGCTGTGGCATCCTGTACACAGCAAAGAGACTTGGATCTAAAAGAGTCTGGCCTGGACTGACTCCCAACTGTAGCTTCAGAATAGAGTTTACACTGCCATCTAGCCACAGTTACTTCTCCGGCTCTACTCACAAGCCATCATTCAGTAGACTCACAAGAGCATCCCAGGAGCTACAAGGTACTTGAACATCAGGGGACATGACTTGATAAGACCAAAATATGAAAGGCTTTCTAATACCAACTGGAAATTAGGCCACATGGGATTTAAGAAAATGACAGTGATCAGAGTAGACTGGGCAGTGGTGGTGCACACCTTTAATCCCAGCAATCAGGAGGCAGAGGCAGGTAGGACTCTGTGTTCAAGGTCAGCCTGTCTATGGATAAAGTTCCCGGTCAGTCAGAGCTATACAGAGAAACCTGGTCTTGGAAAATCAAAAAACAGACACCGAAAGTTTCAGAGAGGAAACATAATAAAAAGATTTCTGGGAACCTCCGAGTAGATCATGAGCTATGAACTTGTTTAGGGCATGTGCCAAACTAGAGATAAGTTGATTTGCAAATTCAGACTAATTTTTGCCATTGTATATGTAATGGCTGGGATGTTGCTCATGGAATACAGATGTGGTCTGATTTACTGTTTACCAGGAGACCCCCAAAGCCAGCCCAAAGCTGGAAACAAAAGGCAGTATAACCACATCAGGAACAAAAATAATATTGGCGATTTCTCTTTTTCTCATCTTACCATATCCCTAAGATGGCGGCCTTGCTGCTTGCCCATGAGAGCAAGGCATCTCCTGGTACTTTAACCACTTGCCATAATGTGACACTTGTCATTATTTCCCAGGTTCTCAAAGAGGTTGTCACAGTTGCATGAAGATATGTCCAGGGATTACCACACATCATTTCACCTAGCTATTCACTAACATTCCTTATGGTAATCATAAGCTTTGTTTTACAAGCAGCCACACTGAACTCAGTAACTTTGAGTATATAAATTGTCTCAACATCTTTTAACCAAAATAGAGTCCTAATAGACATATTATCCATATGAGTAGATAACACGATTTGAATGCAACATTGTCAGAGACACACTACAAATTCAAAAGTCTTAATTCTTTGAAGGTATTTTTCTAATCTGTTCAACTGTACATGCTCCTGGAAACAAATAAGCATGAACACAATTTTATGTGGACTCATGGTCTTTGGAATAACTCTGGAATATTTCTCCAACAGCCACCTCACTCTCTCCACCACTTTATCTTAACTTACAGGTTGAAAACGACTGAACTAAGCATGTTTCAGGAGAGGGTTTAGAAGCTATAGGGAATCACACCATGAATGTAGACCATTGCTCCCACTGTTGAGCTCCACCTAACTGATTTAAGTAGAGAAGGGACAGCAGATAGTGCTATTAAGAACTAAATTAAGTGGCTCGGTTGGTTTCAGAACTTAAGATAGGAGAGAGATGGGTAAAGGCTGGCTTGGCAGGAAAGGCTTCAGGGTCAAAATCAGCCCTGCTCTCACTCCAAACTGGAGAAAGTAGGAAAGGAGAGTCTGTAGACTAGGTTTGGAGTGTCTTCTGTATTTAACTGCTTTGATAAATCTAAGCATGGTTTTCTTTCCTATGTGAGTCAGATAAGCTGCAAAGTGCAGTGGTGCACGTAGATACACGTGCATTAATGTGCATGTTCTAGATATCCTCATTTCCTGGTAGATACTAAAGTTTCAGATGGTTTTGTACTCTGTCCTTGGTGAATTTCTCAACACTAATTAAAGCAATATCAAAAGATAATTGGGGAAATATAAGGCACATTCAGAAGTTAATTTTTATTCTAAAAATTACTAACATACTTCACACATATTCAGTCATGATAACTTGTAAACAAACTGAAAACATTAATTATAGATAATAGGTCTTCCTATTTGGTTTATTAACTCAAAACATTACATATATGCTATATTTGCTTAATTTTAACAGTAATAATAGCAAAAGCAAAGACCACAGGACAACATAAGCATAATATCTAAAGAAATGTCTAAATTTTCCCGTGCATTTAACTTCTTTTAAAATTATGTGATTAGGAGCAAAAACATAAACAAATGCCATCTCCTCATTTTTCTTAGAAAGTAATTGAATAATTTATTTGTAACCTAAGTTGGTCTTGTTTGTTTCACTAACGTACTCATTTATCCCAGAAGGAAATCAGACACAATCCTTGCCAAATTCTCATCTTAAAAACTTCACTGGCAAAAATGTTGTGATGGTATGGAGGCAGAGCCAGTGATACTGGGCAATCAAACAGCCAGCAGAGAAATAGCAGAAGGAAGAAGACAGCAAGCATTTAATCAGTGCCTTCTCTATGTCCAGCACTGATGTTCAATTTGATTTAATAACTCGTGGACAGGCCATTAGGTGTTTATTATCTTGTTTAACACAGATGATAAAACACAACAAGACTAAGTAAGCAATTTGTCCTAAGTCACATGAAGTGTTTGTTATTTGTTTGAAACAGGGACTCCTGTAGCCTAGAATGTCCTTGAGGTTCCTAAGAACTCAGAGCTGGCCTTAAACATCTGACCTCCCTGCTTCACCTCTCAAATGCTGGCGTGTACTTATATACCATCTCGGCCAATCTTACTACAGTATGTACTGTTTTATTTTTCCTTTACTGCATGACTAAACTACATCAAGACATAGCAACCTGACAGGCTGGCTTACTAAGATGCCAAAAGTGTTGTCATTCTGGTAACTGAAAACTGCCATTTCTGGTCACCCTGAGTCAATCTCTGACTTCAGGGACCCTTAGGGTGAACCCCAAGCCTCAGTTTAATGATATATCTTAAATTAACAAAGCAATACCTCTAGGGGCCTTTTCAAAACCAAAATGGACTCTTGAGACATGAGGGAAGTCTATGCTCTATTAATTAAATGTCGGCCAGTAAGTATGTTGGATCTGCCAAGGCCTGGTCATAATCAAAGCAAGAACTAATTTGTACCCTAGCTTGGTCTGTGGTATTACACTAGTTTTTCAATTACTCACTCATTGATTAAATGTATTTTAATTATAGTATTTCAAAAAGGACATATACAAAGAGAAATTCAGGGCTCAATGAGGAGAGCAGCGCTTCTTGTAGGTGAAAGCCTCATCTCCTGAGGTTTTCATAAGTCACCTAAAATCTGTATCACTTATCTTTATTGCATACTTGTGTTTTTATAAAACACGTAAGAATAATAGAAGGCAAAAAATCACTTGCAGCTGTGAATTTATGCCCAAATATGGATGGTAATAAGCACAATGAAATTTAATTTTAACATTCTGTCCTTCAACCATAATTGTGTCTCACAGCCCAGGGAAGGTCATTGGATTTGCAGTTTTCCTCCATTGTTCAGATGTCTGCCTTGCTCTTTGCTTCCTTATCTGATTATGTACACTGTTTCGGACCTCCCAAGGCTTCTGTCATGAAGAGCCACTTGAGGTCTGCACCTGGAGACGAGGCAGAGTGATCTTCTATCACATTCCTAGTTTAGCCATGTTCCATGAGAAACATCTTGACAAAAAGTTTTGTCAACATAACAGTCAACCAGCAAAGTCTTTGGTTCAGAAAGTAGATGTCAAAGTGAGAATCATTTGATGATCATCTTCTGACGCTACATAGATTTTGGAAAGACCTGGGGTAGTGTGTATAGACAGATGCGCATTGGAAAGCACCTAAGAATTCAGCTCTCAGACTGTTATGAGAATGGAACTACTACATCGTTCCACAGGCGGTCCACACTCCAACCCTGCTAACGCGAGAGCTCTTTCTAGTAGAGTGGGAATCTCGTTAAGAACAGTAAAGCAAAGCTGTAAAACTGATTAACTTCAACAATGAGAGGAAATTTGGTACAACTAAATGTTGCCACTCTACCAGACTGTCTCACCATCTATAGAATATGAGAAGTTAGTCTACATTTTTCAACAGTAGTGAAAAATATATAGTTTTAGGTATCATGTTTAAAGTACCTAAGAGCCTAGAGTTGTCATGCTAAATACAAGAGATCTAAAGAACTCTGTCACACATCCATCATGTTCAGTGAGCTGCCCCGCCAGCTTTTCTTGAAGTGCTGTATACATGATCTTGCAAGGCAAAACACTTTATGTACCATACGAAATTTGAGGCATACTGTTTAATGTTCACAAGATGAGTTAACAAAGTTGTAGCCTGGTGGCTTTGTATTGTTTTACATCCTTCAAGTGCCTTCAGGAAAGATAAACAAGGAGGGAGGAGAATAACACGGGATTTATTGTCCATCCTCCTTTTTTATTCTCTTTCCTAAATTAAATTATAACTCCCAATCTACACCCAAGGAAGAAATCGTTCTAAAGTACACTGGATTTTTTTTTAATGTTTAGATAACAGCTTTCAAAACACGGCTAAGTAAAATGTGTTTTAGGATGGAGAACATTTGGTCTCTTTTGCAGCTTTCAACAGCTTAAGTGAAGGGATTTTTAATGTTCTTAAACAGCTGGGCCACAGTGTGTGTATCTGGAATTCCACCAGCATCGAAGGATCCCATCTTCCTACTACAGAGAGAAGGTCCCTTTTAATTCTACTTCCTGACACTTGGCCATCTTAATGGATTCCGAGTATTATCACAACTTTCTCAAAAGTTATACTTTAAAGTCCCAACTGCCAAAAGCTATATTCCTCATCAAAACATAAAGCTTTTTTTTTTCTTCAAAAAGTGCTAATGGTTTTGTATTTATCATGGGGCAAAAGCAACAAATTAGTAGCACAGACTTTTACCCTAATAAGAAAAAATGGCACTGCCTGTTTCCAGGGCCCTCGCCTAGGCCTCCTCAAAAGCGCCGTAGAACATTCCAGTGCTCATTATCTGAATTGCCTAAACTTCTGTCAATCTCTTAACAACACTGTGAATGCTGCTGCAAAGGAGATTTACAGAGCGAATTGACATGTGGCAACCACTTCATATTTTCTGTCCAGTCAGTCTCCCAGGAGCACATCTACACACCAGTTCTTACTTATGTCATTGTAAACAAGACAATGTAGAAAGTATGAGTGGGTCACGTGACACGTGAATGTGAAGTCAATGGGAACAGAAATAACCAGTGATTGGCTGGGGATGTGACTTAGTTGATGAGCGTGAGTGAAACATTGGGTCAATCCCCAGTACCACATACACCTGGTATGGTAGTGCATGCCTAGAATCCCAGGTTTGGAGATTCAAGCACAAAATTCAGAAGTTCAAGGTCATCCCAGGTTACATAGTGAGTTCTCAGCTAGTCTGAGTTACATGAGACCCTGTCTCAAGAAAACAAAAGTAAGCAATGCTTTAAACAAATTTATATTAGATATGTAATACATTGTACAGAGTTTGATAGCCCCTTACCTTCAACAGGACCTACTGTTTTATACTCAGGAGAGTAAGATCAACAATTAAAGAGGTTAAACCCCCAAATTTGAAAATCACATAATATCTTCCTAAAAGTACACAACTTATGAAAACCAGCACTGTGTGCACCTTGCATCTTTAGTTTCCTGCTGCTTCACAGGTGATTATACTTTCTTCAGTTGCGTACCTCTAAGACAGAGGATGGTGTGATGGGAATGCAAACCCTACACACATTCAGGTCTGTCCTTTCTTTCCTCTCTGCATCTAGCTCTTCAGTTCTACCATGAGTAGAAAAAAAACAAAACAAAAACGTTTAGCCTTTTCTACATGACCAGTCATTTCTTAGTTCTAAGGAGGGCAGTCTGTAGAACAAAGCAATATTTCAGCACTGTCTATGGAGTCAGTGACGGTTAATCTTGATTGTCAAATTGATGGGGTTTAGAATCACCATGGAAATAAATGGCTGGGTGTATCAGTGAAGGATTGTCTATGTTAGGGTAATTAAGATAGGAAGTTCCAACCTAAATGTGGGGTGTACCATCTGGAGGGATGGGATCTCAAAATGAATTAAAAGGAGAAAGGTGAATGCAAACATTTCATTGCTGTCTGCTTCCAAATTGTGAGTGCGATGTGGCCAGCAGCCTCAAGCTCCTGCTGCCACCCCTTGCCTGTTAGGATGAACTGTCTCCTCCAACTGTTAGCACAATGAACCCCTTTCCATTATGAAGCAACTTTTATTAGGGTAACTAATACAGAAGATCAAGACTGAGAAGTAGGACCCTTGCTATGATACACCTGACCACGTGGTACTTGAGCCTCTGGAACTAGCTTGCAGTAACAACGTGCAAGTTTGAAACTTTGGGCTAGAAAGTCAATTGCACATTGTAAGCCATTCTGGTGGGAGCTTGGAAGACAAGAATATCAAGTGCACAGTGGATGCTTGGCTCCTGTGGCTCAGAGGGGAGTGAGGAACCTGGCTGAGGTCATTTCTGCGAAATTCTAACAAAGGATCTGGTGGTATTCTGCTAGTGTCCTAAGACCTTGGAAGAGTCTGAACTTAAAAGTCAATGGACCTCTTTGTCTGGTAGAGGGCATTTGAAATCAGGGTAGCATTCAGGCTGTGCCATGATTGTTTCCCTTTGCCCTCATTCAGCTCTATAGCAAGTGAGGGAATAAAATGTAAAGCTGAAAGTTAAGAAAAATGTGAACTTTAGTGAGGAAAGGTTTGTGAAAAAGGTGAAAGCTTCAGGTAAGGGCAGTACAGATGAGAAAGCATCTGTATAGATATCTGAATAGGGATTTTATGCCTGTTGCTCTGGATTAGGAAAAGGAAAGGTGCCTTGAGGACAAGACCTCACTCACAGAAGGCTCCCCCTTGAGAAGATCCATTTGAAATGTGAAGATTGCCTTTGAAAGGAGAGAGACTGAGTGGAGAGCTGTGCTTAAGGAGTTCTCAGCTTAAAAACAACCTCAGACAGGGGTTCCCAGGGCTAGCACCAGAAGGCCAAAGCAGCCTTGGCTGCAGAGGGCCAGGCTTCCACCTGAGCTTACAGCAGAACTTGGCAACAGCAGTCACATGGTGCTGGCTTTATAGGATGCAGGGTTAAGTGGGTCATGGCCACAGAGTCTTGCACCAGACAGCTGCCGAGGTCAGGAAATATGTGCCAGGGCCATGGATATCTGTGGTGGAAAGCTGCAAGCATGAAGTGGAGTTAGCCCCGAAGAGGGTCTGTGTGCTTCAGGTGACATAACTGGAAAGGTGGGTCTTCTGAAGCTGTTCAGAGCCTGGGAGATCCCATCACAAGCCCCAGAAACCAGATACAGAGCAAGAACGATGCATTTCCCCGCTGGCTCTCAGTCTTTCTTTGGTTTGCTTGCTTCTCCCTCTGCCCACACTCACTTCTTGTTTTCAGAATAGGGGTGGCTGTTCTGTGCCACTGTCAATTTGAAGGGTAATTTGGTTTTTATTTTATAGGACTCACATTAAGAGATTTCCTTGAGTCTCAGTGAGAGAGTACTTTGGACTTACAAACAGTGCTGGGATTGTTCAAGATTATGAGGACTTTGGAAGTTGGACTGAATGCATTTTATATTATAGGATGGTCATGATCCTATAGAGACGTTGGATAGAAAGTTACATTTTTTTTAAATTGGTATTTTTTTTAAGATTTATTTATTTACTATGTATACAGCATGTATGACTGCAGGCCAGAAGAGGGCACCAGATGTCATTACAGATGGTTGTGAGCCACCATGTTGTTGCTGGGAATTGAACTCAGGACCTCTGGAAGATCAGTCAGTGCTCTTGACCTCTGAGCCATCTCTCCAGCCTGAAAGTTACATTTTAAAGATGATGTGTTTGGGTCTTAAGGCGACAAAGAATGAAGTTGTGATGGTTCATTTTCATTGTCAAGTTGATGGGATTTATACTCACTATGGAAACATATCTCTGGACGTTTCTGTGAGGATGTATCTACACATGGTGAATGGAGGTAGGAAGACTGAACCTAAACGTGGATGGTATCATTCCATGGTACCTCAGATTGGACAAAGAAAGCCTGCATGCAAGCATTTCATCACTCTCTGATTCTTGACCTCAGAAACCACGTGACTAGCTGTTTCGCATGTCTGCTGCCATGCTTCCTCACTGCCACAGACTGTGAGACAGGATAGACCGTTCTATCCTTCAGTTATTTCCATCAGAGTGTTTGTCACAGCAGCAAACCAGCAACTGCTACAGTGTAGATGACTGCCTGGGAGGCTTGTGTACCCATGTGAGTGTGGAAAAGATGCTCATCTTTTTCAAAGTTCTAAGTCATAAATAGCACCTATACTGTGGGTGATTCAGATGGTGGGCAAAAAGTTTAAATGCTTGCACAAATCCTTTAGGACTGCCTCTTCCCAAGGTTTCCCCAAATGTGTCAACTTGTTCTTAGTTGATTGAAAATGAACTGCAATGTCTACTGTAAGTAACTCTCCCCCTCTCATGTAGGAAAGTAGAATTCATGTGTTTGAGATGTACACATGCACACATATATTCATATGGCTTCAAAAGTAGACTTCTTGATTTTATTATTTTATATGTATAAATGTCCACTTTCATGTATGTCTGTGCACCTCATGTGTACCTGGGTGCCCATTAAGGCCAGAAGAGGGCATCAGATCCCCAAGAACTGAAGTTATGGACAGTTTGCGATGCCATGTGGGTGTCAGGAATCGAACCTGGTCCTCTGGAAGCCAGGGCTGGGCCATCTCTCCCACGCCTCAAAATTGTACTTGATAAAATGTATCACATTATACACTTTCAAACTGCTTTTGATCCCTTGTCCTACTGAGTTCCCTACCCAATTACTAGGATTGCTGTCTTCCCAGTGATTGATTTTTACTTGTTAAGATTTCAACTTGAAAATAGTGTTCAAAGCCCATGAGAAATGAGAAAGAATTGTTTCCATGCTGCTCAAATTAATCCACTTGGTTCTTTATTAAATTATGCTATTATTTTATTTTCGTTTGGTTCTTATTATAGTATTATCTTATTTTCATTTAGAGATATCAAGTTAAACACTTTTATATGTGAAATTGGCAAATGTCAGTTTCCAGATTTAAATCCTGTTGCTATCAGATTTGTTAGCATCAACTGCATTATGATTGGTTATGAGCAAGCCAAAAAGTTTTAAATTTATTTGCTTCACCAACTTCAAAGTTTATGCTGGTCTGACATGTAATCATTTTCTTCCTACTGAAGCTATTTTATTGATCTCGTTATTTTACTTTGTTAATTCCTGATGCTTGAACCTTATGAGGGTTGTGTTACAAAAACTCCTTGGTAAACTGGTTCTCAATGAAGGGACCCTTCTGATTAGAACCAGAAAACTGGCAAGTCCTATAGCAAAATATAAATTCCCATATAAAGTTACATTATTAGCATATATCACAACTCAAATGAAATTAGAGGAAAATACTTATGAATTGTCTTCTGCTTTGTCAATGAATATAGGAGAAAACATTATGTATACTTGTTAGCATAAGACATGTCTTGTCCTGGTTAATGACCAGTCTTTTCCTCAGTCAGACACAACACTTGGAGAAAGATAAATCTGGAGTCATTAAAATAAATTAAAAGAGCCACCTTAATTTTGACTAACTATTATGCAACAATGATTCAAAAAGAGAAATGATTGTGGTTTTTCTTCTGAAAGTTCCCGCTATGTTCTTTGCAACCATTGGAGAACTCAAGTGCACACTTCCCGTTAGGTTGCTGAACATTTACCCTGACCTCAGAGTGCCAACAGAAATAAAATATTAACATTTCACATTAGTCATTCAATGCCAATGGAAAGAACCCGAAAGAATCATTCAGAATTCAGTAGATGAAACCCTGCACAAAACTTCCAGTTGGGATTCTGAAGTGTAAAATAATGTGTGTGGAATAGTGAGAGCGAGCAATCTGTAGTTTCCATGAGTTAGCCTAACTTCTGCTGACCATCTTGTCAGAAGTTTCCCTTCACAAACAAAAGGCAGTGATGGGACACTTTGTTCTGTTCAATTCTCGTGAAGGCAGATTTTGTTTTGCTTTGTTTTGTTTTTCTTTTCATAGAAAAGAAGCAAATGTTAGCCAGACAAAACACAGAACAAAATATCATCTGGTCCGAGGAAGAGATCCTATTAGCTATTTAGGCTGTCCATACTGGTAACAGATGCTCAGGCTGTCACAGACTGTCTTCCAAATGCATGCCTAAGACTAGAAGCCCTCCTGAGCCCGGTACTGTGTCTTTACTTCTGTTGATTTACATGTCTATTTTAATCATTGAAATTGCCTATCCTAAGTCAGATTTTAAAAGCCAATCCAAAGCATCCCCATCACTGTTTTCTCAGAACTCATTCTCCAATTATACAATACTTAATAAAGATACAACTCAAACGTATACACACTTATGTGGGTAACAAAAACATGTACTTACACACACACACACACACACACACACACACACACACACACACACACCATTCAGCAGAAAGTAGCTAGAGCTATGGTTACATCTCCTTTTGGCATGATGAGTCAACAGGTCTCATTCTGAGCCACATTCCACAGAGCTTCCTAGAGATGCCCACAGTAGTTTATGTGGCAGTGGGGGGGAGGTAGGTGATCAAACACGCAGAACATCTGAGCACCTTTTCCTCCTGGGGTAATTTAAGGAGTGTATACTGTAGGACTCAGAAGATGATTAAAAATCAAATTTTATTGGCTTGAAGAAACTTATCGGTGCTCTCGAGGTTCTACCTATTGTTTCCTCTTCCACCACAAGATGGAAAACACTGAATTCTCCATTTTGAATTCTAAATTCTCATAGATAAATTACAGGGGTTCAGCATGAAGCTCACAGGTAGACCATTTGTCAATATATGCAAGACCCTAAATTTGATATTCAGCACCACAGGCAACACACACATGAACACACAACACACACATATACTACATACAACACACAAGCTAGCACATATACACCACATATACAACCATACACACACACACACGTAGCAAACACATGTACAACACACACACACAACACAGACACAGCACACAAACACACTACACATACACAAGATATAAGGACATTACACATGCACACACACCACATGCACATAACACACAACACAAACACTTCACACAATATATAACATAGCACTATACAACATACACTACAATAGAGTCTGGGCATATATAATAAAACTCCAAAATAGGCATTTTGCTTTCAATGATTTTAGATTAGTAGCCAGTTCTCAAATGTACTTCCATTATTGATTTTTGCTTTTCTGTGACTACATCCTTCCATATTTCTTGTAAGAATACAATACCTCTTGAGAATATTCTCTTCTCTAAGTGTATACATGCCAATTTTCTACCATAACATATCTTTTTTTTTTTTGCAGAGCAGAAATAATAGGAAAGATTTTGAGAGAGAGAAAATAGATGGTATGAGTGAAATGCTATTTTTTCTATTAGATAAGTTTGCTAATTATGTGATAATAAAGTTTGTTGGCTCTCATGAGGAAACCTATTATTAACCAACTATAATTCAGTGTAGTTCACCAGACTTTCTTCTTGGAACGGGGTCCTTTTCATTCTTAAGCCTCCTTTACTGCTTAATCTAGAGGTTGGTACATGGTCTGTATTCAATACAAATGTGATGAAATGAAAGTTGGAAATACTGTTTTATGACAGTTATAAAGCTCTTTAACATATTTTGTCCCATAGAAGTTGAAAACAGAATGGTAGATATCAGAGACTGGGGATGGGGTGGGGATGGTCAGTACTACGATCTAGTTAGGGACATAAGATGGGTCAGTGTGCTGCTTTACAGGGGCAGTGATCATAGACAACAAGAAGTTAAAGCAAGTAATTTGAATGTTTTCATCCTAAATACAAGACTAGTGTTTGAGAACTCTGATGTACTTAACCTGATTCAAATGTTATGCAATGTATACATATATCACAATATTGTTACCCTATTCATACATACAAGTTTTGTGTATTTATGTCAATCAATAAAATTCAATAAAATTCAAAAACTCTTCAACATCTATATTATATAACCATTATTCTCTTAAAAAGAGTAGACTAAAATGGTCTTCAAATTTTATTTAGAAATTCATCCAAAATAAAATGAAACTAATTATAAATAAAAGAACCATTGCAATACATCATTTAGTAAACACTTGTCAAACACTTATACCATGCTACTCTAAGGCAGAAAAACAATCATTAAAATGTGTAACCATAGGGAAAAGAACTCCTCAGCTACTTTAAAATGGCAAAGACCATTAAGAGAGGCAGGCAGACTGACCTGTAAGAATGAATATTCAAATAGTTAAGGCATAGGTGAAGAGGTGGTAGGCAAGGACTTGGGCTTTAGTTTTCTCACGAAGGAAAGAAAATTGGTTCTAACAAAATAGAGATTTCCTGAGAAACACAAATACGAAAAGACTGGTCATTCCAGAATTGGAAATAGGAAATTAAGCCAACATTCAATGGGAGCCATCCAAAGAGGGACATAAGGCAAACGAAATCGACATGCATCTTGTAAAACTAGCAAAGAAAGCATTGAAGAATGAGACAAAGAAGAATTAGTTGTTTCTGAGGGATGTATACAAAAATTGCAGTGAAAAGTTTGTCCCTGGTTTAGCCTGATACAGAAGTGTTAACTTATGTTTAGCAACCAAGACAGAAAATTCTTTGTACCAGGTAATGCAGCCTGGCCATCTATGATACCATGGATTTAAACTTCTAAAGATTTTTGTCTATTTTATTGGGGATACTATTTCTAAATCATACATAAGTCCCTGGCAAATGTCATTTTATTTTCTTTATTTCCATTGTGTAATGGATTTTCATCACTTCATATACTCCTGAGGGAATCCTCATAGATATAAAAACCTAAACAATAGTGATTAGCCTCTAAATAAACTCAGTCTCACTGGAAATAAATTATATCTGCAAGTTTTTTTTCTAAAGACCTCAAATGTGGAAAAAATGGATTACATTAAAGCAGTGGTTGATAATTTCATTATTGTAACTGTATGAAGTGCCTGATTTTGAGCAACAATGACTGTGAGGAAGCTTAGAAGGCATAAGAACGCATGTAGAGATTTTTGTGACTATATGCTAAATGGGTGTGAAACAGTCACATCTGGACTTCTAAAACCATATAAAGGCTTAATGGGTCAGAAGGCCGAGAACACAATGCTCTGCTGAGCAAACTCTTCAGCTCCCAGAAGCTCACCTTGCCAAGCCACTGGCCACAGCATGCACTGGTGTCTGTGACTGGAGAAACTGGGAAATCCTAATGTCTTGATATTTATTATAACTACATTCATTAAATAGCAAGTAACATTGCATATGAAGATGTTTATGAACTATATATTATTTAATAATCATCATAATAATAAAGGATTATGATAGTTACTCTATCTACATGAAAATGGGTTTTTTCAAGTTTACCCTAAGGTGATTACATTTTTAAAAAATTTTGGATCTGTTCGTGCATACCTGTATCCATCCTTAGGAAGTGCACTCAAAAATGACCATAGGGGTGACCTAAAATGCATGGGAAATTATATTTGATGCTACCATTATTGCTCCCCATGACAGTCTTCCCAGTTGGCAGTTATGGCCCACCCTCCCCTGGTTTACCTTCTACTTTTCTGGATCCGTTTCCAGAATCTTCACCTTAAATCCATCTTCTCCAGTTGCTGAGGACGGACTGTGTTCCTCCCAAGGATTAGTCCTCAGTCTGTTCTCCTTTAACATGCCTGCTGGGTTCTATTCCAACCACTCCCAGAGCTATAATCTCCTCTCCTTCCCTGTGCTGATAACTCACTGACAGAACCTCTAACCACAAGCTTCCTTCTGAACTTCAAACAGGTTCATCCAGTTGTCCCAGAGGTATCTGAATTCAACGTGGCCAACTGAAAATTTTGTGCCGTTTTTCTCTGGCTGGTCTTTGATTGGCCTCTGTGTTTCTCACCAGCCCCCAATTCAGCTGGTTCCTGAGGCTTTTTGGTCACATTTCCTAAACAGCTTTCATACTGGTTGCTTCTCTCGCTTCTCTTCTCCCACGCCACCCAACACACCCTCCTTCTTGCACACAGACTTGGTATATTTAAGTCATTTCTCACAGCTAGGATGACTTAGCTTGACTGAAAAGCAAAGTCTGTGGGCTAGGGATTTAGTTCAGTAGTACAGTACCTGTCTAATGTACAAGACCCTGCATTCAATTTCTAGCTCCATAAACTTGCAATGAAAACACACACACACACACACACACACACACACACACACACACACACACACACACACACACACACTACTTCCTTGCCTTATGTCCTTGCATGACACATTGACTGGCGAAAGGCCAAAGAATTCTGCATGACACTCATGTGGTCTCCAGCATCTTATCTAACTCTGGCTTGCCCACTCCCTACTTGGCATTCTTTAAGGACTGACTGGAATATAAAGGTTCAAGTTCACCTTAGTGGTTCATGCTCTGAGCCTTTGTTTCAGCAGGTACACCTGGCTTACCATGTGAACATTTATATTCTTTCTAAAGGTGACCTTCCTAACTAACTCATGCTTCACATTTGAAACATTTTGTCCCTAGAAATGTGTAACACATTTCCAACCTCCCAAATGAATGGGTATTTTTTTTCAATGTTTCGATGACCTTTTGGACATAAATTTGTCAATGTTTTCTTTAAACTATCTCTATTTATCTTCCCATCTGCCTATCTGTCTGTCTGTCTGTCTACCTATCTAATTACCAGTAAACGCTAAGATTTTCAAGACTAGGAAAACAGTCTTGTGAATCTTTGTTTCTGGCTGATATTAGATATAAAATTAAAACAGAACTAAGTTTTGTACATGTTGGCAGTGATCCTGCCCCCAGAACTTTCTCCTGGCATGCAGATATAATAATCACACAATGAACATGAATGAATGCAAGTTATCAAACTACAAAAGCTGCCTTCCAAATGATTTGCATTACTGCAATGGCTAGGAAGAAAGATAATGTTCTTAAAGGACATAATGCAAGAAAAACCATGAATGAAAACATCTTCAAAAAAATGAAAATCAAGACTAAATAATTTTATCCCCAAATCATTAGGGATATCAGCAATAATTCAATTATAAACCATTTTATCCATATTAAGCCAATGTAAAGATTGTATTACAAAACAATGTTTTCTTGCGTCTTTTTTGGAAATAATATATATGTGATTCTGCACCATCCAATTGAAGGTCTATTGGGGGAGAGCAAGTGACCAGCATAAGACAAGGTCAGCTCTTTCTTCTGTTTTTTCCAACTTGACAGCCAGTGCTTAAAATTAAAGAGAAGAAGAACATCCAGCCTTCTGGGGAATTGCTTCACCACCTGGGATCTTACTCAAATGCCCCCGGAAGCCAGTTACCTTTGACGTGAAGTACCACTCTTCACAGCAAAACAGACATGAAACAACTTTTAAAAAGATTTGTTTATTCATGTATTTATGTGTATGAGTGCTCTGTCTTTGTATACACCAGAAGGAATCTAATCCCATTACAGACGGTTGTGAACCTCCCTGTGGTTGCTGGGAATTGAACTCAGGACCTCTGAAAGAACAGCCAGTGCTGTTAATGGCTGAGCCATCTCTCCAGCCCCCAAGAAACAATATTTTAATACCCAGGCTTTGAAAAGCAGGCTATCTTTTCTAGTAATGATTGGTTGCCTTTTGTGTCACCTTTAATGGCTGGATGGAGCATTTTGAGTCTGAAACTGCAGAACTCAAATTCTAATCCTGAGTCTATGGATTTCTTTCCATTTCTAGTGTCTTTGTGTTATACAGATAGCCTTCTTACCTATAAAACAAATACTTAAACTTCTTCCACCCATACTCCCTTCCACATGTAAGACTTTTTACTCAACCCTGGGCATAGAGATAAATAAAATTGGTTATATAAATCAAATGTTAGCTAGTATCATGAAGAAAATTATAACAATCCTTTGAAATACTTATAATTCTACCATTTGCAAAACCTTCCCTTTCATGAGGTTGCCAATCTTCACTGACATTGCACCCCTCTTGCTGTCCAAGGTATCAAAGGCACTCTTATTAGTCACTATTAATCATTAAATTACAGCTTGCTAAATGTCATGAGAAGTTCACTTTGGGATACACTATGCCTACATTATCTGTTTAGAATGTTTATAAACATAAATGTGTTGTAACATTAAGAAAATCAAAAGGGTAATCACAAAGCGCTGACATTCACTTGCAAAGGAACAATATTCTTGAAGGAGCCTACCTTTTCAGAAAGTGTCCAAAGTTACCTCACATCAACAGCTCTTTTGTCAACCATGCTTTTCTTCACAGCCTACATTTAAACATCCTTTTCAGACCACAAAAGGCCTTTACTCCGAGATAAACCTTGAGAAACTAATGGCAAAGATTTTGTGCAGAGAGTAAGGAAACCCTGTACTTCCATTCTCCACGTGAGTATATTAGAAGAGATTTCAGCAATGGCAAAGCCAGTCACCAGGGAATGGTTAACACAAGTCATCTGAGATTGCTGTGGTGTGTAGAATGCCATTTTCCAACCCTGATGCTGTAGTGTTTGCTTAAGAGGAAAGAGGATGGCTGACAGGCTGCAGTTCAGATGAAATGCAGTCAAACAACTCCTTGACCTCTGAAACAATAGGTGGGGCCCATGTGAATCATAAAACCAACAGAGCCAACAATTAAACATGGTTATAACAATAAGGGTGTCTCCATATTGTGCCACCAAAAGTGCTTGAAAGGACAGGATTGCTTTATAATAAACTGGCAAGGGTTTGATGCTCCACACCTTTACCGACTAATGAAGACACAGACTGCAGCCATAAGAAACAATGCCCTGTAGACATGTGGTGTTTCCCTTTCCTCAGCCATTCTTCCAAGGCAACTCACTGCAAGGACTACTTTAAAACAGCACATACTAGATCCCCTTCCACTGAGCAATAGGTCTCTCGTTTAACAGTGACTGACCAAGGTTCCACACATTTTCATGGATAGTGTGGTGGCTTCTGGTCCCACCCCATGACTCCCTCTCCAGTCTCTTGCAGTCCAGCACAGGACTAGCAGCATGCGTTGTTTCTGCTAAGGTCTGCTGGCCACATCATCAACTCTGACTCATAGGGCTGATAAAGAGAGGAAAACCTGGAAGTCAGTTTATTATTTAATTTAAGGAATTCTCTTTGATTTTTCTAGTTTTGCCATTGTCTGGAACTAATAATATAGTCACAGAGTAAAAGGACAATTAGTTACCTATCTTTTCAAGTTATAGTGCATTAAACCTTGGGAAGAAGCGTACTCCCACTAGGAAAAGAATTTGTGTAGCTGTTTACCAAGCCTTAACATCCTGATGCCTGCCAAGATAGTTAAACTTCTAATTTGTCCATTTGTTCTGGTTAGAATTATTTAGCATTAAGTGAAAAGATTTTACAGATCCAATGTCAATATTAATGTAAACACACACACACACACACACACACACACACACACACACACACACACACACACTAGTGGGCATGTGCATGTATGTATGTGAGCAAATGTGCATGTATGTGTCCATATAGCAAAAGTTTTAATCTAAGAGATTCCAAAATTTACTTTAAAACTATGTGAATGGCTATCACATGACCAATACTTTAAAGTATATTTCAAGTCGTGAAAGAGGAAAGTAAAACAAAGATTAGCAATAGTAGTACTAACAGCTGATCATAGTAATAAGCACTCCCTGTGAGGAGGTATTGTGCCATTTTGACACAAAACTATGCAGGAAATCCCCACATCTTACTTGATCTTACTTGGGATCAATATGCTGCCATTATTTTGTTATTGTCATTTGATAATTAAGGGAGTGAAAGTAGAGGCTGCATTTGGACAGTGGACTCAGCAGTAAGAAAGCAGTATTGCTCCTGACTTAGAGTCCTCACCACTCACTGTCTTCCTAGTCAATTATCTGAAGCTATGCCACCCAGGAGGGAGGCTACCAGCTGCATGGGGTTATTTGAATAGAAACATTAATTAAAATGAAAATGAAGTTCTCAGTCACGCTGGCCATGTGTGGCCAGTGCCTACTGTTAAAGAACTTTATCTACAATGCAGATACAGAGCATTTCTGACTCTGCAAAAGTCCTATTGGGCATCATGAACTGAGCGTTGGTCAAAACGGTTCCTTAGCTTTGCACACCAGCTAGTTACTAATAAAGGGAGTGGATTGCTTAAACAAACAGATGAAACAAAACTGCTACAAGGGGCTGGGAGGTGGCTAGTAGACAAAGCATCCACTGTACACATGTTGGGACCTGAGTTCAGATTCCCAAGATCACTGTAAAAGCTGGGTATGGACACCGCAGTGCTCATCTGTTACCCTAGACAGGCAGATCCTAGGGGCTATCTGGCTAGCCAGCCCAGCCAAATGGCAAGCTGCTGATTCAATGAGAGAACCTGTCTCTAAACAAACAAACAAATGGAACAGAGGAAGGCACCTCATATATACTTCTGGCTTCTACATGCACACACACGCACACACGCACACACATGCACGCACATCAGCACAAATGTGTACATGTAAGTACCACACACTTGCACAAAGCTGCTGTGTAAAATGAAAAACAAACTCTAGTTTTCAATTCTGCTGTGAATTTTAGTCCATTTGGCTCTCTAGGATAGAGCAATGATTCAAAAAGCATCCAGGATACCCTGTCTTAGAAAACGGTGAGGTGGAAATGTAACCCTAGTATATCTGTAACTATCATTTTAGAAGTCAATGGGATGAAGCAGCTAGTGTGATGAGAAAGGGCAAGATTAAGACTCAGGAGCAGGCAGGCTTGAGTCCTAGATGTTTCCTGCATTGATAATTCTAGAACATGAAATAATATACATTAGACTCAATTTCCCATCTGTATATATATAGGACTCATCTTGCTCTTGGGCAAGGCATCCTAAGAATTAAATAATATGGAACTTGTCATTTCTGCTCAAAACAAGTGGTGGAGACATAAATATACATATATTCTGTGGATGGCAAATATAAAACCAAACTAAATTAAGAAAATGAAGGGCGTGGGAAGACCTTACCCTGACTGACAGGTGCCAGATAGGCTCAAACAGTGCCTACACATTTACACACTCAGGGGGCAGAGAGACTTAAACAGTGCATACACATTTACACACTCACAGGGCAGGGACTTGTAATTCATTACCACAGAACATCCCTGGCTAAAAGGCATTTGGCAGGTTGCAATACAAAACACAGCTTCAAAGGCTAGCAGTGAGTATTAAATGTCCACACACTTTAAACAACTGTATTTAGAACTCCTCTTTTCCAAAGGACCGTTGTCACACTCCTCTTCACAGTGTTCATTTCATAGAAGTAAGCAGATTCTTGAACCTTATTCTTGAATGTTCTAAGTCAACAAATCTAAAGTTCAGAAATCTGTGCTTTGAAACAGTATCCTGTTTGGACATGTGAAGTCCATATCACAGTTTGAAAAAAAATGGGAGAGATCCAAGAGGCTTAAAACAGCTAAGTCGGTGGTGACCCTACATGCACAGAGAATCTCTCTACCAACTACAGTTTTGTGAGCAGCACCCAAGAACTCATGAGAGTTGGTAGATGGCCTTTAATGGGTGACCCCAGGAAGCCCATGCCCAATGTTTACAGTCTTTTTTTAAAACAAAGTCACTTGGTACCAATGTACTTTGATTTTAGAGGCTCATGATGACACATCGTCTATCTGGTCCACAGAAGTTGTTCTTTTAGAAGAGTTTTAATCTTTAATGACTATAGTACAAAGCTCCAGGGCTCCAAGACTGAGCTTTGGGTCTAGAGAGTTCATTTCTCTTGTAACTTTTCTGATTTATATGTAATACAAATTTGTTACCTGAGGGCATGTGAATACCAGTTTTGTTTTAAAAAATAGAACTTGCCATGGTTGAGAAGTGAATGGAGAGGATGTCAGGCTTTGGAGTCAGATGGATTTAGATCCTGCACTGGGTCTACAACATCCTACCCAGGAGGCTCTGTGCAGGCAAGTGGACTGGCTTGAGACTCACAGGTCTCCTCTGGGAAGGGACATAATGCCAGCACTTACTAGCACAAGCCCATGTCCCATATATTGTTAGGAGCATCATCTCCTGAAGCAATGCCAGCAAAATGTATGGTAAACTTATTGGCACACGTTCACAAGGTCAAGTCTTTGTCTATGTCACTGCTACTCCTGACATGGAACAGGAAGGGAGGGCCTTGCAGAAGCAAATAGTTTACCTGGTCCTAACAGCCAGCCTCACAGTGTAGGGCAATGGGAAATCCATTCACTACAGAAGGGAACATGCACTAGGACCTTCCACTCTCTCTCCTGAAAAATATTCCCCCTTCTCATCAGTCTGACAATCAGTCTGTGTTATCGAAGTTAGCACATATTTTACTATTCTGAAAATCCTGGCTCAAAACACTAAAAAAAAAAATTATCAGCCATCTTAAACACCTAAGATACAGTTTGCTATCTTATTCTTTTTTCCCTTGGTGAATGTCATTTGGCAAATGTCACCTTAGCCATTGCAGTGGCAGAAGGAGGAGCCAGAACACAGCTTAGCTAAGAGCACTTCCTTCACCACAGATTCGGGGCCAAGCTGATGCTCAAATGAAAATCCCTTCATGGTAGAAACACGGAGGTGGAGGCAACCCATACATTAAGAACTATAGAAGAGATTTTTTTTAACTAAATGACTTTTGATAGTTTCCTTCCCTTCCTTCCTTTTTAAAATTTTTTTTGCTTTTGTCAAGTCTGTGTAACCCTGGCGCTTTGTAGACCATGCTGGCCTCAAACTCAGAAATCTATCTGCCTCTGCCTTCTGAGTGCAAGAATTAAAGGCATGCAGGTTTTCTCTGGGATAGCTATAAGAGAAAGACTTGAACTTGAGCACCAGTGGTTCTCTGGGTAGACAAAGCAGAGAAATGGAATAGGCCATGGACTTCAAAGAGAGAAACCAGTATAAACAAGAACATTCTGTGACGGAGAAGTGTAGTGTTCTCAGAACTCTGAGTGAAAAGGAAGGTGGGCAACAGAGAGAAGAGAGCTGATGTCCAAGAGAGTTTGTGACTAAATTCCCAAGGGTCTTGTGCACCAGACTGAGGGTTTGGCTTTCCAGTGTGCATTTTAGCACAAAACACTCTTCCTCACACAAATCCAGAAGAGCCACATGAGTGAAGAACAATGCTGAGTTATCTGAGAAAGAGGTGGGGGTTCTGAGGTTGAGCTACTGGCTCTCCTTCCCCTAGTTGTTACACCATAACTCATCTCAAAGGGAACTGAACCTGGTGGAAGAGGATTGAAAACTGTGTCTGTGGATAACAGGCTATAAGAGGCCCACTGAAGGAAATGTGGGCTGTTTCCACATGTGATGTTTTGGAGGGTGGCTTTGAAGAGAAGGGAAACCATTTAAAGCACTCTTCCAGAAAATCTGGGAACTAATGGTAAGATGTGCAATTTTTAGAGAATCAAGCAAAACTGGAAAATTTAATCTAGCAAATTGTTGAAAAAGGAGTGTAGGAAGCTGAGGTAAATTTTAAGTTCTAACTTAGGTAGAGGATGAAACTATCATCAGTAGGAACCAGAGGTAATGAAAAGAAATACATTTTACTTTATTTCAAGTGGAACCAGGTGAAGATGCTAGAGAATGGAACTGGAGATTCAGAGGCTAAGATATTGACTTAAGAGTGTTTACTAGAAAAATAATAACGTCTTTAGGAGGATAGGACCCAGGAAAATGAAGACATAGAAGAAGAAATGAGGGCTGAGATATGGATGTCTTTAAGTATCAACTGCTGTAGGATAATGCTTTTGTACACTGGTTTAATAAAATGCTGGTTGGCCAGTAGCCAGGCAGGAAGTATAGTCGGGATAAGTAGACAAGGAGAATTCTGGGAAGAGGAAGGCTGAGTCAGGAGACGCTACCCCCCCGCTGTCCAGGGAGCAGCATGTAATGGCACACAGGCAAAGCCATGAAAAATGTGATGACATATAGATTAACAGAAATGGGCTGAGTTTAAGTGTAAGAGCTAGTCAGTAGTAAGCCTGAGCTAATGGCCAAGCAGTTTTAATTAATATAAGCCTCTGTGTGTTTACCTGGGTCTGAGCGGCTGCAGACTAGGCAGGACACAGAAAAACTTTTAGCTACAATCAATAATATCAATAATGAAGGACAAAGAAGGAGAAGGAGGAAGAGGAGGAGGGGGAGGAGGAGGAGAAGAAGAGCCTAGATTGTGGCCCTCAGCCGGTATGACCTTAGTAAGCAACGCTGGCAAACAAAAGCTCCAATAAGATGAACACTGAAGAGAAACTGAGAAGTAAATGCATGGTAAACAATATTTATGTATGAAGGTAATGCCTCGCAGATATGCTACTATTGTTAAAACTCATTGACATCTTTCTCCTCCAGATAGACTCCAAGGACTGTTCATAACTGGTAGCCTTTGTATTAGGATATCATTCTATAATTTACTGTCCTAAATATCATTATGATTAAAATATATTATCTTGCAGCTTCCTTGGTCCTAACTATATTGTATAAACCTCTAATGCCTTCAGAATTCAATTTACCTTTAAAGAGTCCAACTCCACCTTCTATCCCTGGATGCCCTGCCTCCCCACAGCCATACAGAGCTATCAGCTCAGAGCCTCACTCTTGTTGGGGAGACAGTGTCTAGACAGGCTTTCCTGTGGCTGGTAATGCCCCTTTGCTGTAATACACTGCAATATCCTTCAAGTGATGGTCTCTGCTCCCTAAAGGGAGTCTCTGCTCCCTCGAGGTTGTCGTTCTTCTTGACTACCATCTGTGGCTATTACACTATACCTTCACTAAGAAGGCATGACAGCACTTGTTCACTTGAGTCTCTCTCAGAGATCCTTCTAAGAGTAGAGAAGGCGTTTGAGTTATGGTTTTTCTCTAATCACTGTCTTAGATGAGCAATAAGCAACTCAAATACAGACTCAGATACTTGAGAAGGATGACAGAGATGAGCAAATGGGACAGAAAGGAGGGAAGAAGTTAATAATGTGGCTTTAGACTCAAGAGTTAGCATAAACTGGTGATTTTCTTCACTCATGAATTTAGTTTGTTAACTTATAATGCTTATACATCATATTAAATTTCTTCTATGATCATTTTCCTCTTAGAATGGGTTTTTAAAGAACTCTAGCTTTTATTTTGATGATTTATCTTCCTGGATAGACCAAGTGCATAACTGTATTCTGAAGCTGCCAGGACCTTTGTGTCTAAATAAAACAGTATTAACTGTTGAGCATTTCTTCTTACAAGGTGACTGAGTTAGAAGTCTACATGACTTTAAACTTAACTAAGTGATCTTACTTCAGCCATCTAGTTTTGCTCTGATGAGTGTGGTGATATTTTATTTGTGATGAAATGTGATATTTTATTTATATATTAATAAATAAAGTTGCCTGGAGATCAGAGGTCAAACAGCCATTAAGCAGAAGTCTGGTGGTAGCACACACCCTTAATCCGATCACATGGCAGAGAGAGTCTCTGTGTGGTCAAAGACACAGCCAAGTGTGATGACATGAGCCTTTAATCCCAGTACCAACCATAGAGACCTGGAGGTCTGTATAGACAGGCAGTGATGAGGAAGTCATGTGGCTGGGCTTAGAGTCAATGAGAAGGCAGAATAGAAAGGCAATATAAAAAGAAGTCAGGCAGGAAGAAACTCTCTCTCTCTGGAGAAGCTACTGCTGGTGGTAAGCTAAAGCTAGTCGTGGCTCTTGCTCTGATCTCTGGCTATTTCCTCTGTATTTGGCTCTGTGTTTCTTGTTTACTAAGACTGTTTAGAATTTTGTCTACAGATGAGTGAAGATGAACAGACAGCAAAGAAACTGCTGTGAGCTTTACAGAGACGGGGTTTGGTGCAGGTTTTAGATTGGGTGTGACTTGCAGCATTGTCTGCCTTGATTTAAGGATGTCAAGGTACTTGACACATTTGTCCCTGCCAGTGCAGTAGAAGTCAGTATTCAGTGTGTAGTTTTGTGAACAGTTTAGTCAGACTTTGAGATTTGAAGCTGGTCTTGAGCAACAGGAAAGAAATTTATTTACTGCTGGGTCCCGAAAGCCTGACTGTACTACAGCAGTCAGTGGAGTTCAGCAGGCGTCATGATGCTTTCTGTTTTAATTGGGAGTATGACCTGGAAAAAAAATTAACACTGGAAGTTTCCAAAACAAGAGGGTGCTTTCTCACCCTTTGACAAAGTGACAGATTTTCAGAGTCTCTTCCTGACTATGATCAATCTCTCCATTTACAGTGTTTGCATTTAACCCACCTCATTGAAACAAATGACTCCTTTACCATATTGCCTCTCATTCTTCACAAAAGAGTTAAGTTTCACTTAGCAGAACATTCATCAATTGTAAGAAAAGGTACACGAATACAAATAAACCGGAAAAGCCAACACCTTGCACAGTTTTCCCTTCGTGTGTGCTCAATTTTCTTCCACTGGAAGTAGAACTATGCATGCAGGTGGCTGCCAAACTTTGCCAGCTGCTCCACCACAATCTAGCTTTTGAAACATTACCCTGAAAAAAAAAGGATGGAGACTGGAAAAATAAAGACATGGGTATGGAATAAGACTATATTGAAGCAGTTCTCTAGGTAGGATGGTAGAGGGGAAGAGCAATTTCAGATCATAAACAGTAAGCAATATTTCCATTCAGCTGGCCCACAGTGAATTTCTTTCTGAGAAAATGAAGTGGAACAAGAGGACAGACATACCTGCTTGTGTTAAAGCAGAGCATGGTGACACTAAAGTGGGAAGACGTTGTTTAAGACTGTACATCCTTAAGAAAAATATTGCGTCAATAATGGTTGCAGGGTCCCTGTTAACTTTGCTTACCAACTATATAAACTAGATGTGCACGCACGCCGTCCTCTGTGTCCAGTATCAACAGTGCTCATAGAGTGCATATTTGTGCCTTCGCTGGCTTCCTTTTGCTCGTATTTCAACTTACTAACTTATTGTTAAAGATCTGACCTGAGTATCAATATAATCATCGTATTACCCATATTGCAGCATTGGAAAAAGATTGCTACAGGGCAGGATGTCCACTTAAACTGAGGGAAAGAAAATTTAAAATTCAGGACAAGAAAGAGAAGAGAGTCACATATCCACTCTCATGAAGGCTTCTGCTCTCTCTCCATAACACAAACATTTTTCCTTTAAAAAATCATGGATGGTGCCAAGAATACACTCTTAATATGCTTAATGCTAGCTTACATTCTGTTCGGACTTAGAAAGAAAAAAAACAGGGAGAGAGGGGGAAAAAAAAGGACAAAGAATCCAAGACAATGAAAGAGGGAGAGAGGAAATAAGTGAGTGAATGCAACGAAGACCTATAGACCAAGTCAGGGCCTTGAAGAGTGCAGGACAGGGAGAAATGGAACTTTAAAAGAAACTCTAGAGTTGGGGAGGAAGCTCAGAAGGGCAAGTGCCTGCCACGCAGCGGGGGACCTGACTCAGGTCCACAGCATCCACTTGGAAGTCCTGGGTGGCAGCCTGGGACAGGGATAGGCAGATGGCGAGAATTCATTGGCCAACCAGCCTTGCTTAATTAGTGAACTCCAGGCTGAGTGAGAGACTGTGCCTCAAAAATGAGGTGAGAACTGTCCACTTCTGGCACACACACACACACACACACACACACACACACACACACACACACACCATTAATAACACAAAATTCAGGTTCTGTGTAGCCTTTAACTTTGCTACACACTCTGAGAATGATTGCAGATGACTATCAAGATATACAGTGGAATAACTGCAGTGTACAACCAAGGCCCTTAGGGTCTCTCAGAAGTATTCTGAACAGTTCATGGAAGAGCCACAGTTGCCTCCGCCCCTAGGGACTGTGACTCTGTGTTGCTGGCGGCACTGATGTTAAGACACTGTTCAAGGGCTTCATTATGAACTCAGGATCTTCCCTGAGAAAGCCACCCAATTTCTTTGACCAACTTTACACGCTAATTCCCAAGAGCATCTCACATCCCCATGCATTAGACGTGGGTTTCTACGTCCTCAATGAGGCTTAATGAAACTATTTTCTTGTTAAGTATGGAAGTTAGTAACCAAAACACTGCAAGTTGAAACATCAGTCATGGGCTCTCAGAACATTATGTGGCTAACACTGTGATGGAGTTGAGGCACTGCCCGTATTTCCTGAAGTAATGACACTCCATCTTAAAGGCCCACTCTGTTATGTCACATTTGTATTTGTATCCCATAATGTGAATGTATTAGCCTCAAATTGTTTAGTCATAAATCATCATCAAAGAAATATGCTTATTTTTATTTTTAGTATTCATGACTTCCATGATCCTAGTACAACATATATTTAGTGCTGCAGAGCAATGAATCCATAACTGGGAGAGAAATAGCTTTATAGATCATTACAACCAATGTTGCTTTAACAGTTAATCACATTTTCACTAATAATATGGCATAAGTCCTTTTACCTGAAGAGTGAGAAATGAATGACTTTTGTGCTTGCACTAAAAAGTCCTCTATTTGACCTCTCTCAGGGCAGAGGGAAATCCAGTATAATCACTGCTTTCCCTACAGCACCATCAATACTTTCATTCAGCCAACAGACTGCTTTCAGTTAGGGCTTGGCCAGTCTCTTCACTCCAAGAAGAGAAAAATCCCCCAGGCTCTGCTGTAACTTTGAACTCAGGGTCATGCAGTGACGTCTCAGTGAGCCCCACGTCTCCCGAAGAATACCTCAGATAGCTGGCCCAACAAAGACAAATATTATGGCAGCAAAAAATAAATCTGCCATTTTTAACCTTTTCAGGGAAAGTAATCCACTTATTGGCTTTAGTTAAAGTGTCTTACCTTTCTTCCCCTTTCTGTTGTATCTGTGAGTAATTTCCCCAGTCACATTGTTTATAGGAAGTGAAGTTATTCGTAATCATGCCTTAAGAGTATGTACACAAACTGGACATCCTAAAAGACCACTATGTATTAAATTCCTGATTGTTTGACATAAATTCTCTCTCTCTCTTTCGGCCCGACAGGATTCTTCTCATTTATTTACGGATAGGTTAAGACCTTCGCCTTGTTTCTAGCTATGCTTCTAAGTGCTAACATATATTAAGTAAATGTGGAACCTCTTCTGCATAGGAAACAAATTAAGTTGGTTAAACATGGAGAAAGACTAAATGTAATCCATCTCTTGTCATGTTTATGGGATCTGAACTCATCTTACATGAATGTTCCAACTTGGTTGTTGAAGCAGATGGGTTGCTTATGATAAAACAGAACTACAGACACGGAACGTAATAATATAAATCATAAAGAAGATAAATAATGAAATTCTTTTAAAATAACTCTGGTTAAATATTTAGACAGCCAATTTTTAAGCTTACTTGCACACAAAAATAGTACTCACATATCTAAGGAAGCAAAGAATGGTACTCAAGACTAATATAAATATAATCTAAATTTAGCCATTGAAGACTCAAGATATTTAAAAAATCTGGGTGCATTTTTAGAGTATCAAGTACTAAAATAGGGAACCTTCCCCTGAGTCAACAAAGAGCAAAGAGAGGGCATTTGCTAATAACACTTTAACAAACATTCTTTATTCCAAATCCTTCAATCCAGCTCCAGAATGAAGCAGAAGGGCTTTTCATTACCATGGATTCTACATGGTGAGGGATACTCATCATAGCCCTTGGTGAACAACTTACTGCCCATGACCCTGTTGCCAATGTTCACCAGTTTGTGACCTTACTCCACTTGGAATTCACAACATGGTTTTACATTCTATTGCAAAAACTTCCAAGTCAACTCATTTCTTGATTGGAGGATCAAAAGAGAGTTTAGAGAAGTAACCTAACAAGGTCATATGCTTGGATATGATGCAGCCAAGATTTGAATAACTGTTTGGACTCCTAGACTATGCAAATCATCTTAATCATGATACTCCAGACAATGTTTAAAGACGGGTAAACATTTTAATTCAGGAAAATTTGGCATAGACTTTTTATGCACAAAAGCATATGCCTAGGTCCTCAGGCTATGGTCTAAGATGGCTAGAAATAAAAGGGTAAGGGGGAAAGCTAGCAAAAATGGCAAGCCTAACAGTAACAGAAGGAATCCTTGTCACAATGATAGTGTATATGTATATAAATCTGCCCTGATTAGGGGGCTACTGCACCCTCACTTTCAGCATGTACAGGTCAGGTGACTTCTCAGATAAGAAGGTTTCATTTAGTGCACCATCACAGCCATCAGAGCCTGTTCCTGTTGGACATGCTGATGTCCTGTGCATCTCCACTGTAGCCTCCTGAGACATGACAGCATTCCCTCTATCAGCAACTTAATTTAAAGCACTTTTTATTATTTTCTATGAAATGGCATTTTCCATCTCTCTTTCCTTCCCCTTCCTGCTGTATTCCATGCTCCCAAATAAGACACATGGTTAGGACAGACTGGGGAGCTAAAGCTCTGCTGGTGGATCGAGATGACTAAGCAAACACTGTCAGGAGGCTAAGACCATGGAAAGGCACCTGCCTGGACCAGAAGAGGTAGAAGAAAATGGACTAAGAAGACCCATGTAATGCTGCCCAGATGAAGCAAGCCCAATCTAAATCCCAAAAGAGTAGATATTGGTCAGATAGGATACAGAAAGGTTGTATAAGTTGGGGTGAGATGGAAATAAATGTGTTAGTTTGAGTTTGTTTGGGGTGATGGGAGAAGGAGGTAGTAAGAGTGAAATCAGAGAGATTTTTAGAAGGGAAGAGAAATCTCTTTGTCAGGTAGTAAACCAAAAAGGAACAAAGTTGAAAATATTAAACTCTCACTTTGTGGGATTCTATGTGCAGAATATCGGTTGGATAACTTAGAATGATGAGAGGAAAGCCTGGCTTACAGGTCACTGAACCAAGAACAGGACTGCTAGATTAATGATGTGTGGGCTCTTTCAATAGTATCAAACCATCTTTATCTCTATTGGGTCTCTGTCTGGTCCTAGAATGTTTTACTTAGTGGACTATCCAGGAATCTAACATCTTGAGCATAATTTAAAATAGGATATTAAGTTATTTTTTAAGAATTGAATACATATATACCATATAGTTTAGTCATATCCATCCCAGATACCCTCCCTCCAACTCCTCTCAGAGATTCCATCATCATATCTCCCTTCCGACCTCATGTCCCCTTTTTTATATTTTTAAATAATCTACTGAGTTCAGTTAGTGATGCATGCATACACCTGGTGTAGAGCTATCCACAGGAGCACGGACAACTTCCCAGGGCTTGTGGTTGTGGAGGAAACTGACTCTCCCTCTGCCAGAAGACTACAGCTATCAATAGGTACTCAGCTAGGGGTGAGACTCAATGAGCGCCCCCCCCCCCCATCCATGCTGGGATTGTAGCTGGCTTGATCTTGTGCGAGTCTTGTGTAGACGGCCTGCAGCTGCTGTGAGTTTATGAGTTCAGTGGCCCTGTCGTGTCCAGAAGACACTCTTGGTCAGTAGTCCTCTTCTACTTCTGGCTTTATAATATTTCTACTCTCTTCTGGGATGTTCCCTGAGCATTGCCGCCGTGCGTTGTAAGATCACTGCCAGCGATCTCCAACTGTTCAGGACAGAACTGGAAGGGTGCCTGGGACTCTTCACTGAGAAGAAGGTGCTTGGTTTATTTGCATGCTTGTGTATTTCTAATTGAAGATTTCATTTAAAATACAAAATTAAAATTCCATGTCCTTTAGTTTTACTTATGATATATTAAATAGGTTTTTTAATCCAAGGCAGTCACACAGAACATAGCAGGCATGATTTTCTTCAAATATAACTCCTATTTGAAGTGCACATATATACTAACTCCTCCTCATTTAAAATTTTTTCTTATTTTTCAAAAGCTAAAGAATTTTAAATCAAATATTATCACTCTTTTAAATGTACAAACCAAGAAGGATAGCCAATTATTAAATTTTTATTAGCCTGTAGTTAACCTAGTTAAAAATGTTTGGATGTGGTACTCATTCATTACTCATGAATACTACTTTTTTTAAATTGCTAATGGTCAAATTATTTATCACCATATTTACCTTGTATTATGTAAGATTAATCAATAGAATATAGCTAAACTGTCCAGATACCAAAATTAATAACATCCATTGAGTGACCAAATTGTCTAGTCCAGTTGAAAGAACACTCATACTTCCACAGGTACTGAAATTGGTTTTCTGAGACATCTCTCTTACATCATCTCTCTAAGTTGGAAAATGATGGCACCTATTTATTGAACAATGAAAGTGATATTCTGTTCATTAATTTTTAACACGGAAGTAGGTTAGATGTTTTGGCTCACAGACAAGCAAACAGACACTACTAATGGCTGAAAGAATCCTAAAAATTGTCCTGTACCATTAGATGTTTTAAGAGAAGATATCAAAGTGACATAATCCTGAGATAGAGAATAAATGTAGAGCAAAAGCAGAATGTCCATAAAATCAAAGATAGACATTTACACTCTCAGACTAGGTCAACACTCTACATCTAAATAAATCTTAGAAACCCAACACATAGGAACACTTCAAGAACTATGAAATCAGTTGCCTGAAACAAAAGTATCCATATTTCCCACCACAGTCTGCACAACTCAGGCTGTGATCCAATTGACACAAAGCTTCTAGAATCAGGATTCATAGAAGATGTTGTTTTCATTTCTGTTTCTCGAGAGAAAAATAGTCCTTTCTCCGCATGTGTGGGTGTGTCTGGCGTGGAGACTGCCCTGGTCTCAACACTCATCCTGCAAGGGGCAGAAGAACAATCAAGGAACTAGGGCCGTTCTCTAGTCCCTGCCATGATCTCCTCTTTCTGTGCTTTAAAGTTTTCATTTTAAAGCTCAAATAAATGCTCATATCCTGGAATATTTTGGAAACTAAAGAACTATTAGTCTCCTAAGATTTTAGCCCTATACAAAAGGTTTTTAATAATACATAAGATATCTAGAAAAGGGGGCCAGGCAGTGGTGGCACAGGCCTTTAATCCCAGCACTCGGGAGGCAGAGTCAAGCGGATCTCTGAGTTCGAGGCCAGTCTGTTCTACAGAGCAAGATCCAGGACAGGCACCAAAACTACAGAGAAACCCTGTCTCGAAAAAAAAAAAAACTGTAAAAAAAAAATCTAGAAAAGGACAACAAATGAAATCCCGGCTTTCAATATTCTCACAAATCAAGATTTGAAAAAAAAATGAATGATACATATTTAATGTAGTTATTATGGATTAAAACCTAGGGTATCCCAAAATTTTGGATGCTAATTACTCCTTAATAAAAGGTCTTAGAAATCAAAAGTCATAATTGGCTGGGTGTGGTGGCAACACCTTTAATCTTGACACTCTGGAGGCAGAGGCAGGCAGATTTTTGTGAATCTAAGGCTAGCTCGTCCTTTACACTCAGTTTTAGGCTAGCCAGGGGTATATCATGAGACCTTGTCTCAAAAAAACAAACACAAACCATCACCAAACACTCATAATTATAGATGCTTAAAAACTAATCAAAACTTTCAAGTTTACAGATTTAAGAAAGAAAAAACAAAATTCTTCAAATGGGACTACTTACTCCACGGACCCTTATCAAATCCTTTTCTCTTTTATATTTCTTTTTGCACTCTGAAAATGCATAAGATTTAAAAAACCATTTTCTGAAACACTGGTACTGTGACAGCAAATGATTTCCAAAAATCTTAAGTAAAACTGATTATAAATTCTATTGTTTAGTTGTCTGTGTATGCTTTTCCAAAGACAAAGACAATGCAGCTAATGTGGTTGGGGTTTAGACAACTCAGTGTGACTTGGCGAACATGGGAAACTCTCAGCTGGTTAACTCAGCATCTTCTCTACTATTAAAGATCAAATCTTCAGAAACATATCTTTATAGCCATCACAACAACAGCAATGACTTTGTGTGAGAATGTAGGCATGCTTTTCCTTCTCAATGAGAGGCTTCTGGGAAGCCATGTTGGTCTGTGGTTCTGCACACTAACACCCTGAAGAGATCTTGAGTGGTTCTATGTTACTCTCAAAACCTACAGGGGTCCTAATGCCTAATGGTACCTCAAACATTCCACTATTATCTGTGGTCATTGAACCTCAGAATACAATATAACAATGCCTAAATAATAGAATGAAGGTGGTCAAATACTCCCTACTATTAAAATCTCAGAGGAGCAGACTTAGTCTCTGGTTACAATATTTTGCCATCATTTTAGAGAAAACATGCAGTTAACTGTGATTCAAGAAGACACCAGTCCACACGAATAGGTGCAAGGGTATAGTGCATATGGCTGAAATTTGGGCTACCCTCTTGTCCCTATTTGTGTGGGCTGTTGTCATTTTGAGTCATAACAAAATATAGCCAGATCATTTCTGAAGGTTCTGGGCACGCACTCTCAGCTTACGTATCTAACTTTAGTAAGAATTGTCAGACACACTCTATTAGAAGAAGCCTTTTCTTTTAACCATTAGATGATAACACATTTAAAGTAACCTGCATAAACCTTGTAAAATAGATATTTATGATTTAGCTAAATAATCCTCACCCATACTTCCTCATTGTCACTAGTCCGTTAGAATCAAATGAGGCCCTGGATATAGTGCTGAAAAGGAGGCTGCTCTGCTCAGAGGTCAAAACTCAAGCAAACCTGAGCTGCTGGCCTGCAGTGTGTTTTCTTAGAGGGCCCGGGGCTGTTACTCTGAGAAGTTAAAACTGACTTCTGTGGCAAGTAGGGCATGGTTAAAACAAAAATCTGCATATAGACTGTGTGTTTTCTTTATGAGATTATTCCTCGTGCTGACTGGCTTTAGCGGAGTTTAAGAAACAGCATATAATTTTGTCAGGAGAAGAGGCTGAAGCCTGAAAAGCCACAGCTGGGAGATGACAGGTGAAAAGCAGACAAACAAACAAGCTCTAAGCTCACAATTATTTCTCATCTGGCCGTGAGGTAATTTTTATTAATGCCAATTAATTCTTTGCTTGGGCCTGAGTGAGTTCATAACCTTCTACTTAGAAGAAATCAATTGTAGGAGTTCAGCTAAGAATGAACCTCCACAATAGATGTTCCCACTCTTGCCTTTACTTTGCTCTGATAGCCCTTAAGGTGGTCTGAGGTAAAAGCTAAAGATGCATTGTAGCCTGAGGGATGATTGAATGAAAAAAATGGGGGATGGGAGCAGAACCTCCTTGGATAGACCAATTTCCCACCACTGTGAGTCACAGCAATTGATGGATGAATCCTCTCTCTGTCAAGAGGCAGCCTTCAGATTTCATCACATAAATACTCATTCAACTCAAATTCTGCTTGACAAGCCTCAGACAGCTTTGTTCTGTCACAGATATCATTGGAAGGAAAATGCACCATTAATCATCCTTAATTAACTTTACCATACTCTGCTGAGACCAATGTGCTATCTGGCTAAGCCCCCGACTTAACAAGGACTCTGTAATTATCAAATAGAAGCATATTTTCCAGTTGCCTCATTCCTACTGTTAGTAACTATAGGAATCCAGCATGAATGGAGTCCATAAGATATTGTGCCCACTGATTGTATCAGATAGCTTTTCAGTGGGTACATTCTTCTCTATCAAAAACATCATTTTAAATGACTGGCCTGCATGAGATGACATTTTATATTTATACCTCCCTAGATGTTCATGAGTTATATTATTTCCTTCCCAATTCTCAGGTATCATGTGTCCTGAGATATCATTTTTAAGGAGAAGAAAGAAAACATTAAAACAACTGAAATAAAGTCTTAGTTTGAAACAGCATTATTTCAAGCAAAAAGTTGATGTTAATGGGCTGGCAAATGTATATGCACTCACATGTGTGCAAGCAAATATACTTGCACTCACATGTGTGCAAGCACATACACACTCATCACATGGTAAAATGATTTGCAATTTTGAGGAAGCATCAACCGACGGCAGAATTGTTTTGATTATTGCTTAGCACCAGTATTATTCATTTGTCTCTTTCAAACCTATCTGTTGTGAAAGTTTGATAACCAGGGCTGTAATTCAGTGGTAATAATGAACAATCCAAACATTAGATGTGTTCACACTTTAAATAAAAGTAAAGTACAAATATGTGAATTAATGACAATGGTGTAAAGGCCAACATACCCCACTTGACTACAAGTGAGATCTGCTGGGTTCCCAGAAAGGCTTCTAGCTGCTTTGCGTATTAGCCACTCTCTAATACAAAAATACACTAACAACATGTTACTATTTCAATTTATATGTTCCTCAACCCAGTTGGTCCATTTCAGGGTTATGAGAAATTTAAATCTACATCATAGAATCCTCTGCTGACATTGGTTTTTCTGTGAATGACCAGGAAAGTGAGCTTTCATCATGAGGAGGTGAACAAGAGTACTTTCTGTGTGGAAAAGAAGAAGATAATTCAGGATTTTTATTTGGGAGCTGCAGGTTAAGGATTTCTTAGAGTGACTAATCCCTTGGTAAATGTTCTGGCATGGCATGACATGGGAGACATGGTATTTTGCCCCTTCACCAAAGAGAAATAACAATATAATATTACAACAGAAGTTTAATCTATCATTCATAATATGCAGTATTCATTTGATAGGGTTCTGTAATTGGAGGAAGATAGGGCCAGTGGCAAAGCCCACTTTGGTGGTTCATTTTACTAAAATAAATGCTAAATTGTGTTTCTATGAAAATTATATAAAAGACATGTTTTTACATAAATCCTAAAGCACAGACTTTATTCACCAATATTAAACTAGATTTTGAAAATATACATAAATGCTAAAGCATGGAACTTGATTTTTTAAACTATACATAGGACTTAACACTCCTAACAATAAAGTATGTCAAGTTCAAAATGATACAGCTCCTCATCATTAAGATACCTTTAGGTCTCATATTTATATGGTTTAATTTTGAGGAAAAACTATATATAAAGTAAAATATTTATATGAAGTTTATTTTGCATTGCCCTTCTGTCCAATAAGTAGAAGAAATTTTATTCTGGTATACTTGTATTTTAAAATCTTATGACCTTTAAATCTATTTTCACTTCTCCTTTTTAAAAAAATACTTCTTTCCTTTGCATTGGTTTCCATAACGTCTTCCATGAAGTTGTGACTTCTTTATATTTCTTCTTCTCATTTAATTCTGAGTATCTCTTCCTCTATCTATTTTTTCCCCAGTGTACCATGGCCTTATTCTTTAGTGTATCTTACCATTCTTTTTCTATCATTTCTTCTCCTTCCTTCCTTCCTTCCTGCCTGCCTACATGCCTTCCTGCTTCTTTCCTTTCCCACTCTCTTCCTTGCTTGCTTCCTCTTTCCTACTGTAATCTACTTCCCAATCATTCTTCTTCCTGATACTTTCAAATCAAGCATCAACCTACTGTACTGTGCAATAGGAATAGAAAATCACATATAGTAGGTCTGGACAATGCAACAAAAGAGATCAATAGCTCTCCTCTTTCCCTTCTGTTTCCATCCTAGTCAGACCTGAGCAGATTGCCAGTGGATGCACCCTCTTTATTTGAAGTGCAGTGATGGAGCTTGGAAAGAATGATAGTAGGAGAAGAAAGAAGAGAATGTACCTTTCTTCTTTCTGGTAGCAAATCATTGTGATGTGCTTAGACATTCGTCCTTAAATACTATGTGCTTGACATACACAACACATAATCAGGGCCAGTTCTGGAAGGAGAACATGACAGTTTTTCTATTAGGAGACCCATTGCGTCTTACCAAGATAGGATTTGATTAATGGTCATTTCATGAAGCATATACGATCTATGTTCATCTTTTCAACAGTCAGATGGAGAGCTACATAAAAATGTATGCTCTGAATATCTGAGTGAAACATGTTGATAAAGTCAAGTTAGGAAATATATAGCCTTACTTATTTTATTAAAAATATTTAATATCAGCCGGGCGGTGGTGGCGCACGCCTTTAATCCCAGCACTCAGGAGGCAGAGGCAGGCGGATCTCTGTGAGTTCGAGGCCAGCCTGGGCTACCAAGTGAGTCCCAGGAAAGGCGCAAAGCTACACAGAGAAACCCTGTCTCGAAAAACCAAAAAAAAAAAAATATTTAATATCAAATAAATATCACTAAATATTTTGTTTTGAGGAACTGAATGGAGCCACGTAGATTCCACAAGAGATCGATTAAGAGTTGCAGGGAAGGGTTGTGAATGTCCTTCCACATTTCAAAGGTCACAATCCACATTAATTATGTTTAACGAATGTCTCATTTAACCACATGCAAACTTAAATCAGTTTGGGTCTGACTGATTCAAAGCTATTTGCTGGTCCCCTGCCCTGCTGCAGTAATTGCTTAGGACAGACTCTACATGGGTCAAAAGAATGGACTCTGTTCATATTATTTCTGCTAATAACAGTTCTTATATAAAAAATTGAGAATTGATGTTTCAAAGCCACTTTTCCTTGCAGCAATCGTATGTAATTTTAAATTATACGAGAGATGTATCCAAATTTACTTTTAATTTAATTATAATTTAGTAACGGAAATAATAACAGAAGACACAGTAGGAAGGTTTGTCAAAAAAAAAAGGAATGAAGAAAAGCATGGGGTACTTGGCAGTTAACAGAGTTTTAATGAAGCAACTGAATGTGGGCATTTTGAAGGCAAAAGATGTAAGGGACACAATGCCAAGCAAGGGAGAAGAGAAAACTGTCTTACATGAAGTTCACATGATGAGTGAGTATTTTAGCAACTACCTCTCAGGACTCGAACCGTTTGTTATACTAACGATAGAAACTTTTGCTACACAGAAGTCTTCCCTGCAACACTGAGGGCCTTTTGCTAGAGCCTAGACCTCTTGTTGAAAATAACATTTTGAAACATTACTTTGCCCCACTCATAGGCAAGGTCCCCCACATACCATATGCGGGGCTTATTTATTGCAGAGCATCTAAGTTGTGTATAAAGTCTCTCTTCTTGGCTATCATTGGTCAGTTGGTGATTTCTTCTCCAGACTCCCTTGCCCAACCTTCCACTCCCACAAGCTGTCTCAACTCTCATCACTCTGCAATACACATTTACCCCTTGGCCTGTAGATAATGAAATCTTGATTGAATATGTACATCTGCTCAAAGTTTATTTAGTCGCATGTACATCTTTCAAGCATGATCTACAACAGTTTTATCTCCCACACCTTAGATGACATGGAACAAATTTACTTAATGTGCTTTGCTGTGACCAAATGATGATATTATTCAATATGTGCATTTCACTGTGACTATTCAACTGTCACTTTTAGGAGGATATGTGTATGTGCAGGCAGAATAAAATGCAACAAAAAGCAACAACAACAATAAAAAAAACCTTCTGCAATGGCAACCAATCCCTAATTTGGTTATTTTCATAACTGCTCTCAATATCATATTAACTGAGACAAAATAACGTGAAAGTAAAGAGTTGTATTAATGTTCATATTACAGAAAGTTAGATTCCTAAAGTAAAGGACTTTTAGGTAGCTAATTCTAAACTCTGCACAACCTAAACCGAGAGTCGGATGAGGCCCGTGATGAAGAAGACAGCCCTGTAGCTGGGTTTGACAAAAAGACTCTTTCAAGATCTCCTTGCACATTTCCACAATAACTATTTCATAGTATATTATTCACCAACCTTTGGATCTGTACCTCATGTTCAATACGTTTAAACCTGGATGAGGTCCACTTTTTCCTGTTTCAAAACACCAGTTTAGCCACATAATCCTGCATTTCCAATCCTACTTGACGATGTATAAACTTTATGTATGGGAAAAGAAAGACATTTCATAGATAATCTTTCTAGCTTCAGTACTCAGCACATTCTTATTTTCTCCTAAATCTGAAACCAAATGTTTGGTTTCCTAATATTTTTTCTACCTACTGGATCTTTCTTTCCTTCTTGGATGTGGCCACTCTCAGCCTGGCTTTTGTGTATTCTCCCAAGAAAGAGTTGTTTATTTATATTGGCAGTCCTTTCTGTGGCTCCCTGTAGATGTTCTTTCCAGTGGCATGTGGGACTACTAAGCTTTTATTGTTGACAAGTGGTAGGTGGGATCCAAGCTTTTGTGGTTAAATTGTTTATTGATAATTACCTGTTAATTACCCTACTGCCTGACTCCTGTAATTTACTATAACCATTACATTCCTTTTTTGAAAACTCTGTATGTGTGTTCTCTCTCTCTCTCTCTCTCTCTCTCTCTCTCTCTCTCTCTCTCTCTCTCTCTCTCTCTCTCTCACACACACACACACACACACACACAAACACAAACACAAAAAAAGTAAGCACAAAAGTATACTTCCATACTACCTTAAAATGGTTGATTTTTTTCATTAAAACCATTTATAGTTAGAATATTTCCTCATCATCTAATATCTGGGTTGAAGAAAAAGCAAACCAGTGCTGTAGTTATAGTATGCTTCGCAATTGATTTATACCTGCTGAATATAATTTTGGATGGCAATCAACAAATTAGGTGTCATATAGTATTCTTGGCCCATTATTGTTTATTTTACTATAGAACATTTACTTTTATCATGTTGGGCAGCAATTCTGTGCTAAATCAAATGCTTGAGACAAAATAGATGAAATTCCATATTATTTGTTAAAATATGAAGCTTTTTTATGGTAAGATTCCTGTAGCTAAATTCAATTCTAATATAGTCACAGAGGGCTGCATATTTAAGAGACAGTTATCATGTCTACAGTCTAAACAAAATTGAATAAGACTATCTCAATGTCCAGGGCATGCATAATTGGATGCCTCAGTTTCCACACTTTTCGAGAAATTCTGTCTAATCTTTGTTCCAGAAAGCTCTTTCAGTACTAAGAACATCTGGTAAAATATCTCACCGTTAGTAAAACGTATAGTTAACAATTAAGTCCAACTTTATAGGAATCAGAGCTAGCTCTGCCAAGTAAGGAGATGGATTTATTGGGTGTATATTGTAGAAATGTACTGCACAATGAACTGCAAAGAACGATCAAATACAGTTCTAAAATCACAAATCAAGAAGCCTGTGGCTACACAGTCATCATGCTGCCATTTTCCACTAGCCTCCTCTTGTTTCCCACCTGTACCTATTTCTCCAGGCATTTTTACATGTGCTAGAGGGAAGCAAGGTCAAGGTGAACTCCTGAAGTGGGTTGGTAGCACTGATTGAAGTTAAACTTCAGAGCAGTTGCTTACGCCCATGCAACTTCAGCCTTACTCAGAAGCATCACTGTGGTAACAGAGAGGATTGGGGTGCCCTAAGCTGGTAGACCTACTCACATCTTCCCTGGGATTCCTCATGCTAAATGCAGTCCCTCAAAAACATATCATTCTATAGCCACAGTGGAAAGAAAGAACACAGCATTTAAAGTTCAAATGGCTGCAGTGAACTGTAGGTTTGACACTTACAAGATGAATAAACATGGGTAAGTCACTTAATCTCTCTGAACTTCTGTCATTAAAAAAAAGCCTGGGATAAAAAAAAAATCATAATATTGATCCATCCATGTATTGACATTCTTCCCATCATGTCAACAATATAACAACATGCACGAGATTATGTTTATACGTGGAAAGCACTGTATGATGACAATAATCACTATTAATCCAAAAAGTAATAAGCACCCATTTAGATAAAGATTAAAAGAGCTTTGCTAGATGTAGTGAATAAATAGAAAGTCAGAGCTATTTAAATATCTAAGGAAGAGTGTCAATGCCCACACATTATAGCATTTCAACAAATATTTTTCCTAGGGGAAGATTAAAGTCAGAAAGGGAAATGGAGTAGCCTCAGCCGCTGTCAATGCACTCCTGGTATTTTGCTTGGGAGAATGAGCCTTGTCAAATGGAAAGACTGAAATGAATACATTTCTCAGCTGCTTAGCAGACACCTTTTCCAATAAAAGCTAAACATTTCAACCAACCTCATTTCCATGGGAATATTTGCACTCCCAAATAGATGATCAGAATATTAAGGGAAATGGGTTGATCTTGGCCTTGGAATTATATGGCTTAGGTGTAAATTTATTCTTAATCTTCCACGATTACGTTTTAACATTCCTAGCTGAAATTTGGTTGAGATATCAAATTGTTCAAAGGGAAGTTTATACCACAGCCCAACAGCCACTACTGGGAGAAGACGGAAACCCCAAGCCACAGTCAAGACCATCCATTGGGCTTTTCCCCATGAAGGATACCACGGCAGACTTAACATTGTTACAGACAAATTACTACCATTACCAAGCCAAATAATTGTGTTTTTATGCTTTTAAAATAGTTTGAGTAACTCTTTAGAAACTCCAGAACTGGAAAGGAACTGCATCTTGATAAACCTACATTTATAGAATTTTTTTCTATGTCACTTGTTCGTTTCCTGGTTGAAACAATAGCCCCATTGCCAGCTGTATACCAGCCACTCAGAGACCAGGTCCAGGGCTATGATTCAGCCAAGCTCTGCAGATGTCACACAGCCCCCCCCCCCCCAGTAGTTTATCATCATTGTTTTTATATAATCAGAAATGGAATTATTTATATGCTTCTGCTTTCTCTGCAAGAAAATTCACAAGGTGAATGTCTCTCTTACTCTAAAATAGATCAAATGTAAACAATGCAAAAGTATTCAGATTCATTATGTGACTACCTTAAAGATCAATATTTAAAATGAATACATATTGTGCTAATTTAAGCATGAAACATAACCCAGATTTTTCTCAGAAGAAATTTATGATGGCTGGAGACATTTTTATATGCTATTTCTATTTTCTAGTAATACTTTTTATCAAGTAGAAAGAAAAAAAGAGTTACAAGTTCATTGTTAATTAGCCTCATTTATAAACTTCCATCTAAAACTGTAATCTCAATGAAGAATATATTAAGCTATTAAACAGAGGATTAAAATCACATGGAGCATGACTCTACCCTGTGTTTTACATGGTAGACAACAATGTGGGAATCTGCAAACTCAAGACACAACCTACTGATATCACAGCAGTTGCCTGAGTTTTCCTCTGCAATTCTGGAGTCCGTGGCTTAAATCACTCCCTCTCTTTATTTAGGTCTCATTGAGGAGCTCTAAAATAGAATCCTGTTGACAAGAATCTGAGGTCCTTCAGACCTAATATCACATCAAGCTGCCGGGCTGAGACCTTACATGCCAAGTCTCAGCCTACGATGAATTTTATAAGTGAGTTATAAACCCCTCAAAAACAGGGTTTATAATGGAAACGCTGACAGACTGTTAACTATCAAGTTTCTAGTGGGTTCCTGTATAATATACTGTATTTCTTCCCCTTGAAGATATTAATTTACTTTTTGAAACGTTCATTGCTAAGATTAAGCATAGGTCCTGAAATGTGTTCATAGGCAATTTATGCATGAGTAGAAATGGACTCTCCTCCAGATGTACAAAATACTAATTTGAAAATGATTTATAGGCCACACCGTGTTGCACATTCCATTCCCTTCTGGAAAGTTCAGACAAGGTTTTTCTCTGACACAGCACCAGGATCCTCTATAGATTATAAATACAACACATTAGCTGCAATTGTTAAGTTCTCAAGACATCAACTACAGAATGTTCCAGAATAGACAAGGAAAGCTTCCAGGACCAAAGAGATAGGGAGTACTTTAAAATTAGTTAGATTTAGGAAAGGAGACCTCACTTTAAAATAGATTCTTACTGTCTTAAGGGAGAGAGTTGTTCACTCCCATGGAGAAGAGCTTCTAGAACTCTCTGCAGAGGTTCACACCTCTTATGTGCACAGTAATTGCTTATGATCTCCTATAGTTTAAGTTATCTCTAGATGACCTCCTCCAACAGCTAATGCAATGGAAATGATATCTAAATAGCTGTGTTATTGTATCATTGGGGAAATAAATACAAGAAATCATCTTCACATACATAGTACAGATATAATATTTTCCACATCCATTGTGTTGAGTGCATGGATGTAGAACCCTGGAAATGAAAGCCTGTCTATATGTTGATACTGTAAGCTGTGGAATGATTTTTTTCCCACAATATGAATGAGGAACATAAGTTTAATACTAGATATCAATAGCAGTACTTGGAAATTTGCTTCAGAAGAAGAACTTCTTTTTAAAAAATAGAAAATTTAAAAATGTTAATTGGGAGGTCTGGAAAGATGGCTCAGTGGTTGAGAGCACTAACTGCTCTTCCAGAGGTTCCGGTTTCAATTCCCAGAACCTACATGGTGGCTCACACCTGTCTTTATCTCCAATTCTAGGGTTTCTGATACCCTCAAACAGACATACATGCAGGCAAGATATCAATGAACTTAAAATAAAAATAAAATGCACATTTTTTAAAAGAACGAAAAATGTTAACTGTATGCTATAATTCTAAGGCCCTGAGTTGAGTTCAACTATCAACATCACACATGCACAAAAATTGATAGATTAGGGAGAGAGAGAGAGAGAGAGAGAGAGAGAGAGAGAGAGAGAGAGAGAGAGGATGGATGGACAAACAGAAAGAAAGAAAGATGATAGAAAATATCTATAGATAGATAAATAGAAAATAGATAGTATCTGTAGATGATAGCTAGATAGATGACAGACAGAATCACATTTACTTATCTACATAAATGCTATTGGACAGGATACTATAACATCACAGCAACAGAAAAGTTACCAACACAATTACTCTACCAGCATATCATCCTACAATACTCTCTATGTGGGGATAATTCCCCTAGGAGACAAAAATAGTTATTGAAAAACCAACTGAAGATTCTTTCTGGAAAAAATCAGGAAGGATGATTTCTCTTACCTCCCTGCTGTCTCATTTCTCAACTCCCCCAACTATTTGGAAGCACAAGGAGAGCACAAGAACTGGACTGGGTGTGCAGTGATTTTTTTTTTTAAATGCTTGGAAAAACTTTGCCTCTAAAGCACAGGTTCTCAAACTTTGGCTCCACTCAAGAATCACCTACAGAGGATTAAAAACTCCTGAAACCCAGGCCATGCCCTGGATTTATCTAATCAGAATTTCTGAATGTGCAGGACTAAAGATAGTGACATACAGTTTATAGTATCAGAATGGTGATGTTGAATATATTATGGATTATAAAATGTATAGTAGCAAATGGTTTTCAGAGCCATTTAAAGCTATTTCTATATAAAGAACTTGATGATATGGAGGAAAACTGAAAAGACCTTGAAGCATAGGGATTTCTGTTTGAAACAAAGGAGTTGGGAGATGATCCATAGCTAATCATCAGTGAGGAAGAAGGGCCTTCTTAAAATAGCTGAGAAGTAAACAGTGAGTGCATAACTGACTAGCCAGGCAGCTGGGAAGGTGCAGCTTCGCTGAAGGATGTCACAAGATGGATAGGAGTTGTAAGTTAAGAATAGTCAGTGTGCTTCCTGGAGAGGCGTTCCATATCCTCAGGAGGAAAAGACTATCTCAGAATATCCCATCTGGATACACAGAGGGCGGAAGTCACAGTGACTGGAAGAGTCGACACTAGCCAGGGGATCAGCTATAATTAATACCCAGTGAAATCACAAAAGCAGCAGCTGATGACATAAGAACTATTATTAAACGTATATAAACTTTATGAATAAACAGAAAAAGCACATTTACTCTTTCAGAATTGTACCTATCCAGATGAAGTCTTAATTTTCTTGTGAAAAACCTCCTCCCAAACTACCCAAATTCAAATGTAAATACTTATGCATGTGTGCATTAGATACATGGCTAAGTAGCTAGAAAGATGATGGTTAGGGGAGTGGTCTTCCTCTACTTTCTCAAAGACTTCCAAGACCATCAGTGCTCATGATTCCCATGTTCTTAGCATTATTCCTGGCTTGACTCCCAAGTTCCAGACCTTTCCATCTGTCTGTGTGATCTCGCCATGGACTGGTTTGATTGCTTTCTTCCATTTCATTTCTTCAATATGAGGTCTTTGAAGTCTCCTTCTTCCTACCCACTCTTTACCAACACATCTCTTCTCGCTCACCTCTCACAGCCAAAGGGCTCCCTCCATCATCCACTTTCCCAAGCCAATAACCTGGGAATGATCCTTAACTGGACCTTTTCTACCCCGGCTTCCACTCCATCAGAAAGGGTTTCAAGGGTTCTTTGTTGGGAACATACCTAGAACCAGTCTGTCTCCTGGTTCTAGTCTCCTGTCAGAGACTCCTAACACTGAGAACCGTATAAGGCACCAGCTTCTGTATAAAGTCCACCCCACTGTTTCTCCTTGTAGCAGCCCAAACTGTCTTTAGACAACATAAGCCAGATCACACACTGCTCTTATGTCTTTCTACTTTAGTTAGAAATAAATGCATACTTTAGGCTGTGCCCATAGGGTGGAGATCTCAGCTAACTGTCATTCAGTAAGTAAAATCATCACACATGGCTAACAGTATGCATTGGCTACATCCACTTTGTGATTGTCATTCCAACAGTTTGAATCCCCACAGACTTCACTGTTCCCCACCCCACGCCACCCCACGCAGCTTATTATTCTAGGCCCTTTCTTAATACTCCCCAACTATGACAGGCTCCTTGCCTCACAGAATTTGAATGTACTATCACCTTTCCCTTAGAATGTTCCCAATGCCTTCTGTTACTCGGAATTCAATAAAATATATTTTTTCCAGAGAACCTTCTTGTGCTTGCTAGTTTTTTTGTCAACTTGACACCAACTAGAGAATCATTTGAGAAGAGAGAACCACAATTGAGAAAATGCCTCCAGAAGATTGGCCTATGTCTGTCAGGTATATTCTTGATTGATGATTGGTGTGGAAGAACCAAGCCCATTGTGGGTGGTGCTACCCCTGGGCTGGTGGTCCTAGGTGTATAAGAAAGCAGGCTGAGCAAGCCAGAAAGCAGCACTCCTCCACAGCCTCTGCATCAGCTCCTGCCTTGCTTGAGTTCCTGCCCTGACTTCCTTCTATGATAGACTATGACCTGGACATGTAAGTGAAATCAACCCTTCCTCCCCGAGTTACTTTTTGGTCATGGTGCTTTATCACAGCAATGGTAACCCTAACTAAGACAGTTCTCTTCCCTTTAAAGCAGCCCGCTGGCCCAGCTCTCCTCACAGTCACTGTCTGCAGCCCTGCTGCTTCTGTGTTCCCATTTCCCACTCTCTGGGGTGGACCTGCTCCATAACAGAACATCTGCTCCACCGTAGAAAGGGAAGTTCCACAAGAGTGAGCTCAGCCGTCTCCTCCATGCCTGAACTGCAAGACCTGATGACTGTTAAAGATGGGTCGAACTGCAAGCATAAATGTTCTGGAAGCTCAGAAATGCAAAATGGAAGCTGAAGAAGGGCAGACAGGAAGTTAGTAAATTTGTCATTTTTCACTTTTACATTTTTCTAGGTATTCCATGTTAAAGAAACATTGGCACATGTGAAAAAATTCTTTTTGGTCCATTTTAATTCATTCTCAGCTCTCAGCCTGGTGGGAGAGCTGTATGGAGGTCCGATTTCAAATAAAGACATGTCAATAATGCTAAACAGATGCATTTGTACCATGTTTAAGTCACCAGAGTGGGAAACTCCAGAGGCTTTGGGGCCTTTATTTCATCATTTTCAACAAACTTAACTGGCTTTTTAAGCAGAAAAAAAAAATAGGCACAATTATGTTTTTACACTCTTTAAAGACTGACCTAATTAGAATATTTTATCAACAATACAAAGCTATTGGTTCAGAGAAAATGAAGTTTTTTATTTCAAAGAAGGTCCTAAAAGTGGACAGAAGTTTCCACTTATTTTATCAACTGGGACCTGGCTTAAGCAGCAAACACTTCCTGCTTCCCTGGCTAAGAAGCTATATATTATCTGAAATAATCTCTTTAGTCTGGGACTCGAGGAAGAAAGGTGGCTTGCCCTTATTTATCTTTTTTAGGGGCTACATAGATTTTAATGTCCTTGAAAAGAAATGAGTAGGAACAAAGAATTAGTTACAACACACATCTGCATGGTACCATTCATCCACAGAGGTCCAAAACTTCCGGTGTCTCTTCTAGTGCCAGTTTTCAATTGCTGAAACATTGTGGTTGAAAAGATAATGCAGATATACTTGATCCTTTTATGTCTTTGCAAAAGCTAATAGTTAAAAAGAGCAACATTCAGGGGTGTCAGTGGAATTAGCAGGGCTCCACTTGGCATCCCAGTAGCCAAAGTCTAAACAGGCACACAGCAGAGGCTCAGAGCATATTTGTCAAAATTAACTTAATTACACTTAATTAAAGATTAGTCCATAGTACAAGCAATAAAAAAACAAACATTACTATTTACAAATAACAGAAATGGAACCAAGGCAGACTATAATTATTCTTCTAAATTTTTTAAATGTTAAGAAATTCCATCTTTATTGCAAATTGAACTCAATTTTAATTCAGTTATAGCTTTTGAAAGCCTTGTTTAGATTCCAGTGAGGGGAAATGTTTGTTGTCTTCAATTACCTCCCTTTCTCTGTTTTAAGTCATGGCGTGCCTGAATTCTTATAAATCCCATAAGGTGAGTAATTCAAAATGAATTCTAGTAATAATGCAGTAGGTGAATCTGGAAATTTTATTTCTATTCATATTTTAATAAATTTGTTCTCATAATTAAAGGTATTAATATAATTGTTATTTTATTTTGTAGCCAAAGTTTCATCATTAAAATTAGTGTCTGAAAGTTTATAAAATAAAACATTTGGAAAAAGCAGGTGGGCCCTCTGTGCGTCCCCTTCTCTTTCCACTCTCTTTCCTTCCGTCTGTCCTCTCTCTCTCTCTCTCTCTCTCTCTCTCTCTCTCTCTCTCTCTCTCTCTCTCTCCCCCTCTCTCTCCCTCTCTCTCCCTCTCTCCCAATAAAGCTCTAAAAAGGTAAAAAAAAAAAAGGAAAACATTCTATCCAAACATACACATAATACGTTCGTGAAAATGGAAGGTGTGTGTGTTTGTATGTGTGTGTGTGTCTCTGTGTGTTCAGAATTAGCAACAATCAGAGAAATGTGACAATTTAGATAACATCCAGGTTTTCCCCAAGAACATTACAAACACCAGGGCAGTTTTTACACAATTACTACCGATTACTGAAAATAGTCACACTCATTCAATTATTATTCTACTCCAACTAATTTTGCACAATATTTCACATAGCATACTTTTTCCTAAAACAAAGACACAAACAAACAAATATCATGAAAGAAGCCAAATAAAGTATTTTCCAGGAGGCCTATTTTCTCTCCACTCTTTCTTTCTCTCTCCCTGTCTCCCTCCACCCTTCTCCTTTTTCTTTTTTGAAAAAAAAAAAAGACTTTCTTCTGAACAAGTGATTTTACATGGTGTGTAAAACTGACCTTTAACAAAAAAAGAAAATAGAACATAAGGATCAATCACTTCTGGTGAATTTCAGTGCAGATCTGCGGAAAGCTTCCATGTCTTTCAAAACATTTATTTGTTAATAAATTGCTGAGTTTTGCCTCTTCTGTGTCCTTACTCACTGGGAACAGCTGATGCCTGGCACCTCTTCAAGATGGTCACGCACACTTGTGAAAACAGAAGCCAGCTCCAATGCCCCACGAGAGTTCTTTGGTGAAGTTAGATTCCTTGACATTTTCACTCTGGTTATGGAAGTTCTTCCTTAATCCTGCCTAAACACTGGACATGGCTCCTTTCCCAACATCACAAAATCCATCCCAGCCCTCCCTGGGACCACTGTAGCCACAACAGAACAATAGTTTTCTTTGCTCACTAAAGTAAGAACAGAGGGACTAAAGTACTCTGCAGCCTACAGAAGGCCTAGCCCTGTTAATTTACAATCTCAATTCAAGGGAACCACTTTGAAGGTAATCTGGAGTCATCATGCCCATGGATCTCTCTAGAAATTATGTGTTGGGTCCAAACCTGGCATCCTGCCTTGCCTGGCATCTAGCAGTTTTCACTCTTCCAGGCAATTTGGCCCCTGATTTCAAACAAATGCATCCTGAAGGCCTAATGCCAGAAATGGTTTGATATGATTTATGCTCCACATTTTCTCACAACCCAGAAAATTTTAGAGCAAAAAGACATATTTTTTCATTATTTAGCATTTGCTGTGAGTTGTATGGGAGCCAAAGTTATTTTAGTGTCAACCTTAATTTTCCTGGACCCCTGAGCAGAGGCAGCTCAGAATGTTTCCACCTCGTGTTTGTTACACAATGAGAAACTCGCTGGCTGCTGTGCTGACCGCTGCCTTCAGACTTCTTGACTAACCTAGGCCGGCCGGAGAGAGTCACTGCGGTTGTCACCCTCTGACGTAGGATGAACACTGCCTATCTTGGTTTTTATCAAAAGGTTTACTGCTGTAACCAATCTCACTGCAATCATTTTTGACTTATGGAGGACTTGTGGGACAGAAATCCACTGTGTCATTTCCTGTGGTGTTTAGGTACAGGAGCATTAATCCCACAGCTCCCAAGTGACATCGGATCCCTGGACACCAGATTGCCAGGTCCTGAGACCCTTTGGCTTGCCTCCAGCATTCTGCATGTATCTCTGTACTATTTCTAAAGTAAAGATGAATAACAGCAATGCTCACTTGGTCTTTTTAAACATGTACATTACAGGCTACAAAGGTCAACTGCCACCAAGTTTATGTTTCTACTTACTGCACTCGTACAATACAGTGTTTAAATAGTCCTCATGAACAAGGATTTTTCAGTGTTGGGGAAAGCATTATTAAAAGTTCATGGTGCATGGTTGCATGAGAAAAAGGTTTTATAAAACTACAAAAATATAATTTCAATTTTGCAAAGGAGATATGCAGAGACTGGAAGTAAATATAGCTGTGAATGTGTTTATAATAATGGACAGTGTTATCTCCCCCCAAAATGCCCATTAAGCAATCTTCATGTTCACTACTGACAGGGGTACTTGAAACAAAATAAATATATGATCCCATAATTTAAGTCATAACAGTCTACAAGAGGGCAGCTCAGCCTCTATTAATAGTCTCAAAAGGACAGGGTTTTCACTAGGCAGAAAAGCTGACCAAACTTCCCATTTTCAACAGGTTGATCTTGACTTCCTCAGTACAAAGGAAAAGGGTGGATGATCTACAATGCAGATACCCAGAACCTGACATGTGTAGGATGGACTCATAACAAAATGATGTGACTCTGTGGGTGTGTGCATGTACACAGACTTGTTCATGTGTGGAGGCCAGAGGTTAGTGTACATGTCTTCTTCAATCTCTCTCATCTTGCTTTTTTGTGATTCATGATTTCTTATTGAATCTTGAGCTAGACTCATTTGTATAAACTGATGAGCCATGGAGCCCAAGGGCCTTCCTGCCAGACCTCACCAGTGCGGAGAGTAGAGGCACACGCTGTGTTGAGCATCTTATGTGGGTGCTGAAGGTTCAAACTCAGGTCCTCGTGCTTGCACAGCTATCACTGACTAAGCCATCTCTCAAGCCCCATGGTAGGAATTTTGACGGCAGAGCAAACACCAGCTACACTTCCATTTGACTTTCACAGAGATTTCTCTCTCATCCGCATGAGTGTACTACAATTAGATTTTGTCTTATTTCTTTGAGTCTTTGTTTGGCTTTAATATAGTATTTTTTTTGAACAGAAAAAAACATTCAAGGGGGTGAAAACTCTGGCACAGTATCACATTTCATGTACGGGATAACCTAGAATGTTATCATTCAGGGTAACACTGCTGGAGTCCAGGATAAAGGAATTAATAAAATCTTAATCAATTTTGGAAATTGAGCACAATTAATATAGCCATACATAAAATGCTTAAATATATTGGCCTATTATTTGAAAGTTATACAATTATCAACATAAGGTTATCAGTCTCATTCATCCACAAATATAATAGGCATTTATAACATGACCTAGGTACCAACAATTTCACTGCACATTCTAAATTCTTACTCTAATTAAACATTATTTTTAAAATAAATTAACAGTGCAATTAATGCTTATGACAGTAATAATTTAAAAACTATAAATCACAAAACACTAAAATTTTAGTAATATTACCTTATAGGTTGAGGACCTAGGAGAGAAGTTACAATTTTATTTTAGAGAGAAGAGAAATACTACTGTTTTAAAATGAATTTTGTTGAAAAATCAGCTATGAATTTTGTAGTTACAGAAAAAAATCCATTTAATCAACACTGCATGGCATTCTGGAAAGAAAAATAAAATAACTGTAGAAAGATGAGATTTTCAGGGGCTGAGAAGCTGGGAGGGAGACTTAATTTACAATCAGACTGTTGCTCTTTAGAGAGAAGTCCCAAAAACTCAGGGTGGGCACTCAAAGCCCCAGGGACTGACTGAAGCAGGGGGAGTTCCCACAGGCCTGTGATCCCAACCATGCTACAAGTTGATAAGGAAAAACAGGAAGTGATGCCAGGCATCACAAAAGGACACTTCCTTTTTGACTGGAGGCTTTTTAAGTCCAAGGAGCGCTATGCCTCTGTGGCATGGCAGGGGGGCGGGGAGTGTCCCTCAGATACAGCCCACAGCCTGGAGTCTCAGGCATGGACCTTCCAAACCCAGTATGGAAATGATGTAAATGTAGTACTTGAGTATTAAATTCTCCTCAAAAAATAAAATTAAACAAAAAATTTAAAACTTCAAATAAATAAACTCAACAATAGTTTGTCAGAGGAGGAAAATTTCTTTTCTTGCGCTTAAATAATAAGGCCACAAGCCACAAGCTTTCATTTCTTCAGCATTCTATTCCAGGTACACACAAAGACTGCAACTTCCTGTTTAAATGCATTTCGGGAATTCCAAGTTTCTCTGATTAATTGATCATGCAATCTCATTTTGATGGAGACTGCTGAGCCATATTTAATTTAAGCTGACAGTGGCTGAGGCTTTGGGTAGGCAGGCCTTCCAGCTCAGCAGAGAAATCTTCCACGCTTTCCACAAGTCTCTCAACTTTGCACATGGAGCTTCACATATGCACTTTCTACTCTGAAACCCTCTCAGGCTCTGAGTGTCTGGTGTCTGTGTGGTGCACCGGAAGGAAACTTCAGCATACTGAATAATGGTGAGATTTGGTGCCTCCCTGTCCCCATTCCCATGTTGTCAAAGCAGACACTGAAGTGTCACAGGATCAAAAGTTGGAAACTTCATGGACACAGAGAGAGAGACATTTGCTATTTTTTCACTTTGCCTCCAGTGGCCTTTCAACCTATCTCACATCTTTTACTGGACTCTTAGGGAGATCACTCTCCAGCTTACCGGGTGAATTTATAGCTAGTTCCCCTCTTCATGAAAGACCAGAGACTTCATACAGAATTTAAAATTTGCTTGCTTCTTTTCTCAAAATATTACTTTTCAGTGAAATTCCCTCTGCCTGGATTTTATTTTGTCCATTTCTCCTTCCTGCTGGCTCTCAACATCCCTCTTCTTTGGCTGGTTCTTTTTTTCTTCCTAACAATTATTTCAATATAAAAACCTACATACTGTTTGTAACTTTTTCCTTTTCTGTCTTCATCATTGGAAGCTGAAAGTCCAAGGGGGACAGACATTTTTCAGCTTTATTGACTAAAATAGTGCCTGCCGTACAGTGGGGCTCAAAGACAACTTTGCTAAACGCATGAATCAGCCAATGGGGTTTGAAAGTGAACACAAGGAAAGATACAAGACAGAAAAGTGTTTAATAGTATAGATTCCACAGTTAGTTGGGATATTTGGATTCAAAATCCATTTCTGTCATTTCTTGGTTGTCTGACCTTAAGAGAAACAGATTTGTTTATACTTGTTCCTATTTGTAATCTGTACAAAAGAGAAATGATAGAGCTGTCTCAGTATAGAGAGGATTAATTAAAATCATCACTCAAAGAATTCTACATTGTTTTTGAAACAGGATACAAAGTATACAGAGATACTGATCTCATCATTAGAATTATTGGAAACATCATCCTGATAATTCTGTGGCATGAGGTAGTAATCATAAATACCCACTTTAAAACATTCTAATAAATAAACATTTTGGACTAAACTCACAAATGAGTCCAGTTTCCCTTTATATACTTCTGTTTGGCTCCACAATCAATGGCCCCATTACCCACAGAGAACTACTTCCTCCCTCCCAATTTCTTGCTTTAGGAGTATGTGAGTTAGATGCTCATCTTGGTCTCTTCGTTCCCTTTGATTGGCTGGGGTTATCAGCTTTAGGATCTCCTACCTGAGGACTCAGTGTTTCACAATGTATCCTCTGAGTGTCCCAAAGGGAAGAGCACAAGGGGCTCAGAAGAGTAAAAGGGGAAACTTTACTTTGTTGGCTTTTCATTATTCATTATCCATGTGTATGTCCCACTCATTCATCATGTTTCTATTGGTTGCTTCTATATGCTTTCACTCTGTACTGAAGGTTTTATATGGATGCATGTTTGGATTTCAATTCTGTTGCCAAGTAAGCTTGTCTTCCAAACAGATCTAGGGAGAAGCAGGTGAGAGTCCTAAGCAATATTGATTTCCTCATTAATTTCTGGTGAATTTGGTCTCACCTCACAGTTGCTCCAACTTGTGCTGTCCAAACTGGCAACCACTGACACATGCCCCTATGTAAATCTGAATACAGTTAACACTTCAATTCCTGGGGCCACTGGCCACAAGTAGCTACAGGCTATGGTACTGGACTGCACAGAAAGTTCCATGAAGGAGTATTGTTGCCTGGAACGTGAGTTACTGATAAATATGCAAGTAATGAAGACTTTTCTGGGGTCCAACATTGATCTGATATTACCCAGCTTATTAAGGCAAACATAATCAAGATGGCAAGCACTGATCATCAGCTGAGATTCTCAATTGGTGTAAAGGTAGATATGGTTTTGAAATGAATTCTAAATACTGGCTGTCCTTGGTGCCTTGTTATAGCGTCTTACCCCTGCCATCAGACAACAGTGAACTCCACATATGGTGCCCTGACTGGTCACATGATTTTTTAATATCCACACGATGGCACTAAAATGGCCTATTAGATTTACAGTGTCATTAACCTTCCAAAATAAAATGAAAGTCTGCTCTGGCAGGGGGAAAAAGTGTGACTGCTGTTGGGTTTTGGGTAACCAGTCTGTGAGGAAATGCTGACAGGGGTCAGCGTGACATCATCTTTCATTCGGCCCCAAAGCTGTCAGGCCCTCCCCAGCTGTCTGAAACGCAGATATAAATTTTCATTATCCGGCAGCAAAGGGCCAGAGGTACACCAAATGAATTTTTTACCAATCAAATTATAGCTCGTTGCCAGATTAAGTGTAAACACTAATTTTGTGAAGTTTTCTTCTGGTCATTTATCTCCAACTCCACAAAGTAACCTTGCTGAAACTGAAAAGATTTAGAAATCAAATTATTGTTTTTATAATCTTGTTGTGGACACCACAAAATTGAATGAAAAGAAATTCCATTAATAATGAACGGTGCCGTCTTCCACAGAACAATTAGATTTTTTTTTTTTAAATGCAAAGCCAGGGTAAATAGGGAGGAACTGAGGTAGCCTTAGATTCATTCACCATTCTGAACCTTGATCTCTCCATCTATGTACTAATGAACTAGATATAGCCATCACCAATTCTGTGGTCCAAGAATGGCTGTAAGAATCCATGCTCCCATATTGACAAATTTAATGTCCTCAATCCTCTGTACTTTGTGTGATTTGTGGAGGACAAGCAACTCCCAACTCAAACATTTAGTAGGATTGTACTAATTCCACTGTGTATTTTTCCCTGGGAACTAGAACTCATTTTCCCTTAGACATAATGGAGCAAATGGCATAATTTTGTTTCGGTTACACTTCGATGCTACAGTGCAGTGCAGTTACACTATAACGGAACAGTCTATTGTCAATAACAGCAGCGGTATAGTATCCAAGCACTTCATATATGTAGGAAAAGCTGTGCACGCTTTTTCTAGATGTCAGGAACTCCATGTCCCTTATTTTCACTCTGCAGACCCTTTACATTTCCTCAAGCTTTGAGCTGCTCTGGTGACTCACAAGGCTTCAGGCAGAAACTGCAGCAGGTTCCAGGCCTGGCCGTTGCAAGCACAACATGGAGAGAGTGGTAAGGGGCTTAGGAAGAATCATTTGTGGCAGGACAATGCTGAGGACACTCGGGAATCCCTAATATGCCAGAAATTGTTTTCAATAATTATTTCATTGGTTCATAATTTTCTTCAAAGCTTCTGGAAGCAACATTTGACTATGATGCCCGAGAATCTGTCTTTTCCCCAATCATTCCCTTTTTAAAATATACATCTTGTAGAAAACAAAACAAATGTTGCTAAGGGGTCAGAAACATGAGCTCCAAACATGTAGAAACTGAATTCCAGAAAGAAACTATAACTCCCTGATGACTGACTGGAGGACTTTCATCCAAGGCTCAGTGTGGCATCTACCCTAAAGAGATGGTAGGAAGTTACCTGAGAGGCGCAGAGCATGATGTGAGAGGAGATGGAGAATGTCAGCTCCTGCAGGGACCTTTGAAGTCCTTTCTTTCCTCTGTCCCTCATCATACACAGTACCGCTGTCTACGTGTACGTTCTAGATTTTCAGGAAGTGTATATGGGAAAAGAAAGCCAGGAGTGGAGTGCACATGAATGAGAAGAGAGTGGAAAAACACACAAAGCAAGGGCAAGAAGGGATCAAGTTGTCAGTGGCCATCCTGAATGCAAACCAGAAGATCGGTTTCTGTGTCTGAGTTGCTTGAGGGATTTGCCCTGGTGTTCTGGGATCTCAAAATCTATGCTCAACACATTCAATGTCAATCCAGTGCCAGTCACTACCATGAATGCGTGGAAAGGCACAGTTAGATACCAAATCAATTATTGCATTAAAGCATCTAATGTCGCAGTCATCTTAATCGGATTGATCCCAATATACTTCTCAGTAAGAAATGGAATAATAAGCTTAACTCAATTATTATTGGGTTAAGTTTAAAACTTGATTGGTCAAGTTTGTGACCAATCAGAGATTCAGAAGCAAAGCAATTGAGGCCCATAGAGAATTAAGAAACCCAAAAGTCCCATGGGCCGTAAGGCCATCCAGCACTTGGCTAACAGTGCAACAATCTGTTGAGCTGAGCATAAACGAAGGATACAAATTAGATTTCCCCTGAAAGCCACAAGATTAAACATTAAGAGGCAAGTTCTTGGCAAAATATATGTGTGTATTTCCCAAAACCAAGTTTAGAAAGAAAGGAGGGAAAAGTTCACAAAATGTGTTCAATGCATTGGTCAGATTTTTTTATACTTAAATATTTGTTTAACTTAAGAGAACATGTTTTCAAGTGAATCAAAACAGAAATTATTGTGATCAGCCCAATGAATTTACTGATTTGGGGGCTTCTGAAATTTTTTATGAGAAATAAAGTCACTCAGTATCAATATGTGAGTGTTATTATAATATCCATACAAATATACAGAGAATGTAAAATCTACCATGGTATTGTGACACTTGGGAAATAGAGGTGAAGGATCAGAAGTTCAAAGTCATCTTCCATAATATCCAAGGACATTCTTATGAGTTTGAGGCCACCCTGGACTAGCTAAGACCTTGTCTCAATTTAAAAAGTTGGGGGAAGTTAAGGACGCTGTGAGCTGTAGTATTTTTTTTAATGTATCCTAAATTAAGTGAAGAGACATTTAGATCTCTCTTTCAATATGCATGAATGGCTAATTAGAAATGCTACCTCTGCCTACCTAAGGGCACATGCCTAGATGATGCCATATGCAAATTGATGGGGCTAGTGGGAGTGAGAGTGGAATAAGCAGAGGCAAATTATTGCTCACACTTTTTGATGCACATAGAAAAATCTCTGTCTTATCAAGGACTAGTTTTCTTAGCTATAAAGTCTTCCAAACACTCCAAAACAGATTTAAAATAGAATGCATAGCCTAAGCTATCCCATTCAACTTTCTGCTCTTGAAGATGGAGTTGAAATAGTACGGTGCTTATCCTAAGAACTTTGCTAGAAGGGTCTGAGAAAGGGACATGTAGCCTACAAAAAACTACCTTCAAGGTAGAAGGGAATTAGAAAAGACTCCTGGTAAACATATGATCTTCCACTGCCTCTCATCCGTTCTTCACCACAAGGAATAATTCTAAGTATATATCCCATCCTTAGATTAGCAATTATACTGTCATCTCTGTCCCTGCCCCAAACTTCATTTTAAATCCTGGTGCTGGTAGATAGGATGAATAACTATTGGAACCTGAGTTCACTACAAGTAATAATGCTCACACTGAACTTAAAGTCACAAGAATAACAGGAATAGGGCAAGAAGCACAACCTGAGTATCTGCAGGGTCTGCTGCCCTGGGAGCACAATGTGCCTAGAGAGTCTGTAGACCTGTCAGTCATATGGAAGATTTGCCAATGAGGTATTCATCTATTTAAATGTCATGAAACACACAGACATGATTTCATAAACCTTACAATACATGCTTTCTTTAACTCTCCACATTAAGTCTATGCCTGGAGCTGAGGATTATCTACTATCGACCAAACAAGCATTGTCATTCTTTTCATTAACATGTATGTAAAAATAAATTAATTAATTAATAAACATTGTTTATTTACCATGTATGTGCATGAGCACATGCATTCAAATGTGTGTGGGAGTGGGTGTGCACGTGCATACACATGCTATGGCATGTGTGTGGAGGTCAGAGGACTGGAGTTGGTTTTCTCCTTCTATCATATGGCATTCAGAAATTAAACCCTGGTCATTAGGTGTAGCTGGAGTTTTCCTGCCTGGCCCACAGTCAGGACAAATCTCTCTCACCCGCCAGTCCCACAGCCGCTCAGACCCAACCAAGTAAACACAGAGACTTATATTGCTTACAAACTGTATGGCCGTGGCAGGCTTCTTGCTAACTGTTCTTACAGCTTAAATTAATCCATTTCTATAAATCTATACCTTGCTACATGGCTCGTGGCTTACAGGCATCTTCACATGCTGTTTGTCATGGCGGCGGCTGGCAGTGTCTCTGACTCAGCCTTCCACTTCCCTGAATTCTTCTCCTCCTTGTCCCACCTATACTTCCTCCTGCCTGACTACTGGTCAATTAGTGTTTTATTTACTAACCAATCAGAGCAACACATTTGCCATAGAGAACATCCCACAGCAATTAGGCTTAGCAACAAGTGCTTTTACCTGCTGAGTTATCTTATGGGCACCAATTACTATCTTTTTAATAATGTGGAAATAGATAATCATGAAATTTAGGTATATTAGACAAGGTCATACAGCAAACATTTGGATTATAACAAGGACTGGGAAGCCACATTTACTAACTATTTAGGTGCCTACTTAAAATGTGACTATTTTCTCCTCATTCAAGAGATTAAAATCAATGACCAACAATGGAAAGGCAGTCTGAAGAGCAAGAGCTCTGCTGCACTCACATACAAGGATCTTACTCAAAGTGCTTTTTAAGTGTGCAGAATTTAATCAATTTACAGGTACCTCAGAACTGCATGAAACCAGATCTATTTCCTCCACTGAAGTGAGTAAAGGTTGTGTTTTGCGTATATGTAGCAATGGGAAGTGGAAATTCTAATGCTACTTGATTTAATGAAGACAGCTACGGGCTCTACTGAGAAGCTTGTCGTCTGTACAGAGTGCTCCAGTCACTTCCTGTCCTTGGAGAGTTGCTGGTTTAGCATGCCTTCTTTCTGGTAAAAGGACTCTTTGAGTAATGTTGTCAAACTCACTGCTCTATCATATAAGCTAGTCCTTCCTAGCTTATATGGATTTCTGAGAGAAGGAAAGAGTCCACAACTATACATCATACTAATAATAGATATTAGACATACTTCACCAATGAGAAAACACTAAGTAGTTTTTAAATTGTTCTGAGTGCCTTCTCTCTCTCTCTCTCTCTCTCTCTCTCTCTCTCTCTCTCTCTCTCTCTCTCTCTGTGTGTGTGTGTGTGTGTGTGTGTGTGTGCACGTGCATGTGTCTCATGTATGCATAAAGGACAACTTGTGGGAGTTTATTCTCTCCCTCTGCCCTGTGGGCCCCATGGATCAAACTTGGTTTGTCAGGCTTGGCCTCACAACTTACCCACTGGTCATCTCACTTGTCCTAAACAGTTTTTATTGAGAAACAAAATACAAATTTAAATTATTATCTAAAAAAGTCAAAATGGGCCGGGCGGTGGTGGCGCACGCCTTTAATCCCAGCACTCGGGAGGCAGAGCCAGGTGGATCTCTGTGAGTTCGAGGCCAGCCTGGGCTACCAAGTGAGTTCCAGGAAAGGCGCAAAGCTACACAGGGAAACCCTGTCTCGAAAAAACCAAAAAAAAAAAAAAAAAAAAAAGTCAAAATGGGGCTGGGGATGCTGGTAGATGTAGCATGGATGAATCCCTAGGCTCTCCCCCAGAACTACATAAACTGGGTGTGGTGGTCCATTACTGGAATCTCAGCACTTGAGGTATGGAGTCAGGAAGCTCAGAAGTTTAAGGTCCTTGGGTACAAAAGAGCAAGGCCAGCCGGGGCTATAGGACACTCTATTTTATAGTGGACACGAGGCAAGGAAGAGAGGGAGGGAGGAAGTTCTCTTTGCAATATCTGGTTATAACACACACTCTGTAAGAGGCAGCATATGTGCATGTATTCTGAGTTTAATAATTCTACTTTTAAGTTCCATGTCCTATCTATCGTCATTTTGGTATGAAATCCTATCCTCATGTGTTCTTTCATTTTCTCAGGCCGGGGATTTATTTGCCGAATGCCCCCAGAAAACTGTGTCTGAGAAATTCTGGATTGGGTCTCACCTTTCCACATCCCATGAGAAAATCAGAGAGATTTGTTTTTCTGGCTGAGGCACAATGGGTACCATGAATAGTGCCTAACTCGGCCACCTTCCACACTGTGGGAAACGTTGGCCAAAATGTTGTCATTCCTGGCAGACAGGTGGGACTCAAACTTTTGGCAAAGACGTGTTAAAAGGGTGGACAAGAATGAAAAATCACTTCTACAGATGCCAAACTGGTTAAGCCATGGGGAAAAAAGTGGCTCACTTTGGAAGAAAAAACATGGCTAGAAAATGACAATATTTCAAGCAGTCATAGTCAAGATGTGCTCCTGGAAGCAGAGGTCAGCCTAGGGTAGGCAGGAACAGAGCATTGCCAAATTTGGGGACTTTCTCACTGGAAAAGTGAGTCCAAACTTTTGGCTGGTTTGGTCCAGTGTTCCCCATGGATTCTCAACCAAGGAATCAAGGACAATGAAGATAATGCACTCAAAGGTCAAAGGTCAAGTGAGCAGACAAATGCAGGGACGCCAAAAAACATGGTAGCTTCCAAAACCTACATTAGAACTGACAACAGCCCACACAGCACAAAGGCATCTGGGACAACAGTCTCGCCTACTGAACAGCATCTGCGGTTTACACCCAGCTCCTCCTCTACTGTAGTCTGTGAATCATCTATGGGGTTTTGCCGTATTTCACGTGATAGCATGGTGGGACGTCATAATGGAAATGCCAGTGCATGACTCGTTTTCCTTAACCCCAGCACAAAATCTGCCGCCATTGAATGTGGCCATTTAATGTCCCTCACCAAGTGGGAGTGTGTGACTCTCAAGGAATGAAAAGTAAGAGAGAGTAGGCCACCATGCTGCACACACTGCAATTTATGTCGAGACTAGTTTTTCATGAGGTTTTAAAAATAAGAGGTATTTTCTTAAGACTACAATAGACGTTTTCAAGAAACTAGCGTGTTAAAATAAAAACAGGATAAAAATAGAAACGAAATTTATGAAGGAAATTCAGAGATGTGATTGTGGCATCACATTAATGACATTACAATTAACCTCAAAGGCATTTCCATGTTAACTTCCCTCTCCAACATAAGTCACTCCTGCGGAGGAATAATCCTGTCAAGCTGAGATAGCACATATTTGGTGTGAGCCTCAGAGTGTTTGTGCTCTCTTATTTTGTCTTTATTGCCAAGTTGGACCGCATTAGACAGAGCTGTTCTGAACTTCCAAGGATACGATGGTCTGCAGCTTTTAAAGGTGATGGCTTTTTGTACTCTTAGCTGAAACATACCTTGGAAACTTCAGACTACGGCAGTCCTGGAGATTATCCTTGGTGCTAATATTCTGTCTTGCTGTATGTTAAAGAGTGCACACACTGAAGATGCCACTCAATGCTATTTTAATGAAACCGAAATATGCTGAAAACACTGCATGCTGACTAAATGATTCGAGCTTTCACTTTCACACACATGTGAGTATTAACTACACTGGCTTGGAAAACTTGCTTCAGTCTTTTAAGTCAAGAGTGCATTTAGGTATAATAAAACTTTCCAGGGGGGTTTCTTTCAAAATCTTCCCTGCTGTTCACAGAAATACCAACCTTACTAAATTCTTCTATGGAAGCTGAAGAGGTCTATAGAGAACAGCCCATTTTTTTTTAGACAGTGCCATCATGGTCTGTGAGATGGTTGATGACTAACCAAACAGGCAAAGGCAGAGGTAGTCCATAGACACCAGTCACCATGACAACCTAGCAAAAAATTCTATACTGCAAAACTTAGAAATCCTAGCAATCATGCTCCCCAGTCAGCCATGAACTTCTTCCCTGGCCTAAAGTGTCCAGGGGCTGGAGAACCTGATTTGTTATCCTTGGTCAGTGTTAGACATCAATGGTCCACAGGGCTGACTGTGGCCTGGACTGCGGAGATGGAATTTACTTTCTTTGCTTTTCATGGCTTCTAGTTACCTCTTCCTAGTCATTGTAGAGGCAAGGTCTAGTGTGTCTCAGTGGCTTGGGCTGGGGAGGTACTCTGATTACCCTTGAGTATTAGACTCTCTGGACCTCAAATGTCTCTATGGTCATGTACTCTGATGCTCTCAGGGATCTTATTCCCCTGGGGACTCTTATTTTCTAGTCGGTTCTATGGCTTCTCTATTCCTTCTCTATGAATCCCTTTCATTTCATAGTCTAAAGTAGATCAAAAATATTTGTACAGCATGGAGTTGATTAAATGCAATAAAACCAAGCAGAGAAAATTTCCAATAAAAGAAGATCTAAAATGACAACTCTCCCAAGTTAATTGAGTTTTGGACCTATCTTCCTTACTCCAAATGAGAATGACTTGAGGAGTCCATTTTTAGATTACATCAAAATGCAGGAATACCATGTTGGAATTTACTGCTAATTTCCAGAAACATCCGCTGGGGTCATGGGGTAGCTCTCACTTCTCATAAGCTGTTAGTTCACAGTCAACTCCTTCTCTTCCTGAAAGACCTTTGAGGTGTAGGCCTCGCACCCTGGTCAATCTCTGAATTTTCTCTTTTAGTGCCCTGACAAATTTTCTGTCTTGTAAGTTCCCTTTATCAAGTTATACTCCTACATCTGCTGAAGTGCTTGGGAGAGGAAGTATCTCCTGCATCAGATGATACACAGATTGAAGTCTAAGCATGGGTCACTGTGTTTCTTTGAGGGACCTGGTTAAATAATGGTGGTTTTCACAGTACACATTATAAGTAAACCAGTAAGTGCAGAATTTCCAAGATACCAATATGTCATTTTTGAAGTCCACAGCTGTGTTGCTGATTGTTGTAACTCGTCCCTTTTATAGGGACAATCGCTATGGCCACATGCAGAATTAGCCCTTCTCCAGACTCATCCTAGTATGTGAGATCCTCAATGATGTTCCTCAGCTATGAGCATGAATTAGTACCATTATTAAATAACATAAATGGACTGGCAAGATGGCTCAGTGGACAAAGAGGCTTGCCATCAAGACTGACAACCTGAGTTTGATCCCCAGGACCCACATGGTAGAAAGAGTGAACAGACTGACTCTACACTTGTGCTGTATCACGTGCATTCCCCTCACCACACACAGAAAATAAATAAGTAGATGTAATAAAGATCATAATAAATCACAAAACTAATTACTTTCTAACTTTTACCTTTATTAACCCATCATCTGCATTTTCCTTCAAATATCTTCCTTTATCTTAGTCTGCCTTCTACCAGAAGAAGCACATCTACAAACCAGTCTTAAAATATTTTTGGTGAAAGTGAAACCTTACAATCGCAAATGACATTGTGAGTACAAATAATTTTCATCTCCACATACTTCACCATGGTCTGTCTTTCCACTTTCTCCTATACATAAAATCTGAAAACTTCTCAAAAGGAACCTAGCAGACATATTAATGCATGTATATTGTTTGTTTTTCGTGTATACATTTTGACTCATTCAGCCTTTGAAAACACTTTTGTTGAGCATCTACTTACACTGGATACTCTCAGAGTACTGAGAGTGAGGAAATGAACAGCATTCATAAGTTCTTTCCCTTTTAGAAGCTTGTATGACCAGAGTGCAAAGTGGGTAGCACAAACCACAGCAAGCAAACATATAATCAACTAATAAACTGCTCATGGCTCCTAGTAATGCATAGAGAAAAGAAATGGGATAGTGAGGTTGGGTTGGGGGAGGTAATGAGGATAGCTGCATACTGTGGAAGTGACATTTGACCTCCCACCTGAAAGGTGAGAGCTGTGCTATGCCTTCTACACAACAGCCTAGCTAGGGCAATGCTCCCCAGGAAGGGGGCAGATCTTTAAGCAGCAGAAAGGAAGTAAGTGAGTAGAAACCAGGAAGTAGAAGATCAATCATGTCTGGCTCACAGCTAGGAAAGGAATCTGGACAGGGTTCTTTAGAGTAAGTTCTGTTTGTAATATTTTTAATTGGTTGTCCAATGAAGTAATATGCAAATACAGCCAATGTACCCCCACATACTAGGACTAGTTAAAAAGTTGGCAATAGTGACCTTCCACCTCAAAGCTATTACTTCTAAGTTTTTCAGCACCAGCCATTTGGAACTGGAGGGTACCAATTAAAAGCCATTTTTGCACAAGTTCTGAGCCACTCAGTTCCACCAAGTATGGTACCAACTGCTGTCACTCTGATGCATGTAGCTCAAAGTGCTTGGCCAACTCTACAAGCTCTCTGTAATGCTTTTCCTCTCTGGTCATGTGAGAAGAAATGAAGTTCTAGGGTTCTGTGACTTCCTCATTTTTCTCTTCAAATCACTTTTTGAGTTATTCCAACTCTAGTGAGGTCTGTAAGACCATGGCCCCTAGATTGCCATTTTGAGGCCATTCTACAACAACCATGGAAAACAAATTGGACACAAGAATCATATCTTCGAAATATCCCAGCTCCTCTACTGTAACCTGTCATTTGCTGTTCTTCCAAGCATGATGCAAGCAGACCACAACAAAACTTTTGTTAGGAGACAGTTTAATAACCAAAAGGTTTATCTTTAAAAACCAAGAAATGAATGAAAGAAAGGAAGGAGGAAGGGAGGGAGGGAGGGAGGGAAGGAGGGAGGGAGGGAGGGAGGGAGCATCAAAGAGTGTATGGACGGCAACCAGCATACATATCACTGTGAGTCCAGAATTTGGAGAGAGGATCAGTGCAAAGCAATAATCTTCCAGAAGGAAATGAGTCACAGCAGGAGAATAAGGGGCCATGTCTCCGTCTTGCATGGAATTCACACGCTGTTGGACGAATATGCATAGGGGCACATATGGCTTTAAGAGGTGGTGCCACTTCAATGCGTTTGTGGTGATTCGGAAATGGGCATCTTTTGAAAGTAAAATTCCTGAAATGGTCTTTAACACACACACATACATACATACACACACACACACACACACACACACACACACACACACACACACACACACACACAATTCAAAGCTTCTATGAATATTTGATTTAAGTCCCAAACTGCCTGCCAGTTTTCCTCACTTTAAACTCTAGTATGCCCCCTGCCAAGCTGATTTTAACAACCTCTACCTTTCTAAGCAGCCTTTTCATGGACATTTTCTTGAAAAAGGCATCTCAGGCTCTGTCACCTCATGTTCTCTTCTAGACCATTCACCTGGGTCAGTTTCCTGGCAGGTCCTCAATAAGCAGTTGGGGGTTCTTAGGCTGAGCTTGGAGTAATTATGCTCTGTAATTGTGGAGTCAGGGCCTGTCTCCCAGGCAAGATCAGAAATGCCAAGTCATTTCCTGTTTTCAAATCCAAAGGAGAGATACTGACTTCTGATACTGGCTTCCCTACTTTCAGCAATGGTGAGGCTCCCTGGAGCTGTGCATTTGAAGGATTCTCTGGAGAACATCAGGGTCCTAAACACCTCACTGACTGTGCCCGACACCAGAGAATACAGGAAATGATTCTGGCTATCTCAGTTAATATCAATACAAGTCATTTTACCTAAATTACTATGCTGTGACTCATGAGGCGGAGGGAAACCTGTCTGTTTGAAGGCTACCTTTAAGGATGCCTTTGTGAAAACAGGCGGGTTTCTGCATAGGTCTAAAGAGGGATCTGGCACATTGTGAGGGCAATGGCGCCTTCTCCCTAACTTACAGATCCTCATAGTTTATAGCACATTTACAAAAAAGGAAGGTAGCAAAATGAAGCATCTGTGGTTTTCTCACATAAATTCAACTGCTAATAAATAGTAAACAGCGTTTCCTCAGACTCTTGGGCAGGTTGGCAGCTCCATGCTGGCAAATGAAATGCTGAAATGTGGTGTGCCCTGAGCCTCACTCAACTGTCTTTTTTATTTTCTGCCAGCAAACCCAGCTTTTAGCAATTGAGTTTTGGGACGATGACACCCCCTTCCCCCAAAAAAGAATTCTAGCCAAAATAAACAGGGGTAGGATGGAGAATAATACTAAAATGTTTCCTCCATATTCCACCCCACAGTGCTTTCTATTGTGGCGTATTCAGCACCTAAATTAGTCGCAGTGGTGGAGTTTCACGCTGGAAGCCAACCTGTGCAACTCCCTCAATTTCCTGACTTTGGAGGGTGAAATATGTGTTGCTGGTTATCAGATTGTAAATGTATTTCCTTTCCACATCCACTGGTTTCTCTTGAAAGTGACACAAAATCTATAATGTAGAAGATAAGATTACAACTTGCCGGGTACGTTTTATAGTGACAGTTGTATAACTTTTAAAAACTAAGATGTAAATGTGTCCTTTCAAGTCTGCTTCCTACACAAATGTGTTTATGGTGCAATGCTCTTCAAAAAAAGAACGAGAGATTTCTGACATAGGCATGCAGGCCCTGACTTGGAGCTAACAGGCCAAGACTGAAAAGTGTGCTTTCCCATTCCTGAGGAGATGCTCTGAGCCATCCACATAACGACCCTGAAGAAAGATGTCCAGAGGCATCCAGCTCCTCTCTCTGTAGCCATTCTTGATTAGGAAAATCAACATTTTAGATTCTATCAAGATTATTCACAAAAGGCATGGGGAGATGCCGCAGTGGTTCAAGTGCTCGTGGTACCAGTGAGAAAACCTGAGTTTGAATTACCAGAACCTACATAAAGTCGGATAAAGCAAAACGGACCTGGACTTTCAGTGCTCCCACGGCAAGATGGAGATAGAGATACCAGAGTCCTTGAATGGGCCCCTGGCCAACTGGCCTTGTGTTCACCGTGGTGACAGAGAGACCCTGTTTCAAACAGGTTAGAAGGGGAAGATTGAAGCCAAAGGTAGTCCTATGACTTCCACATACATACCATGGTGTGTACATGTCTACATTCAGATAGGAACACACATGCATCACACACATGCCACGGCATGTACATGTCTACATTCAGATAGGAACACACATGAATCACACACATACACACAGAAAGATTTGGTAAAGATGTTCACTACAATTGAAACACACAAAATAAAGCCAATTATCCACTTGGCTAGTCGTGTCATCAAGCAAATGATAGAAAGAGGAGGCAAACAGATGAAGGGGACATACTAAAGTAATTTAGAGATGAGAAAAAGGAAAGGGGAAATAGGGCAAAGAGAGAGAAGAAAGCGAAGACAAGCCGTGCAGCATAGAATCCAATAAACGTATTCAAAAGCCTCTTCTTGTTTAAGATCACTCGGTTGGCCCAGGTTTGTGAGCAAGGCACCATTGCCACTGTGTAGTTCAACAGTAGCCCGGCGGCTCACACTTCTCTTTGTCCCTGGCTCTTACTCCGGCCTGTATTTTACACATAACCTGCTCACCATATGTGTACATATTCGGGCTTTCACTGCCACTAATTGCTTCTTTCTTGACAATACCATCTACATGTGCATAGTATATGGCCGTTTTTATCACTGTAAGCCTATTAATGCCCAGACTTATGGTTCCCTGAGGAATTAAAATTACCCAGCTCTCTAAATATTGTTCATGAGTTGGAAAACTCCTGTACTTCAGAATCTCACTTCAGTTGTTTTTAATTGGTTTGCAATATTTCATCCTTCAGAGTTTGCCCTTAACTTTGCAAAGTATATATTAAAAAAATTTATGTCAGAGATGTGAAAGGTAAAACAGAAAAAAAAAGACTTTTTCTAGACAATGATAGCACTTATGTATTAAGGCAGACTTTGCAGTTAGGCAGAGTCTGGACTGTATGGGCTTTTCCAAAGCTTCCATTATCATTGGAGATTTTTAACCTGTAAATACACGTTCCCATCTAATGCGACCTACTAACAGAAAGCACAGTGCTCCACTGAAAGGACCCTCCTTTGGTGAATTCCTCCTTTAAGACTGAAGAAACCTACCGTACTAACTCATTTTCAGAGTTTGTCATATAATATCACTGTTTACTTCTAGTATATGGGAAGGGACGTCACTTAAATTCTTTGCTGTTGAAGAATAGTCACTTTGTACAACTCATGAAACAAATCACTGGCAAAAGGCCTCTAAACCCCAAAGAACCATTTATTGCTAATGATGAAGGCACATGTACACAAGCATGCCTGTGCACACACACACCCAGACACACACACACACATACACACACACAGACGCCCTTCCCAAGCATGTTAATGGTACATATATGTTTCCAAAAAGAATGCAATACATAGCTCTAAACAAATAATTTTGAGAAATAAAAAATTCAAAATGGTATTTGCTACACCTCAAAAACTAATATGAGAGGTTCTAGGGACAAATGACAGAAGATCCAAATAAAATGTAAGGGGTACACATTTCCTGGTTTCTGTGACCAAGACTGATTAAAAAAAATAACAACAACAACAAAAGTCACTTTCCTGAGAGAAAACAATGTGATACAAAGAAAGCATAGCACTGACTGACAGAGCTTATGTAAGTATCCATTTCCCTAGCTCCCCCACTAGAAATGATAGCTCTCTCTACCGCATGGGTCTTACAAAAAGCATTTTTGCATTAAAAAAAGCCATTCCAACAAACTGTCATAGGTGTGGTAGCATGGTCCCTGTAATCCTAGCACTTACGTAGCTGAGGCAGGAGGTTTACGTATTTAAAGCTAAACTTAGCCACACAGCAAAAACTTGTCCAGTAAATAAATAAACAAACAAAAAAATAAATAGACTTTAAAATCATTGCCTAAAACTTGGGAATGATGCCCAAAGAAGAAACCATATCTCAAATAAATTATTCTATTACTTATAATAGAAGTAATGAAAAAGACTTTGTTTTCAACTTATGTTTATTAAATACATGAAGAAATAATTGGAGAAATTGGACCACATGCAGGTATCAGCTGAAGTCTGTATGGAGTGAAATTCATGCTTGAGCTGTTGGTGAATGCACTTTTGAGCACCCTCAGTGATCTGTGTAGCTGTCTCTACATCAGATGGAACAGAAGGCTACAGCGGTGTCTCCAGGGTGAGCACTCTGTGTATGTCTCTAAGAGCTCCCATAACAAAAGGGTCATCCTGATTGACAGTAACCAATGACTATGAAAATTCATTCTCTCTTTACCATGTTCTGTCTGCTTTTCTTTGTGAATGGGCAGCAGCACACAGTTACTAAACTGTGCATGTGAGCACTTGGATGCCCTAGTGTGCTCAGATGTCCAAAACTCAGCATCTGCTTTCATCAATGTGCAGTCTTTCTCTTGACTTTTGACCTTTCATTTGGCACTATCCTGTCATTTCTTTGGTGCTTATTTGTGCTCTCCACTGTGACCTTTCACTTGACCTGTGATCCTAAATTTTGAAATCTCATTCATGTCATTGAGGACCAAATAAACTAAACATGGATGAAGCTCTTCCTGAATTAAGTCTGAGGAGACAGAATATAGAACCACAAGCTTCAAGGTTTCACCATGCAACAATGTGACAGCTACTAAGAGGAGATGGGAAGAGCAGAAAATTGTGAGACCTGATTAGGATATGTCAAATCATTCTAAGATTCAGGATAAGTCTTATGAGAAAAGTTCTCTGTTCTGATTGCATTAAAAATTTATCGACTAGTTAAAAAAGGAACGTCTTTCATCTACCTAATACTGAAATTTATCATCTTGTCATTGGCTATGAGAATCAAAGACTTTGCCTACATAGGGAGCAAATGATTCAGATAAGCGTTGTGTGGTCACTGCACAATATGAAGTGTGTCTAAGTGCTGTCCCACCCTCACACATCCCCCAGTCCCCACAGCCATCCTGTATTATCTTCACAGCATTGATCATCACGTGTATTCTTTGTTGTTGTACAACTTGTCTGTCCCCAATAGAACGGAGGTGTAATGAGGCCAAGGAGTCTGTCTGTTACCTTGTGTCCCTATCACTACAAGGAACATCTATCCACTGGTAGAGAGAAGAGAATTTTGAAAGAAGAAAGAAAAAAAACAGCTATCATAAATCACTTCTGGATCATAACTGCAAATATTGCACATCAATCTGAATGTGTAAAATGACTACATCGGATAATTTAAAGTTATAATTGCGGGTTAACATTTTCAAAAGTTCTTTGTCCCATCAAATTTATCCTGGGGTTTTCTTTATTGACACTTAACTTTGTTTTTCTTACTCTTTTTCATTGTTTCCCTCCAATACTAACAACTTCCTCAAAAATTTCATAAATTCCTAAATGTTGATGGCATCTGCAAGTGCCAAATATGGTACTGAGTTCAGATTTAAGTTGACACTCTTGCCAACATAGCCATGTTTCTCCCAGTCCAGAGTCGTATTGAGGAAGTTAGCGTCATTGGTCTATGAAAAAATGTCACTGCAACATGAGAAAAGGCATGAAGAGCTACTACCTTAAAATGGCCACAACAAGTTTACACTTAGACAAAGTCACACTAAAATTATTACACACACAAAGAAATAAATGTAAGAAAAACCCAAATAGGAACCAAATAACAAATTACCTTAAATGCATCAGTGAACGAAGTAGCTATTAAATAAAACAACTTGGAAATAATCTCTTGCCCAAAGACCCCCTGGACTCTGTTCTAAAAGTTTGATTAAGACACAGTGCTGACACTGAAAACTACTTCAGGAAGCTACTTTCTTTTAAATAAGATCTTCTATAGAATTTGGTTAAAGATATTTCAGCTTAAATAGTAATGGTGGTACAATGACATCTAAGAATATCTACAGCTATTATTTAATAATACATTTAACAAAAATTATAAACTGTCATGCTAAAACTTAATATAGCTGATTCTATAAAATTTTAGTGCCAATAAATACCAAGAATAACTTGTGCTTATTTAAATCTACCCAATGCATTACATTTTCATTATAAGAGAGTTGTAGCAAGGATCCATAATAAAAGCTGAATACTATATATTTTTAAATAACATGTTTGCCTTTTATAGGTTCCAAGATACTGAAAGAAGTGTTACACATGAGTTTCTACGAAAGTGAAAAACAAACTAAATTTTAAAGCCAGCATTTTCTGACTTCCTCAAGCCCAGTTAAATAAGTGGTTGAAAGTTGGGCTGAAGTTTGAGCGTTTTTTTTTTCTCATTTAATCCAAGGCAATTCATTTTTCCTTAATGGTAATCAAAACAGTCAGACATGGTACACATCATTTGGTTGGAGGAGAATTATGTCTGTGGTTTATTTAAATAATGTAATACCAATAAGGAAAACTTTAAAGAATATTAGAGCATATGAAATATATAGAGAAATAAAAATGACAGCACAAAAATATAAAAGAAAATTAAGTACAGGAATTATTTTGTAGATACCACTGATGTATTGGGTATACTAACAATATAACATGCAAGGAATAAAATCTGATTAACAAGCTTCAAAGAGGAATAGCTCGAAAGGTCCCATGGTGAGAAACTACTAACTATTCATGTGTTGTAAGCAAGATTTTAATAGGAAGTTTTGGAAATTCAGGTAAAAATAGTTTAGAAACTTAAAGAGATATTAACATTTTTTGTGTCTAGAATAAATTGGTGAAGTCATTCTTTCTGGGTCATAGCCTACCTACATTAATCTATTAATACACTATAAGAAATTATATTGTTTTAATGAAAGGTTAAAAGAAAACAGAATGACCAGTTATATTTTTAAAGTCCCAGAGGATTAATAACAAACAGTCATTGATTCTGTAAAAATGTATACAAATTTGAGGGAGAGATAGGACAGAGTATTGGATTCTGTTTGTGTTGATATAACAAAGCCCAGACTTACAACTAAAAAAAGCGTGGTTTTCTGGCTTTACTTATGTTTTAGGTAGAAGCTTTTACAGCAAGAATTCAACTACTGAAGTTCATTTCCTGCCTTTAATTCTAAACGAGCAATTTGCTGATAATTTCCTGTCTACATTTTCATAAAGTAGAAAGAACAGGACTGGCTAAGCTTAATGTTTCAATGACCAAATAAACTTCAGCGAGGAGAGTTGAGGAAGTGAGACAACTATCTGGAGACTCGTCTTATGATTATAAAATCTCTAAATACTATTTACCTCCCCAAATGCTTGAAAATATTCTGAAGGCCTTAATGATTACGCCTTTGACCCCCAAACAAACAGAGCACCATGGCTTTGTCTCAGTGGACCCAGAGCAATCAAAGCCAAGGGGTATGAATCCACTGAACTGTGCACCATTCCAAGATAGATGAGGGGGAAATAGCCCCAAGCTTGGTTTCAACCAGTCCCCAATTTGTACCCTACATCTTTTTTTCTTTGCATGAATTAGAAGTTTGCTTAATTTGAACTCTTTGTAGATCATACCTATATATTTATGTGTATAAACTCTTTAGAGTTAAAATTAGAAAATCACTAAAAAGCACCCATCTGAAATCTAAATTGGACTGTCAATTAAAGATGAAGAATGACTTGTTATTATTGCCTTAATGTGAAGCACCCTCTTTGTCCCATTGAGATGCAATCATTTTCCATCCGAAATCCATTATGGCATCTGCAGAAGGCTTAGGAAGTTTACCCTCGCCGAGGCTGAGAAGAGGACCTGATCATAAAGTCCATCCATGGTAGGGACAACAGAACAAACGTTAACAAGTGCCAGCTTGTCGCACTGCCCACTTCCAGGTGCCAGCCAGGGTACAAGAAGAGGCAGACACTAATTACAAAGGGAGGTTTTTAATAGGCAGATTGAAGGGCCACAGATGAGCCCAAGTCCCCTATTTTATTATCGACTGAACACTTAGCTAATGTTTTCTCCTGTGAGAAAGGCGTAAACAGTAAGCACACATAGCACAGTAAAATTGTAATACTCTCCCCGTGTGGACCTGGATTATCTCAGCCACCAGCAATGTGAGTAGCTGCAGGTGTTGCACTAAATAAAGTAATATAAAGTGTCTAAATTGCAATGGTAGAAGCACTGTTTCAAGCCCCCTGTCTGCTTTTTATTAACAGTCGGATTCCTTACTATCAGCAGCCACAACTGCCTCTACGCTGTTATTCAGCAACAATATTTTGATAGGCAAAGATCTATTAAAAAATCACTGTTGATATTTTGTGACCATAGTCATTTCAGAGTTGAATAAGCATTCAATCTTCTCACAGAAGGGGAGAACGTAAACTTGTGATTCAGGAAAAGAGGAAGCCAGAGGTTACAGAGGTGCAGAGGCCACGTAGAATGAAACAGACCCCCTCCATCAAGTCGAAAGCTTGGCAGCCTAACTAGAAACAGACCAACCCTAAATCTTAAGGTTCATGAGCTCTTAGTAACATAATTAACTGAAATAAAACTAATATTCCCGTGTTGAGTTTCACCTTAACAGACATCAGCAGCTCCAAGGAACCACACCAGGGACTCGAAGAAGTTGAAATGAGAAAGTACATGCCTTGTTTAGGGAATGTGTCTTATGGTAAGAGGAAGCATTCTCTAATACATCCACAAAGTTTCTGAAGTGGAGAAAGGCTGTGTATACAAACAGCATGTCACATTTACCTCCTCTTTCTACCACGAAGCATCACTTTGGAGGGAAGGTGGGGGTCACTCATGTGAAATGTCAGACAGAGGAGAACTCAAGATGTCCACTGCATCTGTTCTTAAGAAAGGAAACCATAATATCCAGGGGAAAAAATGTCGAACAGGAAATGTCTGACCAATGTTGCATCACAAGATATCAAAAGAATTTCACTTTGGCTCATTCACTGTATCAAGTCAGGACATTCTTGATTTTTATAGTCACTGAGCTCCTACAAAATGAACTAAGAAAAAAAAGCGATATCAAAATGTTTCTAAAAGTTTCCAATGTCTGAAATAGAGAGGGGGAAAAAAGCCTTCTCTTAGGAAGAAATGCAGAGTGTTAGTTCTGAGGGACTAGATAAACAACATCAGTATCTGTGGATAGCATTCAGGAAATTCCATTTATCTGATGAGCTGTTGGCGACCTAAGTAGTGTTTCATCCCTACCCCGCCCCCATTGTGCCCACAGGCTTCTCTTGCAGGAATTTTTATGCTGTTTTGCACCAGATAGTGTATTTAGAAGTAAAGAGACTAAACAGGGCTTCTTCCTTTTCTTCAAATTGATGTCATTTATACCTCAGCCCAGGAAGTCCACAAATTCAGTCTCTAACTGGGAGGGTTCTTGTCACAGGACTGCCTGGGGCCATCAGCCCTGGTTTCTTTTCTGTTTTTTTTTTTTTTTTTTTTTTTTTGAACAAGCTTCTCTTTTAACACTTAACACCAGGGATGATTTAACAGAAAGTGTCTCAAGTCTGAGCCACAGCCCCCTTAGACTCTACCCAAACAAAGGTACTAATGTGTGGTCAGTTTCTTGGCAGCCCCACACTCCGCTGATAACGTTCCTGTTTGGTATTCTCCAAGGAGTCAGCTGCTGGAAGCTGCTCGAACCTCATCCCTTGCTGCTCCGGGTGCGGGCGATGCTCCGACTGCACGGCGCCAACCACAACATGCTACCCACCGTGAGAGAGCAGGACGCGGGCCGCTCTAGTCAGGACTTATCGTCTATCATACTGATTGACGAAACCAAGAGTGAGCAGAAAAAATAAACACGAACAGAGACTGCAGTGTATGAGCCCCGTCAGCTGGGAGTTTTAGTATTTGGCCTTGGCGATCGCACTCTCCTGGTAGGTTATCTTTCCCTTGTGCTATCATTTATCATAACTTTGAGGGCCAGGGGGAGAAACAAACCTTGGACTTTTCTATTGGTTGCATTCATTAGACTGCTTTCTTTTTAATCCCCCCACCCCTGCGCATTCTTCCCTTCCCCCCACATAATAATCCCATCCTTTTAGATATTCCCCGAAGAACAAGGGTAAAATGAAATCGAAACATGGTTCTTGCCTTCTGCTCCTGCTCCACATAGATCATTGCAAGCAATTAACTTTTGTTAGTCCATCAAAATCTAGAATGCAAACGTACATGTCAGTTTACTTCAGTCGGGCCCAGTAATAAATCTGCACCCCTAACAACCAGGCCCGGCTAAGCATCTTGGATGCTGTTCAGTCACTTGGATAGCTGGTGTCTTCCTTCTTAAGTAAGGGCACTTGACTTTTTCAGGCACAAACCATGTTTCGTATTGGCCTTGACAGCCACTATAAAGTACCCCCCAAGTGTGAGTAACAAAGATGATTTGTACGAGGCTCACAGTCCTCCGGGGTTCCAATAGCTTTCTCATTCCAGCCCAGAAACATGGAACACAGGGTAGCTGGTTAAAGCTGATACAAGCGTTTCTTCTCTCAGCAGGCTATTCTTGCATAACCATTTATTTTGCCGAGTTTTAAAGTGCCTGAAGGATTTAATTATGTACATAGACAACCCTTATAAACTCTATTCTAGGGTTTTTATTGACTTTTGTGCTGGGCAGCTCTTAGGCATTTCAATTAAGTGTTTTTATAAGAAAAACGACAATATTGTAAAAAAAAAATTCTTTATAGATATTCCCAAGCAGGTTTGGTCTCCTATCTGATTGAATAAACCATTTAATTGACAAAAAAAAAGTTGCAGGCTAATTTGAGGTTTAGTTTTTATTTTATTTAATTTTTTATTTTGGGGTTTATTTTGGGGAAATAGAGGGTCAGGTACCACACAGGTATAGGAAAATGGACCCACCAAAACCAGTGGGATGACAGGCAGGAAACATGCCAAAATTGCTTGGAAAAATACTTGAAACGCCACAAGACTACCTGTTACGAGGAGTCTAAACTCATGAGAGCGAAGACTCAGCTGTGAGATTTTGCATGTCCCCCTTAACAAGTGCAGAATAATATATTGCCAAATTCATCTGGAGCACCGTCTGACAGACCTCCCCCTCCAAAGTCTGCAGGAGACCCCAAAGCCGTCTTTGTCTGCCTCTTCAATTGCAGGGCTCAAGTATTTACAAGAGTTCTGCAAACCTGCCTTCATTATGATGTGGGATATTTCAGTCCCAGCAGGTGGCCAACAGGAGACCAGACCTGCCCGTGAAATATGTAATACCTTTTCATATACTTTAACCAGAACTGTGCCCTCCACAACTCTCCCAACTGTTAATTTCCCTTTCTCCACTTAATCTCCTCAGCAAGTCATGAGCTTGCATTAAAATCTACCTAAAACATTTCACCCACAGGCAATGTAATTCTGAAACAAGCAACCAACATTTCACAGCTCTGGATAATAGATTAATTTGAACCTAATGTTGCTGTCGTTTACTGCCCCAAATGTTCTGGTGTAGACATAGCCTTGGGGCATGGTGCTGTGGCATGCACCACTGTGGGAGCCGGAGCTACAGTTGGCTTAACATCTGTGCATCACATTTGCCATGCGCCTCATTATCCTGCACCCCACTGTGCCTACCTGTCCCCCTCAGCTTCTTAGCCACAGGCGATCAAAAATTTTCCCCGCCAACTAAGAATCTTTGTTCTCCTTCTCACTTACTAAATTTTTGTAAGACCTCTGCACCCAAGCCCTGGGGATTCAGTCCATGTGAACAGCCCAGGCCCTTTTAATTCTTAGTTCTCCATTAGGGAAAGGAAAACTAGAGCACTGAGTTTCGGACATGCCATTGCAAAAGCTGGACCATTTGTAGAACTCTGTAGCTGAATGGAGGTGCTGAATAACACACAGCGCTGCTGGTTTTGACTTGAACAAGTTTGGTTAGCTTCAGTTATCTATAAAGGATGAAAGAGAATCTTCCCGTGCCAGAGTGAAGAGAGAAGAGAACATGAAATCCTGTCATGGAAAAACATGATTGTTACATCAAACATTAAAATAAAATATCTTTAACTGTGTGTATGAAGCCAACATTTCAGAGTTCACTGCCACAGACAGTATATAGACAGACAGACAGATATAATGCCCCTCACACACACAGAGATAATTAAAAACTGAGGCTCAAAAAATATGTGTAGAATAAATAGGCCAAACAGCTGCTTAAATATGAACCTTGCTTAAGCAATAAAAGAAGAGTTTTCCACTGGAAGGCTTTCCAGCAAACATTTAATGAGAGAAAGAATAAAGGTTAGGTCGCTTAAAAAAATTTAAGTATGCAAAACAGTGATATTAGTAATTAATATTATAAAACATAGGCATTGGCAATAATATTCGCCATAATTAAATATGTGAAAAACAACATAATGGTTACACTAGCATTAACTTGGGGATGCCAACCATCCTTCATACTCTAAGATACAAAACAAAATTCAGAGGAGCTAGTTTCAAAAAGGTCAAAGCTGTGATTAATACGTTTTAAAGCATTAACTGTGTATTATATTTGATACACTGGATTTAAGTGGAATGTTTAGTGTCCTTCAATTTACTTAATATGTGATAGAGGAGTATTTTGCTGCAGATGAAAGGAATCAGTTTTCAATGATCCTTTCCATAGAGCTAATCATTAAAAAAAAAAAAAACTAAATCAGATTCAAATAATACCCACAAACCATGATTCGGATACCTAATCCCTAGAAGAGAACAAAACTGAGGTCTTGAGAGAATTTTTCTCAGTCTTTCCTCATGTAAAAACACAGTTCACTCCAGAAACTGGATTGGATTTCCATACTTCGCACATAATCCTCACCATCTATACACGGCAGAACAGTGAGTCTTGCACATTTCATTATATGCTTGAATTCATTTACCCTATATGGAATTTGTTACCTTTACAATAAAAAAGTCGCTATTCATTGTTGAGAGTGGACAGACGGAACATGTTCGACTTGAGACATCAATAAGAAGAGAGGGGACTTAGAATCCATGTGGCATAGGCTCCTCCATCTGGAGCTCCCTGCGTGTCTGCCAAGACTTTTTTTTCCAAATAAAAGTCAACGTTTCTCTTTGGAGTAAATGGAATGTTCTCTCAGATATTGACCCTGATTCTGATTTATACATAACAAGCCAGACTACAATTAAACTATGATATTTTCTGAGGCTAATCCGTATCAGAAGAGAAAGTTTTGAGGCTAATTTGGAAAAAGAATATTAGAACTGCTCTTTTTTAAAGCATTGTCGGGTCAAGAAAATAGCCCTTGCCTCGATGGAGCGCAAAGGCAGTCGAGCAAGCTATCTTATCCTCTCGGAAAACATTAAACATCCTGTACTACAAAATTAAACCATAATGTGACTGGTGATTTAAAGTGGGGGTACTATGCTTCCCCCACTTTAAAAAAACTCTAGAAATCAACAGATGAGGTCAGATACCTAAAGGATGAGGCTGGGTCCACAGTTCCATCCTAAACTTCAGCTGCTAGATCTGTTTGCTAAGACAGGGTCTCCAAGACTGTGATCAGTTAAATGCTTCCCTATCTCTACAAGTTAATGAAATACTCTCACCTGCGCATGGAAGCTCGATGTGGGCTCTCCATGCGTTTGCATCTCTTTTTGAGTCTTTGTTCCTTACTCTGTTATTCTTTCCATTAAATACTTCATTATATAAAAGTCACTGAGACAGTTTTGTTTTGTTTTGTTTTTTATTGGGCTTGCTTCAGGCCCTATGTGAGAGGACACACAGCCCTTCCTCTTAGAGAGATCAACTATTAAAAGAGATCCTACCTGGGAATATGAATCCCCTAGCCAGTTCTTCTAAGACAAAGTACTTCAATGCAGTAGTGGAACATGTTTTAAATTCATTTCTTAGAATTATGTCTGAAATTATAGCAATCTAAGCAGTACATGTGAATATTCACTAAACAATTCCTAGTCTTGACTCCAAATAACTTTTTAAAACACCCTAGAATACCACTAACCTATATTCAATCTGAATCTTTGAACACCAAGACCATATCTACACAAAAAATATTTTCATCAAAATTACATTGTTAAAATGTGGTAGAAGGTAAAGAGTGGAGCCCAGTTAGTAAACTGCCTGCAGATCATGTGCCAGAGACTTGGGTACAGTCTCTAGTACAGCATAAACTGGGCATGGTGGCCCATGTCTGTAATCCCAGCACTCAGTACATGTAAAGGCAGGAAGATGAGAAGTACAAGCTCAAAACCAAGAAAAACATGGGAAAATTAGGTTGAATTGGATCCTGGGTCAATACAACATGTGTTGGGTAACATTTGCCAAACTACTCAATTTCCTTAACTCTGAAAACAAATTATATACTACATAACCTACAGGCTCCCTCTAAAAATTAAGTAAGATAATGTGTTTAAGAGTTAGGATAATAATTGGTACCATGTAAAATCCCTTAGCTATTTTTTATATAAGCATTTGGAAATTATAAACTTAAACGAAATCACATCACCATTATCTGTGGAAATCAACTCAGATCAATTAATCTGAATCTCAAGGGATAATTATAATTTGTAGCCTAAAGTGACAACCATTGGTGAAGTCATTAGAGTTTAGCAACTGGGTGGCCCCAGTTTTCTGGTCATTTCACTAGGTCTTCCCAAGGGAAATCCTGGTTTGATGATGTCCATACAGTCAGTGCTTTATTATCAAGCAAAACAAAAAACTTCCCAACCTACCTCTTAGTTTTCATTAAATAAATTCTTAGAGTGACATTGTACACCTGGTATGTATAATCTGTTCTAGGATGTACTTCTGGACATTGTTTGGGGATGAATTATTACTTCCCCAAATAAATATGATTATATTTTAATCCTCACCACCTTAGAGTTGGTATTTATTTGGAGACTAGACATATAAAATGATTACTTAAAATAATTTAAGTAATTTAGATAGACCATGGATTCAATTGGCTAGTGTTCTAAACGATGACATAGAAAATGTGATGATGGTGGTATGCATGCATAAAGAAAGGCCACGTGGCAAGGTCAGAGTACACAGCAGGGAACCTTCAAGCCAAGGAGAGAAGCTTCGGAAGAGATCTTGGTTAAACTATGTAGTCTACAGCAGTTTATTATAGCAGTACTGCCCAACCAATACAAGGAGTTCTCTATTCATTTGGACCATCTATAAGTAGAGGCCCAGGATTCTCTTTCTCTCCTAAATGCCTTCCTTCCATTTATTCATGTCTCAAAGCCAACAAAACAGAGATTTCTTAGGCTAAGAATTAACCAAAGTCCCTATGTTTACCTAACACTTATTATGTAACTGGCATAATTCTTGAATTAATGAGTGAATAAATGATAGGAGGAAAAAACCCTGACTATCAAGTCAAATGAATAAAAACTACTTACAGAAAATGGGAGAGAAGTCCAACAAGATGGCCCAGCAGGAAAAAGTACTTTCTGTGTTAAGTCTGATGACCTGTATCATATACCCAGAAGCCATGGCAGAAGGAGAAAACCCACTCCCAAAGTTTCTGACCTCTACATGCATGCCATGACACATGCGTGCGCGCGCATGCGCGCGCACACACACACACACACACACACACACATAATAATAATAATGAATAAAATATAAATCTATTTTTTAAATGGAGAGAGAAATTGCCCTGACACAGAACCACTCTGACCTCCTATATCCCAGTGCTGGACATCGAGCACCACTATCTAATGTCATTGATAAGCAAAGTATGCCTACAGAAATCTCTGCAGCAAATACAAGATTATCAGGCCATTCCATGATTTCTGGACTATCATAATCAATTCCATCAACAAAACAAGAAAGTATTGTTTGTCTAAGATCAATCTATCTACCTCACCTCCCTTCCTAGTGCAGAGGCATGGCTCCTCTAATTCAGACCAGTCGTGTCTTACCTACTTTGGGGACTTACAAAGGTATTATTGAGGTTTGCATACCTATTCTAATATGGCAATGAGCTTTTAAACTTCAATTCCTAAAGATCCTGCGTTAAATGGAGCCATGCAGTCATAAAATGTGATAGAATCTAGACTGATGCTATGGGATTATGAAACTGCTGATACACAAAAGCATCTGGGCATAGTGGCTTAGAATGCAGTTTGGAGGACAAATGTGAACCCCAGCATGCCACACCAGCATTGTGGGCATTTGGAGTCCTATCACTCATCCATGGCACCAATAGTCGGGGGCTGGTTCTCAGGGGTTCCTCCTAATGAAAGAATCATGAATTAGGAAAAATCAACCAGTTAAATCTCATGCCCTCTCCCTTCCCATAACCTATAGAACTGAGTTTGCAAGGCCTGGTTCAAGAATTATTTTTAAAATCCAAGAAAGCATCATGAGCCGACGTCTCACTTTTTATTGACTTCAGATCTGCATATGATTAAAGCACAAACTTGCAAAGAATTACCCACAGTACCAACCCAGTGGAGCCGTTCTCAAACTTGCAGGAGCCAGGAATATTTGGAAGGGAAGTCGGGACTGGCGACCTGAAGCCCACTCCCCTGGGTCAGTGCATGCTGGGAGGGGAAATGAGCTACAGAGCAGACAATTTTCAGCATCACTGGTTTTACTTTCTTTACCAGGCTCATGAAAACACACTGACAAAACAAAGGACACAAAATTAATGACCCATGCGTTTTGTCAATTGACTCTTAGTAGCAGTGGCCAGTTCACCTTAATTTTTTTGTTCGCATTGAACATGTAGCCCAAGGCATTGGTTAAGGTTCACTTAAGAATTCTTCAAAGGCATCACTTGGTTTTCATTAATTTGTTAACTGTACCTTCTCCTTTCTACTAAGGAGCCCACATACCAAAAGCAGACCTTTATGCAAAATTTCACAAAGCAAAAGGCATATGTTTGACCAATCAACCTTCTTCTCCTTCTCCTTCTCCTTCTCCTTCTCCTTCTTCTTCTTCTTCCTCTTGAGTAATCATTTCCTAACCTCAAATATTAAGGTATGCATATCATATATTTCTAGCATTTAAAATATACTTAAGTCTACAGCCATACCACCCTGAACGTGCCCGATCTCATCCAAAATATACTTAAACATGGATTTCTCGGAAACTCCTGTCAATTCTCAGCTGAGAGATAAGCAACAATGAAGCTAATTGCTTTTGTGAATAATCATTTCCTATTTATTACTTTGGTCTTTGACCATGATTCCTGATGACATTCAATCTGAGTACATATGAAATGTGGCTAACTGAATAAAACTGAAGGTTTGACAAGCAGTATGAATTTTTAAAAAGGCATAAAACTAATTTTATATTATGTATCTATTAAAAGATTATACCACATTTAAGATGCTAATTTTTGTAATGAAATTTTACTTAGTGGACACTTTGATAATACAGCATTTTTGTTCTATCGACCAATGGACACAAAGAAAGCTTGTCTTCATAAATGCCTCTTTGGTGAAATTAGCTGAAACACAGAACTTCTCAGAAAACAGTGAGTACAAAGTACCAGTGGTGGGATCTGAATCCTCTTTATCAAATCCAGAACTAGAATACGATGATGAAGTAACAGTTCCTTTCAAGCCTGAAAGGAAGCTAATTGTCTGAACATTTCTATCCATAGGAAGCAACCTCATGGAGGGTCTTAAGTATAAAGCAGTTTGCCATGAGGACAAAGGGAAGGATGCCATGAAGCAAACATACCATTCCTTCCTACCAACTCCCCTTTATAAACTATGATAGCAATGTTTGGTTGCTGTGACTTCACGTTAGTTGGATCTGTCAGCTATGAAACTTTACTTTAGAAAGAAGGTTAACAAGGTAGTCTTAGCCAGGGAGTTTATCAAATTGAACAAATCTTTGTTTAGGTATCTCTCAGTTCTGTGTGCCAAGGTCTATTCCCAGACAGACATGCCAAGCTGCCAATGACTTCAGCTCCAAAGAGCTCTTTTTTTCTCTTTTTAAGTTCACTCCACAAGAGCCTCACTCATTCCTGTTTCAGAAGTTGCCAGAACCCTGCTCATATCCTGTGTAGCCCAGTGGGAGAGAAGCCACATCATATGAAACCCTGTCGGACATATAAATGGAGTCTTGGCCAACTGTCTCCAGCATAAAGTGTAGACAGCACCACAGAGGGCCTTGAAACTCTTGAGTACATACACAACCAAAATGAGACATATCTTCTGACTGCCTAGAAAATCAAGTGGGACTCACTCACCAAAACCTCTTTTAACTATGGCACATGTGCACACTTCAGGGAAGTTCTCATTACTCAGAACACCAACTCACTGCTTCTTTGTCTTCAGTGAATAGAGGGAATAAAAGACAACTTAAACTCATATCTATTGTCTCTTTCATGGCTTTCCCATAGCTTTTAGACACACATTTACTTTGTATAGATTGTGATGAGATGTGCATAAAGTTGCTCTTGATAAGAGTTAGACATAAAGTAGTTCTAACCAAATAATTATCCATTTATAAAATACAATCAATTTAAAAGAGATAGCTCTGGTCAAGATGGGGTAGTAATTTACTTGTAAAAACAGCCTGATAAATATTTCCATCAGCCGGGCGGTGGTGGCGCACGCCTTTGATCCCAGCCCTCGGGAGGCAGAGCCAGGCGGATCTCTGTGAGTTCAAGGCCAGCCTGGACTACCAAGTGAGTCCCAGGAAAGGCACAAAGCTACACAGAGAAACCCTGTCTCGAAAAACCAAAAAAAAAAAAAAAAAAAAAAAAAATTTCCATCAAACTTCCATCCATACCCACAAGAACTTTGATTTACTATCTTTGAAAACTATAAATCAATTGGATAGAAAATTTTTACAAAATGAGTTTTAAGCTTTTAGAAGAGGAACAAGTGCAAGATCAAAAGGTGATCATAATATCATAATAATAACAGTGTATTTGCTAGGTATCAGAAAGCAACAGAGTCAAGGTGTCTGATAGAGTGGAAAATAGACAGTTGGGGTATCCAGTGAGGTGGCTCAAGGGATAAAATGCTTGACAATCAAGCTTAATTCCCAGAATACATGATAGAAGAAAATTAACTGTGGAAAGTTGTCCTCTGAGTGCCACACATGCACCAGGGCATGCATGTACATACTCTCTCTCTCTCTCTCTCTCTCTCTCTCTCTCTCTCTCTCCTCTCTCTCTCTCTCTCTCTCTCTCTCTCTCTCTCTCTCTCTCTCTCTGTCTCTCTCTCTGTCTCTGTCTCTCTCTGTGTCTCTGTCTCTCTCTCTCTCTCTCCTCTCTTGCTCCTGTTCCCTCTCCCTCCCACAAATAATAATGATTAAAATCATCTTTTTTTAAAATGAGGAAGAGAGTTATAAAATATGCCCAAGCACATATTAACATGAAATGGTATACTGTCATATAACAACATATTAAAATAAAGCATCACTTAAATAGTTAAACTTTTTGGTAAAATACATTTGCTTAAACTTGTATAATGTTATAAACATTTAGCTTATTAACATAATACCCATTGGATTTCTTCTCTAGTAAAAATCTCCCACTTGGAAATTTTATCACAAGAAAGTTGTTGACAAAGCGTGGAGCTCTAAGCTTATTCATTAAGTTAGCTGGCTCACAGTACAACTAGAAGATGATACACAGCAAATTCAGGTGCCATCCATGGTCCTAGAAAAGCCGCATCAAAGGCTTTTGTAGTCGTCAGGCCAGCAGATGGCTAATGCCAGGTATGGTTTGCATTTGTTCAGTGTCTTAATCTGGCCTCAAACTTTGGATTTGGCAAAACTAAAACCACATTTTGCCAAATACTTTCCTCTTAATTTCTAAGCCCATGTGTATTTTCAGTGAAATTTAATCCATATGTTTCTTATTCTTTTATACTTAACTCATCAAATATTCTTCTGTAAGAGCCATTTGACATTCAAAAGCTTGGTGAGTCTCTCTCTCTCTCTCTCTCTCTCTCTCTCTCTCTCTCTCTCTCTCTCTCTCTCTCTCTCTCAACTGGAGACATTTACCTCTTAAGAAATAACTAAAAGTTCTTAGCTTCTCCTCCATCAAGATAGGAAGCTGCTTTCTGCCAAGTACCACGCAATGGGAATATGAACACTGCATGTTAATCCAATGCCAAAAAGACTGAATTGATTGGAAATTATAACTATACAAAAGTGCCCACTCTTTCTTAAAGTGGTTTTCTGAATGTGTTTGTCCCGAGAAAATGATGGATGTGCTGTAAACTGAGTACAATGAGCCTAGCTTAAGCTCCCAGTAAGAGGAGCAAGGCAATTTTCTTCAGCATTTAACCCAAGTGATTCTCCACAGAGCCGCTGTTGCTTATGTCCCCTAAGTTATTAGACTTCATTTTCTAAACATCATTTGGAATGTATATCAATAAAAAATATTATCAGGAGCTTAGAGTTACATGGTTTATAAAACATTTGGATGTATTTACACAACATATACTTATTTTTTAATTTGTTATGAGATACATTAATACATACTTCCTAGTGTCTTCTGATTTTGTGTATTTTTAGAATACTTTTCTGGGAAGAAACTAAAAACAAAGTTAATTCTTGACATGAATTAAATTGAATGTCAATGTATAAAGCCAGCATAAACGCACAGAATGAATCCTTAGAGCAATTAAATAATCCACTCTACTCACATTTTGTAGTTCTTTGCACACTAATTATATCTAACCCATTTAGGCTTGAGAGGCATTCAACCTGTTCTTACTTGATTACATTGGGTTTATTCCAGTGGTGTAAATTATGAGTCATATTGTGATTATCTAAAAAATAATTACATAGTAATTCTTATAAAATAAGGCTTTCTTGTCAAAGTCACTTACATCACTCTTTCCTCATAAAATCATTTAGTGCCATCTTTCAATCAGTTTAGTTTCTCTGTCTTATCATGATCATTGACGTACAACTTTTACAGCATAATGTTTCAGAGGGGGAAAGAAAACATTACAGCTAACACCTGTAATCACCTGAAAGGTGTAGCTGAGAAGCAAGTGCAAGACTCAAATGTACTGTTTGAGACCTTATGAACATATGTAAGCTACTTTCACAAATGTTAGTACTTGAGTAAATATTACAGAGTTGACCCCCACCCAGGGACTGAGTTTGTTTTTGGCCAGCTTTATTTTCTGAGAATCTCAAGCCAAAAGATGTCCCAGTAGTCTTTTCGACTCTAAGTAGCCAACACTAACTCATTCACTCACTGAAGAGATAATGGCACCCTCCCAGTGACAGTTACTGCCATCTGGAATTTGCCCTTCTGATGGGTCTGCAACCTCAACAACTCATTAACTCACAGTAGAAAACTCACTTTTTTAAAATAACTTTTATATTATGAAAATGCATCAAATAGTAATTTCCCCAATGGTTGTTAGTGTGTGTGTGTGTGTGTGTGTGTGTGTGTGTGTGTGTGTGTGTGTGTGTGTGCCCACCACTGTGGAGGGTTGAAAATAACCCTGGTATTGTCCTGGCAGGCCAGAGAGCCCAGAGATCAACCTGTCGCCATCCCCCTGGGACTGGGATAGGAAGCACACACTCCTGTACCTGTGCTTCAGGATTTGGTTTGGTTGTTGTTATTTTGTTATCTTTGTTTTTTTTTTTTTTTTCATATGTAGTCTGGAAGCTCAAATTCAGGTCCTTCTGCTTGCAAAGTCAGCATTTTATTTGCTCAGCACCTCCATATTCCAGAGATTTCATGTGAGACAGTTGAAATTGTTTTCTACAAATTCTGTTCTTAATAAAATTATACTACTGTTCTCAGATAACAACAAACATATAACATGTGAGAAAAGAGAGAGATTTTTTTTTTTTTTTGGTTTTTCGAGACAGGGTTTCTCTGTGTAGCTTTGCGCCTTTCCTGGGACTCACTTGGTAGCCCAGGCTGGCCTCGAACTCACAGAGATCCGCCTGCCTCTGCCTCCCAAGTGCTGGGATTAAAGGCGTGCGCCACCACCGCCCGGCAAGAGAGAGATTTTTACCAGTTGTCAAAAAAGAAAACAAGGGAAAATGGAAAAGATTCCAGAAGACCTGAACTGCTTTAGGGCAATAAGAATGCCAGAGTGGTCAAGAAAGAACTCGCGAACGAATGCCATAGGCAGAAGGTCAGAGGAAGATCGAGAGGTGACCTTGGAGTACACCTGCCCAGTCAAGAGCAGAAAAGCAGGGCCCAGGATGACTGCTCCTCACAAGACCCTTTCAGAGCTAACAGCAGGCCATGGAGCCAGGTCAGTTTCCAGAATATTCCAAAGGTCCAGAAGTCGACTCAAAGAAAGGATGTCTCAAAGTCTTTACACTTTGATAATCCACCCGAAGTTACACACCTTCTCTGCACTTCACTTGCAGTAGCCTTTGCTGTCAAGAGGGAAGCCAAAGTCTTAGGTGGGACAAGAAAAGAAGGCTGATACTTGTTAAGTATCCACAACACACAGCAGGGAAACCTCTCGTTTCGCCAACATTACAATCTTGTGAACTAAGTATTATTCTAAATTACAGGCTGGTACTACCATTCCTAGACTTATAAAATCCATTAACCAATCAGAGGACAAAGGAAATGGACACTTTGTGTCTTCTCTGGACCATACTGTCCTCTCTGAACACCTACACAGAAACCTTCACATAGTGGCAAATAAGGAATGCAGATTCTTGGACAAACAAAAATGTGGGGACAAGATCAGTCTCACTGGTCATCCTCTTGTTTTTGTTTCCTCCCAAGGAAACTAAGTCAGGAAGCATGGAATACTTTGATAGAATTATGAAACTACAGGAGAAGCTCAAATAATCTGCTCTGAATTCATTTTGTCAGCACAGATTTTGTTAGTCAAGTTCATTATAATCATCTAATGTTTGCATCAAAATGTTGCACTGTTATGACAACCGTTTTAAAGTCCCGACTCCTGTATTGTGGCGTAGACATGATAAATCCCCAGTTCCAGAAGACACCCAGCTGGTGGACCACTTCAGCTGCCAAAATGATGCTTCATCATTCCCATGTCGGGCTTAGCTCCTCAGTCACAGCCTCGTCACTAATTTTATCTCACTTTTTAAAGAATTGCTATTATTTTTTTCCGTGAAGTGAGACTGAAATTTTTACCCCAAAGGAATTTGTAAGTGGTTTCACTGGATAGGAGAAACACTGTATGTTCATAGCAAGTCTTTGCTTTCTCAATGAGTTGACATTATGAAAAAATTTAGATGGTTTTAAAAAAATTAATCCAAAGATATTTAACTTATTTTAAATATCCATTCTTCAAAAAATACTTAGCTTCAACTAGTTTCAAATCAAACCAATATAAATAATGGATAGAATTACTAACCTGCAGGGAATGTCATCCCAAATTTCCTGCCACTGACTGTGTAACCATAAGCATGACTGGTGTATTTACTGGAGGCAGTATATACTGTATAATGTTCCTCAAAACCTCGTGTAACTAATGCAATTTGATAACCACTCGGGTGCTACTGTGACGTAAAGGATATATTACAACTTTACCCATTTCAAACAAGAAAAAAAATTAAAAAGCAGTAGACCTTAATGGCCTGGTGCTCTAAACAAATATGTTGCCTGTTTAACTGAAGTTATATATAAGTTATCCTGAAATGAGAATAGCAGTGGCATACACATTCTTTCAAAATCATAACATGATTTTTTTTCTTTTACCAGTTTCTTCCAACAGTCCTTCTACGGGTCTCACTGCCATGGAAACCGTGCCTGTCACTCAGAGAATGTAAGGAAAGAACAAGCAAATCCAACAGTGTGGATTTCCACCTGGACAAAGATGGAACAAGCACCACAGATGACAGTCTTCTCCCTGGGAGATGTCGGCTGTTGGCATTGAAGTGTTTAGACTGGATCTAACAGATACATTCAGCCATCACAGAAAATGATTTCATACACAGGGCGAGTGAGAAGGCTCAGTGGGTAAAAGTGCATGCTGCCCAAGCCTGACAACTTCAGTCTGACCCCAAACCCACTTTTAAAAAGCCAGATGCAGGAGAGTGATGCACATGGCAGCCCCAGCACCCCCAGGCAAGAATGTAAGTGTGTACAGAAGAATTGGCTGGATGTTTTTAGCTCAGACATCCTGGAGTACACAGCACAGGGACAGGAGAGAGAGAGAGAGAGAGACAAAGACAGAGATAGAGACAGAGACAGAGACAGAGACAGAGATCCTGTCTCAAAATCCAAGTAGAAGAAGAAAAGCAACTGCTGAAAACGGTTCTCTAGCCTCCACAAGTGCACTGTGGCAAGGAGGAGCTAGATCTGTGTGTGTGTGTGTGTGTGTGTGTGTGTGTGTGTGTGTATGAGACAGACAAAGAGATTGAGTAAAGAGGGTTATGAACACTCAGGCGGGAGAGGTGAGAGGGTGTATTTGGGCTTGCTGCTCTCATCTTCTGATACCCCCTCGTCATGATTTCATCCATCATGGAACTGAGGCCAAGATATGAGACTTTCCAGCATCCTAGTCCATGTGGAGCAGGCCTAGAACCATCTCCCGGTTTTCAAGAGGCCAGGGTATGGATTCTCTGGAAAGAAAGTGCTTGGGTAGCAAAGCTGAAGCTGAGCAGACATGAGCAGCCTTATTGCACACTGCCAAGAGGATAGCCAGCACACAGATCATGACCAAGGAAAATGACTCACGTGTGGTCCAAAAGCGGGAACTCAATTTTTAAAAATATTACAGTTAGTTCCTAAAATATAATTAATATGATACCCATGAAGAAGGAGAAGGAGAAGGAGGAGGAGCAAGGACAGAGAAATAGAAATAGCCTGGGCAATATACTTGCCTTTTGCTAATGTTATAATATACATTATACACACCAAAGAGTGTCAAAAACATTTTAAGAAATTGGTCATCCCTTTTCACTTTGTGAGTAATATTTGGGAATGGGATGAAAAATAATAATGGCCTCTGGGGAATGTTTAAGAATGAGGTAATGTGCATGATTCTTCCAGAAAACATTGAGTGTATCCTTCTCCTCTGCCAGGATAATTTTAAACTATTGGCATCAAAACTGAAAATCTCTGCAAAGGTTGGTCAATCTCTTGGTACCACTCTATATTTATGTCAGTGTGACAGTTCATTCTGTACAATGAAGCTAGTCAACTGTTCAGCCCTCATATTTTTGTCCAAGGCCTCACTGAAGAAAATCCCAAAGCTCTGGGTAGACCAACGTTTTAGACTTTTAGATACTGATTCTTCCAATGTCACTGTCACAGCAACTCAACCAAGGAGGAATGAAATGGTCACTTCTCTGGAGAAATCTTGAATGACTATGTTTATTCCCTCTGCCCCTCTGTCACATAATATTTGGGCTTTTCTCAACCACCAAGTAAATTTTGTGGACAAATGCTCCTGCTTCTATCAGAGATGTAGCCAATAGAGTGTACACAAGTGCAAGCCTAGCTTGAAATATTTTTCTACAAGAAAGTAACCATCCCATGTCCCAACCACCAGAGGCAAGCTGAAGAAGTACTGGATTACAAATGGATAGAATTTTAGGGAAAGAGTGTGACAAATATATTGGAACATAGATGTACAATGATTTTGAAATGCAGAATTTATAATCAAAGGTCTCTCAAAGTTTATTTACTTATAGAAACTATGATTTTATAGTTTGAAAGTAAAACACAAGGATGTGAGGCCAGTTACTCAACTCATGTAGATGGCTGATATACCCATGAAATCTCATCAGCATGGCTGTCTAGACAAGACCTAAAGAGTGGTGACACCAATAGACATGTTAGTATGGAAGAAGAAAGTTCACAGGGCCTGCCTCCACCCTAGCCAAACAATTAAGGGCAACTGGACAATTCTGAGAGTGGGAGATACGATATTACCCTGGAAAGAACCCTTCAGCTGGTTTTTCAAATACAAGTGGTTGGCCCTGATACATAGAGGTGTGTGTGTGTGTGTGTGTGTGTGTGTGTGTGTGTGTGTGTGTGTGTGAGAGAGAGAGAGAGAGAGAGAGAGAGAGAGAGAGAGAGAGAATAACAACAATTAAAAAAAGAAGCCATTAATTTGAGAGAGAACAAGAGGGATGCATGAGAAGAACTAGAGAGAGGAAAGGCAAAGGGGGAAACAATATGTTTATATTATACTTTCAAAAATATTATTTAGAAAAAGATACATGAACCACACATCTGGAGCTGCTATTCTAACTTCTGAGCCAACTGTCTCATTAAAGGTGGCTTCATCACCCTTGCTCTAACCTCTGTGGTAAAGACTTCCTGGCCTCTTCTCTGAGGGCTCTGCTTGGGAGAACTCTTACTGTTCTGTTCTCCTTGCTCTAGTTAGGAAGCAGTTCACCTTTCAGATAATGTTTCTGGAATTGTGGCTTGCTTTCTCACAGCTCGGCACACATCTATGTTAGTTTCCATGAGTAGAAAGTGTTCATCAGAGCCACGGCTACTACATCAAGATCCTGTCACCAAGAGTTTTAGTACCTCCACTGTCCCAAAGACCTTTGATACCAATCAAATCATATGGGAATATTTAAGATTAATAATCTCAACTGTTATCTGTACTCTGTTAAAAGAGCCTCCTCACTGTATTACATGTTTTATCTCATTTAACTGTTAAAATATTGGCTGGAGTAGTCATCTCTAGTATTCCTCTTTCACAGACGAGACTGGGGTCACATATGGAACACTAACATGTGGTGTGTATGGGTTTGCATCTCAGATCTCAGGCTCTCTTAACCTTCCGTTTATAAAACACTTCAAGCTGAATGCTGAGTGACTGAGGCTGACATTGTCCTCTATCAACCACTTCCCTAATGAGTTGTGTCATATTTAACAAAGAGCGTTGTGAGAGAAGAGAGCCAAGACAAAAGCCAAGACCAAGAGGAAATCCGCCTATCATTTTCTATTCACATGTTTTTCTTTTCTTTTGTCTTAACTGCTGATTATCTTCTTGTCCAGAGACAACATGGGCAGTCATGATTGCACTGCAGCTTCTATGGTTCAATCTCTTCCTACATGACTTAGGATAGTGACACCGACTCAATCTTACGTTACCCAACATGTTGACTTGAAGTCAAGCCCTAAGAGGCTTTCACGCTATCCTCAGGGTTTTATGGTTCTGTGCTTCTAGTTGTTTTCTTGCCTCTAAATATTCCTCACTTATCAGTGAAGGCCAAAGTTAGCTCAGGAGACAATGGTTAAATGCACTCAATGTGTGCTGGCTACAACTGGGATATATACTATAGAGTCTGTGTGGGCAGACTCTAGTCTTCACAGCTCACTCTGTGACCTTTGTCAAGTTATCCAGTGTCTTTCTGTCCCAATTTCCCAATGCAAAATGGATTCTCATGAGAAGTCAATGAGGTCACAAATAGAAAATGCTTAGAATAGGGATTGACACAAAGCGACTACTAAACATTGTACATTAGAACAGAAATCAGTAGCAAAATAGGAAAAACACCAATTTCTAAGTTTAGTTTTTTATTAGCCAGCATTAATAACTTTATGTGTCTTTGTTTTTAAATTACATTGAATTATATAAATTAATTCCATCAAAATATTAAGTCACATTCATTGAGAATTTGGCTCAACTAAATCAAGCATGGAGGTTCATATCTATAATACTAACACTTGGGAGGCTGAGGCAGGAGAATCATGAGTTGGAGGCTAGCCTGGGCTGCATAATAAAACCCAGTCACAAACAAACAGAATTTGCATATATATTTTATTTACCTCAAAAAATGATGAAACATCCACTTAATAACTACCATTCTCACACCACAGCCATTGCAAGATTGCCTCAACTTACTCCATCATGTTCTAAAAGTCTCTTAACATTTTATACTCAATCACCAGAGTTCTAAGGAAGTCGGGAAAAAAGTAATGAAGATGACTCATCTGCAGTGATATGTTCAGTTTCATTAAAAAGACGCGGCTCTGTGTGCTTGCCTTAGAAATCAAACAACTCTGGCGGGCGGGGGGTTAGCTTTTCCAGCTCTTCTCTAGGGAACCTACGCTGGCTTGTAAGCAATGATTTTCTTTTTCTTTTTCTTTCCTTCTTTCTTCCTTCCTTTCTTTTTTTTTTTCTTTTTGGCTCTGTACTGTGGTTGCAAATGGTATCATTGTTCTTGGTTAAAACTGTGAGAAGTAAAGCCTATCTTCCTTCCTTTCTCTGGCTTCACGCTGAAATAGCCTTCATGGCAAAGAACTGCACCAGGTTTATCAGTCTCCATTTCTGCCCAGATTCCTGGATGGCCACAGTCTCCTATATAGCTACATGCAGATATTTATTATGTCACTTTTAATCTCTATACTTGTGAGGGGTGATAATGTTTACTGGAATAAAGTCTTTTGTTGTTGTTGTTTCTATTTGTTTTCCAATTTAGACACTTCTGTGAGAGACAAGAGGGTAGTCATTCTAAATTTCAATTCAGAAGAAAGAGATCTAGAGTAGTTGTCATGTGTCAAGGAACACCTGAAGATTATTCTTAGGACAATTATACGAGTGTCATTGATAAAAAGATAGCACTTGCTATGTGTCGGAATTCAGCGTCCTGGTTGAAGGCTGAGCCTGATCAATACATACGAATGACAGACCAAGGGGAACGTGCTCCTTGATCTTGATCCTGGACTTTTTTACTCTGGGCTATTTATTCTTCCCCTTTGCAATCCCAGTTACGTAATAAATGTGCCTTTCAAGGTGTTCTTTAACAACCTCTCTCTGAAATGTTATTTCCTAAGAGCAAAATAATCACTTTTGCATTGTGATAAGAGATAAAGACCTTCTAGAAGACAAAATAAATATTTCTTTCAAATTTTTTCTTAGTAGATCTGATTCATTGTTTCTGGCTTTTATTCAGTAACAAATTTATACATGGGTGACTATGTATACTAACTGTCTACAATATCAAATTATTCATAGGAGATATTCAAAGTTCTCTATAGGATGGCCACAGCCAACTTTCTGTTTTTATAATTTTTTTTACATATGTGTGTTTTGTGTGTGTGTGTGTGTGTGTGTGTGTGTGTGTGTGTGTGTGTGTGTGTGTGTGTGTTTGTATGTATGTAGGGGGCGGCTATGTGTTTGTGTGTGCTTTGTATTTGTTCAAATGAATTCAGGAGCCCTCAGAAGCTAGTAGCATCAGATCAGGACTAGAGTTCCAGGTGCTTGCAAGCCACCCAATGTGGGAACTATAAACTGAACTCAGGTCTTCTTTAAGAGCAGTACAAGCAGTTAACCTCTAAGCCATCTCTCTAGACATAGATCTCTCTTAGCTGCAGATTAAAAAAACGAAGACTGAGATGGGGGACACCACAAGAACAAGACCCTCTGAATCAACTGAGTAAGACTCATATGAACTCACAGAGACTTAAGCAGCAAGCACAGGGCCTACACAGGTCTTCACCAGGTCCTCTATGGATATATTATAGCTTTTACCTTAGTATTTTGATGGGACTCCTAAGTATGTGAACAAGTGGGTCTCTGATTCTTGCACCTGTTCTTGGGGCTCTTTTCCTTCTCTTGGGTTGCCTTGCCTAGCCTCCATGTGATAGTTTTGGTTTTATCTTATTATATTTTATTTTGTTATATTTGGTTGTTACTTCTTAGAAGTCTGTTCTCTTCTAATGAGAGACAGAAAAGAAGTGGATCTGGAGGAAAAGGGACATGGGGAAGAACTGGGAGCAATAGAGGGAGGAGAAAATATAATCAAGGTATATTGCATGAGAAAAGAATCTATTTTCAATAAATGATAAAGAAAAAGAGTTAGAGAATGTGGTGCAGAATTCATAATTCTCACCACTTGCTGAGCACTGCTTCCTTTTGTGACTTCACCCACACATAGAAATCACTATGAAAAAAAGCATTCATTTTCTAAACAGTGACTCTACCTACTGTCACAAGCTCTGAGGAAACAATTTGAATGTATTGATTATCCCTAGTCTTTGCAAGAAAAAAAAATGGATCTACTAGCCTGACTTTCATACAAATTGGGTCATTTGATCATCAGATATTTATTTATGTCTACCATATGACTGTCCCTGATCTAAGAATTGCAAATAAATCAGTGGGCAGCACTGAGGAGAGAAGCAGCTGTGGAGGATTATATTCTAACTTCTTACAGAAATATCACAAGTTTTAAACATGCTGACCAGGGACCTTTTACTATCAACAATGTGCTGGTTTGAATGAAAACAGCCTCCAAAGACTGGTCCACAACTGATAGAGCTATTTAGAAAGGGTTCAGAGGTGTGGCCTTATTGAAGGAGGTGTGTCACTGAGGTGAACTTTGAAGTTTCAAAAGCCTGGTGCCATCCTCAGCTCTCTTTGCCTCACACTTGTTGATCAAGATGTGAGCTCTCAGCTACTGCTCCAGCACCATGTTTGCCTACTGCCGTGCTCCACAACAAGATGGTCATGGACACAGTAAGCTTCCAACAAACTCTTTCTTCTGTAAGTTGCCTTAGCCATGATGTCTTATCACAGCAATAGAAAAGTAACTAGGACAAATAGTATTCCTTATTTTACAGCACACAGGACCTTTTCTTTTTGATACTTGATTATCACTGCAAGAGAATAGATCTTGGTGTTAAAATGCCCTTGCTGGCCAAACTTGTATGAAAGCTCAGCTAAAATGCTTCCTGTAGATGTCCCTTGACTCATTGTGCAATTGGTTTCTTATTACACAAGATGTTTCCCAGGCCCCAAGTAAAAGTTGTCTCCAGTTTTCCCACAAGTCTCCTTGTTTCCCAGATCAGTTGACCTTAGCTGTGGGCATGTGGTTCAATGTAACAAATGAGAAAGAAGCAAGAAGGGTCGTCAAATCCAGAGGGCAGCACTATTTGGGGAAATAGGGGCCCTTTAGAGGTGGGGACTAGCCGGCAGAAGTTATAAGGCAAATCTATAGGGTGGGACCTGATTCTCTACTACCTTTACTCTGCCAGGATAAACTTAGAGATTTGGAGTTACAGTAACTGCCCATCCTCAAGTCTCACTGACTAGTACCACATACTGATTAAGACATAAATAGTGTGTTACACCATGAGATTTTTCTGTTGAGGTTATGTTTAAAAAAAAAAAAACCTACAAGGATGCTGGCTATCTTTGCCAGCACGGGGCGCTGGGAACAGATGAGGAATAATAATTCCTAAATCTCAGCCCATCTGCCCATCTCACTGGTGCTTCCTCCTGCCTGTCATTGATTCCAAGAGAAAACACTTGAGAACCACCTTGAGCCTACAGTCCTCACTCCTGTTCCCCAACATGAAAGGTACTCAGATCCTATGATATTGGTAAAACAGGACCACCTGGGTATAGATCTCTTCTTTAGACCATACACAGAGTAGCTAGCGTACATGTGCAAGCACATATGTGAGAATGCCTGTGTGCACTCACATGTGCATGTGTTCACAAACACACACATACACACACACATAGATTTCAAAATATTCTTCTACTTACAAACATAATTTTGAAAGAATGAGAGAAATGTCAGCTTCTAATGCTCACTCTAAATCACTTCTCCATCACTGAGTAATTACCAGGGGTGATTCTGGACACTGGTCATGTTGTGGCTGATGTATGGACCCTCTTCGTGGGCTCTACACTGATAAGACCTGGCAGGTCAGCATGATGGAATGCAGAGGGAGGGTACCCATGCCATGCAGGTAGCCAGAGATGGTCTCCAAAGAGACTCTGTGACCTGAAACCCAATATATTCCCTGTATCCCCACTCTACAGCCAGGATGGACAAGAATTATTTACTGAAGTATATTTAACAACATCTACTATTATGAACGCTGATATTATAGTCTCTAACTTGAAAAAGTTTGAAATTTGACTACTAAGGAACTTTAAGAGATTCAGGTTGGTAAATCTTGCCATGAAGTTCTTTATATATTAGAGACTGGGAGAGAAATAGGATATGACAACAGAGATCTGGGACCCTTAGGTCTTTAATACCAATTAAATTCATGAATAAAATTTAAGTATGATTCTGTTAGCAATTTTCTAGTTAAAACTACTTGAGGGGACTGAGAATGAAATCATGGCCTTGTATATGTTAATCAGTCACATTCCCACTAAATTGCATCCCTGTTCTGTGAGTAGAGTTATCATATTATATTATCAAATAGTGCCAATGACCAACAGGGACATGTTACTTATACAGCAGTCTTTCCCCTTATATTGGCATGAAGGAATTTGAAATAAATGTGAAAAAAATAAAGTCCTAAACCTTCAAGGAAGCCCCTTTGTAAGCCAAACTAGCTTTATTTTCTTTCAATGTTGAAACTTATACATTACTTTAGTAGAAAGATAACAAATGAAAATTATTTGTATTCTATCTTAAAAAAAAAAGCTATGCCCCAGAGCAATAGTGAGAGTGAACACTGAGAGAAGAGAATACACTAAGTGTTCATCAACAGACTGAGACAGGATTGCTGTTGCTCTGCTCTCACACAAGGCAGGCGCAAATATCAATTCTCTAGATTTAAGGTCTAACACTAGAATTACATACTAACATCTGAGTAGACTACACGTTTACATCTAGCTTCCAAGTTCCTGGATGTTGGGTTTAGATCAGAAATGCCCACCAGGCTCTTATTTTGAAAGCTTGTTTCCCAGAGAGAGATGCTGTGTTTGGGAGACTAGGCCTCTTTAGGATGTAGGGACTAGCTAACAGATATAGGCCACTTGGGATGAGCCTTTAAAGACTATAGCCAAGCCCTGGGTCCTGCCTCCATCTCACTCCCTCTGTTTCCTAGTCAACCATGAGTTACACACCCTTTGCTGTATTCCCACCACTATCATCTGTGCTGGCCTCTGATGCCTCCTCCACCACAGTGGTCTGAATCCCCCTGAAAATGAGATCCCCACATAAACTTTCTTTCTTTATATTGATTCTGTCAGGTATTGTGATCACAGTGATACTAAAGTAACTAATATACCATGGAAATTTTGAATTTAACATGCAGTGTGGGGAAAAATTACGTACTATATTCTTTTTCTTATAATGGTAATTATTATTTTGTTTTGTTTTGCCTTAGCTACTAGGGAACTCAGAGTCTGGGCTATATTTTCTTATATCTTGCTTCAGAACTGGTAAATACATGGTTTCTCTCTTTGTTTAGTTCTCAGTACTAATCTGTCTTCCTTGTCTTTATTTTCATTGTCCTGCATTTTTGTTGTAAGCTGCCTCAAGCGTTTTTTATGGACATGCCTATGTTCTACAAAGAGTTTTTTAAGAAATAGTAAAGTATGAGAAACAAATGCGATTCCATTTTTAAGATTCTCCAGTTGACATGAAATTGTGGAGCGTTAGGAGAGAAGGAGGCTTAAAATTCTTTTAATACAGCGCTCTTATTAAGAGACGAGGAAGCAGAAGTTATTTCATTACCTAAGACACACTGATAGCACTGGCATTCCTCTTGCACCCTGTCACCTCTTTTCATTAGAAGCCTATCTGTGTTCAAGTATAATGTCCAAATCAACAAGAAGGATTCTAGATTAGCTTATTTATTTTGCACAAGTTTCTGAAGCTTTCTACATAAAGAGTGATTAAACCTAATGTGCTCAAGGGTCCACCTTCCTCCTGACAACCAACAGCGACTCTCTCCACAAACTGCTGCTCAGGCCGCTGCCAAGAGAAAGCACTTACTCCCAGGACTCTTGCCAGGAGCCCAGCTGGGGACTGTGTTTAGGACTAACTGTTGCCTGGTGTTGTTACTGTCAGGATCACCCCCAGTTAAGATCTGTGTAACCAGAAGTAAAAGCAAGAAAACTTCAAGAAATATCAGTGGCCAATAATCTTGAGAAATAAATCCACCTTGGGTGAGAGGAAGATGCTCTTACACTTTGTTCTGGGCTACGAGGTGTTTAGTAAGCAGTGGCTTCCTCATACTGCTCACTCTAAATCACTTCTCCATCACTGAGTAATTACCAGGGGTGATTCTGTACACCGGTCATGTTGTGGCTGATGTATGGACCCTCTTCGTGGGCTCTACACTGATAAGACCTGGCAGGTCAGCATGATGGAATGCAGAGGGAGGGTACCCATGCCATGCAGGTAGCCAGAGATGGTCTCCAAAGAGACTCTGTGACCTGAAACCCAATATATTCCCTGTATCCTCACTCTACAGCCAGGATGGACAAGAATTATTTACTGAAGTATATTTAACAACATCTACTATTATGAACGCTGATATTATAGTCTCTAACTTGAAAAAGTTTGAAATTTGACTACTAAGGAACTTTAAAAGATTCAGGTTGGTAAATCTTGCCATGAAGTTCTTTATATATTAGAGACTGGGAGAGAAATAGGATATGACAACAGAGATCTGGGACCCTTAGGTCTTTGACCAGTCCTGAGTGTAAGGGAACATAGGAGAATCAGTAAGTTAATAATGTATATAAAAGTGAGTGCTTCAGAAATAGGCTAATGAAAGGGCATGGGCTCTTCCAACAGTACTAAAAACATTGTCTCATGTGCAACAGGTTCAGGGTCTTTCTGCAGCTCTTTCCCCCACCCCACCACAAAGCCACTGTCCATCTACAGCACAGCTGGGCTTAGCAGTGACTAGCGAGGTTTGGGTCAGCAACCCTGGGCTGAAACATCTCACTTAGTGGCCAGAGTGATATTAACGGATTTCTGTGTGGGGAGTCTTCTAGGATCATTGCTTCAGGAATCTCCTCGTTATCTGTAGGGTTTACCACCTGCGTACTGTCAGGGACAAAGAACGCCCACAGACAGCAATGGTTACAGAATGAGAGAGCTGCCCATCAGGCACCAGATCAATTTTCTGGCATCATTGCTTCCTGGAATGTACTCCATATCTTCAGAGGTCTCTAACCTATACACTATCAAGAACAGGATATACCCATGCAGAGCTTCAGTGACGGGGGAACATAGCTTCCAGTCTGGTGGCAAGGGTGGGATTCTGTTCATTAAATTCTTCCTCTAGTTATCTTCCATTTATTTCAGCATAAAAAGGATGAGCAGAAATCAGCCCAGCAAGAGACAGTCACATGGACCACAGCACCATCAAGCTCATAATAAATGAAACATCGGTAAATAAACGCTCTTTGCACAGCCTGTGCACGCAGGCCCTAGTAGAGTCGGACCTGCACAACATGTCATTGTCAGCCAGCGTCTTCAATCACTTAACATGGCTTGTGACTGGGCTTCTGAAAGTCCCGCATCCATTACAGGTGCAGGGCAAATTAAGCAAACGAATTGCTGTTGACTTTGAAATACTTAGGTGACTTTTGTTATTATCTCTCAGCATACCTAGGTGGAGCCACATCAGTCTTCATTGCCAAGTTCACTTCAAGTCAGTGAAAACAATGGCACCAGTGTCTCACTGAACAGGAAGGCCAGCACACAAGACAGGGGCAAGAACCCCCACGTTTACCTCTTATCATCTCATTCAAATGGTGCAATCAGCATTTATTGTCTGATACTCTATTGTGGAGGTTTTGTATTAGTAATTGGAGGGAAATGCTACTAAACTTTTTAAAAGTATAGTACTTTACACTCCAATCACTAATAGTAATTTCTTAAATTTAAACATAATTGTGAACACACAAGAAGCTGCCTGCCCAATATCAATTCTGCTTTTTACCTCGGCAATAACTTCGATTTTCTTCAGAGTACTGTACAGAAAGAGAGAAGATGGCAGAAAGACAGGGATGAGTGATGAAGGAAAAGGGAGGAAGAGGGGGAGAAGGATGGAAGGAAGGAGGAAAAGAATAGACTACATTTCCCAGCCTGCCCTGCAGCAGAGTCAGCTTTTTCAGGTAGAGGGAAGCAGTCTTCACTGGTTAGAATCCCCAAACAAAGAAGTTCAAAAGGAACCATTTAATGAGCATGAACCCTGCTTGTCACTCTTGATCTTCTTCTTGTTTCCAGTGTGTGTAGGATGGCTGCCAGTTGGCAATCATCTTGAAAACATGTGCTGGAAGATCATGCCTAGTGAGAGCACAGTAGGAAGGCAGGATTCTGGGGTCCTGACAGCATCATGAGGCGATGATTTCAGCAACTGGCTGCCAGTTTCTGCCTCTTTTCTCTCTAAAGCCACTGGTTTAGGTGGTTGTGGAGCTACACTGTTATAATAGAGAAGTGGAACATGCTGACTTGAGCCATGGTCTCTAGTTCTTACCTTTGTGCAAACAGTGAAAACTTCAGAAAACTTGCTTTCTATCTCATGACCTTGGCTCTTCCCTCTAGGAATTAAATAAGCAGGTCGATTTCATTTTATACTTGTGATTTTTAGCATCTGAGAATGGTTTTCAGAATACAATCCTTAAACATTAATATTAAAAAAGAAAAAAAATAATTGATTTAGACTTGTGCATTTTAAAATAAGAGAGAGAGAGAGAGAGAAATAGTTACAAACTCTAGAACTCACAAAGCAACAGAAGAAATCTCACAGAAGTGTCAGTTAAGACAAATAATGGTTTAATTAACGTTCCCAGCAGAAGAAGTTAGCTGGGCATTGTGCATACATTTACAATTCCAGCACTAAGGAAACTGAGACTGAGGGGTCCCAAGTTGGAAGCAAGTCTGGGATGTATAGAGAGAGCCTGGAAAGGAGGTAGGAAAGGGGAGATGAAGGAGAAATGAAAAACAAGAAGAAGTCATGGACAGGAGAGAAGGAAAGGAAGGGTCTGGATGGGGAATGGAGGGGTAGAGAGAGAAAGAAGAAAGGAAGAAAGGGGGTGGGACAAACCTGAGAGGTTGTGACGATGGCAGGAAAATGAAGGCAGGAAAGAAGTGTCTCTGCCTGTTCTGGCTCCATTTGGAAAGGAAGCTCAAGAGCTTGAGTGGATAGTAGGTGAGAGATGAACCAAGTTCAGGCTGTGCTAAGGACTCATGATTGAACATTAGCCCATTTGGGACAGCACTGGGACAGAATGAGCTCAATGCAACTGAAGCAATGTTGGATTTGGCAGGAAGGAGCCTCCCTCTCTTCCCCACACCCCCATCCCTTCCCAAATAGCCTGATTGTACACAGCACCACAGTTCCGCATGGTACATGACCCACTCCACAGTGGCTGGTCACCTACTGTTGGCATGATGTTTTGCTCAGGTTTGGAGGGACTCTAACAAGAAAAATACAAGATTTCAGGTTCCTCAGAGGCAGGGAAAGGAAAACACTCTTGTCATTTTATCTTATTCTCCCACTTCAGGATTTATTATCAATTTATATAAGCTGTAAGTTGCTTGCTTCATTCTGTGAGATGTCCAATAATGAAAATGTTTAAGTTTACAAATAAGCATCACCTTGATACTTAGAGGACTTTCCAGTATGCACACTAGCAAAGAAAACAAGAGAGAATTAAATATAGAAATTTAAATATATATCATAAAATGTATTGTGTGCCACAATGACAACCAATATAGTATGGTATTCATGAGAATCAAGAAATTACATGTCTTAAAAAGTCTACACAAAGTTTCCTTGTTTCTGCCTAGCAGGTATCCGCCAATCTCTACCTCCTGTGTCCTTTACCAAGCTGAAACAAAATCATCTGGTATGGAAAAAAATCTTTGATAGGCCTTTCAAACTAACCTTGTGAAAACAGATATATGTCCAAGTTTATGGCGACAAACAGTGTTATTATCTCTCTTCCTCTAATATTTAACCAATCTAAACACTCAGGGGGAAAATGTTATCTGAAATCCAGCCACTTTATAGACATTCACTTGGTCTTCTTTTGACGACTAGACTAGCTTTGCTCACAGGTATCTCAAACCTTGTTTGAAAAGGCTTTCTCAAGTGAACAGACAAACAGGAGAAGTGTTCTTTAGCAATCCCTCCCTCTAAGCCTCCAGCGATGCTATCTCCTTGTACTTTAGTGAAGGAAAAGATAAATACGACTGCGCCATGTCCAGCTGTGTGGTTCTTGAGCTGTGGAATTCACAAAAGGAAAATTCCAAATTATACATTATCAGTGGCCAAGCTTGCTAAAGCAAATAGATTTCAGTCTCTTGACTTTGCTTCAATAAAATATTAAATGTTAAAATAGTACAACATACTACTCTCAACATATTTATGAATAATCAAAGCTTGGAAGGAGGCCAGGCCATTTAAGAACATTACCTACCAAGCATACACTGGTGGTATGTACACATCTTCCCACAGTTTCTATCATGCATTCAATATTGAATGAATAATTAGCCTTTGCAAAATATGTATTAAAATGCACCAGTTACCATACCCTTGGTGCTTCTTTAAGAATTTTAGGTGGGAAGACAGATTCTGGGGGCAGGATACACAGTGAGATTTTATGTATGTGTGGGACTTCGGGAGTAAACAGCAGTGCAGGAGGCCTAGAGGAGTCACATCGAGGCTCTCCTTGTCAAGGATATGGGAAGGAAAGAGATGTCATGGTGTCCTACCCACTCATGAATAATGCTTTGCACCTGTCTGGGAGATTATTCCCCATGCACACAAACCCCTTTCTTCTGTTTACTTTCGTGTTTGAATTCTATTCCGAGGTGGCCAGCCTGCCATTCTCCTGTCCTCCTTGTCTCAATTAATGCGCCATGGCATGCTGAATGCTCTGTCCACTCAAGAGAACACATTAGTTAATGATTACATGAGCGCTAGAGTCACCGCACCACATTTCTAACACTCTGAAAAAGATTGCTCATTTCCCATGTCTTTGGGTACAGCTTTCTTTAAAAAAAAAAAAATTCAGCTAATTTTTCTTTGCAATAGTCATCATCAACTACACAATCTCCTCGTTAGCAAATTCTGAATAGGACAGACATAGTGTTCTAGTGAAGGCACTGAACTTAGTCACAACAAACAACACACACAAAACATACTGGTGGTACAACTCAAGAATGAAATCTACATCTAGGTTCATCATGGCAGGTGACTACCCTGGATTCCTGGTAGCCTTCTGTCAGTTCCGAGCATGTCTCTTCATTTGCTGGCATCCTGCTCAGTAACAGTCTTAGGGATCCTTAATCTGATCTCACTTCATTCCAGGGAAATTTAGGTAATAGTAGTCTGGCACCAAGTGTATCCTTAGCAGGTTCTCTCATTCTTTAAGACATCTCTAGCACCCAAAAGCTAATTATCTATTTCTTTGGCACTCTCTTATGAACAGTAGAAATGAACTCTGAAAGTATAGTTTTGAGCACTCTCTTTAATGTGAATATTTTTGTATCCTGGATTAAACCCGGACTTTGAAAAGTAAGCATGTTTTTGTTACAACATGCCTGTCTTTAAATGGATTCAAAATCTTTTTGTCTCAGTCTTCCCATAGTGACAGCTCACTACACACACACACACACACACACACACACACACACACACACACACACTCACACATGCTATAACAACCACACTCCATTGATCCAGGGAATAGGTGTTGTGTGAAGTATCCTTACAGATTCCTTTCCAAAGGAATCATTTCATGCTTTGTGTTCTAACACACCCAGTGAAAATGGACAATAGACAGTGGCTATGAACTCACTGGCCACAGTCAGACAATGATCATGTCTGCAGTTTGGCATCAGAATCTGGACAATAACTGACAAAGCTTTAACAATGTCGGTTGGTATCTAGTGATCCAGGTAGTTACAATGAGCTTAGAAAAACTTCAGCAGATAACACAAATAAGCACTCAAATGCAAAACAAACACTAAACACATGAACAAATTTTTCATCTTCAAGATGACTGAAGCCTAGCACATAGAAACTTCACAGGTCCAGTTTATATATATATAAATATATGTGCACAAATTAAGTATACTACTTATGTATGAAAGTAGTTTTTAATTGCGTATTTTGAAATATATTTCTGTCAAACATTACCAGTACCAACCAGTAAGTGTAGTCATACACTGTGGTACTAAAAACAGAAATTTTAGAAAGTATGATGCTATTCTTGGTTGTCAACTTGACTACATCTGGAATTAAGTAAAACACCTGTGAGGGATGTGGAAGGACCCACTTTAATCCAGATCTTTTGAGGTGGGAAAATCCACCTTTAATCTGGGCCATACCTTCTGCCAGCACCCAATATAAAGGACATGGAAGGCAGCAAGTTTCTCTCTCTGCTGTTTGCTCTAGCTCTCACTGGCAAGTTCATCTCTTCACTAGCGTTAGAGCCTACTTCCTCAGGGTTCCAGCATATGCTGAAGACCAGCTGAGACATCCAGTCCAGTGGACTGAACAACTACTGAATAGGCATGATAGACAGACAGACAGACAGACAGACAGACAGACAGACAGACAGATAGATAGATAGATAGATAGATAGATAGATAGATAGATAGATAGATAGGAAATAAAGATATAGAGAGATAGATGATAGATAGTGTATATATATATGTGTGTGTGTGTGTGTGTGTGTGTGTGTGTGTGTGTATGTGTATCTGTGTATGTATATCTATATCTTTTGAGATAAATCAAAAGATCAGTCCATAATTTGCTTACTTTCCTTTAATCTCTCTATCTCTCTTTATAGATAGATAGATAGATAGATAGATAGATAGATATAGATATAGATCTCAAAAGATCTGAGAGAGAGAGATTAAAGAAAAGTAAGCAAATTATGATGCCTATGATGCTTAATACTCATAATAATAACAACCATAAAGACTACAAAATATCAAGCTCACACTTGATATTTTAAGCTAAAAAGTGTTAAAAAGTTAAGTTTGAACAAAGCAAGACAAAATAGTGAAATTTTTTTCCCTTTTAAACTTTTTCTTATAATACTTGGAAAACGATGACAATAAATGGAGTCCCTGCCCCACACTTCAGCACCTACTTCATGCAGAGAGTGGGAAGTAGTCAGATTCCTACGACGGTGATCAGCGCTGTGCCACAGCTATTGGCCAGGACCATGGGATTGCCGATGGCTTGCTGGTCTGGAAATAACATCTGCCCTTCATGAGGGCCCCTCCCTCTACATCAAAGGACTATCCCAGCAGGGCACACACAGGATGTACAGGCCTGGGCACAGCCTCATCTTCACACCATGAAGCCAAATCGTTTTGATAAGGGGCCACAGCCTAATTCCCAGGCATCTTTCCCCTAAAGCACAACTCGCTCAGTGTTAAATCACTAAACTACAGAGCCAACAATTGCTCATTCAGAAAGTAGAAAGGCAAAGGCAGCTGTGGCATTCCAATGTTAAAACAACAGCCCCCCAAAAACTGCTTTCCTAGTTTATAATTTTTTAATGCTGGCGTTTTAAAACCAGATATTTATTGCTCTTTTAAAATGTCTCAGGGTAACATTTTCAGTTCTGCAACAGCGCTGCTACATTCCGAGAGCAGCTATGGTGCAGGGCCCATAAAAAAAATTAACACGACCAAGGCCATTTTTCCTGTGCTTAAGTTTATTCCAATGAAAACCACCCTATAGGCATAACCCTGATATTTCTGTTCACCACACATTAACTCAGAGTTCCTCAGGGTGTGACGCCCAGGTGACTCCTGCGATGCAGATTTCTACAGATCTGGCTGGAAACCTGCATGATTGAGCACCCCACTCATGGCAGAGTATAACCATTGATCTTCTCTTATTTCACCCAATCTGCACTTAGTCTTAGAAGATTAACCCTTTGGCAGTATGAGTTCACATTACTAAACACAAAAAGAGTCTCTCTCGTGGCTTGGGAAAGTGCATTAGTTCTCCACGCAGGACCTAGGGACTTGTGGGAGTCTGACATGATTCATGAGAGGCGAAGAGAGGACATGGCTGAGATGGGAGTTGGGGAGAAGTGTGGGCTCTAGAAGGGACGGGTTCGCAGAGTCCTAAAGCTAAAGGAACTTAGAAATCACTTCTGTACGCTTTCAGCTAGTGATGGGAACTGAGTCTTTCTTTCTTTCCATGGCCCCAGAATGTTTAGAAGTAAAGAAAATATGTGCAGAAGGAACACAGCTCTAGAGGACAAATTATTATTAAAGAAACCTAGAAGTAAGTAAGGACAGATCCTCTGGGTGAAGATGACCTCTGAAACATACTCTGATGTGGACCTGCTTTAAATTCTCAACTATGTTTATATGCTAAGGAAACTATCTCAGAAGCTGAGGGGGGTGGTGACTTTACCAGGAAAATATTAAGAAAGGATTCATGGAGCTAGAGAGATGGTTCAGTACTGAAGAGCACTGACTCCTCTTCCAGAGGACCTGGGTTCAATTCCCAGCACCCACATGGCAGTTCAGAACTGTCTGAAATTCTAGGCCCAGGGAATCTGAAGGCCTCTTCTGGCCTCTGTGGGCACTGGGCACGCCTTCAGTACATGTGTAGGCACAACACCAAGACACGTAAAAAAACAAATTTAAGAAAGAAGGAGGCAAACATTTGCACACCTGGACAGCATCTACAACCTTCCAACACTCAGTGGCTTCACATTTACTTCAGCCCAAGCCTATCAGCAGCTTCTTTTTGTCTGTCAATGCAGTTCCCCACACCTCATCTCTCACACTTTCCAAATAGAAAGGAAAAGGTCACAGAGTGGGTACCAGGTGCAAGAGGTCAGCCCAATCTCAGCACATCTGGCAAGGAGAGAAAGGAAAAAGGGGGTGGTGTGCTGAGGAACTGAGGAAAGAGTTGACTGCTGGTGAGCAGTCAGGAAGCAGAGGGAAGAGTAGGGTGCTCCCAGTTCACTTCTGTGAAGCATCTATACCCCTTACACACACCCAGCGTAGGAGTGTGGCAATAGATGGTAGTGTGTAAACGAGACAGCTGCAGCCCACAGATCCAAGAGGAAAGAAATGTTTGTGTGGGTTCTGCTCAGATTACCCACATGCTTTTCTACATGAAATGAACAGAAACACATTTTCTACCACATTCCCTGGTCACAAACAAGTCACCTTTACAGTTCAGAACATAAAGCAAGGAAGACCCAAACATACTCGAAATCTTTGCATCTCCACCCTAAACTTATCACAGATTTTAAAGGAGTATTTCTAAACATGAAGACCACATATACCATAGAAGCCTTCAACTAAATTACCTGTGTCTCCTTTGCTGGAGTTCTCATCACAAAGAATGACAGTCACCATGCTCTTGCAAAGACACCGGCAAGCTGTGTTAATACCACATGACCAGGAAGAGAATGTGGACTCCACCATCTATGCTACAACTAGTCAATAATTATCTAGGTGGTATCAGTTATGTTTTCTGTGCATCCTGGTTGGCCTCTGAATAAAGAGAAGCAGTGAAGAGCCTGGGAACCCTGTGGTCTCTGTAGAAGCATTATCTCAGGCGGCCTGTGTGAAGATGGGGTGTATGCAGACTGTAATCTACATGTTTACTGCTCTAAAATTCTACCCACTTCTGGAGAATAGTTGCTCATCCTAATCACATTCAGAGTGCCTAGGAAGCAGGAAGTGCCACTCATCAGCAATTTATTTCTTAGAAACTCTACAGGAAGCCGGCTTTGTCACAAGGTGCTGTCCTGGCTGCGTGGAAAAGGCCTCCATCCAGTCTGTACTCAGAGGTTAACAGGCATGAAGGACTGTGTCACACCTCTCCAGAGCTCTTTAAAGATCAATAAGGATTAGTGCCACTTAAAAAAAGTGCCTGATTTTTAAGGAAAGAAGGATATGTGTTGGGTAAACATCGTCTGACTAAATCTAAGTAAGTTTGATCACAGGAATGAGAAGTACATTTTGTAGGCCTTCATGATGCTCCTTACAGACTAAGATATTTTCTTATTTCATAGCACTAGACTGTCTTTTAATGGTAAGTTGCCCAAAGTACCCATTAACTGAAAGAACCCATATTGCTGAACAAGGAGAAATCAAAAGACACATCTCAGAGGCAGAACCCGTGTCCAGTATAGATGAGGCCCTGGGTCAGAGATCCTACAATGAAAAGAGTGGGGGGGAGAAATGATGAAATAAAATAAGGCTTAGACTTGAATGTAAGTCCTGAGGCAAGTTTAACAACATTAAGTACAACCAAAGGAGTCATTTGTCATATGAAAAAAATTATAAAATAAATGATTGGGACTTTCTAGACCTGTACAAGTCTGGCAAAGTGACCTATGGCTACCTTGCTAAATCAAGTAGTCACTAGCCACAGATGACTACTTGAATAGAAAGTATCTAAAATCAATGTTCTTATTCACACTGGTGCTCAATGGGCATGCATGAGTCGCACAACATCAGCCAGTGCAGCTCATATGGCATCCTCGTCACTACAGAGCTCTACTGAGCACTGACACCAGGCCCATAACCAACTTTACGGTGAACACTGATGTGTGGCATGCTCAAAGAAAAGGTGTGGTGCCGTGGAAGTGCGGTAACATATAGCCAGGTACAGTATTAGTACGTGCCTGTAATCTTAGCACTGGGGAGGCAGAGAGCAGAGCAGCCCTGGGGCAGGGCTTGCTGTCCAGCCAATCTAGCTCCATCAGCTAGCTCCAGTCTCAGCTGGAGACCCTGTCTCAAAAATAAGGTAGAAAGTGATTAAAGAAGACACCAGACATATGTCTCTGGCTTCTATATGCACATTCTCTACCCCGACAGAAATGAATATTTAAATGTATTTCACCACAGGAGTGTACTCAGGATTGAAACCATTATCCAGGTGTTGTCAGTGGGTCAGGCCCTGGAAGGTCTTCTGACTGGCGTGTTTAACTGAGGTGCTATCTTGAAAGTGAAAAAGCTTGATAATGCCCAAGGTCATTTTCTGTGCTGGAACATTGTTATTCGGGTAACTATCCTAGTTTTCCAAAGATATGCAAATGCAAGTTTAAAATACACTATTCGATCCACTCTCTTCCTCTTCTTCTGTTGTACTGCAGGTGTTTGATGAGTGTGTCCACATGCCACATTGCAGGGGCTCACAAATGCATGTCACATGGGATTACCAGAATACCCGACCCAAAAGGAGCCCAAAGAAGCTACAGCACGAATCCATTTGCAGGGTTGGCTGCAACACCACTATTTAAAAGTGTAGCTGGCTATAATTCATCAAGTGGCAACAAATTAAGAGAACTGATATTCACATAAAGTAATTCTAAAACTTCACAACTATGTCACCCACAATACAGATTGTACCCCCATTGATAACAGACAGAAAGTCTTTATTTATGTAGGTGGCATTATTTCTTCAGACTAGGGAGTACCCACTGTGATATTTAATTTGTGAGGGTCCTATAGAGGCTTTGCTACTAAATCCAGTTATGATGGAATAAGAGTTATTTAAATATACAGAACACCTTACCCAGCATAGTGACATAAAGCATCCCATTGTTTTCTACCACAGTCACACTGCATGAATCTTATGACAGACGGTATTTTTAAGGTGAGGGAGAGGCCAGGTGTGGTAGCTCAGGTCTGCAAAGTAGCACTCAGAAAACTGAGGCCGGACAAGCCAAAGCTCCTGGTTAGTCTGGACTACAAAGTGAGTTTGATGACATGGTATTATAGAACAAGACCTCACCCCAAACAAACAAAGCAAAAGATAGCAGAAAGAAGGAAGATTAGATTTCTTTGGTGCTGAAGAACTTCTAACCTTGCATTTATTTTTGAAATACTGATCTTAACACAGAAGCAATAAAAGTCTACGCATTTGTTCATAAATGCTCTATAACATGACAAACTGGCCTAAAGCTCCCTAAGCCATACCCTAGTCTGTGCTCACTCTGCTCTGCAGACACATTCACTATTACTGGAAGATGTGTTCTAGACCCAATGTAGACTCAGTATGTGTAGGGATACCTTTGCCGTCTCTACACATATCTGAGGAATCAGTGTAACAAGAATGGCATAGCATGACTCACCACAAACAGCAACAACCATGGAAGCATCTTAAACATCACACAATTATGGACTAATCTGACCAAATATAACGTAGATCAAGGCCAGATGTCTATACTAAATGAGTTGAAGTTTCCAAAGTACTTGCGAAGCGCATGGGGCAAACCGTGTGCAGCCTAGGTTTTTGTTGTCATCACGATGCTCAATATATTTAGTGCAAGACACAAACTTCAGAGGGATCCATACAGTATATGCTTATCTATGTTACAGACAGAAACACACAAACACACATGCGCACACACATGCGTACACACGTATACACATGCTCACACATGCATGTGCGCACACACGTTCCATGAGTTCTAGGGTGCAGCTGCCCCCATTCATTTAAAAATGAGAAATAGCTGGGCAGTGGTGGCGCACGCCTTTAATCCCAGCACTCGGGAGGCAGAGCCAGGCGGATCTCTGTGAGTTCGAGGCCAGCCTGGTCTCCAAAGCGAGTTCCAGGAAAGGCGCAAAGCTACACAGAGAAACCCTGTCTCGAAAAAACCAAAAAAAAAAAAAAAAAAAAAAAATGAGAAATACTTTGAAACCATACAGTAGAGTTAGAGGAAGGGTAGACAGATGACTAATCTCCACGGAAGGTATTTCTCTGCTCCTCATATGTAGCTCCTTTTGGCTATGGACTCTGTAAGCTGGTGGGCAACTTTCATGTGCACCCTCCCTGAGATAAGAAGTGTGAAGAGACACTCACTTCCTTATTTTAAGAAAGATGGAAACTTCAGAAGCAAGAGAAACAATGTGAGAGCCCACTCTGCTCTGCCGGGTTCTAACTTTTCTGTTCCGTGTGGAAGCCCCTTGTCAGACAAATCTTAATTTATAGCAAAAACAAAGGGAAGGAACTGTGCTCTGCTGCACAGCGGCTTCAGAGAGGAACCCAAAGCCATGGAGTTTTGAGCGGCTCCAGCAGTCCTTCCCAGCTGAGCATGGAGTGAGTCCCTTTACCTCCCTGTTCCGGAGGCTGTGGACAGAAGGTCTTTTATTATTCTGCATTGCCTAATGGGGGTCCTCTCTTCAGGAGCATGCATGTCTTTTACAAATGACGCTTCCTTTGAAGACAGGCAAGAGATCAGATTAAGCCTTTCAAAATATATTACTTCTGCTTCCTCCTGGTTCCCTGTTCTCGCAGTACCTAATTCTCCAAGGGGTCCCAGATGTGAACTCTGCTCCAACCACTAAATAAGACTGCAGCAAGGGAGCTCATTCCACAGAAACATTCTTCTTGACTCCCAACCAGGGTTTCTCCCGGAGAGATGCCCTTTACCATCTGCCCCAGCAAAATTCAAATCCACTCCATTAATCATGTAAGTCTCAGAGTTCTATTCCCTAACCCTAAGGAACTCTTAATTGCACTCCAAGTTTAAAGTGAACCAATTTGATTTCTCTTAGTGGGAACTATCAGAGGTGCTACACTGTAAAAACATCCCCCAGAGTTCCTGAGGCAAAACGAAACTCCCTGGAAACATGTGCTGCGTGAATGGCGGCACAGATCGTATGGGAGATTCCCATTTGTTCCTTGTCCTCATGGCTTTCACCAGACTGTGGACCAATTTGTACACAATTGCTCCATTATCTTTCTTCTCCCTTTAAGAACTGCATTAGCCTTAAGCCTTCTGACACCCCTGGACCACCATGAGAATTCTATGTACACCTCATGTCAGGTCTTCATTGTTCCGAGGGAAAAAAAAAATATTTTTAGTCTGTTTGCATAATTGGAGAAATCCAGTCCTTTGAATCAGGTTCTAATCCTAAATGCCTTTAACTGGAATCACGTTTATTTTTAGCACTTGAATGTAAAATTTAAACCACAGGGTGCCAAATGGACGCAATAAAAACGTAGTGGCTTCCAAATTTATTTTAGGAATGCTAACAAAAAAGTCAACATAGAAAATTAAAACGTTGATGTGCTCTCAGAGGCGTGACTTTGAGCATGGTTACAGAGGTTAGCTAGGAAGCTTTATCACATTCGCCCATGGAACTACTAGATTATTCTCAGGAATGATCTGCTGCTTTGTCTGATAACAGTGTTAGGATTCAGAGAACATAAGACAAAGGTGGAGCCGAGCGTTGGATAAAGCTGCTTTGGGGCAGTGTGGGCTAGCTGCACCCCGAGAGAGTGCTGTGGACTCCTGGTGTGTGACAAACTCGCTCTCTTTCTGTGAGTCACCTGCCTTGTCTTCCGCTTCAGTAGTTATCTGACCTGGAAGAGACGAGCCAGATATTGGGAACTGTCCAGTTCTTTCTAGAAGTGTTGAGACCCTGAAAACACGAGCAAGGCAGCCGTGAACCACACGATGCTGCGTGGAGAACTTAGAGTACCTTGTTGGCCGCACAGCTAGCCACCTCAGCAGTCTCCTCAACTCCTTGAAGTAGAGGTCTCTGGTACCCTGACCTGAGCATCTCTGTGTGCCTGGTGAAGTCTGCTCGGAATGGAAGGGATAAAGACAGCTTCGCTCAGCCAATGGATACAATTGTTAGTTAGATAAAGTGGCTGGTTCAGGATGGTGCTAGCTCACTTTAGTGTGCTGGTGGCATGGGTTACAAATCCTATTTCTAAGCATTCCACCCCAAAACGGCAGATTTCAATCACCGCCATGATAACCAGGACTTCATCTGGCTACACCAGGACTGTCACCCCTGAGCACACCTTACAATCTTTCTTTTGTTCTGCCTTGTATCTAGAATCTGATGCCTTGGTCATCAGGGTCTATTCACAGTTTCAATAGGCCGTCTAGTGGCTTGCTCCTTGGTTTCTCTTCCTGACCAAAACATAGTGTATGAGAATATAACCACAGAACAAGTGTCTTGCTTTGCTTTCTGACATTCTGTTGTTTCCACAAAAGCAAAAGCAGCGCTAGGGTTCCCTCACTGTGGGACAGCGTGTGCCATCCTTCAAAGTTTATCCACAGAGGTCTTGGTTGCAAACAGTTGTCCCACAAACAGACACTATGCAGCAGAGGAAGAGAGAAGACCTGTGGGACCACTGTCATTGTCAGCCAGAAGTCGCCCAAATGCTAACTCTTGTGAGTGAAGTAGAGAGGTCGGGAAGGGAAGGGAAGTATCTGGAACATTCCATTGTATGAGGCTTGAAACCTAGAGTTCAAGCCATTTTTTGGTTTTTCCTTCAGCATGCCGTTGGTCAAAACCAGGCCAATCAACTGTCCTACAATGTTTGCAATTTCCATGCATGTCTTTAACCATGCAAAAAAGTAACCTGAACAATTTTTGTGAAATAGAGACCAGTATCTAAGCCTAATTACTTTGCTTTCTTTTACGTTTCCTGACTATTTACTACCTGATATATTAATCCAACAATGACTGCAGTTACACCAGCCACCTCACCATATCCATTAAGTAAATATTTATGGTGTGTTCATCCCATGAGAAACAGTGCCAGGTGTTAACCAAACACACATAACACATGTAAACACATACAGGCACACACACAATTTAAGATCCCAACACTCCCTTGTCAACAATCACATTTAAAAATTGTAAAAACTTGTCTTACTAAATCTAGGAGAGAATTGGATTTAGAAATGGAATTTCATGGAAGCACGAGGGCAAACGCTCTATATTTGTGCAATATGAGATGGCTGAGACGGGCGTGTGGATTCCGGGCTGGAGGAAGGTTGAGATGACAGTATGGGCTACAGCAGATGTGACTTGCTGGAGACTGATGTGCAGTATTTCCTATCGACAATGGAGGGGCTTTGCACATACCCTCCTCACTCTCTGGCTTCTCCACCCTATTTTAAATCCTCCAGTACCATTAACAGTAGATGGCACATGGTGACATGGTATCTCCACCAGACAGATGGCAGTGGAGGAGACTGGCAGCATGAATGGATGCCAGCCGTCACTCTGGGATGTTTCATTAGCCCAGAAGAGGGACCTGGAAGTCCTGAATAAAAGCAGCAGAATGATAGCAACAGGGAACAGCATTTGAGAGCTCTTTAGGAGGGAGAATGACAAACTCTTCCTGGCTTCATGCTTTGTCTCCTTCTCTAAGCAACGATACTCCTTTGAGCAGCCTAAGCGTCTCGTACCAAGCTCGTCAATTGGGTTGCTTGAACCGAGTCACACAGGGATCTGCAGACACTGGCTATTCAGACTGCCTGAAGGGAAAAGTATCAGCATTGACTAGGAACCTGCTTGAAATGCAAAACTGCCAGCTCCCACTTTAGCACTGCTGACTGAGAACCTTGGGTGAGTCTCAACCATGCTGCACTCTGAATCTTATGGTACAGAAATAGGCCCAGGCTCTTTCACCCACAACTTCAAATGTCCACTTATTTTCCTCCATAAAACTAGTCAAGATAAGCAGGTTGATGATAAGCTTTCCTTGTAATCACCAGGTGTGAGCTGGAAAGGACAAACACAGGGGCAATGTCATCTTGTCATTGTGGTCTTGTCTAACAAAACAGACACTGTGCAACACTCTTTGAGTCCCATGTGTGGAAACGTCAGAGGTACAAACTGTCAGGCAAAATGTGAAGAGTTTAGTCATCTGGTCCTTCCATGAATCATAAAACCTCTTCTTCCCTAATGCAGAGAGGGAATGATGACCATTTCCAGGACTGTGCCCTGAAAAAGTCCATGGGGCTGATTCTAACCAGGTACAGACTTCTTAGCCAAATACATTATCCTTAAAAGTAAACCCAAATTCTGTCTGTTAAGTAGATTTCACCATGGATACCATTTAGAATAGAGTAGATAGAAGAGAGCCTATTTGTATCATTTTGCTTCCCCTCAAAAGACAAGAAATATGCAGAGGGCCTCCCAATCCTTCAGGTGCTAACTGTACCATTCCCTATTTCCAAGGCAAAGTCATAAGCATCATATACAGTAGTAGCTCATGAGGGTAGATATGGGGATCCCAAGTATGTGATCGCTACATGTTTAACTCAGGTATGGTGTGGCATAGGACCAGAACTACATCCAAATCTACACAAAAGATGTTTCCATGTGAGAGTCTTTAGAAAATATATTCTAACACATTGTCACATGCTAACGAAGAGTTTGTTAAAACCAACAATTTTGTCTTGGCAGCTCTGGAGGAGGTAGAACCATCTGCTGATGTGTTCAGTCACTGATTCATTCTATTGCTGAGTATTTATCAAAAGCCAAACATGACCAACGGTGCCACTCACAGAGGTCAGTCAAGATGGACAGGACCCCCAGCCCCATGGAGACTACAATCTGGAGCAGTCCCTCTCAAAAGCTTGTCATCACAGCACCCTGAAAACAAAATGTGTTCATCCCACCTGTGGTGTTTATATTGAGTATCAACTTTACTGCCTAGAGCATCACCTAGGGGATACACCTGGTGTGCGTGCGTGTGTGTGTGTGTGTGTGTGTGTGTGTGTGTGTGTGTGTGTACAGACTGTTTCTAGGGAGGCTTGCTGAGTACTCCCTCTGATTATGAGAATCACGATTCCACCAGCCACAGCTCCAGAATGCAGGAAATGGGGAAAAGACAGCTGAGCAACAGTATTCATCTCTCTGTGACTGGGGATACCATGGGACCAGCTGCCACATGCTCCCAATGCCACAGCTTCCCCACCATAATAGCCTATATCCCCTCTTTAAACTGTGAGTCAAAAATTAATCTTTCTTTCCCAAAGCTCCTTCTGTCTGAATTTTATCACAGCAACAAGAAGGTTCTCAGCCGGGCTATACCAGCTAAAACAGCAGTTTAGGTGGAACCTCCAGCATGCCTCTGGACACATGCCATACATGTATAGACATTCTAGTACTCATGTGGAATGTGATAGGACACATCACCAGTGGTATGTTAAGGACAATAAAAGATGGCATCAAAGCAGTAGAAATGGTTTTTCATAATTTTTTGTGCTTCCAGGGACCGTCATCTGCAGCTCCTGGCACATGACCACCCACTTGAAGAGCCCTTTTGGATTCCCATGGGAGCATGTGTCCAAGGGGTGGACAGTTTTATTCCATAGCATACGATTTCTTCAATCACCTCCTGAACTGGAACCAAAGACCTTCCATGTGTTACTCAGGGTTGGGAGCTTTATTTTCTCTGTGCATTACTGGTAATAGAAATTTCATTTAGAACATAGTAGATGTGCAATAAGAGATTATAGAAGAGACAAGAAAAGGGAAGACAGGGTGAGGAAAGAAAACTCATGTAAGTATTTTTTTAAAGATTACATCTCTAATAAGAGAAAACAGTCTGCATGCCAGAAAAAAGCCAATCACATCAGTAAAAGAATAATAATAATGATGATGGTAATAATAAAATTAGAATAAAAATTCATATAAGAACACGTCTGTCTCTAACTCATTCTCATTTGTCAAGGTGAAATCTAAGGACAGGTCCCATCTCCAGCCCCAGGGTTCAATTTTTTTGGGATCTCTTTGTTAATGGACAGTAACTGTTTTACTCTAAGTAGTCAAATCATTTTTGAAGTGTGTTTACATGGTAGTTCCTTAAAACTATTTACCTTGCCCACAATTCACAGAAGAAGAAACAGACACAGTCACACAGTCACTAGCCTCAAAGCTGCCTCCTATCACCAGCGCCTTTGTTCAAAATCAAGTGCATTTTCTCCCTGGCAAATGAATTCTACTGATAGTTGGTAATACTAATATTTGTGTCATGTTATCAAAAACATTTCCCAAGACCCATGGTCGCAGCATTATCAATAATAGATTTATCTGCGACATCAAAGTTTGGGTGCAATAAGCTTATCGGCGTTTCCACTAGCTGTACTGTCAGGGTGCACAAAAGGCGCTTTGTGAAGCGTGGCCCAGTTACACACAGTTCCTTCAGGTGCACAGGCCAATCGCTGGTGCCAGGCTCCATGCCCAGCTTCCCTGCTGAGCTCAGAGCACCCTGTCAGGACCCCACCCAGAACGGCCTTCTACTCTCAGAGCTAGGCTGAGAGAAAATCCTGGTCCTTGTGTTCTGATACCCAGTTCTCCTAGATATTTCAATATGACACACACACACCATTCCATTCTCAAGGTCACATTTAGGTCACCTCCTTCCTGGTCTAGGAAATCCTGCTGATTTAAAGAAGGGCCCCTGCTCAGTCTGCACATGGATGGAACTTAGCCCCCAAAGTCTATTTTTCTCTTAGCTTAATCTTGAGGGCCTCAAAGTTTCAACATGGTGGAGAAGGATTCCCCTCCCCCAGGAACGTCCCTCTCCTTTAACAATCAGACAAGCCTGCCTCATCATCTGAACTTCTACATAAGACCTACGTCGCCAGGGATGCCTGTGACATGAACATTGACATCCATTTCCTTAGAGTATGTGTATGGACATACACAACACATGTATACATGTGCATCTGCAAGTGCGTAGGTAGGTACATATCTCATTTGAGGTCAATATGTGCTCTTCACAGAAGTTAGACATGATGGGCCTTATTGTCATCTCTTTAAAAATAAAATACACGTCACAGTGATTGTGAAAAGTCCCACTGCTTTAGGGAGTGGTAGCATGTGCCTGTAACCCCAGCACTTGGGGATGGGGATGAATGGGAATCTCAAGTTTGGAGCCAGCCTGAGCTACACAGTAAGACTCTCTTACAACAGTAATAATAATTATAGTAGTAAGAAATCCTATCATATAATTGTATCATTTCTCATGTTACCATAAACATCATGGATTCACGTGAGTCTAGGACACTGCTGTTGCCAGGACTATATCAGCATCACAGACACCTTAGACAGTGACTCGGCCCTTCCGCAAACTGCAGAGGGGAAGTTATCCTTCTCATCGTGACCCACAATGTGGCCTTCGTGGTGTGACAGGAAGCTGTGCCTGGAAGTGACTCTTTCATCACCAGGAGAAATCTGACCCTTCCTTCAGATGTGTAGAAGCTTTAAAAGCCCTTTATGTTTCTTTTCTTTACCAAGTATTAGACTTTTCATCCTTCCTACCTAACAGCCCAGAGCCCGCGGGAGATTTCTGAGCCCTCATGCAGTGTATATAAAGCCCTTCAGTGCTGTGGTAAACAGGTAGCTAGACAGGGGCTAAACAATCACAGCCTAGGAGACATGTGGCAGAACACAGTTTTGCTCACGGCACTCATCCCCTGTTCTTAGGAAACTCCAGTGTCCCACAGATCTCAACACAACCTTGCATCCCACCACAAAGAACGTTGCTGGCTTGCCTAGGCTCAACACGTCGTTTAAGGTACTGACCTAGAACTGCATAAACATTATACTCAAACAACCTGGTCAACTGGATTTGCATGCTCTAACAAGTAGTTGTCCCAAACTTCCTTCACATGTGGTTTCTGGTATGACTTCAAACACAGCCTAAGACTGAAATAGACAAAGCCAGTTCAGGGGAAAGGTGAAAGACACTAAGGAAACCTCCCCTCAAATAATATTGGTTCTTTAAAATATTCTGATTATTTAAGATAAGGTGTACTCTCATGTCCCCCCAGAGTTTTATCATTATAGGTAGACTGCACAGTGTATGACCAAGTCTTAGCTGAGTGTTTGGGGTTGGTAGTTATTTCTCGTGAATATGCCTCTGCTGTGGTGTTTCCTTTGGGGAGCACATTCCAATGTCTTAATGGGGTGTAATCAGTAACACGTTTGCTTCAGGCCTTATAATGATGATGCCATTAACTGCATTCACCAAAAATCCTTTAAAACAGCTGTTTTCAACCAACTTTCACTGTGAATGTACTTTTGTGTGTTTAATACACTTGGCAAGCATTTGAGAAAGGCCTTGCCTACTGTTTTATTTGTTTCCATTTATGAAAACATGCGTTCGCTATGAAAATCAGATGTCTTTGTAAAGTTATCAAGGATCCCAGAAGAAAACATGATCCTGTCTGCACCATAGGCAGTGGTCTCTGAAACACTTTCAAGGCAATCTGCTAAAGAAAAACGTCCACACCTTTGTCTAAGTGGAGAATGATCCCCAGCTCTTGGTGGGGTAGGGTCCGAGGAAACATATTTTAGAGTTATATGTCCTGAGCTTGAAAACAAACCCAGTAGGACCAGCACAGATTTCCATCTGGACGTTACCTGAGCCTGCCACATGTGTTGGTTTTCAGGTCTTTATTCAGAAATACAAGACTTTTCCTTCCTATGAGGTCTAAGGACAGAGCATCTTCCTTTTCAATAACCAGCCTGGAAGACAACAGCACACACTCACTGGTAAAAGTCCTTCCAATGGCTGAGTAGGTTTGCTGTAAGTGACGAATGTAGCATACCACCCAGCAGCCAAACACCGTGGTGCATAAAACGGTACAATCAAGAAAAATTGCCTTCCGTTTCATGCCCTTTACCCTCCGAAGGAACAGAATGGTTACTACTTGACTGTTTGGGTGAGCATTTGTTGCAATTGGAGCATGCAAATAAAAAGCAAGCAGACAGACCCACACCAGACATCTACCTGCACCTCGGAAAGCACTCTAGGCAGAACCAGGCCTGCACAGAACACCAGAGCTTCACTCTTCCCGACATTACCCCCTTATCCTAGTCTCATTTCTCTATGCTAAAATGATCCCTAAGCCACAATCTCAGGAAGACCAGTGCCCACACAGCCAGGTTCTTTGTTTGGCATCCTGAACAATAGACCTCTGCTTACTGGAAGTCCTGGGACAGTGACTGCCTCACACCAGCCCTAGGGAGGTAGAGATACCACACTTCTGTTTCATCCCTACCCTTCCACTCCTTGCCACAATGCTTCACCACCTCTGCTGGTCACCATTTCTCTGTCACAACAAAGATGGCAGGGACTCTCAATGATCCAGCCTCCAGCAAACACCCATGGGAGGGTCTGGAAAGAAAGGAAAAAGGCCACCCTGGCTTACCTGCTGCCTATCTCTCTGTATCTTACCACAAGGCCTGCCTGTGAGGGCCACCTTGTCCTGGGGCAACCACTCTGTGGTAAGACACAACAAATAATAGAGAATTTTTTGATAGAAAAATATATATACCCAGGTAATTAAATTGTTAACATGATGGATGACCTTATTTTACATTTGAATTCAAATTGACTTTCTATATCATTCAACTAAAATGGCTTGAAGTTACCAAAAGAGAAAGTGTGTGTGTGTGTGTGTGTGTGTGTGTGTGTGTGTATGAGTGTATGTGTGTGTGTGTGTGTTCCTGAATGTCTACCCATATGTGTATCTAGAGAAATAGCAATATCTATTTTTGTTCATTTGCTTTAAAAACAAATGTAAGTCATTTCTACTGTGCGGGTTTATATTGTTTACCTGAAATGCAAAGACCTGATGTCCAAATCACATATACATTTTCCCATACTTTTTTCTACCAAAAGATGAAGCCGTAGAAAATTTACCAACTGATAAACTTTGGTGTAAGTGGAAAGGGCAAGAACATAGAAAGATTTATTGTTTAGAAAGTTCTAGAAGCAAGGCACTAGTGTCTGAATTTAAAATGTTAATGGCTGTGCATTCCACCCATGTTGAATCCCAAATGACAATATGTTTTGTGCCCAGGGCATGCTTCTGACTAAATCAATAAACCACCCCAAGTCTGATAAAAGTTTTACAAAATATCCAAGACATTTAGAGTAATTGTTAACATCTGCTCATTATGATTCAAACGTGTAAGCAGGTTTAGAAGCCAGATAAATATATTTATTCATCAGCAGGCAGCATGTCACTGCTGCCTCGGTGGTGACATAAAACAGTGAGACATTAGAGCCTGCCTTAGTGTTGCCTTCAGAGAAGACAAAAGAACCATTGTAGAGGGGAAAGAGAAAACCCAGACAATTCTGACTTTTCCATGTTTTCAGAGAGACAGAGGAGAGGGCAGGAGAGAGCAGGAGAGGAAAGAAGGGACAAATTTTGGTCACACAAAAAAATTATATAATTTACTCTGGGCTGAATACCTGGAGATTTTGCAGAAAAATACAGGAAAACATCAATCTTAGAGAGGTACCTGAAGCCCCTCATTACTGCTAAAATATGAAGAGCCGGTTTTTACTCTTGTAGCTTCAAAAATACTATTCCATTTTGATTTCTCATTTAATTTCATAACCCCAACAAGCTATTTAAATGCTGAAAGGTTAAAAGCAGGTCTTTGAAAGTGATATTGAAGAGATTCTAACAGAATGAATTTGGTTCCTAGAGGCTACATCACCCCCAGTTAACAGGCAGCCAACTCATCCCTAGGCACCGGCAGCCGAGTCAGCTTCACTTGTGATGAAGAAATGTTAACAAAATACATTCACAGTTTTAGGGAATATTATGACAGGGAAAGTATCTCCACCAACTAATGTGGCTGTGCCTGATATAGGGTGAGAGAGAGAGAGAGAGAGAGAGAGAGAGAGAGAGAGAGAGAGAGAGAGAGAGTGTTCCATACACCCTTCCAGTAATCTCAATGACCTCTATCCTCTATCGATGCCGGGGATCTCAGGTTAGGTGTTCCTTGTGTATTTGATACTGAGTTGTTTATTAACTTTCAGCTACTTTGTGTTATCCTTGATTGTGATTATGTAAAGTAGATTCTTTAAAGTTGCCTCGAGGTTAACTCTTTCAAGCCGCTGATGTCAGGCCTTAGAAACCTAGTGAACACCTCGCCTGAGCAGCGGGTGATGACCCCGCCTTTCTCTGCAGCGTCGCGCTAACACTTTCGCTGCTGTGAGTGTGAACAGTGACTATTACATGGTAGGCATGTGATGGACGATGGTTAGAATGAACATCTAGAAGGATGCTGTCAATCTATGGCCAAGGTATTCTAAGAGACCAGTTGCAAATGCTAGTTTTCTCTGAAAAGGGCCACATGATTAGCAAGGTGAAGCTGAGGACATTAATAGAGCTCGGCTATCTAGCTGATTAAAGCTGTGAAGAGAGGCAAGAGCCTCTTCCTGGATTGGTCTGCTCACTAACCTGTAATTATATTGTCAATTGCATTAACTTCATTGCCCACTAATAGAGTCTGTTTCAAGGGAGGAGGCCAGTGTGGGGCTGGTTATTTATTTTTATGTCCTAATTAATCAGTACTGACATCAAACCACATCCTTCCTCCTTGCTCATTATTTAAATGACCCATTTATATGGATGAACCTCTTTGCTTTGTGCATTTCATTATCACATTAACATGCTTTCAAAACAAAAAGGGTCCTTTCTGCTTCAGCAAGTACTTTCAACAAACTGCTACCGGAGCTACCCTGGCAGTCTAAGCAAGCCTTGGCTCTTACTAGGCATGCGTGCGTACCCACCAGGAAAGAGTTGACCAAAATCAAATAGTCTTTTCGTGGTGGGAAGACACAATGAATTCCTGATGAGTTGTATAGTTCCGGCGGTGGGTAAGGAAAGAACTCGACTTAAAAAGGAAGCAGGAATCTACCTTTTCCTCAAAGCCTGGGCAAGCAACGTATATTCAACTAGTTATTTTCATAGGTTTCATGTATGGAAAATACACCTTACCACCAAGTTAGGCTAAACAAATCTGTTGGAGTCATGAAACTGAAACATACTTCAAAGTAGCCTGACAAGCCTGCCCTGGATTGCACTTTATAAGGAAATTGTCATGTCCTTTACAGAAAGCCACATGGCTAATTGTAAGTCTGTCAATCTGAGATAAATTGTGGGGAGAGAAATCTTTCACTCAGAAGTTTTACCTTTGAAAAAAAGAAAGGGAAGTTTCCTATGTTCATATGCAAATAAAGTTCCTCTAGATTAATGAGACAGGCATATGGTATTTTCAGGAAAAACAAAACATTTGCTGAAATGGAAAAATGACAACAACCTGGTAATCTAAGGTGGATTTGTATGTTTAGAGACGGCATGGAATGAAATCATCTCAAAAAAGTCAATATTTCGCATTGATTTATAACGCTTTTCTCGGATATAATCTCCCACTTGCAAATACGTGTTGGATTACTTTGTAATTGTAAAGTAACTCTGAAAAGTGTGTAAGGAAAGTTGCAGTGGCCATGAGTGTGCACTTATCAGACATAGTAACAATAAGCCTGAATTGACCTGGGTCTGAGATGAGGCAAGCTAGGACAGCCACAGGACAGATCTGTTTGTGAGGGTGGTGTGTGTGTGTGTGTGTGTGTGTGTGTGTGTGTGTGTGTGTGTGCTTGTATGTGTGTGTGTCTGTGTCTGTGTGTGTATGTCTGTGTGTGTGTCTGTGTCTGTGTGTGTATGTCTGTGTGTGTGACTGTGTCTGTGTGTGTGTGTGTAAATGTGCTTACTAATGTGTGTGCTCATAGAGTCAGAAGCTGACCAAGAGTGCCTTCCTCTATCATGTCCCCCTTCCTTCCTTCTTCTTTCTTTCTTTCTCTGTTTGTTTGTCTGTTTCCCAAGAGCTAGGGCTAGAGGGGCCTGCTACCACACCTGCCTTTTCATGTGGATCCTGAGGATTCCACACAGATCTCCATGCTTGCATGGCAGGCACTTTACCCACAGAGCCATCTGCCCATATCAGACAAAGAGTTGTTTTTTTGTTGGGGTTTTTTTTTTTTGGTTTTTTGAGACAGTGTTTCTCTGTAGTTTTGGTGCCTGTCCTGAATCTCGCTCTGTAGCCCAGGCTGGCCTCAAACTCACAGAGATCTGCCTGCCTCTGCCTCCTGAGTGCTGGGATTAAAGGCGTGCGCCACCACGGCCTGGCAAGACAGACAAAGATATTTTTAAACTGATGTGTCTCAGACACTGAGGACACATGTGAAGAAATCTGCCTTGGAAAACTGTCAGGTGATTCAATAAACACACTCAGCTGGTGCTAAGGAAACAAACGTGACAGTTTTGAACAGAACTATATCATTGACATGGGAATGACGCTTCTGTATTCTGAAACATTACAGATACATTTTTCTAATGTACAAAAATCACTTTTCAAGTTCTTAGTTAGGCAAAAAATAGTTTTCATTGCTGCATTGAGCTCCCATGGGGCATGAAGCAAGGATATCCACCTTCTCCTTGAAAAATTCTCAGTTTGGAAAGTATAGACAAACAAATGCACCATGGATTCCATATCCCACTGGCATATTTTTGTGGATTTCTCATGTTTCCAGCAGCAACCTAGTCACATTACACCTCCCCCTTGGTGGGACCCCACTCATGCCTGAATGCCACACACTCAAGGGAATCCTCCCGTACCCAAGTCCTCAGTCCTCTGGGTGAAGTCAATGCTGAATGGTTCAATCAGTAGCAGCACACCATTCTCTTTATGGGGAAAAACTCATTATTCAAAAGTAGTCAATAAAGGGATTGAGGGATGGCTTGGCAGCTAGGCATGCTTGCTGCTCCTCCAAAGGACCCACTTAACACCCTCCTTGGGCAACTCACAATGGCCTGTAACTTCAGCTTCAGGGGATCCAACACCTTCTTCTAGCCTTCCTGGCCACCTACACTCATGTGCACATCCACATCCCCCTTAGAAACACACACATACTCATGATTAAAAACTGAAAATAAATGTTTTTAAAAGTCAATACATTACTTTATCCTTCATTTCTCCCGCTTGGCTAAGCTCAGCACCCCACTGCTCTCTCCGAAATAACCCACTGTCAATTCAGTGCTAAGGGATAGCTGAATTCCCAGAAGATTTGCATATACCTTGTGACTATAAAATCACATATTATATAAGTTTATAATGGTTATTAATTTAAAATAGTAAATATAATTGCCCTAAAATGTGACCTACACTTTCCTCTGGGTTCCCTGGAAAATTCCCAGATTTCTCCTCAACTCCCTCGGCCTGTTTTGGAAATACTGTCTGTGCTGGCAGAGGAGATCAGTCTCTGCTTGAGAGCAGTATCTAACTGTCTGGTATGCAGTACAGCAAGAGGAGGCAAATCTGCTTCCCTTGTAGCCTAAACCAAGGCTTCTCAAAGTGTAAAGTAAGTTAAGGAAGCTGTTTGATAGCATTACCGTTTCAGCCTCCATTGCTAAAAGTGGGTTTTGCTTCAGGTCTCAAATACCCGAGTTTCTGAACAGCTTTTATAAGTGCTGGGCATACACTGAACTGCAACAAGTTCACTTTGTTGTATGCTGGGTGCAGACAGCTATTCTGCATGCTTCATGCCAAGTATTAGGTTCACTGTCTAAACTAGAGTTGCCTTGGAGACGGGGTGGCTCAATCTGCAGAATCTCATCACATGACATGATGATGCCAAAGGACACCACATACTTTGGGCAAGACTACAAGTGTTGACATCTGTTTCAACAGATGCACATTTTTAAAAGTTATTTCCTAACATGTGTGTGCAAGAGGCATGAAACATAACCCCTACATGGGACCACAAATGCTCATCAGGTAGCTAGCTTAGCACTTTGTATCTGAAAAGATTGGACTTAGAGAGAGGATTAGTCGGCATCTACGTGCTGTGACAGAGTGGGAGGCTTCTGCAGTCTCTCTTCCTGGAACTCATTACTCCAGTTGATGCAGATCCTGGTTGATTTGCTTGTCTTCTCCCTGCACAGGCAAACTCTAGAAAAAGCATGTGATTCCTAGCATCCACCCCAAAGCATAACAGTCAAAATCAGCACAGAGGAGGACCCTCTAAAGGGTCTCAGGAGCCATGTTGAGGGCCCCAACCATTAAGAGATGTGAGGCAGGGATATGAAGGGAAGGGTGACTTCTGTTGGCGCCCACAGTACCTAGGGACTATTATTGCATTAGGCTTGACCAAATTTGCCTAATAAGAGGTTGACAATCTGAATCCGGGAGCTGCCCAATATTTGCAGGTGCCCAGGGAATGGAAACATACCTAGATCAAATTATATTGAGCTCAGAAGCACACAAGGCATTCTAATGCTTCCCGTTAGCCTGTGGTCATATTGGGTGGTGTTGTTCATTAATGCTCAATCACAGAAATTAGGATGCAGAGGATGTCAGTTCAGAGAAAAGGGGCAGCATGGGTCACCAAAGCCCTGTCCAGTGGAGTTGACTTGGCCAAGACCTCAACTTTAGGCTACAGCATCATTCATCATTGCTCCATGGCTAGCAAATAGGTAGTTTATGTTTGAAATCCCCATTCTGGGAAGAAGCAGAAGAAACAAGTCAATAGAACATGTGGAATCTGAGAAAGAAAAGCTACATCATGAGAGCAACGTTTGGAGCTACTGTCTTCGAGTTCTCCCGGAAGTCTTCAGTGGGCTTCTGTCTCTCCTTGCTGCTGCTGCTGTGTGAGCCTCCAGTCCCACAATGCTGAACCCAACCTCTGGGCAGGATGGGGCTTTTCAGACATGGCTACTCATCTAGTTCATTAAATCTCATACTGTAGTCTGTCTCTGCCTTCTGTAGGCTCTTACCTTGCTGATCTGTCATCCTGGAGGGTTTGCTGTTTGCTGACATAGTCTCCATGTATCATTCCCTACAGGTCTTTGCTCAAATTTTCTCTCCAAGTAGATGAACCTAATCCCTTCGTTGAGGGTGGTTTTTCTGCAGTCTAGAGCAGCCACCATTACTAAACATTATGTACTTTTGGTCTTGTGTTCATTCTTACCCACTAGAAAGTTCCTACATATCCAAAATTTATCTAGACTCCAGCGAGGTCCCCCAGATATAGGTCTACTGCTTAGGCTGCTTAGATGGATGAAAGGCTGCTATGGATTTCTAGACAGAGAATGCTTTCTGGCCCTAAATAACAGGTGAGATCTAGCGTGGTCCATAGCAGGCTTATGGGAGTTCTCAGCCCAGGAGCTTAGGAGTACTTGATTCATTCTTATGTTCCTGTCACTTTCCCTCATGATGGAACCTCCCTCTTCCTATCCCTGTCAATCATGTCAACCAGAAATTCATTCCTGAATCCAGAGTGCTCCTCTCTCTCTCTCTCTCTCTCTCTCTCTCTCTCTCTCTCTGTCTGTGTGTGTGTGTGTGTGTGTGTGTGTGTGTGTGTGTGTGTGTGTCTTTCTCCCTTCTTAGAATAACTTTCTCCCTTCTTAGAATGACCCAAGGTGCCTAGTTACTTTATTGGTTGGTTATTAACTACTGCTCAGAGTTTCTTGTTTAGTTGATTGGTGGGGGTTTTGTTTTGCCTTTCCACTGAACCCTGTAAGGTCTCTGTTCTCCTACTGTAGGATAATTAGATTTTGGTACTCAGCTGTTTCTTTTAGTCAAAGGCTGTTGTTGTTGTTTGTTGATTTAAAGATGATTTGATTGAGGGCTAGAAGGATGTCTCAGTGGGGAGTGAGGCAAAGTTCCTGTAGTGAAAACATGAGGATCAGAATCCAAACCTCCACCACCCACATAAAAAGCATAACTGGGCACACCCATAACCCCGGCACTGGTGGACAGAGACAGGAGGATCACTGCACTTGCTATCAATCTGACCAAAAGCTAGAAAGCTCCAGGTTCTGTGACAGAGCCTATCTCAAGGATGTAAGGCAGAGAATGACAAAGACAGACACATGACACTCTTCTCTAGCCTCACTTTGCACACACACAGTCTGTCCCCACATACACACATGTACTACTTAGACAAGGGTGAACTGAACATCTGAAGCAACTAAGCCCAACACAGATTCAACTGCACCATCCTACTCCAGGCCTTCTTCCAGAAACTTCTGCAGGTCATAAATCTGATGAAGCAGAGCCCCGTAGGATAGGACTTATCATGGTCTAGGTTTGTGGGCGTATTCATGAGCGTGTCTGCATCTCCCAGCACCCACACTGAACCAGTTCCACCCTATAAGCATCTCCACTGCCCTCTGCCTGGCTCTAGAAAGACCCCCTAGTCTCTCTTCTTGCTCTGGAATGTCACCTTCTCTATTGTTTAAGTTTTCATTTTCGTTTTAAGAAGTGTTTATATATTAATGCCAGATAAAATCTGAGTATAATTTAGATGGAAATTTTCAAATGGCATTGGGCTTTGAGACTTCACATGTTGAGCATCTAAAGACATCTTTTAAAGAAATAGTTTAGTGTTTTTATTAAATGGAATTAAATTGTTTTGTTACAGTAACACGTGATTCAAGGGGTTTACCACCACCTGGTGGCAGCATACCCAAACGTCAATGTACCTTAATGTAGAAAAGGGTGGAATTGAACCCACTACTCAGAAGTTAAACAGTAGTATCAGGAGTAGTATCATTGTAGAAAAATACACTAAAAATTACAAGATCTCTTTCAAAATGAAATCCTCATATTTAAAAGTTAAGGTTTCCATAAATGAATTACCAGCTTTATTACACTGATCTCCGGCATGTAGGAAATATTTCCATGATGTCTTAGAGAGTCTCTCAAATTGTTCACATGACTGAATGCCAGTGTCGTTTTACCCTCTGGCCACTGCTTCTTTCTCTTGCAGTCAATATGAATCTAGATTCTCATTTAGTTCATTCTACCTGGGATTCCCGGAGGTGTACTCCACCTCCTCCAAAACCAAACAAAACCAGACCTTCAGAAGCCACTGCACAAAGAGAATAGGGAGACCAGAGCTCAGACCACAGCATACTAGCTAGCAGAGGAATGGAGGAAGAACTTGGGATTTTTCTTCCCTTTTCAGACCTTTGGGCTCACAAGACAGTCAGATATTGTACCGTGTTTGTCTACTGTAACCACACCCCCCTCACTCTGACCTGACTCATCAGCAATGCTCTGTTCAGGCAGAACACTGTTGTCACTCAGAACTAGTTCCAGTAAGTGAGGCACCTGGAGACTGAAAGGGAAAAGAGACAAGAGCCAGGCCTTTCTTGGTGGTCTCCAGACACACACAGAGACCCCCCCCCCCACACACACACACAAACGAGTGGTGCTGTTCTGGGGCTGGTCAAACACACACAGAGACCCTCCTCCAAATGAAGAGTGCTGTCCTTGGCCCCTTCTCTGGCCCTGTGACTCAGAAGGTATGATCTTCTTCATCACAGTGATGTCTTAGACTGGGTTTTCCAGTAGAACACAGGAAAAGCTTCACATCAGGACGGGGCATCTTGCCAGCTCTCAGGTCTGCAGGGAACTGTGAGCTGCCAACAGGAGCTGCAGCAAGTCTTGGCAGAGCAGAAGGGAGGCCCGTCACCAGCTACAATGCACACACTTCTGAAGAAGCCATGATGGTTTTGCACTGAGCATGCGCCAGCAGGAGGTTCACTGTCCACCCGCAGTGACTGCATGGCATTTAAGGACAGCAGCAATGAACCATATTGGTAATCTGCAATTGAAACCCATACCAGAGTTCTGTAAACATTTACACTAATATTCTTTAGCAGCTTTTCCTGGGCCAGCTACAAATGAAGACGTTACAAAACATACTTTCTTTGCAGAGATAGGGTGGGAGGGGAGAAACCAGGAAGGGAAATAGCAAGAACCTACCTAGTGATCTTCACATTTGGGGGTTTTGCCACTGTGACCATGGCCTGTGGTGCTCCCCACACTGGCAATGTGTGAAGTTTGAACATTTGAAATATACTACCATTTATTCCTCCAACACACCACAGCCAACTTTAGGTTCCTCCACAGATCTGAATTACCATTCAGATAACCAGAACTCATTGGTAACTGTAGCTTTTAAGGCTGGGTATGTTATGGACCTGGTCCTGGTATGGAGCCAAATATGGCTAACCATGGCCTTCTGGCAGCTGCAGCAACCATACCATAGTTTCCAGAATCTTGAACTTCCAGTCCTGACCTTCCTAGATGTAAAGTTATGAAAAATATGGCACCAGTCAAGTTCTGAATTCACAATCATCAAAAGCTACTTAAAAAAATCAAGCATGCAATGTCTCTGGGATATTCCTGGCAGCACCCATTCATGAAGCATTACATGAGATCTCTGCAGCTAGGCTCTGAACACACATTCATGCTATGTACCATAGGTGCCCCCATCCCAAAACAAGAGTGGTTGTTGCTGTCCACACCTGGGCTCAGGTCGAGACTATTGTAGATTATGTATTGTAGCATTTTCACTGTCCATACAATGTGTTCTGCTCTTAGGAAAACTTAATTGTCAATTACAGACAATGAAGACTTTCAACATTTTCTTAAAATATTACCCAGAGTGTATCGAATAGTCTGTCTTTGGATGTACTGTGTTAAAATGTCTGATTTTTTAAAGTGCTATTGGAACTATTGATGATTTTTGCTCAAAACAAATTATTAAATGAATTTTGGTGGGATTAGGACAGATTTTTCAACAGTTCCTAAAATGGTTCAAGATATACTTCTGTCTCTGTGCATTACATTTCCTGAGAAGTGACATTCTTAGGATTGGCAATTATACAATACTGGGGCTAGAGAGACAGCTCAGCAGGTAAGCGCATTTGCTGCTCTACTAGCGGACCCAGGTTCAGTTCCCAACAGCTGTATCAGGAGGCTCACAACCACCTGTGCTCAACTTTAGAGCATCCATGGCTCTCTCTGGGCCACTTCCGGTACTGCACACGACACAGACACAAACACGCACAGATTCACACTCTCTCTCTCTCTCTCTCTCTCTCTCTCTCTCTCTCTCTCTCTCACACACACACACACACACACACACACACACACACACACACATACACACAAATAAAAACCAATCTTTAAGCATAAATAAAAGATCAATCAATTGAAAAATGTTTTAGATGTTTTATATCCTGCAGTATCTAATATTTAGTCCAAATTTAATTCTTTATGTAAAATTAAGTAAGAACAACCATCTCATTAGTTTGCAAATTCACTTTTGCCTTTAGTAAATGGGAGAATTATTTGTTTGTCAAAGGATTGCTTAAGATACATTTCCCTGTGATGTCTTACTGGCAAATGTCTGGTCTGTATCCTTATGTTATATACCCAGAGCTGTGTAAAAATTTCTCAGGTGAGAAGGAGTCATGACTAGAAAAAGTTTCAGAAATCTGGCTAGGGATAAACAAGGCATAAAACACACACTTAGTAAAGGTTTCAGATGTAGAAAGCTTTCAGAGGACACAGACCAAAACGCTGAAGAAAAGTCATGTCAAAGTCACCAAGGGAGCAAGCGGGGACACAGACGCTAAAGTGCCTCCCTGCTGTGGTTATTATATAACAAGGACACGGTGGCTGCCTTAGCTCCTGGGCCATTACTACATATCTTAAGATCATTCTTGATACTCTCAGGTAAAGGAACACCAAACAGTAGTCATTTATCTGACAAAAGACCTTGTTTTTTTTTCTTTTTCTATCAATCATTAAACAAGTAATGTCTTTTTATGTTATTGCTTTGACATTCATTAACACTCACGTCAGAAGAAATCTTGGCAATTAAAAATTCTATCAGCCTTCGAAAGCTGTTTGGCTTCAACTTGCTACAAGTCATTTTTTAAACAGAAGCCATAGCATCTAGATAGGTCAGGAACTCACCCCAAAGTTCAGCATGAATTATCTTTGTTATGACTCAAGTAGAAATCAGATTTTGACATCTCTGCGTTAACTTTAAGGACAATCTGGACTGACCAGCCTAAGAGGAAGAAATGCCTCAGAAAAATAAAAAAGAAGAAGGAGGAGGAAGCCAGAGAGCAACAAGCTGCCATGTTAGCACGGGGATTCCTCCTTTTGACAAAGCACAAACTTCAGGAGCATTTGCACTCGAGATCTAGAAGCTCACTAGTGGCTCATATACTTGTAAAAGGCCCTACATGAATTCCTTCTGGTTGGAAACAAGGAGTAAGTGTCCAATGGGACAAAGTGAGAGCCTTGCCTAGTACATGGCAGCTTGCTCATTTCCAAACCACTCCCACTGTGGGAACATCACCCATAAAAACTGATTATATATCATCTACGGCAATCTCATCCCACAGCATTGAGAGAAATAAAACTGAACAAACACTTCTCTTTTTAATAAAGAGCAATTTAGAGGGTGGGAGAAGAGCAAATTTCCTTCTTGGAAAAAATCTGTGTGTTGTAAATGCGTCTTTTATTTAAGGAGTGGATTAACCTTGTGCCATCTGTTTTCATACACATCTACTTTACAAAGAGTAAAATTGGATGGAAAAAGATGCCCAATCACTTCTCAACATACACATTTAAAATGCTGTAAAGACACATCTAGAATGTTCCTCTCTGTCTACATCTACTTACACTTTTCAGCATATAAATTATGTTATTTAATTAAAATCAAAGATTGAATGTGGCCCTAAAATCCTGTAGTGATTTAAAGTACTTAGAACTGAGAATGTCACATAGATGTAGCCCTCTTCTAAGACCCAAAGCATTTGAAAAGACTTGGGGCATGGAATTATCTGCACTTGTTTATTCATCCAGCAAATAGTAAAGACACAACTTTGCAGATGGTGGCCGTGCTAAGAAGGAAACATGACACTTCCCTGTGTTTCTCCACCTTGATGAGCAAATCCAGAGTTTCAGGAAGTAAGCTGTAATGGGCTTTGAATGTTCCCTGGGCCCTGCCTCAGCATTGTTCAGTTTCAGTAAATGAAAGCAATACAGGCTTAAAGAAGGATTCCAAACTATGGCAGGGGAAATTTAGAAATGAACCCCAGCACCACCATAGATACAAGATTCCAGGAACCATTCATCTCGTGGGGTTCTTTAGGCTGAAATCAATGCCATCTTTCTGAGTGGTTAAGAAACCAAGCTCCAAGAAGTGAGTAAGAAGGGGAAGTTTCTGCTGGTTGAACTGTGGTGAATAGGTCCTTCCCAGGATGATAGTTTTCACTAGAAATTGGTTCAGAACCACTGGCCACCTATAGTCATTGCTCAAAGGGTAAGACCAAAGACACCATGATTCAGAGGACTGTTTACTACAGACAGATGGATGAGGCTCCAAACAGTAGCTCTCCCCACAAGACTATAAACCCATCACACAAACTGAGGCACAGCCCAACCATTGTTGCAGCTCCCCATAACTCCTCACTGCATCAGAGCTGCAGTGGTAGCCTCTTTCTCATGTGATTCCACCAGGACCAAAATGTTCTCGGGAAAAAGCCAAGTGAAGAATTAGGGTTGGGGCATAGTATCAGGTCACTTGGTTTGACTTTGAACCATCACTGCCATCCCATCTCAACCTTGGGACCCATTTTTCAAACTCTTTCCAAGTCAAGTTCACTCAACCAAACTAAGACATCATCTTAAGTTCATGAAATGAATCTGATACACAGCATTTCTTGAGCCTTTTGAACCAATAACCCTGTCCCAGATACACCAGTTGACTGCTTAGCCAGGAAGGAAATTTGAAGGTTAGTCATTTAGTTAAAGTCTTATATCAAATAAGGTAACTACACATGTTGGGGTGGGAATTCATGTAAATTAAAGCCTAGTGTTTGGTTTCCTCTACACATCCAAAATAATCAAGTATAAAAAGAAATCACATAATTTTTTTTTGCTAAAAATTGAGTAGAGCAGGGCTGGGGAGATGGCTCATTGGGTAAGACCGTTTACTCCACAAGCATGAGGACCTGAGTTTGAATCCCCAGCACCTACATAAAAAGTCAGGTGTGGCTACACATGCCTGTAGCTCCTAGATTAGGGGGCAGAGACAGGCAGATCCCAAGAGCTCATTGGCTACCCAGCCTAGCTAAAATGGAGAACTTCCCATTCCGTGAGATACACTGTCTCAAGACGACAAGGTAGAAAATGATAGAAGACATCCAATGCTGTAGCCCACATGCCACACACACACACACAGAAACTGGGTTTAAGAAATCTTCAATATGAACCCATGTGTATTTCAAATGTCACGTATTTCAAAGGCCCACATCTCTTAGCCTGCCTTTCCCTCCACTCTTTCCAACAGTGCTGGGTGTGTCCCCCAGAAGCTATGCAGAGATTAAGGGACCCATTGTTGGTTCTCTGGTTGGAGGTGGGCCCTCACAGCAATGTGCTCTGATAATATTCTTGATCATTTTCAGGGAGCATTTCAGATTTACACCCACATAAGATCACTATCTCTTGGCCCTCGGCCTATTGCCATGAAGGTGTAACCTTTGTCCAGGAGCTGCTTAGCCCAGTGCCATAGTCACAGGCTGAATAAAGGGAGTGGGAGCCACTGAAGACCGAGCCTCTTCCCTCATAATAAGAAATCACAGGTGCTATGGTATAACTGGAATTCCCACGCCAAGTCCAGAGCTCTGGAGAGGTAGATGATCACCAATGATGGTTGCTCTATCAGTCAGTCACAGGGAACTGATTGGTTATGAAATACACATGGCTGTGCCATCTCACCACTTTTGGGTTACTTGAGTAGACTTAAGACATGTTAAAATGCTCTGTTTTCCCTTAAAGAATAATACTGATAGTCTTTACCCTATGTGTGCTGCATACTGGGAAACAAGTCGAACTCCGTCACTGTGTCAATTCAGCAAATCCGTGAAGTGAGTTCTCCTTCGCCTTCTAAGCATCTTCCCTCCTCAGCCAAGCCCTCCTGCCATCCTCTAGTCCACCCACACCATGGCCTTGTCTCTTGCCATCTCTGTGCTTCCTGAGGCTCTACACTTACAAATTCCTCTCTTAAAACACAGTTCCCCCAAATTTAGACAATAACCCAAACAAGCTGGAACCAGAGCAGAGTACAACCCAGCTAACCACTGCCCTATTAAAGTAGGTCACTGTGCTTCTATACGGGAGCCTGGGGTTCTATTTGCTTTTATAGCCACTCCAACACCTTGTTGGGTTATATTATGATTTGTCGAGGCCTCACACAGTAAGTGGTCCTAAACGAAGACATGAACTTTTTCCTGTTTCTTGTTCTGTCACAGGCTAATGAATTCACTTGAAGCAATCTTGCTTTATAACTGTTCTGTGAGTTCAGTATCCAGCCCTTAGCTACATACAGCTCTGGTTATTGAGCATGCTGCCATGTTGGCAAATGTGGAATTAATTAAATGTCGGTGGTGTGATTCCATCAGATAACAATACGGCTCATCTTTACTGATACATCACTGTGATTATTCTCTGAAAACAAGACAGAAGCAAAGAGTGAATGTCTGACTAAATCAGGTCAAAGCAGACATGATTTTCCCTCTCCAACCAAGGCATTCTTCCCTCCTTCTTAAAGCTGACAACGTGATTACAGGAACACAGAACTCTGTAAATAAAGAGAACTGGCCATTCCTACCCCAGGAAGCAAGATGCTAGACAATCCACTCTAGGGAACATTGGGACAAAATGTGTCTTTTTAAAATCCTAATTCTGACAAGAAGCAGCAGCAGTGTTGATAGCCCATGGCTTTTCACTCCGAGTCAACAATAGTGGCACGTCCTATGATTTTACTTTTTCAACACTCTCTCCAAACAAAGCAGTGAAACGTAAGATGCTGTGAATGAGAGTCTGAAATTTAAGGAGGCAGGATAATGGCTTGCAGGTGTGGACATTATTCATATTTTAAACTAAATTAAATTCTTCCCCATTGCTCTAGCAAAATCAATACAATGCAATTACCACAAGGTGAGATGCTTCTAGTATTTAAATATACACTAATTTTGATGACAGTTTTCACTCATGCTAATCAAAGAAAGGATGTTGATAGGATTTATATTAAGAATAATACCCAGGTGGAACATAGGCACTAATCCTTCATTTACAGCCTAAAAATACTATGAAATTCATAAACCCCAAACACAGGGTCCTTTTATGTCCATTTCCTTCATGTATAAATCACTAAGAAGGAGGTAGAACACAGGCGGGAGACTAGACCCTACAAGGGTCCAAGCTTGCTTAGGCACACAGATGGCATTTGAAAGGGGTTGATCATTCTATAAGCTGCTGGGCTGTGGATTCTTGTTTTGTTAGTTGTGGTGGCTGGGGGCGGGGGGGGGGGGGGGGCACAGACAGGGGCAGGGACAGAGACAGAGAGAATGCCTGCCTCTGGCAATGCGTGCTGAACTTGAACATGCACAATCTGTGTTTGTGGCTTCAAGACAGGCAAGAAAAGAAGAAGAAACAAACTCGTGTACAAAGTCCTGTTTGCTGTGTTAGCAGGGCTGAGATAACAGAGGAGGGCTGGGGGAGGCAGAGGCTGAACGCTGTGGCTACACCACACCTACTGCTGTGAAAAGCTGGGGTTGTGGGGTTGTTCAGAAATCTGCCTCCCTTAACATGAGCACATGCTTTCATTGCTTTGGCTAAACAGAGGCAGAAAGAGTTCTAGTAAATTCAGATAATTAGCATAGCATGAGAACTTGGCAATTATTTGTCTCAAGAACGAGTTGTACTTCATCCTACATCATGGAAAAGAATGAATTTTTTAATCAATTTGAAAAAATATGAAGGAAAAAGTCATCTTTTTTAATTAACCAAGATTGTACCAAACTTGTCTAATTTCTTTTTATAATTTAAACAGAACCAGACCTGAACATAATGAGTGGGACCCTCATACTGTTCTGATTTCTTTAGTACTTGCCGAGGAGAGATGGGGTGGGGTTCAGCTACCCCCATTCACAGTGTTTCTTTTAAGACACTGAGTGCCAAAAAGCCACATGGAAAAACAACACTGTTGTTGAATGTCACCTAGCAGCTTAATGAGTGTTCTTCCGATGGGAATGAGGACAGCAGAATCAGGGGACAGAAAGCCAAGGCAAGTGTATGGGTGGAAGGATGATGGAAGGATGGGAGGAATGGGCTTCAGATACATCCCACTGTCTAAAATTCTAAGCCAAGAGCCCACCAGCAGCCTCGCTTCCCTTCTCCCTACAAAACAAGTCAGTTCCTTGCTATTCTTTCCTCTTAGTATGAAGACACACATTGAGATCACTTTCTGAAAACACACCTGGAACTCATGGCTAACTCTTCAAATAGAGAGGTGTATCTATTGCTGCTCTACTTGGTCTTTTTTGACCTGTGTTTACTAAACGCCAACTGTTTGTTTTATTTTTGTTTTTGTTTTTTTTGAGACAGGGTTTCTCTGTGTAGCTTTGCGCCTCTTACTGGAGCTCACTTGGTAGCCCAGGCTGGCCTCGAACTCACAGAGATCTGCCTGGCTCTGCCTCCCGAGTGCTGGGATTAAAGGCGTGCGCCACCACCGCCCGGCCCCTAAACGCCAACTGTGACCTTGGTCTGGAGATCCAGAAAACCTGGAAAGTGTTCCAGGACCATTTGTACCACCCTGCAGCCCCTGGGATCAATTTGAGGAGAGAAGATGTAAGAGAACAGGAAGAGGGGAAAGCATCACCCAGTCAGGACATTCAAACACAAGTTCTTTTTATTGATTTGCTGTTTTTATGTGGGGGAGGATGTGCATGACTGTGAATGTAGCTCAGATTATGTGTGAAAGTCAGAGGACAATTTTTAGGAGTCTCTCCTAAAACATGTGAGTTTCAGGGTCAAACACAGGTCATCAGACTTGATGGCAGGAGCCTCGGCACATAGTACCTTCAGCACACTGTAGCAGCCAAAAGAAGCCCACAAGAAGTGTTTGTGAACCCGGTATTCCACAAATTCTGTACTGTCTTTCAAATGAACAAGAGTCAAATCCTATTTCCAATATCCTAAATACAACAAATAGGAAGTGTTACGCTCTCCTCTCTGCCCTTCACCCTCACTGCCCCGACTACTACAAGGTTAGGTTTGTTTGGGTTTTTATTTTTCTTCTCTTGCCTCTTGGCTATACTGGTTGGGTATCACCTAAACAGTTCCTTCCCAAGAAGCAGAAGATGAGCTTCTAAAGAGTGAGCCCAGACACTGAGTGTCCACAGAGGCCGGAGAATGCCTGGGATTGCTGCAAGAACTAGAGTTGCTTTCAGGAACGGTGGGACTGGTTCAGTAGGAATGACTCAGTCCAAGTGACTACAAAGAAGAGCAGACCTCACGTTTGGTCAACGAAGCAGTTGCATCGCCCCTCATGCATGAGCAATGGGTTCTGACGGAAGTTCTCAGTTCTTCAACCCTCAAAGAACCAACTACATGAAATAATCAGTATAATTCTTGGCTCAACAAATATTCCTAATGGCCAATCCAATTATGTACTTCCGGACATGCCGTTGTTTCAAAATACTTGTCTGTTTCTTTTAGACTTCTTTACTGGTGTCCTAATTTAACTTTTTTCAGTATTGGTTTATCCTGTCTTCTGCTTACATAAGCAAAGAATTATCCAGCAAAACTAACAAGTATGAAAATCAGTAAGTTTATTAAAATGTATATCCTTAACTCCAATTTTATTTTCATCTGCTTGAAGTCAATGGCTGATTAATGAAATCTATAAAATGCAATTGAATAGAAAGAATTTCATGTGAAACAATGATAATGAAATACTGTTTTATCCACTAACCCATACTGATCAGCCCTGAGACCCATTCGAAGTCTTTTCTAATACTCTAAACATAAACAAGGGGCTGTAGAGATGGCTCAGAGGTTAAAAATATCTCTTGTGGAGGACCTGAGTTTGCCCAACACCCATGTAGGGTGGCTCATAACTCCAGCCCCAGGGTATGTGACACCCTCTTCTGGCCTCACATGCACATACATGTACGCATAATTGGAAGTAAAATAAATCTCTAAACATATTTATCTGAAGTAATGTTTGATATAATATCTCTCATCTCCCCAGTCAATTACCCCAAACTGGAGCAGCTTTGAAAATATCTTGATACCATAGTGTGAGATAGAAAACAATTAAGAAAGTCTTCAGTCATTAAGGTTGAGCTTTGCTCCCACCTCCTCTTTGTATTTTTTTTCTTAAAATGGTATTATTAAACTTATTGTTTATAAACATGTCTTCTCCCAGCAAAATTCTCTCCTGACACCTGTTCCCAGCCATTCTTATATACCAGGCACTGTGCTGTGATTTCTATTCATAGTAGATGTTAAACACACTTTTATTACAGTGAGATCTTGGGAGAATGTATAGATTTCTTTATTCAGTCACCAATAAATTCCTATTGCTGTGAAAGGAAAGACACTCCTAATCAGGATGAATGATGTTACAAACACTGGATATTGATAGGATCCAATAAGTATTAATAGAATTGGTGAAGGCTCATTTGAGAATTAACCTCCTGACATTTTATATCTTTATTTATTGTAGCAGTTATGGTGAGCTGAGAGGAGCTTCTTAATTCCTAATACAATCATCTTTGGTGCAGTTAATTAATTATAGATTTTATTGCATTGCTTAAGACTCCCTCATTAATGCTTTAATCTCATGATATAGGGAGAAGGAAAGGCAGGTGCCACAGATCATCATGGGAGTTAAGGGGAATCACAACCTGCATCTCAGTTACAAGACAGAGATGCATAAATGGTTACCTAATTGTGGGGGCTAGAATGAAAAAACAAAAGAGAGCCCAAGTGTGTCAAGAGTCACACCAGGTTTCTGAGTTTTACATGGAAGGGAGAGAGAGAGACCATGGAGGTAGCAGGCAGACTGTGCCTTGCCAGCAAGCAGGGCTTCCAAGATACTGGTAAACTTGTGCAAGAGATAAAGCTGTCTTACAATGGACACGTAGACTGTCAGTGCCAGGGCCCAGCCCACTGGAAATCAGAGTTGGTGGAGTATGTGATTAGTGTTCTGTTTCACGCCACACCTTTCAGTGGAGGTCATCTTTCCAGTCATTAAATAATCTAAGAGTGATGTGCACACAGACGAGTTTGTTCCTTATCTTTTCCATGTCACACCTGGTGCTTTCCATGGACTCTTTGTTCTTGTTTTAACAAAGTTGTGTAAAGGCTTTTTCTTTCCTTCCCAATGACTTTCTTGAACTTGGTAATTTAACCCTGTAACAGCCAGAGTTTTTGAGCTTTTGCTGCCCTAGAAAAAAGTTAGCTGTTATCAAAAGTAATTCAGAAAAAAAAATTGATTTTGACTTCAAACAATGCCAGTCGTGGTTAAAGATTTTCTTCTTTCAACTGTATTTTGTTAAATTTCTTGTTACCATTTCTTTAAAGTACATACATTAATTCAATATGGGTTGGTAGCCTAAATCTACTTTAACTTTTCTATGACACTACTGTACGAGTGCTTAAGTTGAAACACAAATGAGGAAATAAATTCACCACAATTATAAAATATCATATAATAATTATAATAAACTCTTATAGATGAATAAGTACAAAGAACACATCAATTTCATTGATATCTACCTTCAACATTGTTCATCTCAAGACAGGGTGACAGATCAACTAGATTCATTTCATTCCACTTAGCAAATGACCAATGTAAGGAACCAGGGATATGACTTCATGATAGAACACATGCCTAGTACATTCAAGTCCTTGAGTTCAATCCCCCACATTGCAGAAAGAAAGAAGGAAGGAAATGAAGAGGGGAAGGGAGGGGTAGAAGGGTAGACAGACAGGTTCAGAAAGGAAGTAAGGAGGCAACCCTCTTAGACATTAGATGACCTGTTTTAATTAGAAGAAAAGAGAGAGGGGGCAGGGGCAGGGGGCAGGTTCTAGGCTAGTACTGGAGTCTCCTGGACCCCCACTCTTCACAGAATGCCGACTTTCAGAGACAGTACATTCTCCTGGTTTGCCTCCTGCCGTGATCCTCCTTGTTTAACCTGAGGGTGTGGGCAAAGTCTAGGGCTCAGTCCCCACTCTACTTCTTCCTTTCACACTTCAGCAGACCCCTTCCTCCATCAAAGCTGTGAATGTCACATGCCACATGTAACATCTGATCACCTCTGAACTTTGATTTCTAACCCAGACCCCTTGCTAAAGTGCTCAGCCACATGCCCAACGACTCACTGGGTAGCATCTCTTCAGGATTTCATAGACAAGCCAGGTTTTCCACGCACTAAGCAAATTTCTAACTGATTCTTGCCATGCAGGTTTCTCTCTCATTAAGAGGCCCAGTTGTATTAGGCACACTATGTCCTTAGCTTCCCTCCTCTACCCCTAATATCTGATCCATAATTCCCAAACAGTCATACAGAAAAGTCACAATTATCCCCTAGGGGGCTGCCATAACTGTGTTCTTGGCTGCATCACCCTTCCTGAGAATATGCAGCCAGACTTCACTTTACCTAGTCTCCATCTGATACCAACGTCTTTTCAAAACAAAAGCATGCTATGATATATTCTTACATAAAACTGTATGTGGCTTCCCATTAACGTTTTAAAATTGAAACTATTAATAGATAATACATTCAAATGTTCCTAATAGCATGAAACAATAAGGAATAAAAGCCTTTCTACCACGCCCGTCTCCCAACTACCTATTTCCCTACCGGGCCCACACACAACTGCTGTTCCTCTTTCAGATGCCCCATTGCTATGTGACCAACATGTGGACAGCTCCCTCAGCAGACTTGGTTTCTTGTCCCCTTGCTCTGTTTTTATACCCAGCCCTTGATGCTCTCCTCTGACAATCATTGTTTCCATGAGTGAAATTCTTTCCTGCTTCAGGTATTGCCTGCACTATTACTCTGGTGAGACCAATGTCCCCTTTCCTTCTCTATTCTTGTGGTGTTGCTGTAGGTGCCATTGTGTTACAAGGTCCATTTCCCTCTACTGCTAATGGAGCAAAATGATCTCCTGTCATCGTCATCTGTTAGTTTATTCACAGTTTCCTCTGGCCTCTCATACTACATGACTGACTAATTCCAGGAGGGTAAAAGTTGTGTTTAAGCTACTGTTCCACAGGGAGCACACCCAGCCTCCCAGAAGAAGAGGCATTCCATATTTTAGACTCAATGAGTATTAAATAGAGTGAATCAATTAGTACTTTTTCTGTAAACACCAGAAGTTTAATTAAACATCTCCTAAATAGTTACACCTGCAGAGACAATGAAATGCAGTGTGTAGTTGGAGGGTTAAAAGGAACACACTGTTTCTAAAATAGTGAGGGGGTAGGGTTCTTTACAAAATAATTCTATATCTTAAAGAATGTCATGGTTTCATACCCAAAATGCTCCAGGCATAGTAAATATTCTATCTACTCTTCAAAAATAAAGGGCAAACCAGAATTTCATATTTCCCATGACATCTTATGATACATTCACAACTCTAAAGGTACCTCGTGTAATTTCACGCATTGTAACTAAGTTCCTTTGTCATTTGTCACATAACAATTTTCTTTTTCTTATTCACATGCACATGGCTATTATTTTTCTGATCTAAATAAAGGCGTTTGTGTCCATAAGATTTTAGGAAAAAACACTTCTCAGTGTTTATTTTGTTTTCCTCTTTTAAAGGGAAGATGTCTAATGGCTTGCCCTGAGTGAACTTATTATGATCAACTTGGAATTCTTCCCCATAAAAGACATGTCTTCCTTCTTATCATGATGGGGCTGAACATCGAGGGATACTTCCAGACATTTCCCTTTCGGGTTTCAAAAGGAAGTATTAATCAAGTAGAAGATGGGAAATTATGACATTCCACCACTGAGGTTTCATTCCAGAGGCCAGGATTCGGTTGATCATAGGGTACAGGTGACTATCCATCAAGTAACCCATCATAACACACATTAAAATGTCTGGGCTAATCAGGACAGAAGCCAAAAATAATATCTTTTGCTGACACTCAATGAAGACTATCAAAGGAATTCCCCTGAAAATATGCTCTACAAACACGCAAGACAGAAACAGAAAATGACGTGAAAGGAACTCTTCCTCACAGTGTCCCTAAAGGAAGCAGTGCTTACTTCTAGTGAAAAACATGAAAGAGCTTCTCTTCCACATAAAGCTTTCGATTGCAAAATTGTTAAGGCAATCTCAAAAGCAAATGCATGGCATTTTGACCTAACAGCTACCAGGGAGTGTAATAAATCTTCAACTTACATTAAACACTAGTCACAAGGAAGTGTACTACCAAGATCCTCTTCCCAATCCTTTCCCCCAACAATTAGCTGCATCTAGAAATCATTGACAATTATGTAACAAACAAACCTGAAGGCTATGTGGTATAAACTGAAAAAAAAACCTCTTTCTATTTGATTGAAGATCTATGCAGCTTTTCAGTACAAACACTGGAATTGCTCGTTTTCCTTTTGGCCCCAAGTTTTCACCTAGGCTCATACAACCACTGAAACCAATTTTAGAGGCAGTTATTGTTGGAAAAATCACAATTAAAGATCCAGAATAGAAGTAAGAACTTGGGTTTTGGTTCTTAAACACATGCAATCCCTTTTCAATCTTAAGACTCTCTCTTCCTTTCTAACACTTAACTGTATTCTGTTTCTTACTGCTTATTTGCCCAAAAGCCTCTTAGACTTGTAAGGGTAGAATTTAAGCAGCTTCTATCTGAATCCATCTCAGAGTTCTTACATGATCATCAACTGAGTAACAAATTAAATTATAAAGGTAAATGTCTGATGGGAAAGATAGAAAAATAAGCAAACACAAAATCCATGGAAAAAATAGATATTTCAGTTTTGACAATTCTGCTACTATTTCTTTCAAGGTGTGGTGGGGCAGCTAGACCATTCTTTAATGATGTTATTCACAATGATGCTTAAAAAGAGCAAAGCTCACAGGATGTGGGTTCTCAGGCAAGTCCATCACATGAGACAGATGGTAGCACCAGTCAATGAGAGCGTTTAGTTACATTGTTTAGCACAAGCCTATTCCTATCTCTGCCTTAGGAAAGGAAAATATTTGTCAGGAAAATGCACAACAAGGTCTGCACTGTGAGTCAATGTGGGTAAAGCTGGTGATCACATACAAAAATCATGGACAGTTCAGGACAGCCAACCACAATAAATCCTTCATCAAACAGGCTTTTTATCAAAATACACAAACAGCCAAAAACATCCTAATTTTGAATAACTGTCTTGAAACTTGAGTACTACACCTATCTAAGAAAAATCAAAAACACTTCCCCAAATGATTAGCTTTGAGTGCACGTATCAATTGCTTCGTAGACGAAGAAATGTCAAATGGCACCAGAAACAATGGCATGTTTTCCTGAACAGTACAGGCATATTTCTTCCTTCGACACAGTTTACATAATGCAGGAAATGGCTTCATCTGGTTCCTGGTCTTTCTGATCGAGTCAAAACCCTTAAAGGAAAAGGCATTTCTTTCGTATTTTACTTTTTTTTGTACTTTTGTTTTTCACAAGTTATATTTTCCCTAAATTGAAAATGGGAACTGGACGTGTGTGGAGAGCCATGCCTTCCAAGAAATACTTCACTAACAGCAAATTCATGGCCCTTTTCATTAGTTCTGCAGGTGGTCAAAAGAAAGGAAGAAAAAAATGTCTTTGATTTGGAAAAAGTTGATTCTATGGTTTATGATGAAATGTTCACTTAGAAAAATTAACTCAGAGACCTCAACAACAGAGCAATTCCTCAGAGTGTTTGAAATGGTGGCTGATTAGACAGAAGAGCTGGTGATACCAGATGAGGTCAGAGGAGGCGGGGCCAGACTACGTGGGGACTTGTGAGCCAGGTAGGCAGTTTTGCATTCTACTCCCAGGGAATTGGGAAACCATTGGATGGTTTTGAACTAACTTGTGTTTTTAATCAGTCACTTTGGCTGGCTGCAGTGTGTGGAACAGACAGTGGCACTACAGACGAGTAGTCTGGAGTGGTCAGCCACACTCTGCAGGACATGGTGGTGATCTGGATCAAGATAATGGAAGTGGTCAGAGCAGGATTCTAAATGGAATCTGAATAACAAACTAATGAGGTCTGATAATTAACTAAATATAGGTGTGAGAGAATGAGAAAAGGCAAGAATGCAGCCAAAGTTTCCCTTGATGTGAGCACCTGATAAGATGAGAAATACTAGAGAAGGAGCAGGTTTAGAGAGAAAAGGGGGGAAAAGCCAAGTGTTCAATTTTTCTTTTGTGTGCATGTGCACGCATGTGTGTGTGTGTGTGTGTGTGTGTGTGTGTGTGCATGTGCATGAGCATGGTGTGATGTCCTTGTGTATGTATATGTGTGTGATGTCCGTGTGTGTGTGTGTGTGTGTGTGTGTGTGTGTGAGCATGTGTGTATGTGTGTGCATGTGTGTGAGCATGTGTGTGATGGTCTTGTGTGTGTATACATGTGTGATGTCAGTGTGTGTATATGTGTGTATGCGCATGTGCATGAGCATGATGTGATGTCCTTGTGTGTGTATATGTGTGTGATGTCCATGTGTGTGTGTTTGTGTGTGTGTGTGTGTGTGTATGTGTGTGCATGTGTGTGAGCATGTGTGTGATGGTCTTGTGTTTGCATACATGTGTGATGTCAGTGTGTGTATATGTGTGTGTGCATGTGCATGAGCATGGTGTGATGTCTTTGTGTGTGTGTATATGTGTGTGATGTCCGTGTGTGTGTATGTGCGCACATATACTCACATGTGCATGATGTTCTTATGTGTATAGCGACCAGAAGGAAACCTCAGGTGTCATCTTCAGAAGCATGATCCAGCCTGAATCTTGAAAGACTACAGATCATCAATTAGGCTAGATTTGTTGGTCAGCAAGCCCCCAGCATTTCCATTCTCTATCTCATGATTACAAGCACACACCCCTACACTCACTATTTATACATGGGTCCTTGGGATGAAACTATAGTCCCCATGCTTATGAGGAAAACCACCTCCCAATCCTAAGAACTGAATTTTTAATGTTAATACTGATTGCATGGTGGCATATGCCTTTAATCCCAGAATTCCAGAGGCAGAGGCAGGCACATCTATGTGAGTTCAAGGCCATCCTGGTCAGCACAGTGAATTCCAAGCCAGCCAGAGCTACATAATGAGACCCTACGTCCAAGTAAATAGATAGATGGATGGATAGATAGATAGATAGATAGATAGATAGATAGATAGATAGATAGATAGACAGATATATAAGTCACTGATTAATCGTTCATGTAAGGATGCCTGTTGACAGTTGAAAGTTGGGTCTCCAAGATCTGGTGCAAAATAACGAGGGTAGGGCTAGCATCTGAAGCTCTGATACAAGTGAGATCACCCTCCATAGTGCATGACTATGGATAAATATTTTAAGAGATCCCAGTATTGAGCCTTAGAGTTTCAATGCCTACAGGTTGAACAAGGACAAGGAAGCCACAAGACAGATTTGGCAGCAACCAGTGAGCCAGAAAAGCAGAGTTGATTGATTTGCAGGAAATCAAGCTGCTCTAAGTTTTCAAAAAGAAGGAAGTGATTAATTGAATTGAGTAAAGTGAAGCTTGAGAATTGACCATAGACTTTGGCAATATGGTGGTCACAAAAGTCTTAATAAGAACCTCTTTGGGGCCGATGTGAGATGAAATTGTGTAAGAGAGTGTATAGATTACAATACTTCACTCCAAGAAAAGATAGAAACAGTAAAATAATGGAAGAGGTAGGTACAGTCAAGAAAGACCGGCTCTTCAGCTGAGCCTAGTGTTATAAGCCTACAGTCACAGCCATTCAGGAAGCTAAGACAGTATGATTTAGATTCAATACCAGACCATGACAGAGGGTGAGTTAAAGGCTAGTTTTGGCAACTTATTGAGTCCCCAACTCAAAATAAAAGGTAGAAGGAGGATTGAGGATATGACTAGCAGTAGAACACTTGGTTAGTATGTGCCTGACCTTGGCTAAGCAGCATAAGCTCTGATAAGTTTAACAAACTTATGGTGATCCTCTTTCCTTATCTCCTAAGAGTTGGAATTATAGGCAAGCATTACCATGCTTGGCTAAAAAAGTCATTTTTATTTATTTTTTGTTTTGTTTTGTTTTGTTTTTTGTTTTGTTTTGTTTTAATTTTTGTTTTTTGAGACAGGGTTTCTCTGTGTAGCTTTGGAGCCTATCCTGGAACTTGATCTGTAGACCAGGCTGGCTTTAAACTCACAGAGATCTGTCTGCCTCTGCTAGAATTAAAGGCGTGTGCCACTGCCACCCAGCAAAGAGTCACTTGTAAAGATATAAAATAGTACAGTGTGCAAAGATGTAAAATAGTACAGTGTGCTTATACATCGATGGAAATGATCACAGGGTGAGTAAAATCCAGTGGTACTCCAGAGAGGAGTTTGTCTGTAGACAGATGGAAGAGGGAGGGCAGCATCCAATGCACTTGGGAAAGAACTCCCCTTAGATCTGTGCAAGAACACCCAAGGTCAGAGTAACAGAAAGAAGAGAAATGGAGAAGGGAGATCCAGGAGGATCATCTCAGTCTAGCTTACCTTCTCAATTGAAAATCAGGATACTGTCTATCCACAAACACCAAAGGAGGGAAAAGTGTGGGCTGAAGAGTATAAAAGGTACAAAGTATTTTTTTATGGAAGGTGCACAGAATGGTAGCTGGAAAGTTTAACAAGGACTGGGAATTGGCCGATAGAGAAGTCATATGTAAGAGTTCTCATACTTGAGCATCTCTTAATTACTAACTGATTAAGATGGTACATCAAGACAATTAGGCAGTCCCTGGCCAAAAACAAGTGCCCTTTGATCAAACAGAGACCTAGCTGGACCTGTCTGTTACTGCATCCTAACCTAATCCAAACTACATTTTGGTGTGCTATTTTCTAGAATGTCAAGGACTTTCTGCAGTTCCAGAGTCCATTTCCCCATTTCTTCCTGCATTGATCTCCATCATTTTAATTATCACAAAGAAAAGTATGAGAAAAATGAGAAGAGAATCATGAAAAAAAAAAAAAAAACAGGAAAAAAGGATGCCCAGAAGGAAATGGAAGAAAAAAGAAGAAAGGGGTGCAAGAGGAAATGGAGGGGAGCAAAGCAGGAATTCCTGACAGACACTGACACAAAGAAAAGCCCAAGACACCGTAAAGAAGGAATACCAAGGAAGACATGAATTGTAAAAGCACGGCATTCAGAAGTTCTAGGAGGAGGCTGGGATACCTTGGAATATCTGTAGTTAACCTTCATTCCACTAAATGCTTATTCATATTATCGATGAACCACACTTGTGTATTCTGCCATATCACCTTCAATTATTCTTGCCAACGAGTATTGGCATTTTACAGCAGGAGAGACAACTAGGGGCAGAGTAAGTGGGATTCCTGATCCTCAAACCCAAACCAGTCCACACTACTCCCCAGCAGGGTTCATGTCCTCTCTGCTCGTGGGGCTTTTGCAGTGAGGATATGCAGACTAGGGTGAATTCTGAGCCAGCTGACAGGGCTTCCCACATAGCTCATCCTTTTCTGGCCAAGTCCAGAAGAATATGGAGAAGAAAGACGGGGTAACCACGAGAACAGGCCTTGAGGCACTGACCTCAGGGATCTGAATGCAAAGCAGATGGGCCCCAGACACTCATCCAAGTCTCACACTGTCCTGTTCAGCTCTTTTGACACTTCATTTGGACGTATTTGTTTATTCTTTGGAAAACAGACTTGCACTCATGGATGGAGAATTAAAGAGCATAGACAGAAATATTTTCTAGAGATGTTTTGGCTATTTTCTTAGAAGGAAAGATGAGATGAGAAAGAATTCAAGTCTCTTACCCACAGTTATCATGCTAAATGCTGAGTGGCTTGGCATATTAGTCCTTGCACATTTTCTGGGGGTGTACATATGAGGATGAACAAGCTCATGCCAATATTCTAACAGATTTTCTTCTAGAGTCAACTTGCTATTTGACCTTCACATGCTGTCATGGAGCCAAATGCAGCCTTGGCATCCTTCACAATCCAGTCCTTCCAGAGAGTCATTAGCAATAGGTGAGAATAAGACCAGGAGTTAAAATCAATTTGTAATTTCTAGTGTAGAAATATGTCATGATTAGATACTACACACTGACATATTCCCATGATTCTGAAAAAAAATCACACAGGTAGTCAAATGTGAGCAAATATTTAAGACTAAACTCATTTGCTCTTTGGTAAATAATTATTTTCCCACATACTCAATAAGAGTTGGTGCTTTCCTGATTAAAGTTAGAATTTTAGGAAACAGTTAAGGTAAGTTATGCTTAGATGGAGAAAAGTTATGTGTTTTTGTAATTCAAAATAAATTTAGAAGCCAGGCCAGACCGGGGCTAAAAGCCATGATGGTATTTATACTGTTTACAAACTTCTGTTCTTTTAACAACTTCAGAGAATGAAGTTTCTAAGTAAACATTCAGCTGAGAAATACCAAGTGACTCTCCCCCTCACCACATACACAGACTTATCGTGCCAAAAGGTGGTGGTCCTAACCAGGAAGACAGTATCCAGAGACCATCTGCCCCAGAGAGCCAGGTCTAAGCAGTCTCCCATATAAAAGCAAAGCTACATTGCTCAGGGTGCCTCAGTAAACAAAACTACCTAGTGATTCTAAGAGTCAAGCTTTGGGGTTCAAATAAGTCAGCTCAAAAAGATCTCACAGTTTTGTCATGTCTGTGACTCCATAAGATGATCCATGGAACACAGATGTCACACAGGCAGGAGTCACCCTGTGCATTCACATGTCACACATTCCCAGGGAAGTAAATATAATTTTAATCAGGTCGTCACTATGGCATGCCTCATCAGTAAAATAAAAATGTCTGCATGCTAGTCCTCATTTGTGTGACGTCTTTGAAAGCTCATGATATTAACAATCACAATTTTCAGTAAACTAAATTTAAACATCATGACCCCAACAACATAGAGATGGAGTTAACTTTATCCCAATGTCAAGAACCTTACAAGAAGAATTGCTAAATAGTTCTCTTTGTTATTACAGTCCTCAAAGCGACAGATCCCAGGGATGGAGGATTGAGTTGGGACCAACAATGCCACCTACTTAGGCTCCTTGCAAGAATTTTATTTGTTTTATGGAAACTCCTTGCCAATTCTGGCACTGAAATTAAACAAGCCAGTGAAACCGCAGCACTCAACAGATCACACCTAAAAAAAAATAAAAATGTCTTTAGGATTCCACATTTTTAGAAAGATTAAAACAGTTTTAGAAACTGTTTGGAGATATTTTCCCCTCTTGATATGACAGTCATTATTTGCCATCACAATTAAGGTTAATATCCCTGAAAAGAAGAGGCGGGGGTATGCTTTTTATCAAGTTCTGGTCTGAAACTTGTGAGCACATGAAAAGGGCTCATTTAAAAAAGCTGTGAAGATGTCAGCCATAGATCCACATGTTTCCAACAGCCCGAGATGCAAGGCCATTCAGAACTGTCTCCAGCCTTCTCTTTTCTCTCCAGAGTGTAACTACTTCAAGCACCAAAATCCTGGTTTATTTTACTCAAATCCAGAAACTCACCACTTCTACAGCAACAGGCACATCCCTCATCCCTGCTTTAAACATCCAACTCCACAGCCTTCACCACTCCTGGCGTATGCCACAGGACAGCATTTAAACTTCAGAAAATCTAATTCTCACAAGTTACCCCTCTCTCCTCTCTCCCTCATCACTTTGTGTGTGTGTGTGTGTGTGTGTGTGTGTGTGTGTGTGTGTGTGTGTGTGTGTGCATGCATGTTTGCATGTGGCATATAGACGCACGAGTGTGTTCATGTGTACCCATGTGTGTAGATGCCAGAGGGACATCTTGAAGTGTCATCCCACAGGCTCTGAGACAGGGTACCCCATGACTTGGCTGATTAGGCTTTCTGTTCAGTGAGTCCCAAGGAATCTGGTGCTGGGATTGCAAGCATATACCATCATGCCCAGATTCTTACATAAGTTCTGGGAATTGAACTCAGGTCCTCATGCTTACAAGGAAAGAACATTCCAATTGAGCCATGTTCTCAGCACAGAATTTACATATTTTTCTAACCCTCAGCCAAGTAGTCTTTAGTACCTATAAAGGATTTCTCACATGGTTGGAAGAAGAGCTAAGATAGAATAATGAAAAACTAATAGGGCTCATTTTGGAAATTAGAATACAACTCCATTATTGACTGTCTGGAAGAAAGTAGGGGAGTAATTGAGTGTATTGCACCTAACTATCATGAATCTCAAGGGAATACTACCCACTTTGGAAGGTTACATGTGTGACACACTGCGTGTACACAAGTGACATAACCTGAAAATTTAGCAGGATAAGAATCAGGAAACATTTCAACAGTATGTAGCTGTGTAGATACAAAAAGAGAGATGGCTGAGAAAGGAATTCAGAGAAGTTGTAGATCTGTGGATATCTTTTGGATGGACATTGAGTGTTTTCAAGTCTAAAGATCAAGGATAGATATAAACAGGTGAACCATGGAATTTATCATCTAAATAAGACATTCTTATGAGTGAAAGCAGATATTATTAATTACCACTGTAGAACCACACCAGTGAACTTGGACTCTCCTAGGCAAACCAGAAAGTTTGGGAATTCAAAGAATAAAAAAGCATATTGAAGACATACCCAGGGAAAGGAAAAGTAGTGAAGAAGGTCTGGTGAGGAAGATCAGGGGGTGTGTAATCAGGGCCTTTGCTGCTAAGGATAAAGCAGTAATTTTGATGTAATTCATTCTCGCCTCCAAACACCCTCCTGGAAGCATCTCTGCATAGTGCACTGATTAATGTTGGAAGTGAAGAGGAAGGTAATAAAGAAACAGTGATTTTTTTTTCATTTTCAAGAAACTATCACAGGATTTTGAGGAGGGTAACTGTAAGCTTGAAACACATACTCTGTTATGAGTTAGTGATGCAGAATATTCCGTTACACTGTATTAAGATATGTCACTGTGATTGGTCTAATAAAGAGCTGAATGGCCAATATCTAGGCAGGAAGATGCTAGGCAGGACTTCCGGGGACAGAGAGGTCTCAGGAAAGGAAGATAGGATCACCAGTTGGATGCAGAGGAAGCAGGACATGCAAGAGGACAGGTAAAAGCCACAAGCCAAGTGGCAGCACATAGATGAATAGAAATGGGTTAATTTAAGTTCTAAAGCTAGTAAGAAAAAAGCCTAAGCTATAGGTCAATCTTTCATAATTAATTATAAGTCTCCGTGTTATTATTTGGGGGCTGGCAGTCCAAAAAAGCCTGCTACAAGTTAGTATGTTGCCTATCTTTTTACTAGCCACATATTTATTATAAAATTCTGAATACTGTGAAGTTGTTTTGTTCAGGTTCCCCTTTCTTGTCACAGAAGGCTTATGCTAAAATAGGTTGAGGTAGGAGACATTCTGACCAGGTGAGAGATAAATAGCTGCCCTTCATGATCATATAACAGGTTCTGGTTCTGTGCAAGGTAATTGTTATTTGTTGTTTAGTTTTACTTTTATAAATGTCCTGCAAGTAACTTGATTCTTGATTCAAAATCTGAGACTTGAAGGAGAAAAATAATTTACCAGAAAATGGACAGTACTTGTGAAGGTCTTTATGGCGGGACATGCTTCCAAGCTGGTGTACTGCCTATTGGGCAATCCAGCCATGCCACTCTAATGCAACCCTACCAATGTTTATACCTGGAGTTCTGTCAGGGTGCAGATAGTCTATGGTTTTAACTATTGGAGGAAAATTCCCACACGTCTAAAGGAAAAAGGAACCCTTGATGAATAGAGTAGAAAGAGCCCCCAAAACATGTGGAAACATGGTTCAGCAGGTTCAATGTCATCAGAGAATGTGGTAGAGCACAGAGGGGAAAGAAACGAAGAGAAGTCTGAAAGGGTGGGAACGCGGTTGTTCAAGGATGTAGTGTGTCTGTCGTGGGGTGTGACAGAGGTGGGGTGGAGAAGAACACTCGGAGAAGGACCCCCCCCCCCCCCCGGACACTTCAGGAAGGAAAGCGTGGGAAGGGCGCAGACATGGCACCTAGCATCAAAACTGTAAGTCTCGGGAGAGACGGGGGCGGGCGACCACCATCACTGGGGTGGAAAGAATAAAGACACTCTCAATGCTTGCAGTTGTGATGAAATAAAACGTCAAATTAGCACAACTGGACTTTTGGAGGACACACTGGAGATTGTTTTCCTAATTGCCAAGGTTGGCTTTCCACAGATTACAATACTGAGGGTCATCCAGCTTCTCTACTTACCTTCAGCTCTATTCACATGATGGTTTAAACTGATCTTGGCTTCTCCACATGTGCCCCATCCACTCTGTCTGTGTTCTGAGGAATAAGCACAGGGCCTTGTACATGCAAATACATGCTAAGCACAGGGTCTGCCCCCAGCCAAACACGGTAAGTTTTCATCTATAAGATGACACTACACTTTCTGACAGGGTCATTTTTGCATGTTTATCTAGGTGTACAGTGTTTCCTCCTAACGCTAAGTATATTTCCAACTTTAGTATGATGTTTAGACCAAAATTCTTTTTGACACTACTGAAGTGTCATGAAATTGATAGTGAAGTCACACTCACCGTACACCTCCTTCAGTGGAGTGGCACTTCTACACTAAGGCCAGCCTTGTTTACACATCCCCAGGGCGATCTAAGGCCCTGTCTTGAACACTGCTAGATCAGCCACATGCATGGGAAGCCCCTGGGAGCTCATCACCGCCCCCCCCAAGCTGCTCCAGTGTGAAACTTGTTCATTAAAAACCACTTCAAGCTCTTTCCCCAACTGACTACAAATGACCTAATAATGTTCCCTCTGTGGAAACTAAGCCATCATATGATTAATTCTTTCTAGAGGAATGTTTCATTCTCCTAAAAAAAATTCTTAAAAGCAGAAAATGCTGATGAATGACTACTAAAGGTAAAGGATTCCAATTCATCCATCAAAAGGCCCATAGAAGGATACAGCTTGTGTCTAGGGAGGGGAGGTAACCGTTCTCCAGTAACAACAAATAGTATCAGGAAGCGAGACTGAAGCCTGAGAATCAGGGCTGTTGATATTCATACATATGCTTCACAACTGGTAACTAACAGAGGAAGTACCACTGCCCCTGGGACTCATCCAGACCTAAGAGTGAAGGAGGAGACCAGAGCCAATGCTCAGGAAACAGACATGACATGCTCATCCCTTGTTCCCCCGGAAGGAAGCATGTGTATGTTCCTTCTAGGGTCTTTATTATGGAGTTCTATTTGGCAATAAAATATGAATTCCTTAGAAGTTCATTTCATGGTGGATTCCATTGGACAGAACACCAACCCTGGACCTGTCTTCCTGTGGCCACTGTGAAGATCTATGATGCTACAGAAGAAAGAGACAGTCTGTCTCAAAACAACGAGGGGTCAAAACTGCAATGTTGAACCAAGAAATTAATTTGGGTCAAGGTCTATGTCTCTCTGGAATTGAACATCTAACAGTTTACCAAATATAAGCACAGTACCTCTACCCAAGAGGCCACCAAAAACTTGAGTGTTGCCTCTGCAGCCTCTCTTCAAACAATAGACCCTTGTTCTGTGGCCTCCCAGCTGTGACAGGCACGATAAAAATGGAGGTTGTTTTTATATTCTCTGTGCTATTTTGACACTGACAGCAGCATGGTCATTTGCCAAATAATCAGAGCATGCTGGCATTTTTATAAATAAAGTGCTGGGATCTGACAGTAATCTGTGCAAGGAAGACTTGGAGGATGGACAAAACATGCCTTCTTTCCCATGCCTAGGAAACAGGCCCCCTTGGCGATTTTTCAACATACGCACATTTCTTTTGACCAAAAGGCAGTCAGGAGTACAACTATGACATCAGCCCAGCCCCAGCTCAGTGAAATGACACAGGGAAGTGTTTCTCTCTCCTCTACGGCTTGCAGGAATGTGTTCCTGGAACTTGGTGAGTTATGCAAGGAAGATTTTATTTCATGCAGAAGAGGCATGGGTGTGGAGGGAAGGACAGAGGGACTGAGGCACTGAGGACTCCACAGTGTTAGTGCTCATGTAGATGGCTTTTTTCCTCACTAGAACCCTAGTTCCTGGCTTAGTGATGAGGAAACCACATGTACCCTGGTGTGGTAACAGAGACTATATCTGCCACAGTCCAGCTGAGGAAGACTCAGAAGTACAAGAATATTCAAATAAGTAGGAAGGGATATACATATGCCCTCTGTTCTTACATCTTTGAGACTCAGGTGTTCAAACATCTACTCATTACTATATACATTTTTGTCTGCCTTGTCAAAAACAGTTGTTTTTGTAAGTTTCAAAGCACTTTTATGAGGAAGATTGCTCAGATTTTCGTTTAGGAAGCTGAGTGGTAAGTATATTTAATTATTTGACAAGTGAGAAAACTGACCTTTACAGAGTTTAGGCAAAGCATCAGTTAAGGAGATGCGACTTGGTATAGCTTCTCCGACCCTTCTTCCTCTGCTGCTGGGGCTTCCTTGTCTCTCAATTCTTCCCTCATACTGAACTTGCTAGAACACCAGAGCTCAAATTTCCCCAGTAGTAGTACAGGAAGAGGGGCCAGGGCCGAGGACTTTGCCATTGAACAGTGCGCCAGGAGGAACTTGCTCAGACAATTGGAAGATTCAAGTACGGGGACTTTTCACTGAGGGTATTTCCATAGTCTCTCCCTGCCGCCTACTCCCTCATCCCAGTAGAGTTAGCTCACACTCCATATCAGTGCTTCTGTAGTAGCTTTTCACACAACACACATCTCAGACCACTCAGGAAACAGCTAAATCCAGAACTATCTTAAGCAAGCACAGGATCTAATTTGGTATGACTTTGAGAACCCCTATGTGAATAGGGAAAGTCTTGCAGGGAGGCACAGAAGCACGCTGAGGGAACAGAGCAGCAGAGGACTGTGCAAAGCACAGGGGAACAGGGCGGGGTCCAGTTTGTGTCACTTTCACATGCTTGCTAGAATGCACTTCTAGCAATGACTGAGGTTAGTGTGTCACGGTGTCACTGTTCTGCTACCAAGTTCCAAGTGGATATGGACAGACTTTGCTCTCTGCCACAGAATTCAAAAACACTGAATAAGGGTCATGACATAAGGTCTGGAAATGTAACAGTGAGTGAATAAATCTAGTTCTCAACACCTTTTTCCTTTTTCTGTTTTCGCGTGTGTGTGTGTGTGTGTGTGTGTGTGTGTGTGTGTGTGTGTGTATAGTACATATATGTGATTGTATATGCATTTATGCATTTGTGGGGTATGGGGATGTGCTTCTGTGTGGAAATGGTATATGTGTATTTGTATATATGTGAGCTGTGTGTAAGTGGGGGGAGTATATGTGTATGTGTGTGCGCACGTGTGCATGTGTGTGATGTGTGTGATGTGTGTGTGTGTGTGTGTGTGTGTGTGTGTGTGTGTGTGTGTGTGTGTGTTTGTAAACAGGGTGAGGTGGATAGAGTTTGATGTCAGGAATCACTCCATCTTTCTTCTACTTTATTCGGTGAGATACTCTCTCAAAAAAAAAAAATCCATAGCTCCCTGATAGTTCCCTAGCCAGCTTGCTCTGGGAATCCCTTTTTCTGACTCCCAAGGCTGGGATTACTGGCCCAGCCAGCATTTACATGAGTTGTGCTGTTCTGAACTCAGATATTCATGCTTTCATGGTAAGCACTGTAAACCACTGAGCCTCCTTTCCACCCATCCCCCACCATGTTTAAAGCAGATCTCATGGAGTAACATGGTTAAATATAACATAATATCCAATAAAGTAAGTCAAATGCAAAGGGAAAAAAAGCTGCATTTAAGAGTCCAACACATCTCTATTTTAAAAATGCTAATGCAGCGGTGGTGGGCAGCTGAGGACGGGTCTGTCTGAAGGGAACATGTGCTTCACATTTGACTGCACACCACACTAACTCCAACAGACTTTGCTTCTGAATGTAGGCACTATTGAAGACAGAAAGATGTAGTTTAGTGCTGATCCTCCAAGAACACTAAATACACTGCATCAGTTCACACACATTCTCTGATATCTTCTGGGTGGCCTATAAAATCTTTCCTAAAAACTAGCCAACAGATACTTGCACTCCTTTTAGTCCTCCTTTAACAAATAATAAAATAACTTTGCATGTTATTTATGATTGGGTCCAGGTGTGACATCTGCCAGATTTCAGGTATTTCATAGAAACTACGATAAGATAAAGATCCCCGAGACTGTGTGGATTTCTGCAAGCAGAAAGACAACGGGTCAAGATCAAACACTACAGAGTCCAAACCACGAAGCACTGAGTGTGGAAACACTCAGTGCCTATCACTGACCTGGGCACCAGGAAAACATGAAAACCAGCCACAGTGGCCGGGGAGCCACCACAGTAAGCAGAGGCAACTTGTCACAAAAGGAGCCAATGGTGTGTGCCAACAGATCTGCAGGAGCTGGAGAGAGATGAGGGATCATCTACTTTGGAACAGGCTCTTGAGGAGAACTTAGGCTAGAACTAGATAAGCTAGGTCTGTTGGGGGGGGGGGGTGGCAAGAACAATAGCAGCAGCAAGAAACTTCCTTTGACAAAACAGAAGAGACCAGATTCTCCTGAGAGCAGGGAGTGAAGGGAGATCGTAGCCTCTGAGCCTTAACAAAGTGCAATTGTGAAAGTATATTCATTTCAGATGTAAAAACATTTCCTTGTGTACAAGTAAATACTGTAATTGAAGTGACAGAGTAGACATGTAGAATTTATTATCTGAAAGAAAATCTAATCAATAGGTATTTCATTTCGAAAAGTTAATGAAATATTATGGAGAGAGTGGCCTTTTAAGCTTTGATTTTTAGATTCCGAGAAAGAGCTTAATTCCCAGTGACAAGGTCAGTACTAGTTGAATGGTCCCCTGCCTCCCTCAGAAACAACTGCTCTTTCGTTCTTGAATTATTTATTAAAATCAGGCCTCGACAATTAGGGTGTACCTAAACTTCTTTTTTGCTGATCAGCAAGTTAAGAATCACGTCACCTTCATTACTTCTATCAATTTTCAGGGTATATTAAAATACTCATATGGCATTAAACACACATCTCAGAAACAGGTTTGGATGTGTAACAAAATCCTCTTTTGAGTTCATGCCAATTAATATTCAGTGATAGAAGTACACATGCATTTAATACTATTATCATCAAGGAAGGGCAGAGGGTTCAAGTCATTTCGAAGGACAATGTGGGTATATTTTATCTCCTGCTAATTAGCCAAATTAGATGAGCTTCTGGAGGATTATTTGAAAGCAAAGGTTTGCCAAGCCTACCTTCAATAAGCAGTTTTTATGCTCCCAATAGCCTAAGACTCAATTCTTAGATGACAAAAATAAATCTTCTGGTACATCCATCATAGTTAAAGCAAGCCACTTCCAAGGTCAATTATAGGGTCAGATACCAGAGGTGTGCCCAAAAGCTGCATATGCAAAATCATAGGCGTCGAGTCAATCCCAAGTAGATGATCCTCCTTGCAAAGAAATCCCATGTATTTGTCTGCATTTACAATAATGCATAGATATGTCTAATGAAAACTGCGTGTTTTTCCCAAATGGATATCTTGCTATAGAATTAAAATACTATAGTATAAAAATATTGTGCTATTTTTTTAAGAACCATGTCAGTGAGTAAAATCTGCATTGTAGGTGGTGAGTACAAAGTAGCAGACATCACCTACACTCTCTGTCAATACTGAGGCAGCCCCCCCCCTTCCAGAAGGATGTCTTTGTTAAATAAATGTGTCCCTCATAACTGTCTTTGAGAAGCAGACAGATGCAGATCCTGCAACACTCCACACCTCCTTTGAAGCCTTTAAAGGCCTCACTTCAAAAACATGTCCTATTTTAATTATATCATCCTGGTACGTGAGAGATAAGGTGATTTCTCTACTTCCCGGATCAAAAGGAACAGCAGGATTAGACAGAAGCGCACACTGACAATCGTTCCGGCTGCCTCGGGATCGCAACATTTGAGAATTTTATGCCCGTGCCATGACCATGCTTTCAGTGTCTATGAGGAAGTTCCTGCACTCTGTTTGACCCGACTGAACTTTGCCACACTGCCTGCTCACCACCCCTGCTGAAGCAAGCCACTAAATCTTCCAAGCTATCTCTTTGTTGTCTCTGCGTGTGCCCGGCCCCTCCTTCCGATCTTACCAAGCCAGTGAAGTTGCACTTTTCACCTTCTCTGTTGACACGAAATGAAGTAACTGCAGTTATTTGAATATTGACTGCACATTTCATCAACATCTCAAATTTTGTAAGTCAATTAGATTGTGTTTCAAGGCAGAAGCCTACAACTTCATAGCTCATCTCTATTTGCTTGCTCAGAGCAAAAGAACGGAATGAAAACCCAGAACACTAAGAGAAAGTTTGTTTAGTCCTGTCATCAAAGAAATGAAGTAAATTATTCAGCACTCTATAAGTGTTTTTAAAACATTCTATTGTGGAAAAGGAAGCTATTAGTTTGTTCAAATATACTTAAGTTTGATCGGCGTTAGCCAGTGTCTGTGGAAACTAGAGTGTGTTGGAATGGAAATTATTAGTGTGCTGGGCGCAACAGGAATTGACTGTGCTAGAGAACACAGATGTGGCAGGTGTGTGGAGGTGCCCACCTGCTAAGGAAAATGGCAGGCCTGGAGGTCTAGCTCCCAAGTCCAGTCACAGTGCAATACAAGATCACATTTCAGTTCTCCACCCATGTTAGATGGGTGTTCTACCTGATGCCTGAAGGCATGATCTCCTGAGCTTTTAAAACATTTATTGGACTACATATCCAATCTGATCAACATAAAATGTCAGGCTTATGGCCACTCAGGTCTACTAACCTGACTTTTGAATAAGATTCTTTGCTGCCTGAAGTACTGTGTTGAAGATATGGCCAAGCATCATTAGTTCCCTGACTATCACCCCAAGATGTCCACAGAAACTCCTTGTGGTAACTTTACACATCCTCCAGGGAAGAAATGCTAGTTGACACAAATATGGAAATACACTGACAACAATATGGACAAGATCTCTCTCTAAAACCACAGACGTTTAATTTTTTTGAGGTTTGAGAAACCTAAATGTTTTTCAAGTTGAAGATTAGTCACATTAGAGTTGATTATGTGAATAAAGACAATGTTACATTCTAATGATCCCAAGTCCAAGTCAGTCCTCAAGCCATGCTACATTCAGTTGCTGAGACAGAACAAGATTAAAATTTTCCTATGGTGCTTCTGTTTTGGAAGTTGTTTGACTCTGTTGAATGAAGCAAACAGGTCCAGACCTGACATGACGGAAAAACATACAGACTAAAACCTATGCATACAAGCTAAGCCCTAAGTAGCTAACAAAGTGTCTGCCTACACAAATACTTAGTGTCTGGGGCCAGAGCAGAGCCAGAAGAGCAGATGTCCAGAGGCCCAGGCAGGTTAAGGAGGTAGCTATGTGAGGACTCTGAGAATCCTTAATCTCTACTGGCTCCTTCTAATTATTGCCTAGACCCAAGGCAAGCTGAATGCAGACAACTTCAATGCTTCAAACTCAGGCAGAATCAAAATATTTTACATGAAATATTTCAGTGATTAAACAATGAAAGTGCAGCCACAGGCTCAACACCATTGAGGCAAACTTCTATGGTTTAGGTTTGACACCTTTGATCAATGTGTCCATGGAACTTTATATAGGCTCATTGAGTTACAAGGCTAGTTACAAAAGAGCATGCTGCCCTTCAGAAAATTAGCAGCAGAAGAAAGAGTTACTGACACTGGTGTGTGTGGCATCCCCTAATAATAGAGCTCTCCTCCTTCCTTTGTTCTGAAATATTAATGGATATCAATGGTGTGCAAGAACTCAAGTATTTCCTGGAATCTAGAGGCACAATGATAAAGATCAGACTCACTTTAGACCAGTGGTTCTCAACCTGTGGATTGCAATTCCCAAAAGAACATCAGAAAATAGATATTTATGTTATGATTCATAACAATACCAAAATGACAGCTATGAAGCAGCAATGAAATAATTTTATGTTGGGGGTCACCACAACATTAGAAACTGTATTAAAGGGTCACAGCATTAGGAAGGTTGAGAACCACTGCTTTGGATCCTTGTGCAATCCTGTCTATCAATGATACTGCAGAAGTAGTAGACACAAGCTTCGAGCTATAGACTGTAGAAGTATGTCTATTCACCCTGTAGAATTCATGCCATGTGTGAGAGAAAACAGAAACAGAAGTTGTGCCCATACCTATAATCCCACCACAGAAGTAGAGGCAGTAAAATAAGCTAGGGATATACTTGCTTACAGTCTCATCATTCACCAAATAATTTCCTGTCCTTGAACGACGCCTGCAGACAACTGGGCAATCACGATATTGAATGCATCCCTTCAGGAAGGACTCTGACACAATTCTGATACAAATGTGAGCTTTCTATAAAATGGACACATGGGCAATTCTATAGTTGAAGTCATTCTAATGCTCTTCAATGTTCCAGTCTGATAGTGGCCTAGCTAATATCTCCTCTTCTTCTGAAATTAACATCTAGTCGATGAAATGAAACAGGAATGTTCATGTGAAACTTCATGAGAGGTTGGAATTAGAATTTGTTCCTTCCCACCCTTCTCTTACCTATCACCCAAATATGATAACTGCAGCTGAAATGGTACATTGTGTTACTGAGAAGGAAGACACCGACCAAAGATAATGAGGCTAAAACACTAAAATAACCCAAGGCACAGAGGACACCATGGAGTCAATGTACCAGAGGGCATCACAGAGTCAATGCATCAGAGGGCATCATGGAGTCAATGCACCAGAGGACATCATAGAGTCAGTGCACCAGAGGACTTCATGGAGTCAGTACACCAGAGGACATCATGGGTCAGTACACCAGAGGACATCACGAAGTCAGTGCACCAGAGGACATCATGGAGTCAATGCACTAGAGGACATCATGAAGTCAGTGCACCAGAGGACATCATAGAGTCAGTGCACCAGAGGACATCATGGAGTCAGTGCCCAGAGGACATCATAGAGTCAGTGCCCAGAGGATATCATGGAGTCAGTGCACCAGAGGACATCATGGGTCAGTGTACCAGAGGACATCATGGGTCAGTACACCAGAGGACATCATGGAGTCAGTGCACCAGAGGACTTCATGGAGTCAGTACACCAGAGGACATCATGGAGTCAGTGCACCAGAGGACATCATGGAGTCAGTGCACCAGAGGACATCATGGAGTCAGTGCACCAGAGGACATCATGGAGTCAGTGCACCAGAGGACATCATGGAGTCAGTGCACCAGAGGACATCATGGAGTCAGTGCACCAGAGGACATCATGGAGTCAATGAACCAGCCCTGGACAAGCTAACTACTTTCAGAGGGGAGCCAAAGACTGGCTATTTAGACAAACATGATTACTAGATGGCCACTGATGCTGTATTATAGGCCAGGCTCAGTGTCATTATAATATTTTCAATGACCAATGCATAACTCATTCAGTAAACTGCATAAAACTGTAATAATCAAGATTTCAACATTGTACCTCCATCAGTTCCTATGCATGACCTGCAGTGGTTTGCCTAAGATGATTTGTCTTGAATTTTACTTGGAACAAACAGAAATCAAACAATTCCTTTAATATGTTATGGAAGAAGGAGTGGTGAAGTTCAAACTGTGGAATATAACAGTGCTTATGTCTTCATCTACCCCACAGGTTTCATGTTATATGTGAGACCACAAAAACAGAAGGAAGCTGGGTGTGGTGGCAAGTGCCTATAAGACCAGCAATAGGGGAACAGAGGCATGTGGCTCTCAGGAGATCAAGGTCACTTTTCCTGGCTACATAGCAGTTCAAAGGCAGCCTGGGCTACATAAGACCCATCTCAATTAATTAAAGGATAGAAAAAAAGGATAGTCTCTTACCAGGTTCTTAATTTGAATTCAATTCAAAATTTACATTGTGCCAATAAGTCCAAAGGGATGTATCAAAATATCTGAAATAGCTTTATCCTAAAAATCATTTGGAAAGTATAAGCCAACACTGGTTTGTCCATACACAGGAGTGAATGCTATGAGTACCCTTCACTGGATCACTGAGAGGGTACCTTAACTCTGGGAAGCTACTACAATTCCACTGAATTCCAATTCATCCATATTCTCTCCAGTATAAAATAGGTTTCATGAACAGACAAGGTGGCCAAGCCTGATGACCTGAGTTCAATACCCAGAACTCACCTGGTGGAAGGAGAGAACAGACTCTAACTGTCCTCTGGTCTTCACACACTTCTGTGGCACTTGAGCAGCCCCATGCATTGCATGCACACACATCCACAAGTAAATAAACAAATACACGTTTAAATGGGATTCACGAGCCAACTCTTAATTGTAACGAAGTTGAATCTGTAGCCTCTTTTGCACCAATGCTCTTTGACAAATCAACAGACGAGCAGGAGGAGTCCAGATACAGTGTTTGAGAAGATTAAGTTTTAGATTATTTTTAATTACAGTTCTATGATATAGGGAAAATAATGCTATTTTGTCTCACCCCATTTGAACTCTTTGTGTCTATGCTGAATGTCAGCATGAGCACTTAAGGCTGAGGAAGGAACATGTCTAACCACATCAGTCAATTGAGAATGTAGACAAGGAGCAAATCACTCACACAGGATGGGTGCCAAAATTAAACATGTGAATCCATGAGTTCCAGAACCAAGGTGTTTTTAAGCCAAGGCTAGGTAGGAAGGATTTTACAGTGTGCATGGAAATTAGCCAGGCCGGGAGTGGAAGGCATCCCAAGTAAGTGGAGGAAAGAATCTACTTGCTCATGGAATTATGACAAATGACAAATGACACCTGGCTTAAACCTGTGCCTGAATTCTAAAGCAGAATCCCTAGAAAGAAAAGGCTGATAAATATATTCACATGTCTGTGTTTAAAAGACTAGAAAAGTGTGACTGTCAGTTTTAAATAGATGATAGCTTATATCCAGAATTAGCCCAGCATCTGAATTCCATGGAAAAATTCATGGACATCTGAAATGGTTTATCAAAACTAAGTTCCCTTTTATACTTTTAGGACATTCTAAGATGATAAATATTTCCCCCTCAATTTTGATTCTTTAAAAAGATGAAAGGGGGCTGGGATTGTAGTTCAGTTGCTAGAGTGTTCATCTAGCATGCACAAAGCCAAGTTCACTTCTCAACCCTGTATGTACTGGACGGAGTGTGTGGTGCATATCTGAAATTCCAGCACTTGAGAAGTGGACGTAAGAGGATTAAAAGTTCAAAGTCATCCTCAGTTATATATGGACATCAAGACCAGCCTAGGATACATAGAAACCATCTCAATTTGCTCAGAGGTTAGGAGTGCCTGCTGCTAGTGCAAAGGACCCTGGTTCATTTCCCAGTCCCTACATGGTGACTCACAACTGTCTGTAACTCCAGTTCCAAAGGACCCAATGTCCTCTTCTGGCCTCCTTAGGCTGCATGCGTGTAGTGAATGGCATACATGCAGGCAAAACACCCACATACATAAAATAAAAATAAATAAATCTTTTACAATTTTTAAATAAATGTAAGCCATAGAAACAGTGTCATGCTGCACATTCCATGCCGAGATTTTTAAGTTTTCCCTTTTTTTCCTTTTTTTTTTTTCTGAAAGTTTGTTTTATTTGGTGGGTGTGCAGGGGCAAAGGGAGGAGGCGAAGGGACTGGGAAATGAATGGGATCAAGGTACATGATGTAAAAGACACATAGAAGAAAAAAGAAGGAAAAAAGAAAGGAAGGAAGGAAGGAAGGAAGGAAGGAAGGAAGGAAGGAAGGAAGGAAGGAAGGAAGGAAGGAAGGGTTGATTTTCATACTAGCTAAGTATAAGCATTTCCATTTAAGCAATATCTTGATAGCAAGATTTTACTGAACTTAGATAACAAAACACATTGTATTTTCTTAATTATATGTATATATAGCAAATCTATGTAACTAAATATGCCCATGTAGCTACATGTATTATTAATAGTGATACAGATGTGTGGTGTTAACAGTAGTTAACTTCCACATAATGATCCTGACTCTGATGGTAACACAAATCTTACCATTTCTATCCCTAAAAATACTACTAATTATAATCATTAGCACTCTTCTCATCTTTTCCACTTATAATTTTCCATGTAGTGGTAGGCATCTTCATATCACTTAATTCAATGGCCCCTACCACCAAGATGTAGATCTCATTTTGCAAATGAGTAAATAACATAGAAACAACAGACAGATGCCATTGCTGTGCAGGTAATAAATAGGTAGACAATCTAAATAGCTTGTGACCATGTGGGTGTGTACCTTTCTCAACAAATGTTTCCTCATTTTAAAACTTGGGACAACCATCATAGCTACCTAAAACTCAATGTTGTTTATAAGACATGCACAGCTACAAAGTACTAATTATCATCTCCTCAAAAGGCAATAAGAGGTTTATATACAAGACCCTTAGAACTGGTATCTCTACAAAAATGGCCTGTAGTGCATCATGATGGAAGGAAGGCAGGAAGAGTTCTCAGCAATGCTCCTATTTTCACAAGTGTCACAACACACTGGAAGACTACAGAATCTCTAACACATCGTTTATCTTCAGTCCCATTAAAAACTGATCTGAAAAGACATAGGATGGACCACATAAATTGACCCCACTATAAAAATTCAAAGGGCTTGCCAGATTCGTCTCTTTTTTTATTTTAATCTTTTAAAAGCATGTTTAGATTGTATTCATCTGATTTGAGCAGGGCTTTTCTCTAAAATAAATTGCCTGTACATGCACACACTCACACATGTGGAATTCCTTTTCTGTAAGCCTCAAAGAGGCTTTTGATTCTTCTTCTGATTCACCAGCAAAGAGTGTGAGCAAGTGAGATGCACCCTGGGATTTGGATGGCTCCAGAGTCACAGCATGCGTTTACATGGAAACCAGATGGCTGCAAAAAAAAGGTCTCTTTTATAAAAAGAAATAATAATAATAAAATAAATGGAGTTCTAAGGTGTTTCTCAGACTCTTATCCTCAAATGGATCCCCCAAAAGGTACAAATCAAAAGACAACTAAAGGAAACAATACCTAAAATCATCTCAGTCCATCGCAGCATAGCCTGGGGGGCCCCATGGGGCCCCAGCTTAGAATGCAGCATTGCAGCACCCAGGCCACAGTTGAGGAAGGCCCGAGCCTTCCATCAATCGTGCAGGGAGAAGGGAGGATGGAGCAGAGGAGAAATTGTAGTTAAGAAAGTTGAAAGCCCCTGGAAGGCTTCATTTTCTTCCCTCCCTGAAAAACTAACTGCTGTTCCTGAGCTGGGCTGCTTAAAGGACTCCACTTTTTAATCTTGCAATATTAATTCCCCAAAGCTTTGAACTGACAGGCAGGCCAATGTAAATGAGCCAGAACAAGAGTCAGAGCCAGAATTTTTGTTGTACCATGACAAAAAAATGTGTTATTAGTGTCCAGTGATTAATGAGCAGGCAGGAGGAAGGGCTACAGCAGGCACAAGACTGTCTTGTGTGTGCTGTCTACAGTGGCAGGGCAAATACAGTGAAGCGCCCTGAACACTCACACGGACACTCTTCGTGGACCTGCATCCACACTACGTGGGCTAGTTCATGTAAATTTTCACCAACATTTAGCACGTCACCAAATGTTTAAGCCAGGCATGGTGGCAGATGTCTGCAGCTCCAGCTCCAGGAGAGAATTGCATGCCAGCCTGCATTATACAGTGATAACACTGTCAACATAAAATAAAATAAAGTTTTGTGTTTAAATCTGTTAATGTCATATACCGGTGAAATGGCATGTGCCCACAATAAACTCTGCTAACTAATTAAGTCAGTTACTTATAATGTATCTTTTTTGAGTAAATCAGACTCACCATTTAACCATGAGTTAACTTCACCAATAAAGGAAATTAACCAAAATATTTTGACCAGTGAATTCAATCACAGAGAATAAACTTAGTATGAAAGAAATGTCTTTAAAATTCAAATAACTAGAGAAGTGGAAAAAAGCAAGTCATTAAAAGGAAAAATCCTTTTTAACAAAGAACAATGTCGTCCCAAAAAATATAGTACTTTACCAAAAGCACAGCATTCCAGTTTATGAAATTTAAATTAACAACATCCTTTTCCATTATAGCTGACCACCAAAAATGTTCAGAAGAAGCATGCCTGGGAATCATGCACGTCTCCAGAGTACAACTGTGACGGTAACTTCTCATGAGGCTCAGCTGGAGTCGAGAAGGAGCAAGCTCAGAGGTGAGACAAGCGGAAGGATACCGACGGACACGACACACAGGCGGCGACCCACCAACCAGTGTCATCACACGGTGCCCAAGCCACAAACACCGGTGAGAAAGAGAGAAGAAGCAACCCTGGTATTCTGGAGCTGAATAAATAAAATAAAAAGGCCGGGCGGTGGTGGCGCACGCCTTTAATCCCAGCACTCGGGAGGCAGAGCCAGGCGGATCTCTGTGAGTTCGAGGCCAGCCTGGTCTCCAAAGCGAGTGCCAGGAAAGGCGCAAAGTTACACAGAGAAACCCTGTCTCGAAAAACCAAAAAAAAAAAAAGAACAATATCCGGGGTTGATAGGAAGTGTTGTGTTGGATGTAGTCTCTCATCCTGTGCAAGAACACTGGGAAAACAATCAAATATTTCAGACACAAGGATGATTTATTAAACCTGTTTATTGAATTGGATGAGGTGAAATAGAAAAAAGAAGAGTCAAAAATTGTCATTTTGTGGTGGCAAATAACCAGTGTCCCCTTAAACTGATGACCCATGTGGCTGGAGCTCAAGGACATGGTGAGCCTTTGGATGGAGAATACGCAGTTTGTCTCACAGAGGTGGGTGAAAGCATGGCCTATTAAATTTCCCTCAACAGAAGTAACAGAGGGCTCATGGAGGCGTGGCAGGGGCACGGGGGGGGGGGGGGGGGGGGGGGGGGGGGTGGGGGGGGGGGGGGTGGGCGGGGGGCGGGGGGTGTTACAAGTTGAGCATTTCTTCTGAAATGCTTGATGCCAAAAGTATTTCAGATTCATTTGTTTGCATTTTGCAATATTTGCATAGACTTTACTGGCTGAGCATTTCGAATCTGGAATTCTGAAAATGAAAATGCTCTTTCATCTAACTCTTCCAAGCCTCTCAGATCCTGAAACATTTGAGGGATAGCATTGCAAGTCCGCAGGTGCCCTAGTTCTGCTGCATGTGGACAAATAAGAAAGCAATCCCAGTCTTTTTAGGGCCCCCAGGTCCCTGCACTTAGGGAAAGGCTACTGGAGTTTTCACTATAAATGGTAAGTTCTGCTCACTTCTGAACTGAACAGGAAAGCTGGGGTTGGCTGAGACAGACCTTCCCCCAGACACTGTGTTTGAGGAGACACTGGGTTCCTAAGGAAGGCGTCTTCTCTGCTCCCCACACTGCTTGTCCCCCAGCCTGTGATCCCAGTACTTTTCCTTAAGAAAATACACACCTGTCTCCCTGTTTATCCCTTCCTGATCCTGCAGCATGACAAACACTGAGGCAAGTTCCTCCTCAGTTTAAGGCTTATGTTCCCCCAGTGAAAGCAGGGGAAGCATTTGAATAGTCTCTAAATACAGCCCTCAGAATCAATGTAAGTATTTAAATGTACAGTTTGGACCCCCGTGGTAACAGAAATTCACAGAATTCCACAGCTGACCTGACCTGAAATGCCTAACGTACCTTAGTTTTTTTGTATGTTGTATTTTCATTATCTATATTTAATTGGTTTAAAAATAATGTGAAGTGATTTGGAAAAAGTGTTTTGGTTTTTTTTTTTTAACCAAGCTTTATATGATAATCCATGTTCACATCCAATCATCATTATAAGGTTGTTGTCCTGGTTGGTTTTATGTTAACACAGGTTAGAGTCACTTTGGAAGAGGAAAACTCAATTAAGAAAATGCCCCCTCTAGATTGACCTGTGAGCAAGCCTGTAGTACATTTTCTTAATTGATGATTAATTGGGAGAGCCAGGCTCACTGTGGGCAGTGCCACCCATGGGCTGGTGGTCCTGGATGACATAAGAAAGCAGGTTTAGCAAGCCAGGAGGAGCAAGCCAGCAAGCAACACTCCTCCACGCCCTTTGCATCAGCTCCTGCTTTCAAGGTTCCTGCCTTGAGCTCCTCCCGGATCTCCAGTGATGGAGCATGATGTGGAACGGTGAGCTGAAATGAAGCCTTTTCTGCATGTTAGTTTGGGTCATGTTGTTTTCTCACAGCAACAGAAACCCTAACTAAGAAGGGTGTACATTATATATGTATGTATAATGGATTTATAAAAGATAAATCCATATAATTTCATATGGCTAATCCATTTATAAAACTAGTTTTGATGTCCTGTGTTGTTCCTATTTATTGCTTCATGGGAAGATTTATGCAAAACACATTTTAGAATACTTTTTAATATGTATGAGTGTTTTGCCTGCATGTATGTCTATGTACTCCATGAGGACCTGGTGCCAACAGAAGACAGAAAAAGGTGCTGGATCCCCTGGGGCTGGAGTTGCAGATGGTTGGGAGCTCCCATATAGGTGCTGGAAATTGAACCCTCTCTGCTGGAGAACAGCCAGAGCTGTTAACCAGTCATCTCTTCAGACTTCTATCCTTTTATTTTCTTTCTTTCTTTGTTTCCACTTGGTTTTGTAAGATTTTAGAATGATTTTTTCCTGAGTTCATCTTCAGTGGTACCGAGTTTAATGATCACTTTATATGTAATAGTCCTTGTGCCCATCTGGTCTCCTTACCCTTTTTGCACAAGATTGCAACAAAATCACGTACTGCTCTCTGTGAGTCACAGGAAGCCAGCTTTTCAAAAAACACCACACAGAGTCTTGTAATAACATTTCCTGAATAGAATCTAGGGAGCTTTCTGGGACCACATGAAGTCATAGGGGCAGAGCCTCCTATAAAAAGTGAGAAATATTAATAAATACAATGTTTCTCCTCATCAAATAAAAGCTCACCACAAAGGACCATCTTATGACCTGGAGAGAAAATATTGAATGTCTGAAAGCACTACAATGAAAACATGAAAAGTTATGCTATTTTTATACCTCATATGATGTTAAGTCTGGGAAAACTCAAGATAACTCAATGTTTAAAATAAAATGCATGTTTAATACACATCAGTTGCTGGCCATTTATCTTATGCTTTTAAAAGATTATCCATTAAAATGCCGTCCTTCTTCCTTAAAAGTTTTGTGTGAGGTTTCCAGCCACTTCCGTTTATTGCTGCTCAGAGGAGGATGTCTGGGCAGGTGATCTACTGAATTAGATGGCAGCTAAATGAGAATGAACTATGACTCATTTAAATTAACTCCAATATTTATTGTTACAAGCTTGACAATACTCTTGGAAACGATTAAGTATGACCTCTAGAATAAATGTGTTTAATAAGAGATTCTTAAAAGAAACACAATATTCTAGTTAAGGGAGTCATTTTTCATCAGAAATCAAAGGTCCATGGGATGATTATTTGATATACAGTATCACAGAAGAAAATCTGATGGAAACTACCACAGTAATCTCAGTGAAAGAGAACATGATTCTGTCTTCCCACATGATTGCTTTCCTGGGTAAGATTTAACCTCTATTGAAAAAAGCACAAAAAAAGAAAAGAAAAGAAAAAAAATACTGCCTCTATGGGATCACTGCTCAATTAAAGATTATTTTAATCAGTCAATACATTGATTCATATATCTTAGAGTAGGGTAAGAGACATAATAGAATATTGCTGTCACTTTTAACTTCTGGATATAACACATACATAATTTAAGCTTTATTGTATATTATATGTATGTGGGGGTATGCACATGTGTGTACATGTTCTCTCAAACTCCAGAGGCCTTGGCTACCCTAGAGCTGGAGTTATAGGCAGTTGTGAGACACCCAACATGGTGCTAAGAACTGAACTCAGTCCTCTGAGGGCCTAGTATACAGTCTTAATTGATGAACCATCTCTCTAATTCAAATATATTCATTTTTAATCAAGAGGAGATTTGGTAAGATCTCTGTCACTGTCAGACATGTCTCCACTTGAATTGGAGTGATGTAGTTCACAGTAGAGGGAGACTCCAACCAACTATTTAAAAGCCTGAGCTTAGCAGAGATTTCAGTGTGCTGAACAGTAACCTCCAGTACATATCTTTTAGTCAGTTTCAAGAATATGCTAGATGATATTAATGCCAACTTCCATCATTTTATCTCAAAATGTCACTATGATAAGAAAAAAAAAATAATAGATGGCCTCGGTACCAACCCCTAGGGGCTTACTGTTGCCTGGGAATTACTTTCCAGTTGCTTGATATGTGTCTTCTAAGCAAGCCTTGTCTCATAATAAGGAATGCATTCTTTCATTAGCAGCATCCTGATCTTGAATCACTCCACACTGTGGAGCCCTGGTCCACAATTCGTTGTCAGAAGTTACCCATGCTATGCAGTGGGAATTCACTCCTTGTGGGAAAGTTCTGTTAAAATGGAACATTACCCTGTGCTTGACCTCCAGGATTCTACACAGATGTGAAAAGATGTTTCTGTGTCAAAGTGTATTTTTCACATGGTGACTAATGCCCAGTATAGTCTATACTCGGCCAAACAGGAAGGCAGAGATGCTATCAGCAACCAGGCCTGCGTGGCAGCTGATCTGACCTTTGTGACTGTTTTCAATACTGTTTACCAAAGGAAAACACATTTTCAAAACCCTATTCTGTCTTATTAAGAGTGCATGAAAATTCAGAGACACCGTGTACTCACAAGGCACATGTTTAACACATAGCATTTATTTGGTAATAACAGAATCAGAGAGTATTTGTGCTCAACCACGCAGAGCTACTAGGGTGTCTATGCTGTGCCTTCTACCATGTTGTGCCTGATCCGGTGCTCCCAGGCAAGCTGTTCTTACTGCCGGGTCCTCCACATTGTGCCTTACTGCCCTCAACTGCTACTTACTCTTCAGATACCAGCTGAGATTTCACTTCTCCACAAAGTTCCCTAGATGCCCAATGAACAGAACTGGGTTCTCTAGCACCTCCTCCTTGCAGAGGGGAGCCATTATCACCCTGAATCATAACTGCCTGCTTGTTTCTAAATCAGCTTATAACAGATTGGCAGCTCTGGAAGGCTGGGCTGGTGGAGTACGGTCCCCTGAGTGCCCCGCTGAGTGCCTAGTACGGCAGCCCCCTCACAGACACCCACTGAATAAAAATGCTGTCAGTCGGAACTTAGACAACTGATGTAATTAAGGCCAATCAAACCTTTTTATCAATAAAACTTTTCGTGGCTTTTTAGGAGGTGTGTTTATGTTTAGGGGTGCATTTACACGTGTGTTCCCTCATTGTGCTGCATTCTGTAGCCACAAGACCTCCCACCGTGTACAATCCCTACACGTGCCACTATTATATCTTACAGAAGATAGGGATTAAAAAAAGAAGAAGAAGAAAACATTGGCTATAGCGGGAACTCAAAGGACAAGGATCTAACTTCTGTCTTGTTGCTGGCACCTAGAGCAGCATTATGCCCTTACCTGGGCATTTATTAAAAATGTTGGATTGGGGCCAGCAAGATGGCTCAGTGGGTAAAGGCACTTACCCTCAAGCCCGGTAACCTGAGTTTGCTCCCCAGGCCCCATGTGTGGAAGGAAGAACTGACAACCACATGGTGTCCCCATATGCACCATGGCATGCACATGCACACATACATGTACACACACACACACACACACACACACACACACACACACACACAGAGTAAGAATTTTAATTGAAAACATAACAAATAATAACACACTGGGTTTCAGGCTCTCCCTCAGACCCACTGAGTACAGAATCTCATCTTAAGGTCTGCAGCTGGTTTGTGACGGTCAGTGCAATACAGAAAGTGCTGTCTGATACAGATGTGGGTAGAGCGGGAGGGGAGCTACTGGTGGGAGACAAAGAAGACATGTGAAATTTACATTAAAAAACCACACTCTCTAATCCTGTCCTGTACAGCAGGGACATTCAGGAAGCGCTGGCTATCTACTGTATCACACATGACTTAGCTAATTACAGTTTTACATTACCTAGTGTAAGCTGAGATAGGATGGAGGGGGCAGCACCCCAAAACATTTGATTCTGCTTTCTAACAGAGTCAGGTGGAAAGGGAGGGCATGAGGATCGCCTTTCAGTCCCAGATGTGTAAAATGAATCTGCTGAGTACTTGTGTCTGGAACATGTAAATATCGCAAGTGAAATTTTAGGTTCTTCATCTTTGGTCCCACATCCCCACAAACATGCACATTTTTCACATATTTAACAAGTAATACTTTTATCACCCCGATTTTGCTATTGATTGCTTCTTTAACAACAAAATGCATCACAAACAAAAATGAATGAAGCTGTCTGAGGAGAGAATTCCATAGTAGCTTTACTGTCAATGCCCATCATAAATAACCATGACATCACAGGAGCCTTATCTACGGGTTGCCTCGACTGATCGATGGCATCACTCTAGTAGTGTAAATAGCTTCTAATGTCCCATCTTCCACCTTCAAATAGGCTCTGATTATTTATGATGGCTGTTAGGTTACAAGTCTGAGCTGTAGTTTGGATTTATTTTCTCCTCATAGCTGCTGTGGATTTCAAGTTAGATGGGATTATTTTTTAGTTAAGATGATAAACTGAGATAGAACTGTCACGGAAACTGGTACACCATCATCTCATCTGGTCGATGTCACTGTTCGGCTATGAATTCACAATGCCAGTGTCCTTCTGCCCTCTTTTTATCATCCACCGAGCAATATTAAATGATGGCAGTTAATCACAGGTTGTTACCCCAGGAGGAAAAACAAGGACAACATTGCACTCGATGCAGCTTTCCACAATTAAAATACACGTAGCCTTGTGTGACTAAACCAGAAAGGGGCACATCATCTGCATTGTGTGTATTTTACGGTAATGAAAGTACTCCAGCTCTGATGTGACAGCTCATGATGATTTACAGAGAAAGTGGGGAATCCATCAGCTCCTTGCAAGGTATTCTTCATAATCATAAAAGAGCCTGACAGGTAACTTGGGCAAGGATATATTTTTTGCTGAGAGATATAGATATGCAGCATGTCTACATGAAATAGGCAGGTAAAACATTAAAAATCTGTCAATTATCCAGGTATTTTGCCAAAATAATGACAAATACTGGATCTTTCTCAACATTAGATGGACACCATAAGTTACCAAAAATATTTACGAGACAGATCAAGGTGATGGACTATACTTTGCACTTGTTTGGGTTATTTAGGCAAAAGGCAAACAAAGGAATTTTTTCATCCTATTACACATCCTCATTTTCAATACAGCTTTAACAACGTATTACTTGAGTCTCCCCTAATTTAAAGCATTCTCTTTTCCATTGAGAAAACTATGCAGCAAACCTGTACTCGGGACATTAGAGAAAAGGTTTCCTCCATAGAAAGCAGTGTATGTTCACTATCCTGTAGCTATGAGCTGTATATATTTTTAGAATAATTTTAAAATCATTTCAATAGTTATTAGACTATCTAAAAATATCAGATTTCAGTCATTTCTTTATACTGTCATTTCTTATGGTTCATCAATTAACCACAGTTACATTGATTGATAATTTAAAATTGTATGACAGTGAACAATTATTTTGTGTGAATTTTAATTACGCATTGAAGGACTGCCCTCTTGGGAATTCTTGAGTGGTTTTTATCTCTACCTAAAATAACTTGGCATCAGTTTATCCCTAGCAACATTTTACAAACAGTAATAGCATATCTAATTACTTAATTACTGCAAAGAAAAGGGCACGATTTGAAAAGTTCCTAATCCTATCAGGTTATGAAATCATTACAGCAATCTATCTCCCAAATTATCTACAAAACGTGTATTTCATCCATTATAGATTGTCTTCACAAAGTTGGTTGTGAAGACAACTCTATATTTTAAACTGTTAAGAAAGAAATGGGAGCAGTTTCTGAAGAAGATCCCCCTCGTTAACTACTGCCCTGAACTGACTAGTACAAGAATGATGTGACTCTGTGCTCTCTTCCTCTCCCGGGGAATGCATTTAAGAATTTCTTCCAAATGTGCAATGCCCTGCTAACAGTCCCAAGGAAGCTGAAAAGTCTCAGCCGAAGTGAGAATGTGCCCGCTAGGAGCTGACAACGGTTGTTTTGTCCCCTCTAGGCCCTGGTCCTTACTCAGGAAGTAGGATTGGTCCAGCCAGCTGATGCCAGGGTAGGATGATTTATTGCCTGGTGTCCTCAGTGGCAATTGGACCCTTTCCCACTGTCACTCACAACTTGCCCAGATTGTGTCCTAAAGAAGAGGTTCCCCTCTGTCCCAAAGAGATCACAATGCTTGTCATAAAGTGTCTTTTAACAGAGGGAAGCGGTATGAAAACGGGTAAAGAAAGGGAACAATCAGAAGATGGATGTCGTGTAGCCTTTTCTCAGGGACCTATTTCTTCCACTTTTCCTCCTGTCTTTAGCAAGGTTTTGTTTTGGCTGATGACAATGCCTAATAGCCCGATAAATTGATTTTCTGAGTCCTTTTTCTCGTCTCTTGAGAAGACACTAACTCGTTGGGACTTCAGAGGACTCACAGAGTCAGGAGACAACAATTAGTTTGTTGAAGATGTCAGAAGTGGCTTCAGAATTTGGCCAGTGGAAATCCTCGCTGACAGATCAGCGCTGACAACGTTGGCAGCTGCTTGCAAAGTTCAGCGGGCAGTGCAGGTCCAAGGAGGAAGGGCCACTGCATACCAGAGCCTCCCTGGCCCTGTCTCCAGAGCTGTCAATTCCTCCAGACTCCAAAGGGAATGTTGTACTCAGAGGAAACTCTGAGGGCTGCAGTCCGCAAGGCTTTCTATGAAATACCTCCCTGGGCAGCTACATCGGTAGAAAATCGCATCTCAGGATTGCTGTTAATTGGAATTTAAATCAGGGTCTAGCAAAATTTCTATAGTTGTTTTCAAAACCTTTTATGAGTGAATGATTCTAGATTTACTTCTCCATATGGCATTCAACTCTGCAGAGCATATTTATTTCAAGAGCCCTTTGGGGTGTAAGTTAGAGGGGTGAATTGTTCTAAGCATCTCACACTGCCATCCTTGAGTTTCTGAGAATGTTTCACCTCCAGACCCACTGCTTGCAAGCTTTGCTTTGAAATGACCAGAGAGAAACTTTAATCAACCCTCTTCTAATTGAAAACAAGTTGACTTTCTAGCTTTCCCTAAAACTGCAAATTTCTTGAAAATTTTTAAATAATGTTAATTCTCAGTATAGTTTAGTAAATGGTATAAATCTTAGTGTTTCTCTTTTGCTGTGAACAAGCAAACAATATAACCTGTCTCTGGGCTATCCTAAGGAATATTGGTGGTTCAGTAGTTTGGTATAATTGTGTATTTCTTTAAAGATGCATAAAATGCAACACCATACCTTATGCATATAACATATCTAGATGTATTCAGTTTGTATAAAATTATCACCCCAGGCATAATGTTCTAGAAGTCATAATGTAGCAAGGAAATATTTGCTGCTGTTTATACTTTCAGAATGTCCTCCAAATAATGCTAAATTATAATTCAAAGAAAGTTAATCAACCTTTGAGTATTTCTCTCTTTTCTGGCAGGAATATTCATTGCTCAGTTCTACCAATGACAGAGGACAGAGACAGGATTTTCTTAGCCTACAACCAGGGGTCTCCATGACGATCCTGATACAGGAATCCAAAGACCAAGGCTTTGGTTTATATGACTTACTAGCAAATGACCTTGATCCCTGAACCTTCCCTTCCTCATCAGTAAATGTAAGAATCCTGAGGACTCTTTGAGAGACATGAAGTTATACAGTTGTTATCATTTGAAACTACTGGGACAGGAAAGATGGCTCAGTAGGCAAGGGCACTCACTGCTTTTCTGGAGGACCCATGTTTGGTTCCCAGTACCCACATAGTGGCTAACAACTGTCTGTAACTCCATTCCTGGGAGATCTTATGCCCTCTCCTGGATGATGAGGGTACAGCACGCCCACAGGGCATATACATGTGGGCAAGACACTCACATAAAACAAAAATATATCTTTAAAAAAAATTTTAAAGAAGCATTAACTCAGTGCAATCTAGAATTCAGCCAGGATGAGGTCTCTAAAATAAAAACCATAACTTTGTGAATGGCCAAAGTCATATCCTAAAATTTGAGTAGCACATATGCAGATCTGGTTGTGCTGGGAATCTTGGCTTCTGGCTTCAGCCTTTTCTTCTATTATTGGCCCTTTGCCTATGTTAAAGGATCAGAGGAAAGAGAGCAATACATCTGGGGTGCGCATCATGTTGGTTTGACTACTGATCTGCCACACAATGAAAATTAGTGAGCAAGAAGGGAGAATCTAGACTCACGATGGGATGCAGAGGTCCTCCCGAGTTTATCTCACCGCAACTGCTGCACATCATGATGGGATTGATATGGCTGTGGGGAATGAGTGCATTTCACAGTAAATGTGAATGCCATAGAAATAAATTCCACGGTCAAATTGTTCGTTAAGTGCATTAATCCAGTTGTGAGAGACCTGCATCGGGCATTAATCGCACTGTCATCACAGAGCTTTTAAAAGCAAATCAATCCAAATTATATCAACTTGACTTACACCTTCCCGGCAGCAGGGCTGTCCTACCACACTGCAAATATAAATAAAAGGCAGTTTCCTGTGCGTTCAGAAAGCGGTTTGAAAGCTTTTGTGAGTTTTTGCAAAAACAGGGATTTCACAGATAAGAGAGGAAGGTGTTGTGCCTGACAAGTTTGGCCCACATTTTTCCCATTTTACCTTCTGAGGCCGACTTTGCTGTTGACTCACTTCACCTGCAATGAAAAGTCTTCCCCAATCCTGCTGTGAGTATGAAACCAGCTGCCCATCCCAACAGCGAGCAGCCAGCAGCATTCTGGGGCAGCAAATCTCCTTGGCAAGAGACTTTTAAAACCCAAGCTCTCTAAAACCAAGCAGCACCCCCGAGAGCCACAAATTGAGAGAGATTAATTCTGTGCCCCTGCATCCCTCATTACCAGGAGACCTGATGCAGGGCAAATACAAGTTAATCTCCCCAATTCCACTTTTGTACATGCATGTTAGGCCAGCCATTCCAGTGTGCCGGCTAATGTCCTTAAGCCTTAGGCAGACAAAATAAGCAGTTTGCCCAGCCAATGTGAAATACAAATAGGAATAAATGCCTCAAAGTGTTGGACTCAACAACACTGTAATCATGTAGAACCCTGCCTGAAAGGGGCACACGTGTATTACCTCACGCTATCTAGAACCTACCTGGATAAAAGCAGTAAAAATCAGTTATCCGAAAGTGCTAACACAGGTGAAGAAATTTTATTTTTACCCCCCTACTTTGAAAGGTTAAAAAGCCCTGCAAAGATGGGCCGATCCCCTCCACTCCCATCCCTGTTTAAAGAAGGCAAATGGCTCATGTAGAGGGTGACGAAGGTTTTAGTGAAGCAAGACTGCCATCCCTCTGTGAAGGGTCAATGCTGTCTATTCTTTGGGAAAGAGAAAAAATACAAGGCTTGTATGTTAGCACGAAGCTAGTAAAACCGGGGCCGTGCTTGTCCAGGGGGCCTCGTAACAACCTGCTTCCCTCCTCCCTCAGACAGCCCTGTAGAGCTGTTTCTGCTCTGTTTGCATGGGGAACTGCATGGTTTTTCAGAAGTGATGAATGTTGTGGTCTCTTCATAAAATTAAATGCAACATTATCTCCTATTTCATGGACTCTTCTTTCTGGAAATGCTCCTGCATTCCAACTTACAATGCTCATCATAACCCAAAGTTGGCAGGGTCCAAATGACATAAGAGGTCAGCCTTATGTACTATCATAAGAACTGTGTTGAATTAATTAAAATACCTATCTGGCCAATAACTGCAGAATGGAAATTTAGTCTTGTTTTTGTCATAACTAGATATTGGAAGCAAAGATATGTGAACAAGGGAAGAAAATACCTGCTTAAATCCCTGCCTGAGGAATATATTAGTGACCCTTAAGTATAGGGGAAAATAACAAACAACCCTAGTGTCATAAATAAAAGAAATGTAATTAAAAGGCAGTGAAGCACTACTTTTCACCCAGAACTGGAAAAAGAAAATGGTTTATTTATGCATCATGCTGGTGCATAGGAAGAGAAAAACACATTTGCTGCTCTGTAGACAAGTGGTTAGTATTGCCAGAGAAAATTAGCAAATCCTGAAATAATTAGAAATGTATCCCTAGTTACTCATTTAGCATTATTGCAATCGCAACGGAGAGTAACACTAAAAACAACCCAAATGTTTAACCACAGAGGAACAGTTAAAGAATGGTATATCTATTCAGGAGAATACTATGCAATCAACAAAAAGAAGTCCTTTACATACGGCCATAGGATGACCTCAAGAAAAACTAAGTGGGCAAAAAGCAAGCTCAAAAACTGTTTGCTTAGTATATACTATTAGCTTGAAAAGACAAAAGCAACATGGATTTGTATAAATTAACAAAACACATGTGTCTAGAAAGATACATAATAAAAATATCGATTGTATGTGCCTCTGAGCCAGACAGGGTTATGTGTGTTTACATAATTAAATAAATGTTTAAATAAACAAATGAAACAGAAGAAAAAGATCTCTGAAATACTATTGCAAAAGTAAAGCAGGTTTATGAAAATGTGGGTAGAAATTTACAAGAAAGAGACTTCTGTCTATAAGCCTATAATGTGTTTATGTGTGTACACATAGTTTCACATAAACTTTCTGGAATTATATGCAAGGAATCATTGAAGCCAAGGAGTAATGTGGAGTATCTAAAGGTCAAAGAAGACCTACTTATGTGGTATTTGAATTTTACTATGAGTCTGTGTTTCGTTCATAATCATATTAACCACAATCAAAAGACAAAAACAAGTTAGGGGTAGAAACAATAAAAAAAGGTCACCACCAAGTTCTCAACCTTCTAAACAGATGGAAATGTCCCATAGAGGATTCTGTTTCAGCTATAGTTTGATCTTCTCTCCCTGAAACTCAAGTAAATTTAAGTATGTCCACTTCAGAAAACAGAAAGTTTCAGTTAGAAATCCCAGGTGGGTGGCAGGCCCCTGGGAATGTAAGAGCACCAGCTCAGAGAAGAGAACTATCCAATGCATCACATAAATACTCCATAAATACGAGTTGTCCGTCATGGCAAGCCCACCAGCTAACCATGCTGCGGGTTATGTGCAAAACAGCCCACTGGCACAGTCTACCATGCTGGGCCTGCCTCTGATTCCAGCAGGCTAAAACTTCGGTGGGAAAATGTGGGGAGGGTAAAACAGGCTAGAACTTCGGTGGGAAAATGTGGGAGGGGTAAAAAGATAATAAGGCAACAACCCTCCGGAAGTGGATTGGGTCTCTGCTTTCCTCAGGGCCTCTTCCTGGCAAGACACTGAGCTTGAAGAAGCCGCTTCTAGCCTGGAAAACCAGCCCTCCCTCTGCCACTCCCCAGATTCCTTCACAGTAGAGGACAAGGGGGAAGAGGATGGCTCCTTCTGTGTGTGCACACATGTGTGCAAGGGCCAGAGGCAAGTGCTCTGAGGATACTTACTGTTTTACCCACTGAAGTCAAAAGAGGCTCTTTCTGTGGGTGGAGTGTGAAAAACAGTCTTACTGCTCCACAGTCACACCTCATAACATAATCCTGTAACACCTACTGACCCAGGATCTCCAAGAAAGGGATAGTGTTAATTCTACTGCACTTATGGGGAATTGGGGGGATATGAAGTCCAGGTCTGCCAGCCCTCGGGTCCCCTCACAGCTTTAACCCTGACGTTCCCTCTCTACTTGACATGACTAAAACAGTCTCACACATTTCCTTGGGCACAAAGCAATCCTGTTAAGATGAATGCCACTAAAATGTAATGACTAGTTTTGTGTATTTCATAGGAGAAGGAAATACCGTACATGTGAAGACATCCATGAAGATAAGGCTACAAAATGGGCCTCTTGGTCCACTCAAAGGTTAGTAGAGTCGTTGTGCCTACTGTCATCAGACCCTGTTTCTGTAATCACATCAAAAGTGGACTTTCTTTTTTAAAAAAAAAATATTTGAGTAAATTAATTACGTGAAACAAACGTCTCAGAATGACTGCAAAAACACCAGTGGTTATTTCCTGTTTGGACCTCCCTCCCCTGCCCCAAGTCATATTGGGGTGTTTTTTATTCAAACATGGAGCCACTTTACTGCCTGCTCAGTGAAGGCCATTGTCAACCACTTCTCTAGAAAGAGAATGACGGGGGTTTGGAGGATTTGTTTTGTTTGACATCAATATAAAGCTGTGTTTCCCTTTCACCCCTCTACGCTCTCCCTCGTGAATGTGTTTTTCTTCCGTGCTTTTTAGACACATTTGGTAACAATCAGACTTTTATTTAAAGGAGCCATAAGATAAGGTATCTGTGAGCGTCACACTTGCAGTAATTGATCACATTTGTTTCTTGTTTGTAGGTTAGACCCCTCACTCTAGCTCCTTCGTTTTTTTTCTTTTACCTTGGCATGTTTCTCATTCCCTCTGCCTTGTTAGCCTGGTCAAATTCTCTACTGTGGGGAATGGAAACAGGACGATACTATTACACACCCCATCTTGTCAAGGACAGCGGGCCCTCTCTGGCTTTGGCACTTCTGGTCACTTCACACTGTCATGGAGGGCCCTCCCATGGATCCAGGTATGCAGCCTGCAGCTGAGGGAGGTTCAGTGACACTCACTGGCTTCTCAGTGGGTTCCACCTCACAGCCTTGGCTGTGCTGATTCATCCTGAGACTGCTTCTACAAGATGGCAGCGTCGTTATCATATGACTCAACCTGCCCCACCTCATTTCATCCGGGAATGTTAGCCCAGGATCAACACTGGCAGCTGTCCATCCTACAAAAGAAGACCCCTATCTATCCCCTTCCTGCTTTCCACTTAAATTCTAATCAGTTGTAGTTTATTGACACTGTCAGGTGTGGCTGAATTTCAGATGTTGTCTGAGTCTAAAGCATGCAGAAAGATGGACACTCAGACTCTCTTTGGGGTCCACGGGCCAATGAACTGAAGACCCAATCATTTTCCTATTGGAGTTTCAATCACAACAATTAAGCTAAAACCTCTAGTTATTCATGTCCAGTGAAACAAAAGACCCTCTGTTTTCCTTCTGGAAGCACCAAAGTAAATGATCTAAAATTAATGCCCTATGTTCAATATCAATGTTCACTTATAAAAACTCTACAGATGACAAGAAAATCATATAAAATCCATGTAAGAAAGTTCAGTGAACACCCTTTCACCCAAGCAATAATCTCACCGCACTCAGGGTCAAAACCATCTTACCAGTGCCTGACTTTTTGTGAACTCTGCTTGCTTGCTGGGATAGCAGCTGCTCAGTTGTTTTCTTTTCCCCCTCTTTGTTGCCTTCCATCTCTTTTTGCATAAAATTAACACAAGCAGCACAGAATTCTAGATAAACTCAAATTCTGGAAGGTATCTGGAAGCTAGTCTAAGCTCTGTCTATTGATAAAGGGCAACCATTGGGCAGGCAACTGACCTGGCCTGACCTTCAGTGTCCTGACCATCCATGAGATGAGTGGACCAGACCCTGTGGCCCCCATGGCCATTTTTATTGCTTCCAGTACCTTTGATAACTTACTGAACTCATCACACTGCTGAAAATGGGGTTCCCTAGATGGTATGAGACTTTAATACTGGAGTCAGTAGCCACACTGGTCACTTGTATGGTGGCCAATGTACATTCAAGTGTGTTGTGAGTATAATATACTCACCAGATTTCAAAGGTTTTATTGCCAATTGGGTAAATGTTTGAGTTAATAATTCTTGTTCTTTAATTTCACATTACTTATTTATTTTGTGTATGTGTGAGGGTTGAGGGGCATACATACATGTTGGGATGTGGGTGTGGAGGTCAGACAGCCATTTGCAGAAATCAGGTCTTTCCCTTGGCTCATGTGGGTCCTCCTCAGAATGGGACTCAGGTCATTAGTCCTTCAGCAAGCATCTTTACCTGCCCAGTCATCTCCCTTCCCGAATAATAATTCTGTCTTGTTTTGTAAGTATAAATGATAATGTTTGGGATACATTGATAAACTAAAAAGATGTTATTAAGATTAATTTGCTATATATACAGATGAGGCAGTAAGAGGTCTCTGAGTTGACCAGAGTGATTGGATTTGAGTGGAAAGAATCTGAGATATTTAATTTGTTGTGGCTTTATAACAAGAATGGCGCAGCCTGGAGAAACTCTGCTCAAGTGAAGTCAAGTTCGGACTGCCAGAGGCTTGTAAAGCGTGTTTAAGGACTGGAGGTGCGTCGGTTACCGTGGCCGGGCGGCCGGCAGCCAGCACGTCTTCTGACTTTAAACAGCTTCATAGCTTCACTTTTCGCAGCACCTGAATTATATGCTTGCTGTTTCATCCACATCAGTAAAACAGTTAGAAAATGGTGGTGGAAAGATTTTTATGTAAATTATCTTTATTGTTTAATGTGACAATATTGACTTCATATCATACTTCTGAAAGATTACAGAGAAAACCCATGTCTTTGTGTACCTTGTCAGTACTTGGAAATTTGAAATTATTACAGAAAGCTGAGGTTTCATGTACATTAGGAAGTACTGCACACCTAAGTGATAATATTTCAGTAACTAATTACATTTATGTAAAATATTATGAACCTATGATATAGTATGTTTATAAAATGACATGTCTTACTAGGAGGCATATTACAGGATGAACACTTACTGCATTAACCATGAAAACTAACTTATAAAAGAAGCCTTACTGATTCCATATTGCAGTAAACACAGGCATAACAGGACATAGTCCAGAGCAGAAAAGAGTTATAAAATTGGTAGGGGTCATTTTCTCTCTCTAGTAATATCATTCAATATAAGAATGCACAATGATATTTTTCCCACCTCTTTTCTAAGTATTTACATCTCAGACCATGCCCAGAAGCTGACACCTTCCCATCCACTGCAGGTTACTTATGGCTTTTGAAGATATGCTCTTCTTTGCCCTAATGAGACCACTGACCTTTTAGACGCAGCTCTCGTCTCCATTTCCTTTCCTATCATTAGTCTGAAACGGCATAAACTACCTCTCAATTTTCCTCATCCCCTCAAGGCCCCACCTCTTTAGTCCAAATTCACCTAATTAGGAACTTAATTTCCGTTTTTCCCAGATGGGCAAACTGATAATGGAGAGAACCTATTCATCTCTGGGTCACAGAAAGCTGTGTCAATGACCTCCCATTTAGGAATGAAAGCATGTGTTCTAAAGGTTTGCTCGTGTCTTCTGGAGGCCCAAGTTTCTCCATGACGTAGATTTTTCTAACCATAGAACTCAATAAATTTGTTTTTGGTTTGTTTGTTTGTTAGCTAAAAATACAGAAAGGGGAAGTACTGATTTCAGAAACATCTCTACATCTTTTTTTGTAATCCATTTTACACAGTCAGTTCCTTACATTTAGGATAGTTAGAAGCCCCACCCCCAACACAAGATTGCTAGCAGAAGATGACTGAATGAATTCAGAGTTTTATCTCAGGAGGCTACACTAAGCACTCCTTGAACCTGGCCATATTTACCAACCTAATACAATTTCTTTTACCAAAAATGACACACACGGGCACCAAAGAATTTGAGCAGGAGTCACCTGCGGCTCTATAGCTGCCTTTTCTATGACATCATCTCCTTCACTATAACCTCTTAATTGTGGAGTTTCTAATTTAACAATGCAAAGTGCATGCATGAAAATATTCCTAGCAACTTCTCTGAGGCATTGCATGGCCTTAGAAGTTAGCAAAAGAAGACCATTCCCCTGAAACTTGGAGTGTCTCATTTTGTGTTCATTCCTTTCTTTTCATTCATTTTGGTAATAATGTGATCATCAGCATCTACAAAACTTGGAAGTGACAACAGACATTTAAAGCAAGAACAAACCCACTTCCTGTCCTCCCAGGGATGTATAGGGCCATCTCACGCACTCCCGCTAGGACCCTGGGACAAATCATTGCACCCATGTTTTTTTTCTAGCAGATAAGCTTTCTCGGCACAGAAAGCATACTGAAATAAAAGACTGAGAGAGAAAAGGATAATTCTTTCTAGAAAATGGCCCCTTTCAAGTGCATATCCCCACTCCTCTTTGCTTTCCGGTGACATTTGAGCTGGAAGGGGCTAGGGCTGTGTTGTCTGACCCAACACTGTGCTAACAGAAATAAGACCTCTTCCCCTGGGGGAAAAAGTTGCTCTGTTGATTATGGTTTATTTAAAAACTATTAGAATTTAATTTTATAAAGATAGAAATTTCTAAACAAGTTAATGAAATATTGCTCTTTTTTCTCCCAAAGTTAGTAAGTCTAAATATGCCTACAGCATTTGGCTATTATAGAAGACCGCTAATGATAAGGTGATGCCAAATTCAGTTACCGGGAAAGATTATAGGACAATGAGGCAGATGTAAGAACAAAGCAGTTTAAGCAAAGATAAACAAGTGACTTGTCAATTTCAGAAGAAATAGTAGTGAAAATATTTTGTATGAAAGTGTAATTGCTTAGGTCAGAAAAATCACTAACATTTAAGAAAAATTACAGTAGAGAATACACTGTGGTTACGGCAGGGGATCTAAGTCGTGAGTATCTCAGAGTGCCACATAAGAATCCCTCCACAGGAAGACGAAAAGGAGGGATCACTTTTACAAGATGCCATGTTTTCTCTTTCATCTCCTGATATCACTTTACGTGAGTTCTAAATAAACAGATAAAAAGGTGAACTTGAGAGCCTGGGGGCAGGAGGGGCAGGCAGCAACGTTAGGAAAGCCCTGATTCCTGCACAGTGTGTGGCTGAAACAGTAAGGAAAACAGGACTGCAAAGGAGGCATGCATTCTGAACACACGAGTGCTCTAACTCACTTCTAAAATGTCTTCGAACAACTTGCATTTGCACAACCCAATAATTGTGCCTGCATTCCACTTCCCGTGCCACAGTACAAGTCATCTGACGCTAAGCAAGTGTGACTATCTCAATGTGCCTATAAAACTTGGTCTCAGAATATTCAAACTACAGTCATTTCCCCTCATTATTTTGCTAATAAGAAAGTGGTACTTTTTTCTGATGCATTAAACAAACGCTAGATTTCATGAGTAAATGAAAGATCATTTGCCTAGCTTGTCCATAGCTCACACTTCATTCTTAGAGCTTAAAAGCATTTGTCCCGTCTTTGTACTTTAAAACCTGCTTAAAGCTGTTCTACAAAGGTGAGATTTTTCCATTATGACTGGAATTAACCCCAGTGCAAACCAAAATAAAAAGTAAAAATGACTATTACGAACAAATAAAAAGATGTTTTAGAATTTTTAATCCTAACACAAGAAATGCTGGATCTAGTAACTAAGCTCGTATTCATAGCAGGTTTTAGACACTCATGCAGACAAACAATTCCAGAAAGGTTTGCAATCCACGCCCAGATTTCTCTAGGATGCATGAACCACAAGCTTCCTGCCCAGGGTTACTCTTGTCCTCATTCCAAACAACTGATCACTGTTCTCCTTCAGAATTGTCAGAAATTCCTCAGTGCTCATAAAGCTTAACTTATTATTCCATAATATTCCTGTATCTACGTATTAACTTTCACAGGACCTATTTTCCTAACCTGGCAGTTTGGAGTTCTCTTTTGTTGTTGTTGTTGTGATTCAGTTTGGTTTGGCCATATTAGCATACATTAATCCTAGCCTAACTTTTAACTCGTAGCTCGGAAATACAAAATTGCTTGTACCCTTCAGAAATGTGTGCAAATTGTAAATGAATTCATGTTTTATGGCTAATTATAGAAAAGCGCAAATACATAAAGAACAGGGAATACGGTTGGCGCCTCACAGCATCAGGCTAACTAACAGAACACGTGAATATACAGTTAGATATGCTTGCCCAGCTTCTATGTGTCGTCCCCCCTCCATCCTGAGCTGGGACTTCAGCTTTAGGTCATTCTGCAAACAAGCCTCAGGAGACACACAATTACACTCCCCTGGAGACTGACCCCTTAGAGTGCCCACCTGTAGCCAAACCCAGATAGCATCCCTGCGCAATGAATTAGCACTCTAAGCTGATTAGAGCGGCCCTGCACAACTCTATTTTATTGACACAATGAAGAGAGGAGAGAAAAGGGTCTGAAATGAGAAAATCATTTCCATGCTGACTGAATTAAAAGAACAAAAGAGTTCCTTGCAGTTGCAGCATTCAATTTGTAGGGGAAAAAGGAAGCCACTTAATGGCTTACAATAGATCTGAGCAGACAGATGAAATCTAAAACTTGAGCGTGAGTGTGATTAGCAGCGAAACAGACTCTAAATCATTTCCTCCATATGCAGAATTCCGTTTGATTGTTTAGCTCTGTGTTACAGAAACGCTGGGCTAGATGTTATCTTCAAAATGTCTTCACTTTTTCATTTTTCAAAATCATGGGATGATTTCTCATTGTGTGACACTCTCCTCAGTGACACTCTGAGACAAAACATCTTGTCACTGGAATTCTCCCACCTTTAGTTTCTTAAAGTGTGGCTGGGCAGTAGTGAAACTGGGGAAAGTGGCGGAAAGCAAGCTGGCAAAGAATCCTGAATTCAAAATGAACATACTGCGTACAGCAGCAGCATGTCAGCTGGAAGCACGGCCAGCTCCGTGCTCTGGCTGGGCTAGGCGGAAAGCGGGGGCTCACCTTACCTCCCTGCCTCTCTGCTTTAAAAGACACCATTGCTATCACTCACAGCAACTTAGTGAAGGCCGATTTTTTCGGAACTATGTTCTTTTTCTAATTCTCTGATCATTGCTGGCTTGTGAACTTGCTATGATTCGAAATTCTTGAATTTTTGAATTTCAATTTGAAATTCTTGAATTCTTCAAATTTTAAATCTGGAACTAATGTTCAATAAAAGGAATAAAAGGATCAATGCATAAACAAACCTAATCTTTATATATCAATATATGATCGGATTGAAGATTCTCTACATTTCCTTGTCCTTCTTTAAAAAAAAAAAAAATCTAGTTTTAAAAGAAAATTCTAAATGTCCAACCCATATATGGAAAAGAGAACTGGTCTCATAGACTGATGGAATGTGGCCTTCAGTAGTAGGGCCAGTAGGAAACTTTAGCTCCCACTAAAAGAAAAACAAAAGAAAGAAAGAAAGAAAGAAAGAAAGAAAGAAAGAAAGAAAGAAAGAAAGAAAGAAAGAAAGAAAGAAAGAAAGAAAGAAAGAAAGAAAGAAAGAAAGAGAAAGAAAGAAAGAAAAGTATAGAACGAAAATTCCTAGTTCTTGATTACTGGAAACTCGCTCACATGTTCATTTTTCTTGCCTATTTCTAAGAAAGGGGTTTTTGTTCAACGTGGCCCCTCAGACTTTTAGCCTTTCCTCTTGGCTCCCGATTTAAGCAGAGGGGGTTCACTCTCTTCTTGAAATGCCCTTTGCCAAGCATTGCGGTAAGATGTAAATTAGGCAAAAATTATGCAACTCATTAAAAAAAAACTACTGCAGGGAGCTACTTTGGGATTGGCTACTTGAGATGCATTACTGCTAATGTGCTAAGTCAAGTCCCCAGAGAAAAGACTTGTACTACTCTAAAGATGACAGTTTCCAAGGGTCAGTCAATAGCTTGCATTCACTCGACTAAATGAGGGAAGAGGGTTGTTTGTTGTTTTGTTTTGCTTTTTATCTCTAAAGAGAAGCTGTAAGGCTTGTGGATATTTTAGCGAAATCAACTTAGTGTAACCCCACTGACAGCTTGTCACATTTCACTGACTGTCTGGGGTACCACGATAACATCTGCATTCACTCAGTATGAGAGCTGAACATAAGACAAAAAGTAGACCCTGCCACGGACGGCTCCATCAGTCTGTCAGTTCTGACATGACATCTGAATTTTTTGAATCACTAAACACTTTTGAGACTCTGGTACTTATTATCTTCTCTTCGTTCTATACATCGCCCGGCGATGCCGGAAGATTTGAAATCTGTGAGCAAGGTAGCGAATGTCCCTGGCTTTTTGTTGTCTAATCCATAGGCCCTCATTCATGCTCACTGTTAATCTCTTAAGACATTAGAAAACTGTTAGACAAAGAAATGTGAATACCATTGCTTCTTTGGAGAATGGGAGGAAGCCAAAGAAAATCGGGACCATGCTAGGCTATTCTTCTCACTATGAAAATGGTAAGTTAAACCTGTTGCAGAGAATTATCTATAATTCCCCACGCTAAGGCAAATGTTTTTGAAGAATGAACAAGAGTAATGTCTCATAGAAAAAAATGATCATAGAATTTTCAAAATCTGCCAAATTTAATGTCAAGTAAATGCTGAGACCCTGGTTGCTAAATTCCTCACTGTTTTTATCCTTTATGCCGTGAAACATGGTGCAAGGTTAATAAGTTTTTTTAAAAAATCTCATAAAAATCTTTACTGATACCCACTAGTACTCAGTAAATAGCTGAATTTTTCTATTAGGAGTACTGGAACGCTGAGAGGCATATAGCAATAGCCTTAAAATGTGGCTGGCCTCCATGAAAACTACAGATCACAGGATTTAATGAGAAATTTGGTCGTCAAAACTAGAAAACTTTACAACATTACAACTTTTTTTTCTGTTTAAAACTCAAATATAAGTGGATCTTCGGAGCTGAAGAGAACAGTTACAGGAAACAGCTAAAAAGCCAACACAGCCTGTTTAGCCTCAGACACTGCCATTGCGGGCATTAAGTGTTTTTCTCCAAGTAACCAAGACATGGGGGAGAGTGAAAATCGTATTAATTTAAGAGGCAACTTTCTTCAGGACCGAGAATGCCTCCTCCCTTCTTTATCAGCACATGCTGAACAGCTGTGAGTCATTTCAGACAGAGACAATCACCCCATAAGTGACTCACCACAGGTGTGCTCCCCACCTGTGTCCTCAGAATGACTGACTGTCCCTCAGATGGTCAAACCCTGTGAATAATTATTCTGGAGGAAGGCTACAGACACGTTAGGTGGATGTGCAATTAGTTTAACCAAAATTATTAGGTAAGGAGAGTTGTATTGGGACTTGACTAAGGAAAAGTCGAGATAAAAAGAAAACAGGGAGAGGAGTGGGGAGGAGAAGGAAAGGAGAGAGGGGGCGGCAGAAAGGGGGAGCTGCCCCCTGTATATCCCCTAGGTTCTGAGAACACATGGTGTTCAGGTGACACATTTGCGGAGTTCATATATTAACTAATAAGAGGCAAAAGCAAGAGTGGTTTTGGGAGCCATATGCTCACTTCTGTACTTCATGAGTGTTTCATATAAATCCAAACTAAAAACAATTGTCCATACAAACCAAACGTTCTCAATGCAAGAGCCAGGCAGAGGTGCCCACACTGCCACAGAAGAGCTCGTGGCTGCTTCATGCTCTCGAGACTTCCACTGGCACCCCACCCCCATATTGTAACTTTCTCAAGGGCTCTGATGCAATGTCATTTGTTTAGTGTTTAGTCTGTGCCTAAAATGTCAGCTGTTTATTATTTTTACATTTCAGCACTAACACACGCACTTCAGAATAAAGGGCAGGGTTTCTGACACATCTCAATGACCAAAGGACTTACATTAAATAGAGGTTTCCAGTCTCTCTGAAAATGCAGTCCCTCATTTTTTAAAAACGTAGATAGACCAGTTTTCATTACCACATAATTTTCTTCTGACATTTGTGTAATATACCTGAGTGGCCCTGTGTATAGAACCAACACGTTACTTCAAGGAGTGGGTGCCTTGTCTAGAGCTATAGGAAACTGCTTTTCTTCCATGGGAGCAGAAAACCAAGCTTGGAGGCACTGAGCAATAGGACCAGGATAACACAACAACTGTCCAAAACCAGAGGCCTCACAGGAAGGATGAATTTAGTGTCCAGACTAATGAGAAGTGCTATTTAATTCATGAATGAGGAAACCCAGACAGATTATTCCAGAAGAATATATAGGAAAGATGCAAATGGCTTTCACGAAGATCACAGACAAATCCACTTGGACAGATTGCTTGAGCTGGGCAGCTTCCTGCTTGTTTTTAACCTCTGCCAGCTTTCTGATGAATTTTAGCATCCTACTGTGGTGGGTCGTTTCCCCCAAATAAAACTAGGTATTCCACATAGGCATGCTCGCCTACACACACAGCACATCACGGGGCTGCCTTCTACCCTTCTTGAATTTAAAGTTCTAATATCTCAAGCACTGCCATGCCTGACTGAAGCACCCTTCACCTAACTCCACAGAAACTGAAGTAGAAATCATATTTGCTCTTATTCGCACTAGAAGCACTACAGCTGATCTGGGAACGTAGCTGGACAAACCATAGTCATCAGCTCCCTAGCTGGGCTATCCAACTGCAACTTACCTCTAAATCAGATTCAAGGAAACCCGAGGGTGCCCAAAGTCAAGCCTGCTGCAGAGCCGTGTCACCAACAGTCAGCTGAGGTCCATTAGAGGAATGGACATCTGTGAGATGAACTCACCATGTAGCTGTATGTGTCCCTCCATAGTGTCCCGAACAAAGCAGTGCCAGGGACCCATGTAACTTGTATTGCAATAATTCATTATTTCATGAAATGCTTTGATTAGTTTTTAACCTGTAGCATCTATAGGCAAATCCAACTACTCTTCAACCTTTATATTCTGGTAATATAATATCCTTACAGAATTGTCTTTTAAGGAGAACTTTCAGACTTTGGAAGGTACACAAAGATCGATTCTCTTGAAAATATCATATTCTTACCTGGATTTCTCAAGATTGATGCCTGCTCTAACATCTCAAATTCCAATTAAGTATTATGAAACCCATGATATTCTCAATGGAAGCCCCACCCAACCCCTACACACAAGAAATCTTAGGATAGTACAATTTGTATAAAAAATCATAAAATCTAGCAAGAATTTTTGCAACAGACTAGTTCTGTAGATGTTGACTGACATTAACCCAGAGTTTTCATGGCTAGGGGAACTGAATGATGGGGCTAATTGCATTCCCAGGAAGTAGGGACCTTCTGCACAGGATCCTGGCCCTTCTCACTATTCCTTTGAGAAGTTTCACAAGCAAACTCAACTTTGGGTTTTGGGCTACTGGTCCATTCAGCTATAAACCCTCAACTGGATCATCCAAGTCTCCCATTGCAGCATGCTGTGAGTCGGAGAGATTGCTGCCCTCCATTTCAAAAAGTACAGATGACATTTCTTCTTGAAAGAACAATACAACTGTACACTCAAAGAATTCAGATGTTATGACAAATAGCAAAGTTTAGCATGTTAGAAGTCATTGAGAATCTTCTATTCAATTTAAGTCCCCCAATTTCTATTGAGATAACACTATATATAAAATGTTATGTGTGAGCAAATGACAATGTATAATAAGATCAGAAGATGTGTGAGCACTCATGATATATGTCTATATTTTGCCACAACCTAGTGAGTTATGACACAGTGATAAAACACCACTGTCACATCATAAACCACTGAGCAGAACCCAGAAGAAAAGCCAATTCACAAGATGGCTAATGTCATTTAGCAAGCAACAGAATCCTGTGGAGGGACAAAGTATACTGTCTCCATTTAAGATTAGACATTCATAGCCCATTAAGATACCTGCTGACATGAGGTGTGTGTGCTCTCTAAGTTAGTCGGGAAGGTTCCCCAACAGCGGTTCCTGAGGAAGACCACATACTGGAGCAAAAGCATTCAGACCTTTCCCAACTCCCTGACCAGATCACACTCTTCCCTCCCTCCTTACGGAGCAAACCAGCCCCACCCATGTCTCTGACCAAAGCCTAAGAAAGTAGAGTTTGCAAGACAGGGGAATGTTAGTAACAAGATGAGCAGTAAAGAAGCAAGGAGCAAAAAAAGCCTTCAAACGAAGTTGCTGGAGGTGATCATCAGGAGATTTGGGGCTGGGGTGAATCTTGGAAACTGTGTGCGTACACATGTGTGTCAAAGCTACAAGACAACATAGGGTAGTGTAGTCAGATACCGTGGTCACCCTATTAGTCTTTATTTCTGGTTTGTTTGTTTGAGACAAAGTATCTCACTGGTCTGAAACTTCATAAGTAGGCTAGGCTGACTAGCCAGTGAATCCTGGGGATATGCCTGTCTGTTGCCTCCCCAGATCTGGAATCACAAGCGTAAGCCAGTGTGCTCAACTATAATGTTTTAACATGGGTTCTGGAGGTTGATTTCATATCCTGAGCCATCTCCCAATCATGCTCTGTAGATGCTTAAACGCTGAACTCTTACCTCATTCACCAATCCCACCTTGTTGCAACACAGATTCATTAGACACAAAGGTAAAATCCCTCCTCCTCCTCTTCCTCCTTCTTGCCATGGCTAAGGGACACTTACTGAAGTCTTCACTTAAGATCCATTTAAACTTCATCAGTGTCTACTGATAGAGGTATTTGGGTCTCCAGGAAAGCCATTTCTAAATAGTATTCAGAAAGGGGGTAATAGTTAACTCTTGTATGTTGCAGCTTTGAAAACCCAGAACATTTAATTTGATAGTTTTTTCATGCAGGTGGCAAAGCATCGCCAGTTTGGAAGAGTGATTAGGAAGGTGATTATGAAGGCACCAAGCAGTATGCTATGGAATGCACACTACAGCCCACACCCGGCTTGAAGCCCTGTATGTATCTTCTCAATGTCACCTTCCCATCTGATCCCTGAGGTCATTGCCATGGTTACTCCACCCCATTGTTGCAGGTAAACTGGAGCAAGGTGGTTAAGCTATTAGGTCCCATCAAGAAGCCAGTTAGTGGAATTTAACCAAAAGAACCATTCTCTCTACCTCACACTGTGTCTTTTCTTATGGTCTTGTGCTGCTTTGTCTTCTTTAAAAAATCCCCTTGTATCTACATTCTACCTGAAAGGGCAAAACGGTAACTTTGAGTATTGCTTTGTAAACAGTGCAGAGTTGGCTTGAACTCGGCCTACTTCAGGAACAAGGAAGTCCATAGCACCTTTCAAAGGAGAGCTATGAAGAGCATCTTAACTCTAACCCACTGACTCTCTGCTCAAAAGAAAGGTTTGATCTTCACGTGACCGCTCTGCTAAAACATTAAGTTCTACAGAAAGATGCACATACCAAAGTTGCTTTCATTTCAAGTCTGCAAGCCACAAGTTTACAGTAATTTTACCAACAGAAACTGTAGAACAAGCACATATATTTTACTTAATTTGAAGTGAATTTGTATTCTTCCCAGAGCACAAAGACCCAAGTATGGCCTCACTATAAATAAAACCTCCAAACGCGTTACCCTAGAGAGTATTCCACACGGATGAAAGAGGAGGCAGGGAGACAGAAGAAAGTCAAACGACTTTTCCAAGGTCCCGAGTCTGACTTGGGGCAAAAACTCCAGGTTCCTGGCGTCTAGCCCAGCGTCCGTTCCACTGTGTCACACCCGGCCCTGAAACACAAACCACTAGACACGTGGTGAAGAAGTGAACCAGCGGCTCTGCCACATGAATGGCTAGATTGTTGAAGATGGGGGCTGGGAGCGCCAGAGGAAAGGCCTGAAGGATAATATATGTTACAGAAATCTATTTGCAAGTAGCTACTGCAGTTACCCATGTGGCTGCCCGAGGGGGGTTGGGGAGTAGAGAACAGTTGACTGACAGCATGAACAAAGGCCCTGACAGTCTCACAAAGGGGGACACAAGAGTCACGGTGCTTCCTGGGCATCACTCATAGGCTTCATCACATGAGACCTAGAACACAGTCAGGAAAAGCCCACCATGCACAAGGACCTCTTTATTCTTGGGGCTCTCCTGCTTCACCACTTTACCGGACAAAATATTAGAACTTCCACTTCTATTTCTGAGGCTCCTTTAGACCTTTCCACGTCCAACTTGCATGTTTCATGACTATTTAGGGGTTGCTTTTTTGCATATTAACATGCTGTGTACATTGGTGACATATATAAGTTAATAAAATGGGATGAAAATAACTTTGATTAAATTTTCCCATTTCTTCACTGCCCCATGTGCCACCTACTGTTCACCAATGAAAAACTGCAGTTTGTACATCAATAAAACTTCATATTAATATTCTTTGAGGTAGAATGACTTCATTAACCATTTTCCCCCTCTCCTGTCCTTTGCTTCCAACTGTGTTCAACTTTGGGACTTCTGACAAATGGTCATTATTCTCTGGGCCAGTAAAAAATTCCCAAGCTTCGGTAAAACGTAGTTGGTCTATGCCCAAGGGAATGGGGTCGTTGAATTAAATGATAAATATATGCATTTAAGGTCATTAGAGACTTTATCTCCTGTGAAGGCTATATTTGTCAGATTGATATAATTTCTCTCCACTGAGTACTTAACTCCACGGGCCACCGTTATTATGATTCTTCCTTCCCCTTTAAGTGGGAGGCTCTGGCTGAAAACACGTGTGCTCACTCTCCTGCAGCTTCTCCAGCAAGCGCTCAAGGCACACCTTTGTTTCATTTAGTATGCAATTTTCACCTCTGACCCAAGAAATGAGGCCTGGGTTTCCTGATCTTTATTGCCTGTTAATAGACTGCCGGCTGTGTTTTCAGCAGTAATAGAAATGGCGGAGGAGAGGCATTCCGTTAAAGAGGCTGGCAGGCTGCAGCCTGAAAGACAACGTCAGAATTCAAAGTCAGCCTGGCCCAGGAATAATATAAAGATCACAGTGACACGAAGGAGGAAGTTTTCCATATTCCCTCGCACACTAGGCCCCTGCCGTGCAAAGAATGGCGGCCTGCCTCTAGACATTTCCCACTGAACAATGGCAGACACCCTCAGTGGTGCTAAGTGATTGAGCCAATAATTCATCTTCAACTTACACCTATCTACATATTTGGTTTCTCCTCATTAAACTGGAAACATCAGTGGCAAACTTATGGAGTGCAGTCCTTGGCTCTCCATAAAATATACACAGATGCTCATCAGGGGCTCTTGCCTGCCCACTACTTGGTGACATGTGTTTATAATTTTGTCTTTATTTTGTTTGCTGTCGTTTGCTCTTAAGTACATCTGTTCAATTAAAATAGAAACGTGTGACATGGTATGTACTCAGCAACTTTGGAGTGTGTTAATGAAACGTTCTAAGGTTCCTGTCTCTGCTCTTTTAATGCAGAAGGATTTTGTGCCTCGGAGCTCTACTGACTGAAAAGTACAAATAAAAATATCCTTGAAACCATACAAAGAAGTTGACTGTTTTGTTAACAGTTAAGCAAGGATGTTATTACAGCATATGGACATTATTTTACATGAAAAGACATTATTAAAAATTATTTACTGCCTCATGTTTGGAAACTTACAGGAAAAGTCTGATAATATATTCAACTTGTTTATTACGACTTCATATAATTTTGAATAATACTACTTTTTCCTTTGACAAGTGCAATAAACTGTACTGGTATAGACATGGGTTGATTATCACGAGTGAACTGTGTTGCTTAAAGATACATGCCGGAACAATCAGCTTTTGACGGCTGCATCTCTGGTTATTTACACTCACCATCATGGTAATAACTCACCATTTCTATATTAATAAGGCAGTGAAATTTATTATGATGGTATTGAAAAGTTATTAAGTACTGCATCCCAAGTGACAAAGTACCAGAGCACTGTCACTACCCAAAAGCAGTTGCCCATCCATCACCCGCCTTTCCAGATGGTCCTGCATCTTTATCGCTCCCAGGTTGGTGACATCACCTGTTCACCCACTCAAAATTGATGATGAAAGCAAACAGATCTATCTTACTTACATTTACCAAATCAATTTAATTTTTACAGGCCGTGGCTTAGTGACATATTGACTGTTTTCCTTAATGGCATCTACCGTATTTAATGCAAGGATGTCATCTTTGAGTCCTGGCTCGCATAATGTGTCATTTCATAATAAATTTTTCTAACATATTTACTTAATGGAAAGAATTATGATTGCTTGTCATTTCTCTTATTAAACACAATGATATTTCTTTTTCCTTTTGAGTATCTCTTTTGGAGCTATTTTTATCCCTCTCTGGTGCTTAAAAGTAACAAGGGCTTGAATACACAGCGAATACTGAGCAAATGCTGAATGTAAGCACAGCTGCTGTCAGCCCTGAAGCTCATGAGAACTTTGCTTCACGTGTTTGTAACAACCCCAGAAGAACCAGGTCTTCAAGAGCTGGTAATTACAAAAACATTGTCAGTGACTGCTAAAACTTGAGCCGCGAAATGGTACTGTGAATGGCAATAGCTACAAAGCTAATTTTAATAATTGTCCATATATTTGCTCTGTCTGTGCAGTATTATGATCTGTTCTCTGAACGTAAGACCTTGAGATGTAATACAATTAAAAATAAACACGGGCTCATCAAGGTTAAGATACAGATCAAAAGGCAGCCTAGTGACTCTCGGACTCACAGGTGTGACAGCCTTTCTTGCCACAAGCAAAAGCCCCATGTGCCATCCTTCAAGACAAAGGTTTCTCTAACACACATCATCGTGGCATTGTGTGACACCTATACCACCTAAGAATGGTAACTAGATTTACTGTGGACTGGAAAAGCATAAGGGCATTGACTTTGGGTTTTGCAATCTGGCATCCATCTATGTGGCTGTGTCCTGGGGTAAAATCCTTGACTAGGCTTTCACTGGAGCCTGCCCATACTCAGAGAGGGTCAGGGCCTAGAAGGCCAAAGACCACACTTGTGGTCTCCCTGGCCTCCAAATGTTAGGAGAGCAAATGTGCACATGAGCTAAAAAAAATACAAAACAAACAATAAGTATTTCTCTAAAGAGAAAAACTGGGGAAGAGCCTACAAGAAAGGAAACAGAAATCTATGCTTAGTGAACACGTGAGAGTGGAGGACAGGAAAATGTCCATTGGACTTAGCAGAAAGGAGTCTCTCCCCTTCTCCAGCTATCTTGTCTATCAAGCAATGGTATTTTATATTTTACCTCCTCTACCCCAGCATGAAGGCTGGAGGGGGTCTAGAATGAGCTCTAGCTTTACCTCACCCTCTACTAAACAAGATGGCTGGGAGGATTAATGACTTCCTAAGGAACCCCCAGGAAGATAAAGAGCTGTACCCAGGACTAACATCCCATCTGTGATCCTACAAGTGGGCAAAACTGTCTGTGCCAAAGACATGATTCTAGGATGATTTAGAGGCTTCCGGAAGCCAATTTTGAGAGATTCCTATATTTCTTTAAGTGGAAAGTTATTGGTTCTAGATTAAGGGAAACAATCCCACAGAGAGCAGAGGCAGGTCATCTGCTCCCACCTGCAGACTAGATTTACCCAGAGACTCTTCCTACTGCACAAAGATGCTTCCTAATCATGTGAGATACTGTCCTAATTCCACAGTCAAACAGTCTTGGGTAAGGTTTTCAGGAAAATGGGGATTCAGTTTGGCAATGCAAGACCGACAGGAATTGCTCATTCCTTGGGACAGCTGGTGTCTGTGTCAGGGTGGACTGTCTGATGCTGGCTGGCATCACATGTGATGATTCACCACCACAATAATTTAAATGACAACAACAACAAAAAAGCAAACTATGCACACCTGTGGCTGCTGACCAGTCGAGGTTTCCATACCAGGCCATGCAACCTGGGAAGCCTGGGGAAAGGGAGTCACCAATGGACAAAGGAAAACATCACTGTTCTGCCAATGGTGTCCACCACCCATGGGTCAGCAACATGAGCTACCAGCAACAGTATGCATACACTTCGTGTCAACACAAGCAAAACTGTGTGACAGGAACAGAGGTGCCACCCAGAGATGTAATCTAGTCATTCTCCAGAGCCCCAGAACAGAGGTGTCACCCAGAGATATAACCTAACATCCTCCAGAGACCCAGGGAAGAAGAATGTCCTTTGTAAGTCTGGCTTCTAGTTGGCCAGCCAGTTCTAGACACTGGGTCACCAGAGAATATGGGGGCCATGCTGAGCCAATTCACGTACATGATTTTTAAGAATTATTTTATGTTTTATTCTCTGTGTGTCTGCATGTGAGTATGTGCAAGTGTCCTTAGAGCTCAGAGAGATTGGATTCCCTGATGCTAGACCTAAAGGTATCTGTGAGATACCCAAGGTGGGGGCTGGGAACTGAACTTGTGTTCTCCACAAGATTAATAGATCTTAACTGCTGAGCATCTGTCCATCCTCCATACACGTCATTTTCAAAAGGCGAAAGGAACAAGGTAGATTCCTACATCATAAGGGAAGGATCTGAGAGGGTAGACTTTCTGAAAGCCATGCCTGCTGGTCTTAAGTATTGAGAGAATAGGAAAACAAATGAATGAAACACATAAGTAGAATATTTCAATTCTGGAAAGCATTATAAATGGAATCTTCTTTTGATGTTTTTGAGAAGTACTGGGGACTGAGGATATGCCAGGGCAGTGAAAAGCACTTGTTCTTGCGGAGGACTCAAGCTTGGTTCCCAGCACCTACACAGTAGTCCACACCACCCTTAACTCTAGTTCCAGGGGATCTGATGACTTCTTTGACCTCCTTGAGCATCAGGCAGACACATATCCCCTGGGCATACATGCAGGCAAAACACTCACACACATAAAAAAAAATAAGAAAACTTTTAAAGGAAAGTATTTATTTGGGGGGAGAACATAAGAGTTGTTGGACACACTAATTTTTGCAGTTATTATCAAGCCAATCGATGAATGTAGGCTACACAGAGGCAGCATCATAAATAATGTACAGTACTAGTAGACTCCCAGATGACCATTTTTGTTGTTGTCTGTTTGTTAGGACAAGTTTTTATTATGTCATCTCGACTGTAGACCAGGCTGAGCTCAAATGCATAGAGATCCCACATGCCCTTGCCTCCCAAGTGCATGGCCAACCTCAGGAAAACTCTTAAAAGAAAAAAGGTATGCACATTTGTCTGGGGTGTTCATAGGCTGTTCAATGTGCATTCAGAATACTTGTTCCTGTATCAACAGAGATGACTTTTTGCACCTGACTTCCCAGGATTCAATGAAGAGAGTCAGTCGAATTATTGTCTGTGTCTTCAGTAGTATTTGATGGCTAGAACAGGCCTGATGTGAAATCTGCTAAGAAGCATACTGAGCAAGGTGTCTCTATCTCGAAGAGAGAGGAAGATCTTGGGAGTGTGAGTTCTGATCCACAATAGTAGAAGAAACATTCAATTGTTTTATTAACCAGTTTGCATTTTCCCTAGGAATGAATGAGGATATTTCTGAGATACATTAATTCCTCATGAAATAAAACACCACTATAGTGACCATTTTTGAATAGGTGCTTTGTAACTTGAGCTGTTATTTGTGGTTAGATTGCATTACTCTTTTCATTAGTAAGTAGTGACATCCATTAAGCATGCTCATTTTATATATATATAATATACATTTATATATACATATATATACATACATATATGTATATATATATGATGAATTGCCTACTTCACCAATTAGAAGCAACTTCAAAAGTATTAAGACAAAAAACTTCTTGGAATCTGATTCAGTGGATATACAACTTGGTCTTATAACCCTGATGTACAATTTAGGCATCTTAAAAGTTCAAGATTGTCGGTGGTGCTATGGGATATTCACGTTTCAGTAAACATGCAGATTTTATGTGTTAATTTCTGAGATGATACCATTGCATAACCTCAAAGCAAACTTAGGATCACAAGAACTGCTTGTTTTACATGAGCTAGGGAGGCACACCTTGCTGCACTATTGCATTTCTGGATTACAGTCTGGGACATAATGTATTTTCAAAGCACTGAATCAAAATTGGATGATGAATTTCCAACTCCAACATAATCTCTTTCCACTATTCCATCTCATCTATTTAACAGGACAAAGGAGAAATTTACTGTCTACACACATCATTATTTTTCTGCATACAATTTTATGTATGTCTGAGTGGAGAAAATAAAAGCTAAGCACGTCTGAAATTTTAACAGATCAAACAAATTTGAAGCAGTTCTGGACAAGATGAACATGATAGGGAATTTGTCACACAGTAGGCACCTCACTAAAGAATGTGCACATACTTGTAGAGTTTTATTAGTGGCCAGTGATAGTAAAGGTAAAGAAAATGTGCTAAATGACCATATTTCAAAGAGGCTAACCTTTATATAGTTTTTCTAATAAACTACTTCAGACTGGGGAAAAAACTGTCTTAATTAGGATTTCTATTGCTGTAACCTAACCATGACTATGGCAAATCTTATGAAGGAAAACATTTAATTGAGGTGGCAGCTTACAGTTCAGAGGTTCAGTCCATTATCATCATGATGGGGAGCCTGGCAGCAGGGAGTATGGTGGCGTACAGGCAGACATGGTGATAGCTGCATCTTGATCAGAAGGCAACAGGAAGTAGATTGACTCACTGGGCGTGGCTTGAGCCTATATGAGACCTCAAAGCCCACCCACACAGTAACACACTTCCTTCAGCAAGGCCACACCTCCTAATAGTGCCACTCTTTTTGAGGGCCATTTCCTTTCGAACCACCACAGCTACACCACTCAAATTGCTCTTGGACTTAAAAGGAAATCTAGGAACCTATCTGAGTCCTTTTTTTCATTGCTAATTAGGAAACAGGCAGTGCTTCCTCTTCAAATAAGTCCACAGCCACATAATTCTGAGTATCCTAGAGATATTTGAGTTTCTGGGGAGCAAGAAGAGGGAGCAAGGAAAATAATTTCTAAAAGTCTGTCTGAGAGATAGTGATTGGCCTCTACCCAGTAATGACCCAGTGCTGCTCTGTGTCCTAGCCAATGGCATTTCCATTGTCAGCCTCTGTGTCCTTCCACAGCCAACTGCTAAGCCCCAAACACAGACTAGAGGATTTAACCAAATGCAGTAGGTGACATACCTCAGGACATGGCAGTCACAATCAAACCAAAATATTTTGCAAGTTTCTCTTTATTAAATCATCTCCTTTGTGTTATTTTTGGGTTATTTTTTATTTGACTGTATATTTAGCTTATATCTTCAAAAAATCCTATTTCCCTGAATTACAAACATAAACATTTTCCAAAATACTCTTTTTGGAAAAATAGATGCAATGTGTCACAAATGACTTAAAGGTTAGAGATACAGCTCACCATCCAAGCACTTGTCTTAATATACGCACACACTAGAACAACAGATGGGCCTCACCAAACCAGAACCAACCAGAATCTTAGTCTTCAGCTTTTAGTCTCTAGAGCTGTGATAAAACAAATTTCTGTTGCTTATGCCCCCGAGTCTAGGCAGCCTGAGCTAATGCAGTCTGCTTATTAAAACAAAAGTAAGAAATATGCTGAGCATTGGCAATACCACACAACTTTGTGAAACACCATCAGGACTGTACTAGGAAAGCGTAGCTTTGAAAACTCTAAGCAAACCTTGCCCTCTTGGGTAATCTACGCAAGCCTGTATACCACATATTTCAAACTCCTCAGTAAATGGTTTCACTGCTGCCAGTGAAACAAACTTTAAGCAACACTAAATTGTGATTAGGAAGGCTGTAGATGATGTCATGCAAGAAGAACACTCGAAGAGTAAATATAAAAGTCTCTAAGGATGAGAAAGGAGATACCCAAATACAAAGAACTGTGTATGTGAAGAACAATGTGATGAGAGAGGATGAGAGTCACAAACCAGTCATGGCTGGCGCAGAAGTTGGCATGGTCAAGAAGCACACTCTTTCCTGCACGAATGAGCAGGTGGAAATGCAGTTTATTGGAGCAAGAAGCAGAAGGAGAGGAGCTGAGGGGAGACAGGAGCAGTAGAGGCGTCATGGAGTCGCTCTGTTAGAATGAGTCAAGTGGCTGTAAAGGGAAGTATTCGTGCAGGATCTGACACATAGTAGGCACTCAATAACTGTTTGCCAAATCAGAATTTCCTCATTCACATTTACTTTTAGGAAGTCCAAGAGACATGCTTTCTTTTCTCACCTCTTTCCTCAGTTCATCATTTTTAAGAAACATGAAGCAGCCTCAGAGAGGTCGCGGCAGTTAGAACACAATCAGGTTAATCAGATAAGAGGAGAATGAACTACAATTAAAGATGTATATGCCGCAAGGACAATTCAAAACGAGCACACAGGAGTAGACAAAACGCTGGGGGAAAGGGCCTGAGCTGGTGGCAAATGGATTTGGTATTAAGCAGACAGAGTCAAGGACTCAGCTACACCACCAAGGATAGCGTTTGCCAAAGCCATGGCGAGCCTTCTCAACAGCCTTGGTCTTTACGTCTCTGGAGTGCACAGTTCACACTCTAAATTGTGGAGAAGGCAAGCAAGATGGCTCAGCAGATGAAGGGGCTGGCCGCAAGCTTGCCAATCTGAGTTTGATTCCCATAACCGACATGTTAGAAGGAGAGAGCTGATTCCCACCAGTCATCCTCTGGCTTCCACATGTGTGTGCTGACACTCAGGAGTATGTGTGTGCATGCGTGCATGCACACACACACATAAATGCAAAAAAGTTTAAGAGAGCAAATATTAAAATGACAAAGAATACTGTATACCTAGCCATCAGCTGGATTCTAAAAAGGACATAAACTGAGTGGGTGATCTTCAGCCAGAAAGCCATGAGCTATTTTGCAAAGGCATCTTGAATTCTAGGCAATCAAAACAGCTGTGCAGCTGCATTTTAGCATAACAAAGGAAATAATTTTATATTGCTTAAGGTAAATATCTGTTTGTGTGTATGCTGAAGACATTTTCCTCCAAGGAGGAAAATACAATTACTTTTAAATGCAGAAGTTTCCCCAGGTCCATGCCCAATCCATATGCTTTGTGTCTAAAAAGGTTCCACCCTGTACTTTCCAACCCTGTAATTGCTCTATGTATTCTTAGACTTCTGGAGAACCCTGACCAGGACTCTACTCACATAACTCTGTAGATTGATTTTGTAATAAAAGTTCAATGAGTTAATTATTATTAGATTATTTAGAGCCATTATTTTAAGGTGAACTATAATTATGCAAAATTAACAAACATTTGCCTTAAAATCTATTCAGACTCACATATCCATTAATGCTATGGTGATCTTTAAAAATCTCTTATTGATGCATGTGTCTAAAAGTAATTTACTAAAGCACAGCCATCCCTAGGTTATGGTCAGCAACAAAACCTCAGAAGGCATGCTCACTTGTAATCATGTTCGATCCTTAACTTTTGGTGTTTCAGAATTTGAATTAGGGCTGTTTTCATTGTGGAATTTTGAATAAATTTTACAAGGGGACATATATAAGGCAAGAGGACAAAAAAACTGGAATTACATCCTGCAGGCACTGTAGAATCATTTCTATTTAAAAGCTAACCAGATATTCTATTAATGATCATAAATATTAAGGGAACATACCAAAATAAATCCTGTTTATCTGATTTCCATCCAGCTGAAATTCCATTAAGGAAGAGTTCCCTCACATCTCCACAACTGTTGACCTATGCAGAAGTCACCTACAAGTTTTTCTGCTGCAGACCAGATTTTCCAGAAATTATGATGTTATGATTTAGTCACATCACTTTTTAAGCTCTAAAAATAAGCCAGACTTGATAGCATAAGCCTGTAATCCCAGTATCCACTAGGGAGGTCAGAACTAAAAACAAAAATAAATACATAGTATATGTGTGCACAGCCACAGACATACAGTGCATTGGTACAAAATGATAAGTTTAGAACTGCACATTACCTGTCCTTATTGAAATAAAATTAAGGTAGATATTGTAATTAATGACATCAATTGTTGGATGCTGCCTGATGGGTTCTATGCAATGTACAGCTGAAACTAGTGACTAATTTTATAATCACTTAGCACTCTTATTTTAATATATGAATTAATCATTATATCAATTTAAATATAAAGAATCATCACAGATTTCAGTGATGACTACTGTGCACATTTTGACGAAGCATATAGAATTAAAAATGGTCTTCTTTTATTAAGAAGAGGTAAAGTATATAAGAGGAAGATAGAGGTAAATGAAAATATAGAACTAAAGTAAAACCAAATTGACCTACAGCTACAAAATGGAGAAAACATATGCTTTACTCCAATTCTTCCAGACTTCTCTGCCTCCTAAAAGATCACACACAGCATACATGCCTAAGAGCAAGCTTGTCTGCTGATGCTGCGTGCTCTTTAAGATGGCCAGATCCAATTTTCTGAATGATAACTCAGAAACCACAACCTCTTCTTTTCATCTTTTTAAATTGATATGCTTCCTTGACCATTCTTCAGTTGAGATCCCTTTTATCATGCTATCCCTTTAAGCAACACATCACTTTATCAAGCAATGAGATTGTAAGAGAGTTTATTCTTAAACATCACCTTGAAGACATGCTCCCACAAATGGAATATCCTCATGGCCACACACATAATTAATCTCTTCTTTATAGTCCTGAATGCATATATGTGCTGACTCAAAAGACATTCTTACCTCCCATCCGTAACTGGACTCTTTCAGGTCCGACCTCTGCTCTCCCATGTACGGCCCAAACCTTTCACCTATTTCAATCTTCCTTTTGGTCCATATTCCAAGTCCTGCTCCGGGCATAGTTGACTCTCGAAGTTCAAATTCATCAGGAATAGGGATGTCATCAGGGATGTAGATGGGGACTTTGTAAGGAGAGCCCTCCTTGGGAGTGAATGACTCACTGGATGTGGCCGGAGAGCATGGCTCTTGGATGTGGAGAGAGGGAGCATTGGCTATCCCATCTGCACCAGCATCTGGCATTTCTTCCAAAGGTATTTCAGGGTAGTTGCCATAAGCACATTCATTACCTGCAAATAAATAAGAACTTCATGAATTTCTACTAGTAAACCAAGACAAATTCCACAGGGGTAGAGACTGTAGTAAGTTGTTCACTGCAAGCTAAACAGAGAAGGCCATTGTTAAAATGTGTCCCATTAAGAATCTCTATTATTCACAGGGGAGGAGTGGTTGATTATGGCTTCTGGTTTATCTGGGATAAAGTAATAAATCAAGTATGTTAATCCTCAACTGTTAATAATACTTGCATAGGCCAGCCCCACCCATCACTCACATGCGGATCACCCAGTAGCTTATTTATTGGTCTGAATAAAATAGAGATAAGAAGTATGGAGACAACTACTCCCCAAACCATCCTAAATATACCATATCAGAAAGCTGCATCAATCAATCTGTGGAACCTTAAATTAATGTAACAGGATATCAAGGACTCCAAAGGCTGCCATGTGTAAAAAGGCTTAAATCTGTGTAGTTAGATTATTGATGGTAATATTAGTTTGTGTTTGCTCTTCCCATTAGTTTTTTGTTTTATTTTTTTTCTTTCCTGTTTCAAACAAATCACCAAGTCATTGGTATTTCCTTGCTTCAGTAGCTTATTCTACAGAAACTCAAAAGTACTGAAAGCTAAAATCATTTTTAAAGTTATGTAGATTTGGGGGGCTGCTCAGCTTGCTCAATGGCTAAGAGTACTTACTGCTCTTGCAAAAGACTGGGGTTTGGTTCCCAGCACCTATGCAGTAATCCATTATAACCACTTGTAATTACTGTTCCAGGAAATCTGACGCCCTCTTCTGGCCTCCATAGGTATCAGGCAAGCACATAGTGCACATACGCACATGCAGGCAAACATTCACATACATAATATACATACAAAAATAACAGATCTTCAGAGTAAAGAGATAGGAGGGTACTCTGGGTATACCCAAAAAGAGAAAAAAAAAGTCTCCAGACTAGCAAGTGAGAGGGATTCGACTGCCTCTGCATAGAGAATCCCAGAGAGGCTGCAAGAATTTGGAAGTGATCACAGAGGTGTTAGAAACATAACAGCACAACCCTGCACCAAAATCCTTGAGTGTGCCATGAGACTCTGAGGTCAACATGGAATATATGTGGGGACTCTGGGGGCTAAGTAGGGGAATGGAAAGAATAATGGCTAAATAGAATTTCCTACCAGCTGAAGGGAATTGCCACAGTCCTTAAGCAAATAGGCATGTGTTTCTTTCTACTAGGGTTATGAACTGAAGGTCATCTCTCATTGGTTTGACTCATAAGAGCTTCAAGGACAGAAGAAAGAAAAAAAGGGCTAAAGTGATGAAGCTGACTCTGGTCAGAACCACCAGAGGGTAGATTGGGTAGCTTGTGATTGTCGTAGCATTTCTAGCACAGCCTGGGTAATCATGAGTTATTTGTGATAGGGAAGAACTCTAGTCTCGGATTAGTGACCTTTACTCTCCTACCAGCCCTACAATTGTATGTGTTATTAAAGCCTTCTAAGATGGGTTATTAGGCTACAAGATAGAAGACACATTCTACCCTCAATTTCTTCCCTGATTCATTACAGGAATGCACAACTATTCATGAACTGTTCATCGAGAATTGGGTCCTGCCTCTTATAGTTTCAGAAAACACAAAGTGATAATCCATGCAAAGCTATCTTTTAATGAAGGGTTAGATTTTGATTCAAACATTGAAAGAATGCCATTTATACCAACCATGTGACAGAAGTATGGGGTGCAAGCTTGTGTTTGTTACATAGTTCTCAGCATGTAAGTTCATTATCATTCAAGTTCAGCATGTCTGAAAATGTAAACATTGTCACCTGCTCTCCAGTCAAGCACCTTGTCCATTCCCTCAGTTCAATTAGAAATGTTATTTTTCCCCTAATTATCCACATCAGATAAAATGTAACACAGAGCTTGCTCTCCTTTTCTTATAATCTATTCTTCCTCAAAATTCATAAATTTCATCTGATTCTTTCAATTCACTTTGCACGCCTGAATTTTCTAACAGTGCTTGAGCTCCATTGGTCTCTAGACTAACCAGTCTCTTGACTGTGGCCCTCAATACTGAATTCATCTTCCCAGCATACCTTCTTTCCTGCTCAGCAGACTCCAGTGGCTCCCAGAATCTCAAGCTAAAGAAGAAACTCTTTGTTAGAAAAAAAAAAAATCTCTTTTTTTTTTTTAAGTCATCCCTCTAATTCTCAATACTCAACAAGAATGCTTGGACTGCAAACTGATCTTTGGTTTCTAAACTTGGCAAGCAGTTCTTCCATCCTGGTTACCCACTTGTACTCTGGTCTAACCAACCACCAGTCTTGCTTCCAGGTCAAATTCCAGGTGAGTTCCAAAGTATCCTGTGAGCATCTCAGTCAACACAAGCATCTCCTTCCTCATTAAGCTTATGGCACTTTACCTCTCAGTTCTGCAACCAAATAACATGCATTGCACTTAGGAGTTAATATGTTGGCTGTTTTATCTCCAACAAGGAAATAGACCCTAGGAAAGGTAGGTGTTAGAATTCTCACTTCACAGGAATTCTCCAAGTCATCTGCACATAGCTGTTTAATGAATCCTCATTAAATAGACTATTAACCTTGCATATAATTTTACTGACCTATTATACCTATTATGCCAAATCAATGCTTTCCTACTAAAATTGGAAAGTATTTTGATCCTAAAAACCTTAAAGAAATAAAGCGGGACACAGTAAATTACTAGACTTTTCATTCATATCTAGCATCAAAATAAACTATTTTAATAACACCCAAAGAGATATCATCAGGATATGAATGCGCTTGAAAATTCCATCTAATTCTATGCTTCATCAAAATATTTATTGACAGTTTAGATGCAGAAAAAACATACAGAAACCATTTCCACACCAGACATGGTAACACAGCCCTGTGTTCCAGCTCCTTGGAGGACTGGAGGCAGGAGGATTCTGTAAGGTCAGTAGTTTGAAACAAACTTAGGCTATAGTTACCATGTCTCAGAAAATGAATGAATGAATGAATGAATAAAATTAAAATCAAAGCCATCTCTCCAGAAGTGTAGCATTCAACTGCCCTAAATGGAAAGCTATGATAGAAATCCTCAAAGGGGGTTATTGCTCATTGTGAGGATTCTATTTCCTTTGAGGAATTCTACAAAATGAAGAACATTATGGAATTTATAAACTTCCCCATCTAAGAAGTAGAAAATAAAAAGGCACCTAAATAAACAGAACAATGTTCTTCCAGTAATTCTCTATGAAAGGCCAGGAAAATTTCCTCTGTTTCCTCCCTGAGTTAATCAATCCTACTGTCAAGTTCAGCAAAGGGGTCTCAGATCCTAGAGAAAGATTGAGTCAGTCATGTCTGTGCTTTTTCCCACTGTCATAGCGAGTGCCATCGTCTCCCTGTTACCCACAAACCCTGCAAGTGCAGAGCCTAAGCAAGGGTGCCGAGTCCCAGCTCCAGCAAGATGTACATGTGCCCTGCTGGCTCCACATGAGAATTAGAACTTAAGCCCAAATACAACCCTGCTAGCGATGACAAAATAACATTTTGATTAAGCCTAAAGAACAACTTACAGCAATCAAGCAAGTGTGGGGAAAGATTCAGTTCTAGTCACCCCCATGCAGGCTTTCTCATAGACGGGAAAGCCTAGGCAATTTGTCTGCCAGCCTGTATCATTTGAATTAAATATAAAAAGGGCTGGGATGACAAAAACAGAAATTATAAAACTGCTGACTTTTAGTTATCAAAACATACAATCAAGTTTTAATACAATCTAGTATTTATAAAGTTTTCAACATGAATGCAGTTTATCACACCATATTGAATATTTGCATAAGTGAAAATAAACTAACATCTTTATAGACATTACTCAATAACTCTTCAAAAATCTACTAAAACATTCCATCTAAATGAAAAACAACTTCCATTATTCTATCTCCATTAAATCTCTGTTGTTGGGGGGAAATTGGTAGATCTATTCCCTGGGCTATAGCTATAGTCAATTAAAGATTTCCTGGATATTGCTCTGACAGATTGAGCACATTTACAATAGGTAAGTATCAGGTAGGGAGTGTGACATACATCAGTGGGCCCATAAAGATAAATAACCCTTGTAACTTCTTAGAGCTGAGCTGCCTCCAACTGTAATTTGCTTCATGCATCCTTTGTAATGTCATTAACCCAGTGAGGACAGAGAGAAAAGCTTGTTGTTGGGTTGGAGACAAATGATCTGGGAAATACTACTAGAAATCAACCTCTTCACTTCAAATTTTAAGTGTTCTAATATCTTTGGAGACAAAGCAACAACCCATACTTCAGTTAGATTCTACGTATTTCTGTGGCTCTTTGAATAACTATCCAGGTTTCCAGCTGGGAAGAGTTTTATTTAGAAAAAAATTCAAGGGGGAAATTGAAAGGGTAATACCAATAATAACAATAGCTCCATTGCTGTATCCGTACTTTCCAGTTTTGACACTCACCACAATCCAGTGGTGAAAAATGATGAGAAAAACAACTTTCCATTATTCAAATGTGAAATCTGATAGTAAAATGTACTAAGTTGGATGTCTACAGTTAGCAACTGTTCACATACTGTCTTGTCTTTCATTCATAGGCCACTTACTTTTTAGATTTTTTAAAAATATGTCTAGAAGTTTGTCTCACCCAAAGTATTGGCTCTTGAGTTTATTGTTCAGCTTTTTCATTGGATAGTTTATTGTGAACAGTTTCTCTTTTTTCCAATAAACTTAACTGTAATTGCTGCATATACTTCCTTTATAAGAATCCACAGTAAGTGAACTGTTTCTGTAGTATTCATGTTGCTATGGGGATTCTTTTGGTAGCAAAATAAATACCCTCTATATAAATATTTTTATTCATCCATTTCAATTTCCTTAGATGGGATCCCTGTTTAAAACTAAATAAAACCTAGTGAGTATTGGCAGTTTCTTTTCCAAATGCATTTATCAATTTATACTCCTGCCAACAATACTCACAGGTACTATTATGTTCTGTTTTTCATTTTGATCAGTTGTTTCTTTAATTTATACTTTAGTGATTACTAAGACTAAATATTTTATCAGTCATTCATTACAAATTAGCATTGTTTTCTCTATTTTTTAAATGAACTTCAAATCTGTCTTATTAATGATAGACAAATTAGCCATTTGATGTGATTTTATTCATTTTCCCACTAATTTGCCATTTGATGTGGTAAAATAACTTTTTAACTCTAGTGGAACTAAGTTCACATTGTCTTTATGTTTTTGTATTTTCTTAGAAAGTCTTCACCTATGCTGACATGGGTGGGGCATTCCCTCATATTTTCTTTGAATTTCATAGTTGCTTTTCTCCCAGCCTTGGATTACTAGTGATTTACTACTGAGTGAAAAGGAGAGGAAAAATGATTTCATTTATTGGAGCGCCTGTGAACGGCAGGCTAGGAAAAAAAAAAAAAAGAAAAAAAAAGCCATTTCACTCATAATTCTTTGGCCCTTATTTGCAAGGCTGGCCTAAAATGCTTTCTCTTTTGTGGGATTTATATAACTCACCATTTGTTTCCTTTGGCCTCTCTGCTGAGTCTAACTGAAAATCTCTGGGCAGATGCCATTCAAACTCCTGAGTTTCAGCCCATTAATAGCATTTGTTGTCCTTACTGATGGTAGCGGAAATGTTTCTCCTTTCTGCTTACCACATCAGTTCATTGATAGAAAATGTTCAGCAACTAATGCAATATTAATGCTAATATTTAGAGCACATAGCTCTAGTTTAACTAAAAAGTGGAGTGATCAAACAAAAAATCACGTTGACTTGGCTGTACAAACTTGCCCATAATATACATATCCATGTGCATTTGCTAGTATCTGAGTGGTGTGTGTGTGTGTGTGTGTGTGTGTGTGTCTGTCTGTCTGTCTGTATGTCTGTGTGTCTGTGTGTCTCTGTGTAAGTCAGTGTGTGTGTGTGTGTAAGTCAGTGTGTGTAAGTCAGTGTGTGTGTATTTGTGTGTGTGTATCTGTGTGTGTCTGTGTGTGTGCGTGCACGTGTGTGTGCATGCATGTGTGTGTGTGGGGGGTGTTGAGCAGCTCCCTAATCTTAAAAATAGGCTGAGACAGAAACAAGGTTTGAGATCTCAGGCAGACTGGCTGAGATCATAGCTGCACGGAACAGCCGCCAAGAGAAGCCCAACTAGGGAATTGAACAGATTAGGTAACTCAGAAATTTAGACATTTCCCCCCATTATGTTCCTCATTGCAGTTTTGTAATAAAAACATGAGCAAACTTCAAAGGAAGTTCTGTAGTAAAGGTTAATTGCTACTAAAGAAGAGGGTGGGCCCAAGCGCCGGTACTTTGTGCCCAACTCACAGGCAGACAGGAAGGATTACACGTGGCTGAGTGCAGAGGATGTGAGCCCAGCTTCAGGAGAGGAGGCTTGGCCAAACCTCAGAACCCCACCAGGGACCTCCAAAGAGGACGTGAGCATATGGACACCAGTCTATGAGTCTGTGCATGCTGACCAGTGGCCAGGGGACGGAGGAGGAAGACTTCAGTTTCCTTTCCAAGTTAAAACAGGACATTCTCTTCTTCCCTCCTCAGGACAATTCCAGAGTGGTGACAGAGGCACATTTATGAGAAAGCTGGACCTCAGGGGCCAGCTCTTCTCCACCAGCAACAGAGCCATTGAAAACATGCTGGGTTTGGGGGGAAGGGAGGAGCCCAAGTAATACCACATGCATGAACTGAGCAAAGGAGGAGGCAATGAGCTGGCCATTGAAACACTCTGTGAAAATGTCCCCAAAAATGAAATATAACATCCCGATGAAATGAGGAAAGGAAACTATAAAAGTGAGGAAAATAGATTTCCAAAACGAGGACAAACGAGCTGCAAAGGATTCTGCTAGAATCTAGCAGCACAGGTTCCAAAACAGAGGTGTCTCCTAGAGGTCACTGTCCTAGAGAGGTCACTGCAGACAGTCTTCAAAGCACCATGCTCCCAGAAAAGGGTGAAAAGAAAACACTCTCAGTGGCATGTTTTGACTCTGGTCCCTATTTGTAGCATCTGAGTCTCTAGGGCGTATTTGTGACATAGCCTGCCAACATGGCTTGGCATGCGGGATTTTCTTAATGGTCTTCCAAGATCCTTTGCGCTCTTGGTGTTTCTGTTAGCCTCCTTGTTGTGACCTATTTCATCTCTTCCCTGTAGGCCTTGCTACCCCACACAAGTTCCTAAAAGTACTTCATCAGTCTGCTGTCAGAAAGATCTAGAAAGAAAGAGGGTTGGGAGAGACAGCAGAGGAGATGGCCGAGAACACCAGAGGGATTGAAAACAAAGGACTTACAGAGGGTAAATATATATTTTTCTCATATTACGGCATAGCTCTTGCCTTTCCTGTGGCTTGTAAATCTGGTTAAGAGTTTTCCCACCATCCTAGGAATTCCACAGACACTTCACTGAGCAATATAGCTTGAGAATTAAATGGGTACTCCTATTATGAGATGGGCTTAGCTGCTTCCAGAAGCTTCTCTTCAGAAATGGTGCTGAGCATTTTTCAAGTGGTTATGGAAAGAAATTGCTAGAAAATTCATAGTTGAGGTATAAGTAAAACCTTTGGGCATCTATTTACAGACTCCAAGATAACCAAAACAGAGACACTAAAGTTCTGTGGGTAATGCCCTGAGAGAAAGCATGACCAGGTTAATGTTTGGCATATTGTGTTGTTAGGGAGCCTAGTGACCAGTTCAGACTGGAAGACCAGGTAGGACCAGGCTCAGTACATGCCAATGTTCCTTCCACAGTACAGTCACTGGCCTGAACTCTCTTTTAGCAATACAAATTTTTAAGAGATTTTTGGTGACCTCTGACCTGATAGCTTTCTTCATAAGCCTTTTATATCCCCAAAGTGACTTTCCTTCAGATTCATTTAAAGTAAAGCAGAAATACCCCGTATTTACATCATAACCTACTGGCAGATTACTTCTTAGGCATCTGCACTGAGCAGAGTACAGCCTTTCAGTATGCAAGCCCTATCTACAGCAATTATTTGCCAGCATATCTAAAAGAAGGCAGGCATTTCCTGCTGCACACAAATGGGACACTCTTATCTAAATCACTGTTTAAACAGGTATTTAAGAAAACACTATCAGAGGAGGAATGTACTGATGACGGAACACATTGGTTTAGGGCTGGACACGATGGTTTAGGACTAGCCATTGTCAAGAAAGGAAGTATATCAGCATGAGGAAGGTATAGAGAATATTTCACAACTCCCCAGGGGCCAAGATGGAGGACCATAAAGCTTGGGAAAGCAGGAGTGAAAGAGGCAGTTGCCTCTGCAACACCTCTGAACTCTGGAGCCACCTGAAAGGAGAAGCTGGGGAGCCACAGCACACTGTAGACCCCGTTTCTAATCCCATTCAACAAGCATGTTGGGCAAGTTCATGTCCAGGTCCGTTCTGTTCAAGCAATAATGAAAACCGGAAAATGCTCAAAGCTTGGCATGCCAAAAACTTAGAAAATATGTTTCCTAGAAAGACACTTTGGAAATTCATTGGATCTCCCACAACCTGTAACCTAGGAGAAAGTATGCTCTGGCTCCCCAGCCCAGCTCTAACCAGTGAAACTGGAATTGATTCCCAGTGGAAGCTTATAAAGCCGGGCTGTTGTTCTCACATTAAGTACACTGCCCTCTGGTGAGGGCTGTGGTTTGTCTGTGGGCAGAACGTGTGGTTTACTATGGCTAATTTGTTTATGTTGTTGATGGTGGTTTCAGAGGAAAGCATGCTAAGGAGAGATCTGATTTGCTTCTTTACAAAGAGTGTTTAAAGGTGGCTGAGACATGCGGGAGCATTAATGTGCCTGCGCTGATGGGCAGCATTGGTCTCTTTGACCACAGCTCTGCTTCACTCGGTTCTGCTTGGGACCCCAGCGCCCCAGCCTGTTTGTTAGGATTACCTAAGTGTGGCTTGGTGGCTTTTGGCAGAAGAGCCTTCTTGTCTCAGAAGGAGAGATCAAACCTCAGGAGCTAAGGATGAAGGAAAAAGTCCAGTCGTACATTCCCTAGCAAGGACATTGAATTCCAGTATTTCCTGGGAGAGAAGAGTCAAAACTGCCTCCAGAAAATGAAGATCAGGAAGTAGAGGAATTTGAGAGCCCTCGCTCAATACATATGCTGAGCCAAGCTGCTCTGCCGGAGATGGGAGTAAGGAGAGAGAGAAAGAGAGACAGAGACAGAGAGAGACAGAGAGGCAGAGACAGAGAGAGAGAGGAGAGAGAGAGAGACAGAGACAGAGAGAGAGAGAAAGACAGACAGAGAGAGAGAGAAAGAGAGAGAGAGAGAGAGAGAGAGAGAGAGAGAGAGAGAGAGAGAGAGAGAGAGAGAGAGTTCAGGTCCATTCCACAATAGACCCAATGAAGACCTTCCCTACCCCTACAAAACAGAACTTACTTCCAGCCAGGAGTCCTGCACAAAGAAAATAATTGTGCGTGTCGGGCAGAAGAGGGAGTCGTGGCTTGCTGATAACAAGGAATGTGAGCAGGCAATTAACCACTCGCATAACCACACTATTGGCTTGATGAGAGGCAGAGTACCCGAAGAACAAAATCTTGTTAGACTCTCAAACTTAGGGTACTTTTTTTAATGAGACGTGGCCCTTATTGTCACAGGTTTGTTAATAAAAAGACAGCAGTGATTTGTGTCCTAAAGCAACATGATGGGGGAATTCCCTCCATTCAGATCATTTCAGCTGAGACTCTGCCTTACTGCAAATATAACAGCTTTTGTGTAAATAAGTCTAGATGTTGCCAGAGTGCCGTCTGCTGCCCCCTTCTGCACTCTAAAGGGGGCCAGATTGAGTTTCCCAACACCACATCACATGAAACATGAAATCATTCAAAACCAGGGGGATGGGATGTCACTGAAAACATAAAGGAAAACGTTTTTGTTTAATTTGAGAAAACATTATACACTTTGTAAAAATTGTTTTCAGAAAAATGTGAACAGATGTGTTTGTATATGTGTATATGTATATATACACCAGCTGCACTTATGATTGGGAAGGGGTAATTTCAACATTGTTAAGTGGTAACACAAGCTAGGTATTTAAGGGACTGATATAATATGACAACTTCATAGACTACCAAACTGTGCCTGGAGTCTGGGAATTGTCATTATCAACATGTGTAAGAACTAGTAGCATTAGGTGGTCTGTATAGTATCCTTCCTGCCTAGTTGAGTCACACAGTCTAAGACAGTTGACGGGCACCAGGCAGCGTCTCCTAATGACAAGTGACTTCTTAAGAAAGGCATCCAGGGCCTCTTCTGAATAAATTACTATAGTTTATAGCTAGAGAAGATTATAAATGCTTGCAAAACTGAATTTATTTACAAACTGGGTCTAATTTATTTCTGTCGCTGGCACAATAGGCTTTTGTTGAAATATTTATGCTATCTGTACTTCTACCTCACTAAACTCTACCACAATCATAAACACTGTTGAAAAATTATTTGCAGTTAGCAGGAGTTAAACTGCCCATTATATCACGAGCTAGTGCCAGTAAACTTTTGCACTGGTTGATAAAGTTTCCTCCATGGAATAAATATACATTTGACTTTCAAAATCTTTGGTGGGCTCGTACTATGAAAGTGAAGGTTTAAACAGATGTTCCAGGCATTACCAGTATGATTTGAACACTTCCGCTGCATGTCCCCATTGAAATCCTGTGGAAAGACTGCAAAGGGGTTCAGGTTTAAATCCCTTTCTAGCATTCAAAGAGGAATCAGATGAACAACTGTCAAGGTGGTAGTCCTTGTCAAAGATGCTATCATTCAGGCTTCCTCATGCATCCATTTGGAGATATTTTTTCAGTATCATGTTGTGACTGAAGTTTCACAAGGTTTATAGGACAGATATGGAACTGAAGACAATAAAGCTTCTACCAGCATGGAACTTAGCACTGAGTAGCAAAGACAGGGATAGGAGGAAGTATTTGACTGGGCAACAGAAGAGGACTAAGTTGAGGTTCAGAACAGTGAAGAATGGAACAAGAAATGCTTGTAAGTTTCTGTGTGGTTGGGCATCTCCAGCCTTAGACTGATGGAAACCATATGCCATTGGTCCTTTGTATCTACAAACTCCTCCCATGCAGAGATTCAACCAACAACAGATGGAAGATATTCACACATATGGAAATGTGTCTACTGAACTCACTTTCTCTTCCTGTCATTGTTCCTAAGCAATTCAGTGTAGCAACAAGTATTTAAATAGCTGTGGCACTGCAGTAGTCGTTGGACTTGACCTAGCGATGACAAAGTTTGCAGGAGGGTTTGTGTAGGTTAGAGGCAAGTTCTTTTATTTTGTTAAAGAGGAAAATATCTAGGGACTTTGTCTCCAAGAGTCTTCTCCCATCCCCTACAAGTTCCAAGGAACAACACTATGCACTAGTTTATTCCTTTGGTTTGTTTAAGAATATACTTCTTAATTTTAATTTTTGGTAGAAATATAATTTTTATACATGTGGATTTTAGAATATCACCAAGTTCTTGTGAAGATGAACACAGGAATTATTTGCTCTTGCTGAGCCTACAGATAACTCAGGAAATGGCAGTTCCAGCAGGTTCTCAAGTGACTCACTCACTTTTCTGTTACAGGATGAGCCAAGAGAAAACTGCTCAGAGGAGGAGGGGTCTCGTGACATAACTGACGAGCATGTATTTCACATGTAGACTTCACTGATGAGGACTCCAAGTTCTACCCAATGGCATGGCACTGCCTTCCAGCCTCAGTGTACCTCTCAACTGCTGTCCATAGCCCACACTATGACATCATCTTCTAGCTGCAATTAGATGCTGTTCCAAATAGGCCAGGTATGGGTTTAATTGACCTCAGAAGAGTTGACACACCAGGAGAGGAAGCTGGCCAGATTAGCCTGGAAGCTGTATCCACCCAGTATGACACATAGCAGAAAATTGGCAGGCAGTCCTGCTGCTTGCTGACTCCCCGTACTACCACCAGTTGATGGGGTCCCACCAAAGTACAAAGTACTACCCACAGCTGCCTACAAGTCAAAATCAACTCTAACTAACTAGAAAAGCACACCTGAGTGCTTTGGGTATTTCCTATGGGATGAAAAGATCATTTTAAAGGACTTCTTGTGATACTCTTTAATAAGTTTTTTGTTTCAATAGGGTATAGCTACGAAAATTAGATTTAGTAAAATCTGGCATCACACTACTTAATGAAGATAACAGATCCAAACATCCATTTTGGGGCCAAGCACAATGACATGCATACATTGTTGCAGCATCAGAGAGAGAAAGGTACGAGGATCCTCTGAAGCCAACAGTTGAGAGCTGAGGTGGGCAACATGAGTGAGACAATGAACGGAAGTGATATCTACTTTTCAACATTGTGGAACCCAGCTCTTAGGAAAACCGACAACAATGAGTTCTACTCCAAAGCATCTGACACTGCTCACTGAGATACACTGGTGACAAGTCCATGTAAATCTGGGTGAATCAAGACTATTCAAGAGAAAACTTCTGTAATGTAGCTCTGTGAAGAGTGATACCTGAGGTATTCAGAATCACATAGTGATTACCCTTGTCCCCCGTTTTTGCTGTTATAGTAGGTCTCCACTCAATTTTTTAAATACTTGTCATCACTATTAAGTCTTAAAACTGTGATCCCACATCGATCCAACATGCAACAAACTATCAGTCATTCAGTCAACAAGCCTACACATGCAAAAGCCCATGGAGCAGGGGGAGGGGGTCACAAAGAAGAATCAAGTGAAATTGCTGATTGGAAAGGACTTACACTCTTGACAGGGAGATAAGGAGAATGTCCGGGCAGAATGAGCATCTGTGAACCTTCCCTAAAAAAAAGTCCAGCGAGTGCTAGAGAAAACAAGGATTGCACCCATCAGTCCATGAGTGATCTTCTGTTTCATTAATGGAAAACTAAAGCCAAAGATGGCTAAGTATTCTATTTATGATGAAGACAGATAATCAGGAGGCCTGTGAGACAAAGGGTTAGAGACTGGCCGAGCCTTGAGAGGTAATGACTTTTAATTGGATTGAGTTTATCATACTTGCAGGGGTACAGCAGACACAGAAGGAAGGATTAGTGTGATTTCCACTTTCTATTATTTGGCATAATGAGAAAACAGAGGGTGGTCCTCATCTCTGGTACACATTATGAGCCATAGGAGATGCTTAATATGTCAGGTTTGGGTAGCACTGAGCTCTCTTATATAAACACATTTATTTGGACATAGCTAAGTCAAAATAAGTCACCTGGAACAAAGGTCAGAGGTCATTAATTTGCATAGTACACAGGATTTATAAATTTTTAAATTAATCCTCCCGGATCTCTACACCATTTCAAACAGTAGGGCACATCTGCATTTTTCTTCAAAGTTTAAATAGCTTAAAGGGTCAAATGAAAAGCCTTGACTGAGGAAAACCAGCGGAACAGAGTTCCTCTAGGTGGAAAATGAGTACGTTATAACCCCCTCTGAGAAACAACCTTAGATACGTGAAAATACTGACACACAGACAACCTAGAAAATGTGCTACACTAACAAAATCCTGTGCAAGTGTTCATGAGTCTCTCTCTCTCTCTCTCTCTCTCTCTCTCTCTCTCTCTCTCTCTCTCTCTCTCTCTCTCTCACACACACACACACACACACACACACACACACACACACACAATCAGCACACCCCAAATTCAAGAGAGTTGAAAAAGGGAAGACTACTAGAGCACATATCTACTGAACCTCCAACAGGCCCTACTCCCTGAGAGCAGATTGTGGGTGCCTGACTCATTGAAGAGTCCCAGGATCTAGCCAAGCTTTTAGCCAAAGCAAACAATTCTCATGATTTTACTAACTCAGAAATATTAGCTAAAACAAGACAGTTCTCTTGAATGCACTAAGTGGTACCGTTTTCTTTCTCTGAATTGGAAAGTTCTAACATAAAAGTCCACAAAGCATCAAGCAAATTTGTCAGCAGTCTATTTAACATTATGTAAAAATGCCCCCCTCCCACTAACACAAGTAAGCATTTACCCCTATTCTGTATACTTTTACTTAAAGACTCCCTGTCTGTCTGCCTCTGTCCTTGTCTCTGTCTCTGTCTCTGTCTCTCTGTCTCTCTCTGTCTCTCTCTCTCTCTCATATTCAAGATACTGACATGGACTTAACTGAGTGCAATCAGTTCAGAATTTGTGCTGCTCTCTTCTCATTGTGCAACCTTTTCAACTACCTTTGTTATAAAACCAATAAAAACAAACAAACAAGTCTCTACATGGATGGCCCACAATTCTATCGTTTCTTCCAGCATTTGTATTAGTCCTCTACAAAAGACGAATGCTAAGCCAATCTTAAATGCAGCCAATAGATTTTGCTCTACCAATATTTATTGCAGCATTCAATGTGAAGCAACCATGCCCTGTAGGGTGGAGACCGTAACTTCACAAGGGAAGGGACTTTGCCTTCTTCACTGATGCCTTTGCAGTGCCAAGAATGATATCTGAAACAGAATACATGCTCAATAAATATTTGTTGAATAAAAGAATAAGTCCAGGAAGGGCACAGAAATGAGCTGTAAGGAATATAGACACTGGAACATTTATCATCAAAGCAGGCACTGCATTCAAAGTTCACATGGAATGTAGTTTTAAAAACACAACCTGGGGACTAGAGACGCAGCTCCATTGGTAGAGTATATGCCTAGTGTGCGTGAAGCCCTGAGTTCCATCCATAGCACTGCACAGACCTAGCATCTGTATCGAAGCACTCAAGGGGGTAGAAGCTCAGAGAGCAGAAGGTCAGGGTTTGAAGTCAGCCTGGGACATGTGAGACCCAGTCACACATGCACCCCTCCTCTCTCTCTCTCTCTCTCTCTCTCTCTCTCTCTCTCTCTCTCTCTCTCCTTATACATGTTATTACTGGAATGAGCAATAAAGAAATCTTACACAATGGAATCTTTCTTTAGAAGAACTGTGACTTCCTATTCAACAGTCTGAACCCATAGTACATGCTAATCTCAGAATTCTATAAACCTCAGATCCTGCCTAAGCCAGAGGATCCTTGAGCTCCTGCCTAGCTAGGAAATTCTATGACCCTAGAAAAATCCTATAATCTATCTGAACTCTTGGGTTTTTTTTCACCTATGTCTGATGTTATCCAATATGGTAGTCACTAGAGGCATGTGACAAGTGACCACTGGAAGTGTGACAACTCCAAACTAAGATGTGCTGAAAGTTTAAAATTTTATTATACTCCAGATTTTTAAAAAACCTTAATCCAAGTAAAATGTAAAATACCTAGTTGATAATTTTTATTGATATAATTTGTTGATACCGACTAAAAAAAGATGTATTTTGGAAACATTGGATCTAAGAACATAATAAAATCTATTTTACCTTTCTCTTTTATCTTCTTTAATATGGCTACTAGAACATTTTAAATAAAGATGCAGTTCACATGTCCTTTTCTATAGGTCGACATTGACTTTTAAAAACACATCTGTCACCAAGTTGTCATAAGAATCAAAATAAATCATATCTTCACTTCTCCTGAGCTTTTCAGCTAAAACACAGATGCTGTAAAGTCGTTCTCATTATTGTTATAAAATGCTCTGTGTCTTTAAGTCTTAAGTGACAGTTCGCAAAGGCCATTGTCATTTAGGTCTATCTGTATTCCTGTAACAAAGGGTGATGAAATGCTATGTGAACAACTCATTCTCCCCCACTCCCTGTCAATATATCTTTACATGGACACTTATTGAAATGAAATACAAAGAAAGATCAATGTGGTTATTGACACGGTGCAGAAAGATGAGGTAATTTGAGAACAGTACATAGCTAGAATCTCAATGATGATGTAAGAAACAGACTGGGCTAAATACGCCTAGAGGGAGGCTCACATTTGAAGAGGACATCATCAGCCAAGGAACAACGAGGAACACTTGATGGTAAAAGAAGCAAAAATATTCCATGAATTCAGTCCAGCATGCCAAAGGGGGATGCCATGGTCTGAACTGGCTTCTTTCCCTATCTTGTAGGTAGAGCAGTTCAATTTCTCCAACAGAAATGCCATTCCATCACTCCATGCTCAACACGTGCCTTGAAACACCTGGCAGACAAAAGAACTGGAGAGCTTGTAACAATAATCGTGGCACAATCGATGAAATTCAAAATGCTTGGTAGGTCTGGAGTGGGGAGGAAAAGCCATGTCCCGACTGGGTGTGTATGTACACAGCCATGATGGTATCCCCAAAAGGTTTAGGTTCAGAACATCCAGAGCTCGGAAATCTCACCACTAAATGCCAAGAGAAGCCAGCGTTCCTTCGAGGAAGAAGGAATTAAGTTGTCCTGAACAGGTCTGTACTCTCACCAGGTCAAGCCTTGAGACGTTTTATGAATATTAATTGCTGTATTTACTGACCTTGGGCAGTTGCTAACCTAACATTCCAGCCATTGTTCAAAGCCTATCATGTTCTTCCAGGCTGTTGATTTTGGAGTGGCTGTGTAATCCTAGTGAACTGCTCAAAAAGAGTGATCAATCAACACACTGACGGCTTCTGGTTCGTCCCAATACCTGCTAGCGGCTTTGATAAATAGGATTCATGGGACTGTGTGAAATTTACATTGTGGGAGTACTTAAATACATGTGGGAACATGGCAGGCTATTGTCCCTGGTTTTTTTTTATTACATTTAAACAAAGTCTTTTGTTTACAGCAAATCCTTACTTGTGCCAAGTTTATTCTGTCGCAAACAAGTCCCTCAAACTCTATGCACCACTATTCACGTTTCTTCTATGTTTTTAAATATTGCCATGAACACATATTTTGTGGTAGACAAAATAATCAAATTAAAAATACAATAAATAAAATACTAGAAAGTAATAAAATTTGAAGTTGTTCATATATCTCACTTTAGAACTCTAGACAAAGACACTGAAGAACACATCATGTTATAATAATTTTTCATGGATCTGTGTGTGCTGCAAAGTTTATACTGGGCCCCTAAGAAGCTTCCTTCTGTGTCCTGAAGACTAGCATTCATGTTTGTAAAGATGTCAAAGAATTATAATTCTTCAAGAAAACCCACAGAATCAACAGACCTGGATTCACAGGGGCTCCCTGAGAATGAATCGATGACAATCAGGAAGCCTGCATGGGTCTAAGCTAGGTCCTCTGCATATATGTTATGTTTGTGTAGCTGGGTGTTTTGGGGGGCTCCTAACAGTGGGAGCGGGAGCTGTCTCTGACTCTTTTGCCAGCTTTTGGGACCCTACTCCTCATACTGGGTTAATATGGGGGGATGTGCCTGGTCTTATTGCAACTTGTTAGGCCTTGTTTGGTTGATATCCCTGGATGCCTTCCTTTTTTCTAAAGGGAAACTGAGGAGGAGTGGATGAGGGGTGAGGGAGGAACTAGAAGGAGAGGAGGGAGGGGATATGGCCAGGATGTAATATATGAGAGAATAAATTAATTTTAAAAAAGGCATTACAATCTTTTAAAAAAAACTGGCCACTTCTTTCCTGTAACCTATTATTTCTAAGTGGTCATAATCTCTCTGCTTATCATATGCTTTTATCATGCACTATAACCAGGCCAGAAGAATCCAGACCATGTCCACAAACCTCCTGCTGACTTGGACTTCTCTGTGTCACTTTGGGAAGGCCTTCAGATCTAGAATGCCCTTCACTCATGCCCCATGTGACCGCTCCCCAGCGAGAGGCTGCTGGAGCTGTGCACACTGGAGGGGGGAGCAAGCATGCTGGAAGCATTCCTGCTCTCCTGACCTTACCAGCTGGAGGGAGAAAGGAAAAAGCCAATCAACACGTGAGCAGAATGCCTGAGGTAGCCCGGGGTGCTCAGGGAAGAAGAAGTGGCCGGAAATGCAGGGCTGGGTGAAATCTTGAGGCAGGGCAAGCCTCACAGAGGTGGCATTTGAGAATTACACCTTGGGGCTGTTAAAGCAAGCTCTTTTTTTCTTTTTAAATTTTTACACATTACATTTAGATCATACTCTTTCCCCTTCCCAAAGTCTCCCTGGATCCTCCCCATCTCCCTGTCTACCCAACTTCATGTCTTCCCCTAACAATGATATTAATAATAATAAATAAAGTTTTAGCAAAACACCACAAACCAAAAGACAAAAAACACCAAATCATAACAAAAGAACACACACACACACAGAGACACATGTACACACACACACACACACACACACACACACACACACACACACACCAGAATAAAAAGGCACCGTGGGACCCGCTCTGTGTCGTCAATTGAGCACAAGGCCTGTCCCAAAGTGTAGTCGATGATAAACCCAATGCCACTCCATCTGCAAAGGCAGGTTTTCTCTCTGAATAGCTGTCATGCAATGCTTGGGTAGGGGTGGGGCTCTGCGTCCATTTCTTCCCCATCCTGGGATTTTGTCTGGCTTGGGTCTGTGCAGGTGTGTGCATGCTTTGTCAGTCTCTGTGAGCTTGCATGTGCCTTTTTCCTGTCACGTCTGAGAAACAGCATTTCCTTGGAGTCATCCACCATCTCTGGCTCTTACAACCTTCCTCAGTCCTCTATTCTGAGCCCGGAGGGGAGGGCTTTGGTATAGATACCCCATTTAGGGGTGAGTGCTCCAAGGTCTCTCACAGAGTGAGCTGTGGCTGTCTCTTCATTTTGGTATTTTCATTTCCAGCTACCCAGGGCAAGGTTTATCCACATCTCATGTACCTTCATATCCTCCCTCTAGAGCTATGAACACAGTAAATGCTTACATTCAAATCGAATTAACTTTCAAAAAGTGCTACTTATGAGCTGTTTCCTATTTGAGTTATATTTTGTACCTCATCTAGCTCTGAATCATATGAGATTTCAAAAGTCATTGCTACCTCTAGACCTGTTAACTGTTCTCTGTTCAGAAAACCTGTCCAATGGCTACTGAGGGCTCATCTTGAGAGTTCAAGTTGAGAAATAATAGTCTCTTCCATTAGTTTCAGATAATTATGCTTTGGTGAATAAAAAGGGAAGTTTTTTGGCTTTCCACGTGAAAGCATCCCCCCCAATGGGGGTTCCTAGTTGAAAGCATAAGAAAGGGAAGGTTTTAGTTAACTAACCAGAGTACTGAGAGGAGCCCTATACAATATAAACTGGATCTCACAAAGTCGGCAAGAGGAGGCACATTTTTGTTTTTCTTTTTGCTTTTGTTTGTAATGGGGATATTGTCTGTCTGTGTACACATATGTGTGTGAGTACGCTCATGTTCAGGTGCATGCGGACTCCTTGTCTCATCAGAGAGGTCTTTCACTGTTTCCGCACACCCGGGGCTGGGCTTACAGGTCCATGCTGCCGTGCGTGGCTAGAGCGTCTTCAGTCCTTGACATGGGCACTGGGATTGAACTCAAGTCATCTGGCTTGCACAGCAGACAGTTCACCTACTGAGCCATCTGCCCAGCTCTTCTTTCTCTTTTCGAAAATAAGTGTCCTGCTCTTTTGTCCTGGACTCAAATACTGTGGTCTATAGAGTCTTTTATTCCTTAAGTGACACTTATAAAAAGGTAAGTAAATTGTTCTCCCAGAAGAACAGGTAGGGCAGGTAATAAAAGTGCCCATTTCTGAAGAATCCAAATATCCCTAACTAGTTGGGATCTGATTCTGAAATTCCAGTTTAACAAAAGAACCCCCACCCTCCTACCAAACAAAGGAATGCCTCAAAGTTTAAACCGAAGCCACACAAATACTCCACATTCTACTTCAAATACCGAGAACAACTAGGGTCTTTTTCCCCCTGCTGCATTTGACATACATTTTAATGATGCTTACTTTACAGCATGTCAGAAAAGTGAAATGGCCTGTCGATTTTATAGAGTCTCTCCTACCTTTTGGATGGTTATATTACATTTTGAAATAAATGTATACCCCCCCCTTTTTTTTCTTTTTAAGCCTAAATGGTGTGTGTGTGGGTTGGTGCTTGGCTGCCAGTGGAATGAAATCATCATTTCTGGGGTCCAAGAGAATAGATCAAAATCATGCCAGCATTTTCATGGATGGATATATGCTGCTAAATGGATGTTTACCTAGAAAAGTCATCGTCTGGCATACAGCGCAGAGAATGTTCTTATGCAGCTAACTCATGTATACTAAACAAATTTGGCTTGGCTGCTGCAAGAGCTGCCCGGTGGAAATTCTCAACATACATTTGTTTGATTGAGCCGTCATTCTGGGTTGATCTGCTGATGATCTGTGTCACTTTGTTTAAATGTTCTTGTGTGGGATATATATATATATATATATATATATATATATATAAAATCTCACATTGAAAAGGCAGTGCATTTCTGTGATGGATTAAATAGAGGTGAAATTTGAGAGTGGCTCCTGTTTTCGATTCCTGTGTTCTCAGGCAGGTGGGTCTGGAATAATCAAGACTGTCACATTCAAACACAGGGGAAAATAAGGAGCAACTTTGATTTAAAACACATTACTGTAAAGATATATTTGCTACTGTGTTCTCCTACTATAAGAAGCCATTTAGGATTCCCCATCCAAACAAACACCATATGGATTGACTCTCAACCTCTCTTTTAAATATCTGAAATCAGGGACACGAAACTCTCTGCGGGGCACCCCAGTCTTAGAGAAGCAAGCAAGGACCCACTGATGTTTAGATTCAGAAATCAAATGCAAGGTCGGGCTAGAACTGAAGCTCCAGTTCTCAAATATCCGTGTAATGGCTCAAAAGGAAACCCAACACCGCGAGGCCATACCACGTCGGAGGCACTAATCAAGCGGCTGCCTGTTTGCTCCGTGGTTAAAGCACTTCCCGCAGCTAATCTCCCGAGATAGGGTCTCAGCTTTAATAACCCACGGGCTCTGCCATTAAGTGCTGGGATCTGGCCACCATCAGCATTGACATCTCTGCTCTGCCGACGTCCAGACATCACGTGGCACACACACACACACACACACACACACACACACACACACACACACACACACCCTTCCCTCAGCCCTTCTGGAGGTGGTAAACCAAGCATCTGCCTTGAGCTCCGTCTTCCTAGGCATAAATAAATATCCTTGACCAACACACTATCATCCTTAAAATCAGCCAACTTCACATCATTCCTTTGGGTTAACACAAAACAATCTCCCAAACTTCTAGCCATTAATCACTTATTTAAAGATCTAGGGGCCATACAGGCTTGGAGTATGTCCTCTGGAAATCAAAGTGACTGGCTCCATTCCTGGTCTCAAAAAGTAACATCCTAGTCAAGAAGACATACAAACATCACACACTACACTGTTGACCATTGCAGGGAGGGTAAGGGTAGAGGAGAAAGATCATCATTAGTAAACTAAGTTGGCCACTCCAAGGGACCAGGACTGGGATGGGTAACTAAGTCACATGTAGAGGAACGGTGCGGAGCAAAGGTTGAGGTTGGTGCCCTGGGCAGCTGAGTGGCAACAAGAGAGCTCTAGGTAACTGCAGGCTTAAAGGAACATGAAGACCAGATTATCAGTCTGGAATCAAAGGGCGAAATCTCCTTACATGCCCTACTGGCAAGGATGCCAAGGAAGGTGCCCACAGAAACCTTCACTCTGTCTGCATGCGATTAAGGAGTGTCCATGCCTCAGAGCCCCATTCTGTTCACTCAGTCTATACGCTTTTCAGTACCAATTGAACTTACTTTCCTTTGCAATCCTAGCTCTGGCAGGGTTTGGACACAATGCTAGGGAAACACACATCCCTTGCACCATGCTGTGTGAGGTGGGATTCCTAGAGAAAGGCCCTTTATGTGGATAGACTTGGCAAAACTATACACAGCTTAATTCAAAATGTAACTTTGAGAAAAAAATTCAACAATAATATTAATAATAATATAATATTAATAAAATATCATTCAATAATAATGTTGATTATATATTTCAATAATATAAATGTATTATATAATGTTATTAATTATATTAGTACAATATAATTACCATGATAATCACTTACTAGGATAATTCAAATGATTTATTAGGTGAATATGCAGGAAATCTTACAAATTACACCCTCAGAACCCAAGTCTCCAAAGCCCACAGGGCTCCCCCACACCCACCACTAACTTGACCCTCAGCCATGTGCTTCCTTCCCCAAAGTTATCTATTTGATATTGTTGTGGATTTGGGCGGTTGGGAGAAGGGGAGTGAGAGTTGAGTTTTATCCACTATTGCTTAGCATTATTTAGGATTGTTAATGTTTACACAATGTCCCCCATCTTGTCACTGCCACAAGTCCAATAGATAGCAGAGGACAGCATCACAGAGTGGCATAACCTTCAGCTTCCCTCTCCTGCGAGTCACGTCTTCTTATACACACATGGAGAAAACCCTGTTGGATTCTGACATGCTTCTGGGCATTCTGCTTTGGGTTTTTGATTTTAAGAATATAAAGGGAAAGAGAATTAACTATAAGGCACTTATATATTTTATGGACTTGCACCATCCAAAGGACACTGATAATAAAGCCCTTTCAAGGCAGGTGGGTATTTACCACGGGCTAGCCACCAAGGTAAATAGTAAATAAAATAAACCAAGAACAAAATAAAAATTCTAACTAAGTAAAATGCTCCTTATTGTTTTGGCTTTTGCTATCTAGTTATTGTATTAGCCCTGACTCTGCCCCTGGTTTCCTGAGAAAAATCAAATTGGAAGATGGGTAAAAATTTACGTACTTGGCTGCCAAATTTCTTTGCCTGGGAACCAAGGGATCAAATCAGTCAGTGCCGAGAGACCTCGTCTTCAAAGAACTTTGGAAACTGGCTCCAAAGTCAATAAATGCTTTTCTATACAGCTAGACTCTCTTGTAACTCAGGAATTTAAAACATTGAAAAATAAAAATAATTATGAATATCTTTTTCCTTAGGTGTAGAAAGACTTTGAATAAGTTGCTAATAACAAGCATAGATCCAGGACTTTAGTTATTGTCTCCAAGCCAGACTTGCACACGCATGCACATACGTGCATACGCACACAGATGCACACACCAAAGCACTCAAGGCTTGCCTTATTGAAATGACAAAAGCTGGTCCTTTCCACAATTACAAATGCACAAAGAGAAGAAAGAACAAACCTCAAACTATCCAAAAACCCAGAACTCAAACATTATTAAAGTTCACCAACAAATAGAAATAAGCCAGCTTGAAATTAATTAGTAATAAACTGGAAGCGAATGCAGCAGGGTGGGAGCCAAACTGGGCATATGCAAAGCAATCTTGAACTGCTTTCAAAGTACAGTTCTGTCCCTGGACTCTTGCCTACAGAGACCACTAGAGAAGGAAGGCTACCAACCCCCCTCACCCCCAGGGCAGGCTGATTCCTGAGTTAGTCCTGCAGCAGCCTCCTCTACCCTTTGGCTGCCAGGCTTCCTGGAGCTCTGCCCTGCAGACTAGAGAGCTCCATGCAGAAAAGGGCTCTGGCCACCCCGCCAGCCTGGTATTTGGCTCCCCAGCCACAAGTATGATGGATGATGATGAATCACAGCGCCACCAAAACCGTGTGAATTCCCAAGGCCTCTGATTATTTTAATCGAGCCCCCAGAAGCAGCCCAGGCCTTGACAAAAGCCTCTGAGCAAACCTCCCATTCCCCTCGTCTGTTTGACACAGACCTCACTAAATAAAGCAACGGGCCTGATATGGCTCCTCTGGTTGACACACAGATCCAGGCCTTCATACTCATTGTTCGGTGATATGATTTAGCCTTGAATGCATTTTTAATGAACACTCAGAATCATATCACAGCGGCATGACCACTCTGGCTTCTCTCTGGGGAAGATAATAGTTTATGAACACTTGTGGGTCACAATTTCTCCAGTGCTCTCCTGCTCTGCCAGATGATATGGTCAAATCGTTTTCTTATTACCCCCTTCTTTCTCTCTCTCATACACACACACACACACACACACACACACACACACACACACACACACACAGACATAATGTACACAAACATTAGTGCACACATGTACACTATCTTTCTTAACCCATAGCTGTATTTGATTCATGCTTAATATATAAACAGCTGAACATAGACACAATAGTAAATTTTGTGCTATAATAATGGAGACTACTATAGGAGAGCGTAGATGTTCCTTTTAATGAGTTGGGGACTTTGACTTATTCAGACTGTTTGCTTGTTTGAGTCAGTACGTTTATAGCTCGTTCGGTGGGAAACCCACTCCAGGTTTGCAGAGTGAGGGTTCACCCACTGCTGTTTGCCTCCTGCACTGTGTCGGATCAGTACAGGGAGAAGGGATGGTGCCACAGCAGCAGTAACTCCACCGGGTTCACCACATTAGGACTGTGGGTGTGCCCTTGATGTCCAGGACGCCTTCCACAGGCAGTTTCTAATATGTGGGTACTGAACTACCCTTTTACCACCAAATCCCCACTGTACTACCTCCTGAGTTCTTGAACTATCTCAGAATTGTACAGAGACGTGAGGACAAGGTTGGCAATATGGCTCAGAAATTACTCCAAACTGTCTGCATAGGAGTGGTATGGGGAAAGGAACCCGGATGGTCAGGTCAGCACAGTAAGAAAACTGTTTATTCGAAATGACTTTGCATAAGAATAAAAAAAATGTAAGCTGACTTTTTCAAATAACTGGGGACTTCTGGATACCTTGGGAAGACTGCCTTAGCCATTCAGCATTCCCCCACTTTCAACTCATCTTCTCCTTCATTATACTTCACATGTACACTTAGATGCTCTCTCTGATAAGTCATACACCTTTTAAGACAATTTCAAAATAGTTCATCCTGACAAACAGCTCTTAAAATATTCAACAGGATCTCTATTTCCTAGCCATAAGGTGGATAACCAAGAGCAACAGAGGAAACTTCTAGAAAAATAGCTCCTTCCAAGTACTAACCAGGCCCAACCCTGCTTAGCTTCCGAGATAAGATGAGATCGGGCGCAAGTGAGCTGAGTGGGAAAGGGGGGAGGTGGAGGAGGAAACAGGAGGAGAGGAGGGAGGGAAACCTGCATTTGGGATGTAAAAATAAAGAAATAAATTTAATAAAATAAAGAAACATGGAAGTAGAAAGAAAACTAGTTAGAAAGAAGGTTCCGTTGGAAAGGGGGAACAAGAGAAGGTAATGAGGATGACCATTGTCAAAATACATTATACACATGTGTGAAATTGCTAAGAATAAATTAATTAAGGGAAAAAAAAGAAAAGTAGCTCCTTTTCCTGGCACTGTTGCTACTTAACTGGGAGAGTCTGCATTTGTCTTTTTGTCTCTCTGGGAAACAATTTCCTCATCTGTAAAATTAGTGAATGCAAAGAGCCCCCAGGGTCCCTTTCAATCCATATTCTAGGAGTCCATCAATGTTGGTGTGATTGTTGAAGTCAATCCCCAGAAAACGTCACAAGAACATGGCTCCTCTCTATCAGAATCAACGTAGTACCGTGTGCACATAGACTCCAGGAAAGTCACTGCAGATGGGCAGAGATGGTATTTTACTTCATTCTGTGACAGGGAGAGAGTCAATTGAGAGGTGGAAGCATTGTAGTTTTAACTTTTACTGAGTAATGACAGCATGCTGAGCTGACATGATACTGTGCAATTGACATCATTGTATTAACTCTCCCCTAAACCTACATTAGAATAAGCAATAGTCCCATTTGACAGATGAAAAAAGGAAATACATAAATAAAATGTTCTAAGACTCAGAGAATTTATGTATCCCACTGAAATGAACCCATTTTGCTGGGGCCCAGACATAGTGTTTCCACATAAATCTATTTCAAAGTTATTCTAAGAGTCCCATCACTTCCTACCATTTACAACAACCGAATTATCCAAAGACCAATAAATTCATTAAAGTTTGGCAGTAACTCCTACTCCTACGTGGCAATGGAAGACTCCTGAGTAGCTTTGCCTCCCCTGCTTCTAGAAGCCTGGTCCTTCCAAATCTAGACACTTCTTTAACCAGTCCATCTGTAGACCTCAAATGAAAATAAAAGACAACTTGTTCAAACCTCATAAAAAATTAAAGCAAAGACTAGCCATCATTGCTTATATTTCCAGTTCATAAAGATAGCTTTTACAGTCTATTGTTGCCGCAACGCTTGCTTTTTCTTACTTTGAGTAACTTCTAAGTGGAACATGCAAAAAAAAAAGAAATTAAAACAGAAATGACAACAAAATATTATTTTTGATAAGTTAACAGTGTTCTCAGAAACATGCTATTTAATACCTCAAATGATTTCAAAGTACTTCATTAGATGAAAACCAAAATTATGACTTTTGAGATTACATCTACTTATGATTCTGGTTCAAAATCAAAATAGGGAACACATACACACACACACACACACACACACACACACACACACACACATACACACACACACACACACACACACACCTGTATGGAAATGCTTATCTGCATCTACATTCTCCAGATACACTGATGACATCAGGACATTACATGGTCTTGTTATTGTTAGATCTGCATTCTCCAGATAGATACACTGACTACATCAGGACATCACATGGTCTTGTTAGTGTTAGATCTGATCAAACCACTGCTCTTCATCCTGTTCTTCACAGACTTCATTTCTGAATGGTCAGCCAGAAAACTATGACACGGATATGCAAATTCAAGTTTCATCCACCCATTGATTGGCCTCAGAAGTTGACTAAGTTTGGGAAAATTCCAAGATTTGGAGATCTGCTCCAACTCAGTTGTGAAAATCAAAGACCGGAGTACAGTGTGATTTCCACTGCTCCAGTCAGCCTGTGAAATGCCAACATTCTGCATATCTTCAAAGAGCAGAGTCTGTCTCCAAAAACAGAGCGTAATAGCCCACTACAAAAGAAAAACCCTTCAAGATTTTTGCCATTGAACTAGGACCAGAAATAAGAGGAAAGCCCTCTGAGAACAGTGTGGAAATGACAGCTTTAAGAGGAGGGTAAGCCTGCCATGAAATGGGAGATGGTTTGCTGACGGATGAGCGCCTTTAAACTCTAACCCAATAAAAAGAATTAGCACTCCCAATGTGTAATCAGCACAGCAAGCGAAATACGTCAGCACATGATAGGCACACTAATCAATCAACATGTGAGATGGAAACAACCAGACTAAATGGCAATCCAGAATGAGATAACCTTCCTGCTGTCTCTATTCCTCACACCACAGGGTCTAGGGATTAATATGCAGTCAAGGACAGTCCCAACAAGTTCAGCAAGAACTTGGGGTTCTCACTAAAAGCGGACTCTGCACTCCCAAACTGGAGTGTGTTGGTGATTTGCTATCTCTTAGATATATCCTTAGGAGTCTTTCTCCAAGAAAACAACAGACACTTTAAAAATGTCAAAAAGAGCTGGGGACATGGTTCAGTTTGTAAATGACTGCTTTGTAACCTAAGGTCCTGAGTTTAGATCCACAATATATCCATGAGAGTCAGATGCATATGCACCTGTAATCCCAACTGTAAGTGGCAGAGATAGGAGTCCCCGGGTTTCCCAACCAGCCAGTCGAGGCAAATCAGTGAGCTCCAGCTTCAGGGAGAGACCTTGCTTCAAAAAATAAGGAGAGCTATCGAGAAAGACAATGGATGTCATCTTCTGCCCACATGTGCATGTGTACACATGCACACACACACACACACACACACACACACACACACACACACATACATATAAACATCGAACACACTAACATTATGAAGACTTCAGAAATAATTGTGTTTTAAGACATAAGCTTCAGACATACTCAGATCTAGCTTTTTAATCTCTGTTGACCATATATTTTCACCCCTCACCTCAGGCAAATAATTTAGCCAGAGGGGCGAGAGGGAGCCCAACTTTCCATTAACCTATAAAAACAGGAGGTTAATACTTTTTTTTGGTTTTTTTTGAGACAGGGTTTCTTTGTGTAGCTTTGCACCTAGCCCAAGCTGGCCTCGAACTCACGGAGATCGCCTGGCTCTGCCTCCTGAGTGCTGAGATTAAAGGCGTTTTTAAAAGGAGAGGTTGTTATGATACAAAGAAACAGTAAAGTATCTTCAGTAGGCCTAAAGTGCAAGGACAGTAGGCTGCCAACAACGAAGGTCCTGTGTTGGCATCCCAGTCTCCTTTGTGTTGGCATCCCAGTCTCCTTTGTGTTGGCATCCCAGTCTCCTTTGTGTTGGCATCCCAGTCTCCTTCGTGTTGGCATCCCAGTCTCCTTTGTGTTGGCATCCCAATCTCCTTTGTGTTGGCATCCCAGTCTCCTCAGACCTCCCATGGTGCTTCCATCACCTACCCCACCAAGCTCTTAGGAAATGTGGAATCACAGAGAGTAAATAAGATGCTCATAGCACCATTTCAGTGTGTCTCAGAAGGGCACAAGATGGCCCTGTGTTTTCTATAAGCAACCCATGTGGCACCAAGTCACTTAAACTTTCTGTATCACAATCAACTTCTGGGTAACATCAGAGAAATAATCTATCATCCACCTGAGGTCCAAGCTATGAGTCATCTTCAGCTCTTTTTGGTGAGTTATTAATAACTACAAATTGTCTAATGTACTAATTTGATAAGGACAATAGTTTCAATTCCCAAATATACAGCCCTTCCAGAATTCAGAAATGATTGTTTTATTTCATTTTGTTTGTGTTTTCTATTTCTCCAAAGGAGAGTCATTAATATTCTTGGATAAAGGCACTTAGTAAATCTATAGGTTTTCATAGTATGTTTGGAATAGTTGTTGGAATGACGTGTTTTCATTTTTTTCCCAACAAATAAAATTATTTTAAAAGATTTATTTTATTTTTAATTGTGTGTGTTTGTCTATGTGGTTATGTATATGTAAGTTCATATATGAAGAAGAGGGTGTTTTGAAATGCCTTGGAGCTAAAGTTACAGATAGTTGTGATCTAGCCGATGTGTTTGCTAGGAACCGAATGCAGGGCCTTGCGAATACAGTAGGTACTGTCTACTACTATTACTACTGCTATCTACTGTCTACTGAGCTATCTACCCAATCCAAATGACATGCTTGGCAGATCTGGAAAAACAAACAAAAGAGCAAACAAAACTAATTCATAGGGAAGTGAACACTAACTCACAAAAATAGCCAAAGCCATTTTGAGCAGAAAAGTAAAGCAAGCGGGCATCGTACTGCTCAACCTCAAAATATGTCCCAAAAGTGTAACTATCAAAACAGCAGGGGATTGGCATAAAACCAGACACAGCCCCACGAAACAGAATGGAGAATCTGAAAGCCTTTTGACAAACGTGGTTAGAACAGGAGGCAGAGAAAAGGCAGGCTTCAGTATGTGGTGCTGGGGACACTGGGCTCCCTGTGCAGATAAAGTCAAATCCCATTTCTCACTGGTTACAAAAATCAACTCCAAGTTGACTAAATGCTTAGGTATGAGAGGATACCATTAGAAGAAAAATATAGGAGGAAACCCACAAAATATTGAAAATATTAAAATGGGCAAACATTATTTAAGGGAGGAAGGAAGAAAGAAAAGAACAAAGGCAAACCCAGAACTGTAGGATGACACCAGCTAAGATTCCACACTGCAGTAAAGAACAGCCACAGTGAAGAGATGGTCTACAGCACAGGAAGAAATATATGCAAACATGCATTTGACAAGTTAAAATCTCAGTGGGTGAGAACTCCAAAACACCAACAGTGAGAGAAGAAAAAGAAAACCATCAAATAATTGAAAAATAAGAAATGTCTATAGAGAGAGATGTTTTCAAAAGATGACATACAATTGGCCAAACAGTATATGAAAAATCACCAAAGCATTCGTCTTCAGGGATATGAAAAAATAAACTACAATTAGCTATCACCTTGCTCCAGTAAAAATAAATATTTTCAAAAGTTGAATGCTAACAAAGGTGCCGAGAGGGGACCCTAATGGACTGTTGTTTGGAAAATAAATTAACATCCACTATAGAGGTTTTTCAGGACATTTTAAACAACTGGATGAACCAGCAATTCCAGTACCTAGTAAAAATCCAAAGAAAATGAACTCAGAGAGGTCTTCACCCTCCTGTTTATTGCAGCACTGTTTACATAAGTAAGAAACAGCAATGACTAGGGTTCCATCAATTGATGAATGGATAAATCCAATGTGGTACATATACGCAACAGAATACTATCCAGTCAGAACAAAGGATTAAATCAGCCACATGTTGCAACACCAATAAAAATGGAGCTGACTATGTTAAATGAAGCTAGCCAGGCACAGAAAGACAATTATTACATGATTTCACTCATATCATGGAATAGTATATCATTCAACCTCATAAAATTTGAGATCGGAATGGAGAGGCTGGGGAGAGGGAGGGGGAACGATAGTGCTAGGAAAATGGTGGCCAGTGGGGGCTGAGTTAGAGAGGAGTAAGGATTTCATGATAGAGTGATCAGAAGTCATAAGACATTGCATGTTTCAGAGCCAGCAGAGAGGATCTTTAATATATCTACCATGAAGAAGAGGCAAACATTTGAAAAGGCAGATGTGTTTAATGGGACTTCAACAACACATGATATATACATATATCAAAATAAGTCATGGTGCCCCATAAATACATCCAAGTTTTATTTATATATGTCAACTTTGGAATAAATTTAGGAGCTGGAGTCACAGCTGCAAGGTTAAGAGTTCTTACTTTTCTGCCAGAGGACCTGGGCTCAGTTCCCAATACCCTGATTAGACAGCTCACAACCTCCTGTAACTAGTTCTAAAGGATCTGATGGCCTCTTCTGGCTCTGTGAGCACCTGTATGCATTAGTTGCACATTAAACTCACATAAGCGCACACACACACACACACACACACACACACACACACACACACACAGTGTAAAGAAACAAAAATAAAATTTATTTCAAAGTCATCCTACTATCTACAGTGTTCCTGCTGTGTTGTGTTGTGTATGTGCATGCCTGTTCATGCATGCAGAGACCAGAAGAAGAAGATGTCAAGTGTCCTACCCTGTCACTCCCCATCTTATTCCTTTGAGACAGGGTCTCTCATGAACCTGGAGCTAGGTTCAGCCAGAGAGCTCCAGTGAGGCTCCTGTCTCTTCCCGACAAGGTCCCTGGATGATGGACTTTCACACCCAGCTTTTCACATCAGAGCTAGGATCCTCCCTCTGATCTTCATGTCTGTGCATCAGATACTCTGACCCATTGGAGAAGCTCTTCAAGATAAGGATATTTTGAAACAGCTATCATGATACCTGTAGACCAAGATTTCACCTGCTTCAAAATGGCTAGGCAGGTCTGTGTGGTGCCTTCTCTTATTATTTTTTAAGATTTTTTTTATTTATATTGTTATTTATGTGGTGTGTGTGTGTGTGTGTGTGTGTGTGTGCCACATTCATTAGAATATTCTTGGAAGGCAGAAAAGGGCATTGAATTCCTGGAGCTTGAGTTACAGGTGGGCTGTGAGCCGCCTGACAGGGGTACTGGAGACCAAACTCAGGTTCTCTGGAAGAGCATCGTCAAGCACTCTCAACCACTGAGCCAACTCTCCAGCTCCCCCACCCTCCCCCACATCTCATTTTTCGCTTACCTTACTGTATTTAATTAATTTTGAATTATATCGTTTCTTCCTCCCTCCAACCCCTCCAACATCCATTGCCCCCACAATCCCCCAATCACTCTCAAGTTCATACCTCCTTTTCCTCTAATTATTATTGTTACATAGATGCATATATATGCATGAATATATGAACACCTGCTGAGTCTGTGTAGTGTTGCTTGTCTATTTTTGGTTTGTTTGTTTTTGTTTGTTTTAGGGCTGACCACTTGGTATTGGATAACCAATTAGAGGGCTCATCCTTGAAAAAGACTGATGCTCCCTCTCTCAGCAAGAGAATTGCCTGTGGCTCTTTGCTCAGGGGTGGGGCCATTCAGTCACCTCAGTTGAAGATACTTTCTTTCCAAACCATGCATTATAAGCATGGCTTTTAGTTACACCATTTCTAGCCTTTGCTCCTCCTCCCCTCTCTTTGGTAGTACTGAAGCTTCTCCTCACTGACATAGCAAGCACCACCTGGATTAGCCAAGAATTTCCCTTGACGTTCATCCCATGGCATGATGGTTATGGTCCTAAAACTACCTAAAGGAAAGTAACCTGAAGTCAGACAAGCCAGGTGAGCCCGCACAGACTTTCCCTAACAGCCCCTCCACCTTCAGCCTGTCTCCCTTGTTGGGTGTATGGGGATGCAGCCAAATTCTAGCAGTTTCCTTTTCTCATTCACAGGTAACATGGCTACAAAAGTGCTATCTGAAGGCTAATTTCCCTAAGAATCTAGAAACAGGTGCCTTAAGAGACAAAATCAGTTCTCACATTTGTTTTCCATGCATCCATTGGTGGGTCAGACAAGTCCCCGATGGCACAGCACAAAAATGACCCAAAGAAAGAGCTGTGGGAAACAACTATGCCCTACCCACCCTTTACCAGAGAAATTAGAAGGGAATGGGCTCTTCCTCCAGCAGCTTTTGAAATATCAGATGTTGTAGCCTACCAGGAGTGTGGTGGAACAAAGGGCAACTTTTATTTTAGAATCCTAACACATGGCCTTTGACTGGTTAACAGACCTATCCTTAGTCACTGTGTCATTTGGATGCTAATTTAACAGAAGGAAGGGCAGTGGGGGAAGCCCAGGACAAGGTTTGGACTTTCCCCCTAGAGATGGTAGACTCCAGGGTTTTGTAAAAATCGAGTGTGGCTCACACCTACTGTGACAGAAGAGTAGGAAACTGCATGGCAAGTAAGAGATGCCACTTGGCATGTATCTCAGTTTCTAAAGGGTTAACTGGACCAGGTCACTGTCTAGGAGTAAACAGCACCTCTCAAACTAAATGTAAACATCCTGCCCAATGCTCCCTCTTCAATATGGCCTCCCTTTCTCTTTCTTTATGGTTGGAATCATTTAAATCTTTACAGTGGACTGAAAAAAAGAGATATTTAAGGACAACAAAAGAAACAGTTCTAATTTCAATTTACCCTCAGAATTGTCCAATTACTGAGAAAATTGAAGAGGACTTACCTATATCTACAAAGTCATGAGATCTGTGCTATTCCGCTTAGCCCAAATCAGTGCCAAAGATGAACTCTGAGCCCCATTCCCGCCCATTCTCCTCCACTGAATTCACCAACCCAGCCTAACTCTACATGAGTACATATACACACAAGTCCATACACAATTTACATGCACATATGTGTACACACAGAGATATCTTTGAGCTTCTGACTGGCAAATCTTCATTTCCATTTCCTCAAAGCCATGTGAAAAGCTCCCCTATAGCTTCAGGGTAGAATCACTACTCTAAAGTTTCCCAAAGTCACCGGCACCAGAAGAAATTTGCCAAAACTCTTCCCTTTCCAGCATTAAGAAAAGACGGTCATAGGTCCAAAAGGAAAGTCAACGGTCTCCAAAGAATTCAGGTCCCAACTAACCTAACCACAAGCTAAATTGTTTCTATGTGATTCTACCGAGTTCTCTGTTAGACATGCCATGGTACAGAACCACCCTCCTGGGACAACCATCACTCTCCGGATTCAGTTTGCAGGTTAAACTCAGAGATAACTCTGTGCTCTACTGCTGTCCCCTGACACCGAGGATGAGATGTTTGCTTAATGGCCTGACATCTACCCCAGAGCAGGAGTCCACAGTCTCTTTGCATGTTTTCACTGCAGATGGCATTTCTGATATAGGAGCAATGCCCTCTGCAGAAATGCTAATGAGCCCCGATGTAGCAGGACCAGATGGGCCATCAACACCTTCCACAATCATTCATCAATTCATCATGATGAAAATCTGTAGGTGAATTTTTACTATTTTTCACTCACTTTTACTATTCTCCCCACTTTGACTATTCTACACACACACACACACACACACACACACACACACACACACACACACACACACAGGAAGATGAGAACCCGTGTCTATAGCTTCACTTACGGGACATGCCTTTGGTAAATCACCGGCATACCATCAAAATAATCCCAGACAAATGCTCTTGACAGCTGGGGTCTATAGGTTTTCACAGCACGTTTCTTCCCCTGCAGCTGACAAGAAAAATAAACATCTTCCAAAGAAAATGAAGGTCAATGCCAAAATGTCTCATTGATTCCCAGTAAAAATTCCCTTTCAAAATATTAATTGTGATAATGTTTGACTTTAGCAGAAAGACAAAAAGAAAAAGTTTGAGTTGGTGTGATGAACATTAGGGACATTATGAGCTCAACAGTGTGAGGTAACTGAAGGATATGGGGTGCCACTAATCTTCATTTGACTGCCAACCAACCATGGGAATTTCAAAGGATTGGAACAACCTCTTTATTTGGGTCAAAGATTTTTCTCTTTAAAACTTTAAACTGTTCTGTTCAGTGACCACTGAAATTCAGCTCCCAAAATACTATCTGCTATTGAACACTTTTGTGTTTTATTTATAATGAGGACTCAAGTTTGGGTCCTAGTATCCATATCAGGAGGCTTGAAAACATCTGAAACTCTAGCTCAGAGAGATGCAACGCCCTCTTCTGGCCTCCAGAGGCACCAGCCCACAGGTACACATACGTTCACACATATAAACAATAAAAATATACATCACACTAAAATCTGAAAGAAATGTATCGTTTTAATGAAGCCATAGGACCAATAATAGTTACTGAAAAATTAGTGTCAACACTGAGAAAAACTGATTCTGAGCTCAGTGGTGGGTTCCAGGGAACAAAGATAACAAGAGTTCCTGATTGTCCAGCAGGGAAATGCTGTGGGGGCTGCTGGCAGCAGAACTCTCTAAAGTGGGAGAAAAGAGTCAAAGGCAGAAGAATTTGGAAAACTCTATGAGAATTCATCTGTGAGAATAAAAAAAGAAGCTCTCTTAGTATGTGTCTGGGAAACTGTCAAAAGCATTGAATTCTGAACATTTCCTGTTTATGATATTTATTTTAACCTTGCTACTTTTAAAACATTCAAAAACAGAAGGTAGAGGCTAACTGTTAAGAGGTTGCTTTCTCCGTGAAGAACTGTGATTTTGTTAAGAGGAAAACGGGCATTAGTGAATGGATCACAGTGCCTATCATGTTAACAGGAAAACGGGCACTAGTGAATGGATCACAGTGCCTATCGTGTTAAGAGGAAAACAGGTATTAGTGAATGGATCACAGTGCCTATCCTTGGGATGTTTTCCTGTTGCCATTACAACTTTGAGGATTCTGGCTTAAACCCAAAGTGCCACTGTACTCACAACAGTGACTCAGAAATGTCATCACAGTGTTTAAGGATGCATTAAACCACAGAGAGGGCATGAGCATCCTCCCCATCCAGGAGAGGAACAGGTCATCTCTCAGCCATAGCTTCTTCTGTCTAAAGGCACATGGGAAGGGGTCTTATCTCTTTTTATCTCAACACATCTTTACAGAAATAAGAGCGAAAAGTGGCCCATACAGTCATCAGATTTAATTCCTCTCTTATAATTAATATCCAAACTGATAGAGACAAATCATAGAGCTTCCATGTCCCAAGTTAATAGCTTTATTCCCCAGTCAATACTGCTAGTTCCGCAGTGTTCCTGGCTCATTGAGAATGGCATTGTAGAAAGAATCTTAGCCTGGCAAGCCAGTGATCTGGTTCTTGTGACCCACACTCACAACAAGTGCCCATGGTACATTTTTAAACCACATGATAAGCTGCACTGTGTATTCTCTGAGGAAGTCATGAATCTGACATTAAAGAGGAAACAGGGAGATGGAGAAGTAGAAGACAGCACAGCAGGTGCTTTCTTCCTGGCTCAGGGATTGAACAGCTAACAGTTATAGTTGCTGGTGATGCTAGTGCATGACCAGAGCATGATGGTTGTCCCACAGAAGCAATTACAGGGAGTGGAAAGGAAGAAGAGAGCCCCCATTCCTTTCATTCAACTATGAACCATCCTCAAAGAGTGGGCTTGTTCAGAAACTCCATTTTCAGTTCCAATTTTATAGAAAACAAAGCATTCTCAACCTCACAAGCTATATATTCCCAAGAACATGACATCTTAACATAGGATGACTGATCACTTTGTCAAATGTGATACGGTTGCAGACAGTACTACTCCAGCCTTAGTCAGAGAAGGCCCTCTTTCCACTGAATGGTGGTAACTGCAGAGTCAAAGCTACACAAGATATCTAGAAAAAGGGCTCAGCCTCAAATAAGACACTTATATCACCCTTTGTAAGGTTCAGAGAACATTGCACAAGAGGAGGTAGGAAAAAATGAAGAACTGGAAAAGACAAAAGACCTTCTGGAGAAGACAGAGTCATCCCAGACACACCCCACAGCAGCTGTGAATGGCCTGCACTGTTCTGCACAATAATGGACCCACCCACAGTCAAGCACAGATGGAGGAGGAATGCAAGAGACCCTACGTTTCACTGATGAACTATTTGTCAATAATGGGTTCAAGGAGGGGACAGTCATTGCCTTGAGTTGTATACCCACTGGTGATCCCACGGCACCAGTGGAGGCTTCCTATCTAATGGTCACACGGGATGGCCCTGGATAAATTAAATGTATCACAAAATAAAACCAAAAAACATAAATCTGAGAAAAGGATTGATTGTGGAGGAGGCTTAGTAGGATGAGAGGGAGATAAGGAAATGTGGGAGATAATCAGCGTGCATTGTATCCATGTGTAGAACTATCAAAGCACAAATTAAATCCATTCTTATTCAGAATAAGAGCTGCAAAGATGCTCTAACTAAAGGGAGAACATACTTTGACATAAAATAGGTGTGTGTATCTGAACCCAAAGAGAAAATAAGGACTGTTTTTTAAATGTTCCATTGAACATAATTTTACAGAGCCTTTTCTCCTGTAAAGGTTCTTAACATTCCATAAACTAATACAGAAGGCAGCTTTGGCAACGAAGCCAGCATACACTATTTTTCTTGTAACTCCAGCCCCTATGATGTCACTACAGTCGTGACAAACTCCAGTCGGGCTGGAAAGGTCTTCAGAGAACTCTCAGAGGTGGGGCATAGTCTAATAAGAAGAGGCCTTTTGTCTGTCAAGACCATGAAACCAAGTGAGGCTTCTAGCTCTGAAGATGCAAACTGTCGTGCCCTGGTGCCTTTCAAGTGACCATCATTTCCTGTGGGAAGGTCCGTCACCCTCCCTGTTCGCCTTCGTGAGCATATCAAGAGAGAACGTAGCTGCCCAGGCCCCGTCAGGGATGGAGAACCGTTTGCTGAGGATTGCTGAGCTGTTCAGAGGGGCTTTTCCTCCCAAGCAGGTCCACTGCAAATATCCTGTGCCAGCTAGTCTGTGCTCAGTGACCAATGGCCAATGCCAACAAATCCAATCCTTGTCACCTCTCTGGTACATTAGGTTAGTGGGACCATGTTTACTCTTCTGATTCTCTTTGATCCTCCTTCTTGCTCCCTTTGGGTCCCTTCCTGCCTTCCTGAAGCTAGACTTGTCCCACTCTGTTTCAAAGCCCAGCAAGGAGATTTCTATTCCTAAGGTTAGGAAACAGACCACTGACAGAATTGTTATTTAATGTTGTCTACTTCCATATGTGTGTTTATAATTCCTCTCTGTATAAATTGGAAAATGCCATTGCTCAGACTCAAAAAGTCTTAGAAACTTTTGTCAACAACTTTTCTCAAGACTAAGACGTGAGCCTAAATAGGTACACAAGATTCTCATCCCTGACATAGATCTGCAATGATAGATACCAAAACCCACGCTTTTTCAGAAGAATAGGGCGCACACCATAGAACTAGGTAATTAACTACAAAGAACCCAGGGAGCTAGAGCTAAAGAACCCACTCTACCAGGGTGTCTGGTAGAGTGCTTGCCTGGCATGCATGAAGCCTGCATCACTTAACCAAGCATGGTTGTGCATACCTGTGATCCCAGCACTTGGAGGTAGAGACAGAAGGCTCAGAAACTGAAAGTCATTCCTGATTACAGAGCAAGTTGGGCAGCTTGGGCTACCCCCGCCCCCAAAAAAGAGATTAAAGAAGATAATTTAGCTCTCATTGTCACAGAAGAAATTTTAAGTATTTATTTTAGGTCATTTCACGTGTGCTGTAGAAACTGGAAAGATCTGAACTGGGACCATGAGTCTGTGTCTGTTTCTCAAACTGTATTGGGCTCAGGAATCATCCCAGATTTTATTTAGAAGCAAGTTCTGATTCCAGATCCAAGTAGGGCCTGAAATTCTGAAATTCCCAAGAGCTCCTGGGAGACTCTGGAACTGCTGGTCCGGGGATCATACTTCAGGAAATAAGGTTTGCTAGGAATCATTCTGTAGCCATTGATTCAGAAAAGGTAGAAATGACCTCCAAGAAGACAGGGAGGGGAAGCTGAGCATCTCATTCCAGAAGCCACGGGAGCTCTCAGGCTTGCAGGGAAGGAGGCTTTGCCTCAAACTCTGAGTGTGTTGCCATCTTTTCTCTACTTCAGATTTCCTGATCATGTGAGGAAGAAACGACACACAGGATTTCTGGCAGACCTCCAACAGCTGGGAGCTGAAAGATCTCCCCCTGTTTGGGGAGATGAAGAAATACTAGGAAAGAGACTTGGGAGATGGTTCAATTGGTAAAGTACTTGGTGTTCAAGCACCCTTGTAAAAAGGCTAGGGGCACTGGAAGGTGCTTATAAACTAAGTGTTGGGACTGGAAGGACAGAAGGATTGCTGGGGCTGGTGGCCAGTTAGTCTAGCCAAATCAGCAAGCTCCAGATTCAATAATAGACCCTGTCTCAAAAGCTAATGTGGAGAGCAGCTGAGGAAGATACCCAATGTTGACCTCCAGCTTCTATACACACACACACACACACACACACACACACACACACACACACACACACACACACACACACAAGTTCATACATGTGCACACATGTGCACACACAAACACATAAACACACACACACAAAACAGAGAAAAGGAAAACTTAAAATTAAGACATAGATCTATCATAGGATCATACTCCTTCTAAAGATCTTTGGTGATGAGCATTTTTAAGCATGACTCCCAAGATGTTTCCTTAGACTCTACGGCTTAGAGACAGACCTGGACAATTGGAAATAAATCGTCTTGATCCAGATGAAGACGAGGCAATTCAGAGATGCTCATGATTCATCTAAGCTCACTAGCACCATCCAAGAAAATTCAAAGATGTCTTTCTCCTAAGGCCCATTCAACCTGCCTCCTCTGGTTGCTGATATAGAATCCTTACTGTGTTCAATAATTTAACCATCATCAATGATCAAAGAAGCATTATTTTGTCTTGAACCCAAACCAAGACAGGATATACATGAAAGAGACCAGTGCTTCCTGGTGCAGGCAGATGATATTTATTTGGTTTCCAGTAGTCCCAGAGATTCAGTCTAAGGTGCAAGAAAACCCAAAGACATACCCTGCTCCTGCTGCTTGGATTTATAGTCAAATGCTTAGCGTTTCCCTCAAGGCCATGGCATTTCATCATCTTGGCAACAGGCCTGTGGCTACTCCAATTGAAATAAAGAAAAACTCACTGTTCTGAGGGACCACCGCCTGCAGGACTGGCTCAAGAACTCCGTTTCTTAGTCTGACCCTGAAAACTCAGACGAGGACCTTCAAGACTGCTGAGGCTTCGTCAAATTCCTCCGGGGCAGGGACCATGATGCTCTGGTTTAGAGCTAAAAGCCAGCGGCACAGCTGAGGCCTGCATCTGACTTTATGGAAGTAAAACTTCAGGATGGCTTTCAAAACCCTTCTGATCTGGCTAGCAGTTTCTCTAAGTCTACCACGACTTCCGGAACAAGTTGGCAGTCCGTCTCTAGTTAGTCTAAAAAGTCACGGCTCGTGACCCCTCTGATCAGAGACCTTGGAGACTCGATCGTGCAAACCTCCATCATCACCCTGGTGTGAAAGACGACGGTTGTTCTGCAGGGTACACAATGTGAGACACGACTGGCAAGTTTTCTCCATAAACAGAACAAATCTCTTCCCTCACAGAGCCGCCTTTATTTAAGCAAGACATTTGCGAGGCTCAGAGTCTCCTTGAATCTATTCGAACCTCTCCCTGAGTGAGGAAGCAGACATTGTAAATGAACCATGACTCAGAAACCCCCTTGTACCAGAAAATATCCTATGCATTCCAAGGGCATTTTATGTTCTCCTTTCCTGACATGGTAGTTCTATTGGATTCATTTATTTTTTGTTTAATGCTTTAACCAGTTTCTATAGATTATTACAGTCAAACAAGTGATTTCTTTCAGGATTAGTTTTTGTGGGGGTTTTTTCTTTTCTTTTTTTCTTTTTTTTTTTTTTTTGTTCCTCCTTCTGACTTTGGAAGAGTTTCAGATTCACTAAAAGGAAAACTAGAATATGACAGGAACACCCAGGGCCTTACACTCAGCCTTACTGCAGTAGGATGCCCCATACTAAACAGAGGAAAAGGAAGAAAATGAAAACCTAGTCTTCATCAGGTTTGCACATGCTCAGACCCAGAAAACCAGTCAGAATCAATGACAATTTACAAGCTTGCAGAATAAAACTCTTGCTCTCAGAACTCACAGTCTTTCATCTTGTTCTGCACTACACAGATGATGTCGGCAACGCCAGACTTGTGGACAATCTAGAGAGGAGCAATGTGCATTTCTGTCCTCTGTCCACTAGAAAACAAATCCAACTTGCCATCCACATAGTCTGTTTAATGTGTAGTTGTTCTGCAACAATCTGCCGAGATATGGCCAGAGTTATTACTGAGTCAAAAGACCTCACAAGGTCATGAACTTTAATTTCGAAATTCTGTTCCTAGAAATCTATAAGAAAATGTACCTACCAAAAAAACTGAACATTGACTGTGTGTCAGACGCTGTCTGGTGACTTTACCTCCAATGTCTCAGAGCCCGTGTCTTGAGCATCTTCCATTCACATCCCCTTTTCATGCAAAATGCTTTTACACAACCGCAATAGAGAGGGATCTAGACTAAGTACCTAAGTCAAGTATCAACTGGTAACAACTCACAACTTTTAAATGATCTTCAGCACATATATGCATGTATTGTATCCCTTACTAAAGACTAAAGCAAAATGACACACTAATAAGAAGATATGTTTGTTTATTTGTCACAAAGGTTTAAATCTTAGCTGAATATTCAATGGATGGAACATCTTCAATATTTTTAACAGTTGGTCAACATTTTGATATTATAATTTTCAATGCCAAAAGTGCTCCTTTACATAAATTTGTGGTACAAAATGGCAGACGCCTGTTTAGGCCCACTTCAGAAATTATTGGAAGTTCTGTTGTAATCCCAAGCCCAAATCCAGGAATTTTTTTTTTTATGAGACTTAAGTCAGTAACTGAGCCAGCAATTGTTAAAATCAATCCAATCAAACACTATATTAATCTGAAACTTACACACCAAGGAATGACAGTAGGAAAGTATTAAAGGTCTTTATTTTCTATAATTAAATCACTGTGCTTCCATAGGTGTAGAAAACTGTGTATCTGTAATAAAAACCCTGCAGTTCAAAGCACCCTTCATCTGAATCTGAGCCAAGCTGCTTCAGGCAGTGTTGTGTGGCATGAGGGCATGCACAATGAAGGCAGAGAGTGCTCACATGTTGTGTGTTCCAAACCAAGGCTGCAGTCAAGCTGCAGATGAGTACAGCCAGGACACAACATATTCATTATGCATTTGATTTTGATGAGGTTTTGGTCAGTGCACATTCAGAAACTTCTTTCAGTTGCCAAAATTTTCACAACCCTGCATTCAGGTGCATGACCCCATGTGCAGTCAGGGTCCAGTTTGAAGCTGGGCCTTGGAGCACCCCTATGAGGTAAGTTCTGAGCATGCTCACTTCACACCTGAGGCAACTAAGATCTTGGGCAAACACTAAGGGACAGGGCATATTAACCATTTTTGCATTACTTCTGAATGTTAGAGCATTATTGATGATGATAATAATAATAATGATAAACCTGATCCAGTGTGATGGCTCAGCAGATAAAGGAGGTTGCTGCTAAGCTAAGCCTTGTGATCTCAGCTCTAATTCCTAGGACCCACAAGGTGGAAGGAGAGAATCAACCATCTCAAGATGCCCTCTGACCTCGTGCACTGTGGCACATTGATGCCCATGTCTATACACACTCACATGAATGAATGAATGAATGAATGAATGAATGAATGAATGAATTTTTAAAGAAAAATCTAAGCAATAGAATTGTGGAGAAAATACACAGAATGGAACCAAATAGAGTCATATGTTGAAGAATAATATTCTAAACTATGAGAAAGTGTCAGCAACCTAGTGAGAGAAAACAGCTTTCCAAAACAGAGAACAGAGCAATGCCCATTTAGTAACATAAAAAAGATAAATGCATAAAATGTTGAAAATTATTCTCTCCAAAAGAATATGCATGATGTTTTTCATTGCTATGTTTTATATTTTAACAACAATTAATAATGCAGTCAAAGTTTTGATAGGATTGTTTAAATTGTTAATAAAATGGTAGTCATTACCTAGTAAAATTCCCCTAAATAGTTCTGCTAATACAAGTTAAAATTTCAAGCTGTTTTGTACCATCCATTGCAACACAGATTTGTCTAAAATGCCTGTGGGGGGAAAATTCTACTATAGGAATTTAACATTTTTTTAAATAGGAAGCCATCGTCATTTTCCTGTGATTCTTCCAAGAGGGGAAACTCTGGGGGAAACAGCTAGGTATAAAAGTCCCTTAATGCCTTCAGGCATAGCCTGGGCTAAAACTTATTTTATAATGACTTCAAGATGTCAAACACAGAGAGAAAGAAACTCTAGCACTCGGACATCTCACTGGGAGGCTGGTAAATGACATCACTGTGTGCAGAGCAGAGGCCTGGGGCTTCCAAACATGGTGGTAAATTAGTGTCTGCCCTCCATCCTTCTCAGCCCACTCATGCTGAAAAGTGCTCCATGCTTTTGGAAATACATCTGATTTGAAGTCGATGAACAGTGTTCTGCACTAATAGCGTGAAACGTGTGAGAGCCCATTTACAGCAGTCACAAGTTTAGCAATTACTGAAGTTAAAGGCCTAGAAGTGTAATTACAGTTAATAGGAGATTAATTGAGCTGTGCACACAGAAGATTGCACTGTAGTCTCAAGAACACCTCTTCCAAAATGTGAAGCTATAAAATGCTGGTGTCATTGGCTGTTCAGCTAGTAATGGGATCTAACAAAGAAAGTGATGAATGCCTGTGAGGTATCAAATGCTGTGCCTGTATAAATTAAGTCTGTGTGGCCATCCCATGAGGTTAATCAAACCCCAGTTTACAGACGAGGCAGAGAACCTAAGAGAGCCGTACTTGTCTAGACGGCCACGGTGCTTTGATAGCGCGCTCGCGCGCACACACACACAATGGAGAACTGGTCAAAACATGATGAATCTCCTTAAGACATTCCTGTCTTTAAATTTCTTCTTAGGATTCACTTTCTTGTTTATCACAGAAATATATATTTATAATGCTTTTAGGATTTAAAAATTAAAATGATGTATAAATGAAAATGTGACCATTTGTAGTCACAAAGACACACTCTACTGTGTTTTCCTCATCAGTTCTGATCATTTAGTACTGTGTTTTGTTTGAGGTAAAAGGTCTTCACTTCTGTTAGCTGAGTCTTGGTAGCTAATGGTGACAGGCATTTTCTCACATTATTATACAAATTGATTTATTCATGTATATTGTTATACAAATAAAAAGAAACCTCTTTAGAATTCAAAAGAAATTGTCCCAATTATTGACACATAGCAAAACAGAGGAAGCTTGTCTATTTGGAATTAGATCACCTTGCAGTGACCAAAGTGAACTTAACATAGTTAAGTGTATAGCCATCTTAGTAGAAATGTGAGGATATGTCTAGGTACAAGTTATTCATAAAAATGTCCTGAAAAAGAGATAAGACAGGAAAATACTATCTGTCAAAATAAGTGTATCCCACCACAGAGAGGAATTCAGGGGGTATACACCTTTTTTACAACTATAATACACTTTCAAATGTGTGTGTTTGAAAGATAGCTAAACTGCTAACTAAAGACAGATATTAATGAAATTGACATGGTAAGTTAAATTTTTATGGGACGAACTATGTCTCCTCAAAATGTATACTGAATTCCAACTCTCAGGAGCTCCACCTGAGAATGTGACCGCCCAACTAGGGTCACTAAAGTAGAGCTGGTGTCCTTGCTACAAGCCAAACACGGTGGTGCACATCTGTGATCCCAGCCCTGGATGGGGAACAGCGGGGTCGTGAGTTTGAAGCAAGCCTGGGCTGTATAGTGCGGCCTTATAAACCAGAGAAGGGGGAAGAGGAGGTTGGGGAGCAAGATGACATGTGTATACAAACGAAAGGCTATGTAAGGACACAGCCACAAGTCAGTCATCTGCAAGTCAAGGAAGCAGACCCTTGAAGGAACTAAACTACCCTTTAATCTAGGACTTCCAATCTCTAGATTTTTGACTAAATTAATTTCTGTATTAATATTTGTGTGTGTGTGTGTGTGTGTGTGTGTGTGTGTGTGTGTGTGTGTGTGTGTGCCCATGAATCCAGAAGAGGGTGTCTGATTCTCAGGAACTGGAGTTACAGATAGTTGTGGTCTGCTTGATGTGGCTGCTGGGAATCGGGTTTGGATCTTCTGCATGAGTAGTATGTGTTCTTAACTATTGGGCCATCTCTCTGGCCCACAAAATAATTTTTTATTGTTTAAGCCATGTAGTCTGAGATACTCTGTTATAGTAGGCCTAACAAGCTAATTTACAAATCTAGAAAACTTGCTGGAGAAGAAGAATTTGATAAAGTGACAGCTACTGCGTTGTCCTTTGTATCTGTAATGCATTTTAATAGTATTTTCACAAGCAAGCTTCTTAAGGTTTGCACATCATTTCAGAATAGCAGACTGAAGAATGGAGAGGCTTTGTGTTGAAGGCACTGGGATCAAAGGCAGAAGCCCTGGATCTGTGCCTCTCCTCTGCCACCATCTGATAGCCCTGTACCAGCAACCTTACAGGATGGAGAGAAAAACGGAGGTGAAAAGATAAGAGGGAGATCCTGTCTTCGAGGCACTCTAATCTAGACTCTAGAGACATTGCCAGGCGTGAGGTGACTGTAAAGCAAAGCCAAAGCATTCACCTTTTGAATTAGGCAAGTCACAGGAATAGCAGAGAGGGCATATTGATTTCAGACACCTCCAAAAGATACCATCAGTAAACTGAGACCACCTCTGCCCCCGTGAGATCTGAACAACCCCTTCCCACTGCTGAAAAGGAGTTGAGTACCTACAAACAGCCAGAATGAAAACTCCAACTGTTTAATCAGACTGCAATGTATAAGCATTTTTGTTCTGTTTTGAGACAGGGTTTTACTATATAGCCCTGGCTGTCCTGGAACTCACTATGTAGACCAGACTGGCCTCGAACTCATGGAGATCTGCCTGCCTCTGCCTCCTGAGTGCCGGGATTAAAGGTGTGGGCCACCACACACAGCAGTATAAAAGTTATTCCTGTGCTTCCAGCTCCAAGATCCTGAAGTCCTGGACAATTCAATCAAGCTTCTCATCAACCACTCTGTCCATCGCTCTGTCTGTCTTAATGAGTAGTGCAAAAGAGATTCACTTTTTCAATTAAAATAATTTTACAGTTGAAAATAATAAGCCACAGTGATTTGAATTCAGTCTGAGCAGAGAATACAACTTTATATATGAGTTGTAATTCGGGGGGAATGTGTCTATCTTATTCCTCATCACAAGTCCAGAGGCCAGCAGACTGGCTGGCACATAGCACACATTCAACAAATATTTGTTGTTTGAATGTTATAAGGATGATGGATGAATAACATGTTTCCTATCAGACAAAACATCAAATTTATGGGGAGGGAATATCTTGAAATTCAGCTCTAGACAAACCTTAAATCATACAACTCCAGCAGCAGGGTGCAGAAGCAGGCTTAATGGAACTAAAAGATTTGAGTTCTGAGCCCTTCCATGCTTAATAGTTGGGTAACTTACAGCCTTTGTGCACCATTATGGGTCTGAATGAGGTCAGCGACATCACTACTTCTGAACATTTGTGGAGTGTTGTGCAGATCAAACAAGTCAGTATGCACTCTAGTTCCAACAGCCAAGTTAGGGAACCAACATGGGTGTACAAATACAGAGTAACGGGTTAAAAAAATGCAAATATATACGCAATGGAGTTTTTTCAGCCATTGAGAAAAATGAAGTCATGTGTTTGCAGGACAATTGATGCAACTAGAAATAATCTTGTTCAGCAAATAAGCCAGTCTAAGAAAGACAAATATTGCATGTTTTTCTCTCATTTGTGGCTCCTATGTTTTATATACACACATAAAATAATACATGTATGTATGTACATGTGACATGAAAGCAGAATAGAGGCTGCCTAGGTAGACAAAGGGGACTAATAGGGGGGACAGGAGTGGATATGGGAGGGTATGGTCAATGTATAATATATACTTGTATAAACAGACCCTTATGCAAGGTAATACCATGTACAATGGATATATACTATGAAAATTTTTAATTCTGTATGTATGCATAAACATACATAAAATTTAAAAATGCAGTATCTATAAAAATGAAATACACACCCACACACACATGCATACATGCACACACACACACACACACACACACACATGCGTACATGCACACACACACACACACACACACACACACACACACACACATACGCACGCAGGCACACACGCACACATGCGCTAGGAATCTAGGAATTCTGGGAACCAAAGAAGCCAGAGGCTGTCTCTAGGTTGGAAAGCATGCAGGATCTCTCTTACAGCTCAGGATTCTCAGATGAAAGTAGACTAGTGCTTTGGAGATTTGAGAATGGCATCTAATTATGAGAGAAAACCAGTAAACTTTGAGTAAGCTAAGCAAGCCGTGAGTTTAAAGCAGTAAGAGCACAAGGTGAGCTGATGCTGCCCCATCTCCATTCATAGAACTGGCTAAAAGCAATTTGTTTCTCAATAAATCCTCCTTTCCAATATTCTGGGTGCCTCTGGCAGAAAATGTTATAGAGCTATAAAATGTGAGCCCTCATCAGAGTCATTTCAAGACTGTTGCCTGTCCTAGTCACTTCGTTTGGAAGCTACCCTGTGTCATATCAAAAATGAAAATGACCATACACCCTCTATTCAAACATAACTCTGGATGAATTAAATTGCAGTTGACTGGCTGATAGAGCCTCGAATTGGTAAATACTGCTTTCATTTATATTTCAAAGCCTGTAATTTTTTTTCAAGTATCACATAAATATTTACTAAAGGCCGCAAATAGAGCAGGAGCTTCTGGGTGGAGCTGTAATGGGAATAGATAAAAGCAATCTTGTCTACCATGACGATCTAATTAGCTCCTTTGTATAACTACTCTGGATTTTGAATATGAAAAACAAAGGCCTTCCAGCCCTGCTTCCTAGTCATCTATGTGCAGGAGGCTCTTTTCCTACCTACTCTGTTCGCCTAAGACTGGTCATTTGTTACCTGCTAGTTCCAATTGATTTCCTTTGCCTTCGCCTCCCTGAGCTAGGAGTGCAAAGAACAGACTGTGCGATTTACGCCAGCCATCTCGTACCAATCATTAGATAACAAGACCCTTTACTGAAAGCATTTAGAGTAAAACAATACTTTAAGTTTACCTTTGCTTTCATTTCCTTCTTTATTACAGCGGGTTCAAAGGCAGGCCAAAAACGGTATCCCAAGGCCTATTTAGACACCCAAGCGAAGAATGGCCAGTCATTCTGGATAAATCCCTTGGCTCCAGTAGAATTTTATACATTCTCAAGTACCAGTTTCCAATAACATTTTGGGGGCTCGATTTTTCCCTTGTCTGCTACAGCCACTGTCTTTACGTATAAAGGGAAATGAGTCATGTTAAATTATGCTCAAGTGAATGGCCTATAAAGACATACCTAGCCCATCCTGTTTTGCTAATAAAAAGATTTGTCCTCTGGAAGAAGTGGAGCTGGGCTATGCCAAGGGGTTTCCAGCAGAGTGAAACAAGCCCAAAGTCCTTAGACAGGAGAGTCTGAATGTATGGTCTTTCTTCAATGGGAGGTGGGGAGTTAGGGGGAGCAGGGACCTGTCAGTCTTGAAAACCCAGGCTTATGGCAGTGAGGCTAGCAACTTCCTGTGGTTCCTGAGAGGTGGCAAGATCCTGCCTGAAAGTCCTGACAACTATAAAAGCAGACATGGCCGCTAGTCTCCTGTGTAGAATATCGCCAGTGTCTTCCAGAATTACCACACTCCAACATCCACACAGAAGACACGTCTAACTCTTGTCAGTCAAACAGTACTAAATAAAAACAAAATTCTTCCTATTTCAAAACTTGGGCTCATATTGACTCTCCTCATTTGTAACCTCCAGATTTCATGATGGACTCACTCAAGGACACTCAAAATCTCACCAACAAATTTTGGTGTTTGTCCGGGTAAACACTAGGAGGTACACAGACCAGGAACACACGTTTGGAGATTTTCTCATATTATCCTTGTTAGGGTACTCTGGTCATCACATAAATCAGTACTCACACATTCAAATGGCTGTAAGGGTTACACAGACCTTACAACCACTGTGAAGGGACAAGACAGAAAGGCCAGGTTCCATGGGAAGGAACACCTGTAATTCAGTTTTGCCAGATGGAAAATTTAGATAATCTGGTGCTGTAAAAATGAAGTCAGTAATTTTGATATTTAGGAAAGACTTTCCAATTGCATTTTTATGCATTATCTTCATCTAACCTATGTTTGCAAACTGAATATAGACAAAGGCGCAGGTAGGAGGTATTCTGACTCCTGATGTAGACGGGGTTTATTCTGTCACTTCAGTATGAAGAAAGGTGACCATGGCACTGATGTCGTTCCTTTGTTGGTTCCCTTGACTTTCGCTGATGTCAATGAACTACTTCATAATATTCAACAACCAAGAAGTGTGAGTGAGGAGACACTTAGGGAGCAGCAGAGCCAACACCCCTCACTAAAGAGCATAGAAAAGCTTTATGTCATGGAACTCCACATGGATAAACCATGTGAGGCTAGGGCTTTACTTTGTCCATTTTCCCTTACCATTGAATTTTAAAGTGTGTGCACAGTAAGGTGACCCTCATATCAGAGACTACAAACAGCGATTAGAGATATGCAACACCTTTTTAAAGAAACACACGCGGGCTCACTAGCACAGCCGAAGGGGGAAAGGTTAAGGGCTATATTGGATTGTTCTCCTCTGTGCCAAGATTCCGCTCCAGCTGCAACTAAATAGTGGTTCTCAGGATTAATTACATAAAACCCGTGTAAATTCTAACTGTTTACTATGAGATTAGAACTTCTCTGGACAAAAAAAAAAAAAGCTCATATTTGATTTCCTTGCTGTCCGCACTTGCCCAAGCCCTTTCTCCACTGCTGTGTACTGAAGCTGTGTAAACCCAGGTCTTTCTCCTGTAGAATCAAGGGTGAGATATAAAAGTTTATAGAAATAGTGAAACTCAAGTACAGAGACTTCATTTTATGTGAACAACAAAAAATAGCCTGTATATTACAGCCTATGTTGTCATGCTGCAGTTTCTCCCAGAAGCATGGACAGTTCTTAACTTTTGCATATGGGTAATCTCAGGGGCTTATTAAAAATGCAAATATATCAGCCCTGCCTCTGTGGGTTTACTGTGGCTGTGGGGCAGAGAGACCTCTCAAAAGTTCAAAATGCAGGAACTCCAAGGACTATACTGGGAGAAGAACCAGTCTACAGACTTGGGGGGTCTATTGACCAAACTGACTAGGGGAAACCAAGGCATTTCGTGTTGATAACGTGTGTGGTAGGACCCTCTTCAATTATAGCCATTCTCCTCTCGAGTTTAAAAACTTATCAAATAAATGTTTGATCCCTTTAATCGTTTTAAATTTCAGCTTATTTAGATACCATATATTCTTTAATATAGATTTTAATTCAGTTAATTGTAAAACTATACAATAAGCTCTCATGGGGTCACACTCTTAGACAAAATAACTATGGGCAACTAATGACTACTGAGAGAAGGAAAGTTAGCCCACCCCTCCCAAGGATGAGCCCTCTTATTGGTTGGCCAAGGCAGAGTGGTAAGCCCTGAAATTATATACATACATGCAACAAAAATGGACTCGGTAGGTTGTATTTATAAATATTTGGCACACATTCATACATAGTGTGTGTGTGTGTGTGTGTGTGTGTGTGTGTGTGTGTGTGTGTGTGTTGAACAACAGTAATCAGAGAAAAACAGGCTATCAGTTTTGGAGGGGATGAGAGGGACTGGAGAAAGGACAGTTGAGATGAGCTAGAAGGGAAAAAGGAGGGGACTGGTATAATTCTATTTCAATTAAAAACATATACAGTTTTAAAAAATATATACAGTCAATTTTTATATGTTCATTTGAACACACTGGGTGAAATATGAATACTTTAGAAGTAAGGAGATAAAAATGCATAATTCAGTCAGGTTTTTTCTTTTTTGTCCTTGGCATTGATGAAGAACAAATTAGCTACTGTCCTTGGGTGCCTACCAGAAACAATAGTAACAAGTGGAGCTTTCTTCCCCTTAGTAATATGTTCCTTTGTAGATAAGCACTGTGGCGAGGTAAAGTAATGTGTTTTAAAAGTTTGCTGTTTTCTTGTTCTAAGATATGAATGATAAAGGAGTGAGAACTAGTTCAGAAACATCTGCTCCACTGAGACCGTGGATTTTGGCCATTAGAAGAAAGATGCACGGAATGTCAGAATAAGACAAAGCGATGCCAGACTCAGCTCTCTCTGCTCCTTACACAAGCCCGGACAGCTGCAGGTCACTGCGCACATACTGCCTTGCACAATGAGCCAGGGGTTCAGGTAGGTGTGCGACGGGTACAATTAACAGTGTGGGACAAATGTTTAAGAGAGACAGTGTTTTCAGTTTTAAAGAATTCAATAAACACAACAATGGAGTTAACAAATGTGTTTTTCTTGCTCTCAAAACTATTCAAACCACTTATTAATCTCCAGTCTGTTTCATCAGTCCTTTACGATGTGTTACCAGGAGTTTTTCAAATTTAAACTTCATTACATCATTTTATAGTTATAAACCCCCACCATTATAGTTCTTGGTCTTAACTAGGCCATGAAGGGAAGAATGTGTTCATTAGGGGAGTAGAGGGCTAGAAGCCTGTCATTTAAACAAGGTTTAAAAAACAATAAGATGCCAACATTCACAATTTTAAATAGATTCAAGAATGCAAAAAAAAAAACCCTTAATTTGGACATAGTGTGCTGAATTTTCATACTGAAATTAAACCTTCCTTGACACATCTCTGGAAAGGTGGAGACGCACAGTATTGGTGTCTCTTGATTTCCCACATCGAGAAAGGATGTGTAAGTAGCTCTTAACAGTGAGAAGTTATTTGTGTTTGGCTCGCTTTTGCTGCTGCTTCCTTAACTAGCTCCTGGGTAGAATTCATTAATTTTTATTAACAGGGAAAACATTTGTCCCGTGACAATATTTGCATTGCCTGAATGATTTTCACCTCTGCCACAAGGTGTACTCTCGGCTCATATATCACCCGATCACTTGGAGAGCAGAAAGACCCTCAGTCATTAGTGAGTGAATTAAAGATGATCTTAAGAGCTATTAATCACAGTGACAAAAGCCTTAATGTTTCTGTGACCCTAGTGGAGCCTGGGGACCCAAAGGGAAGCAGAGGGAGAGAAAATGGAAACATATGTTTTCTCCAAAATAACCTACCTTAGGAGAACTGTCAAAGAGAGAGTCACATCAAACTAAGAAATTCTGCCAGCAACTGGCCTCCGGATTATGTGTCTATTTATCTTCTGGCAAAGCCATGTTTCCCTTTAAAGCACATATTTTCTTCTATAGACAATTAGAGAGTCCAAACCCTGTGGTCTTTTGTATCTTTAATTCCTTAATTCAGAGTTTATTCTGAAGGACCTGTGCTTCTGTTAAACTGTATTTAATTTAAAAAAAAAAAACATAAATTGCATTCAGTGGGCCAGCCACATAAATCAGGATAGAAACAAGCAGACAATGGCAGTGCAGCCCCGTTATGAACATTAATTCACGCAGATACAATACTCCAGTAACACAGCAAAACAGTAACGTTATTAAGCACTACAGCAGGTTACCACATTTAATCAATCTTCAATGTATCTGGATATATTCGTCTAGATGTTTACACGAGTATAAAGGTCCAAGCTCCAGTGTTAATAACAGAGGCACTCGCTGGAATTTCAATTATCTTTTGCAATATGTTGACATAAGGAGCAGACTAGCACTGGCTAATTCAGAGCGTGGTGAGAAGACCCACATCCCCTGATTGGTATGCGTGCCTTTGTTACCGCAGCTGAGGGACAAATACTGCCTTGTGTTTGTATTTTTCGATTGGTTCTGCCCTTATGATTAAAAAAAAAAAAAACAGCACATTTTGGCTAACTAGTGTTTCTATACACCAGGTTCTTGGATGTGGCTAGGATAAGTCAAAAGCACCAGTGAAATCATAGTTTTCTCTTTTGATATTGACAGCATGTCATCTGCCGTATGTGAAAAAAAAAATCTCCTTTCCAAACCCTTCCAGTATCCTGCAGTGACTAACCTACAACGGAGATACGATAGTCCCGTGTTAGGCTGCCAAGGTGGAAAACAACATCAAAACACATCACTGCAGATTAGAAACACTCAGAGTTTTCAAAAATTCTTTCTTCAATGAACTCTTACGTTTCCACTAAAGAGCTTGAACCAATTCAACTGAAAAACTTAAATTGGAAGTACATAAGAAAAGTTTTGATTACTCATTTTAAAATATTTATAAGGATAATTGCCTTCCTGTAGCCACTAAGAAGATTAAAAAAATGTTATCATTATTTTTGCTCTAATAAAAAAATTATAATAATTTGAAAGTCCCACAGTGGGCTGGGGATACAGCTCAGCATAAGAAAGAAGCATTTTGCCTGGTATGTGTAAGGGTTCAGTCCCCAGTAACAGAGAGAGAGAGAGAGAGAGAGAGAGAGAGAGAGAGAGAGAGAGAGAGAGAGAGAGAGAGAGAGGGGGGGGAGAAAGGAGAGAGAGGAGAAAGAGCGAGTGAAATATAATCTTAAGAACATCTTACAGATTTTTTTCTACCATTTCTATCTTTTACACAGTTGTGCATCACATGCCATTACTTCCCCATCTCTCAGAAGAGGAAGCCAAAGTCCATACTGTAAAAGAATGTTCCCCACCACCTCCAGTCCAAGTAAGGCCCAGACAACGGATTTCAGTTGCCCTGAAGCTGCACAGTGTCTCACATAGGTTTAAAGACAAGAACCATACCAGCTGTCCAAGTTAATCTATAAAATGGGACTCCAAGCAAGCCTCGTGTCCATACATTAAGGCATGCTCCTAGAGGGCACAATCATTGTAATTAGTCACGGGATGAGAAAAGTCTACAAAATGCACCTCAGATCTATGAAGAGAGAATTAGGATTAGTCAACAAAGTGTTTGTGGAAGGATCTTCTTTGGTAACTGCACAGATAGAAGTCACAGCTTCTTCCCTTTAACAGAAGTGACCTTCCTGAATGTTATTCCTGGGGACAAAAACTTTTTTTAATATTCTTCTGCCTCTGCCTGTAACTCCCAGCAAATGACGGCAAAGGTATTCACGACTTCAAGGAAAATGCAACATAGTCTAACACAGAAATCTTCTCTCATTTGATATTCTGCCTCCTCAGGCACTAATGGGGATCCCTTATAATCTCAGAATAAAGTTGAACACTCATGATATTGGAACTTTTCCCCAAAAACCACTAAAAGGATTATTGCTGAAGGATTAGCGAGGCCTGTTAAGTCTTTTGCAGAGCTGAGAGAGATGTCATACACAGAGACAAGGAATGCATAAGCATGCCATGGTCCTGAGGCGCCTCTGTGGATGCTCAACTCACTGGATTGAGGGAGGTAAGCAACGAGCTGATTCCTGGCTTTTGGAGGGCCTATGCCGTGAGCCAGATATTAGTTTTAGCTTATTGCTGACATGAAGTCATTTAATTTTCCTAATAGTACATTATCCCCATTTTTCAGATAGGAAAGCTGATCTAGAGATGTTGGGTGAATTAATAAGTGGTAGAAAATTCGTGACTCAGACTCCAGTGGATTAGTTCTAGTTCTGTACTTAACCCCACAACTATATCCCTTCTCACACGAGCCTTCTCACATACACTTTCTAATCCCTGTATCTCAACTGTACATCATAACACCGGACCAATAACAGGATGATAGAAAGTGTTTTGTTGTTTTGTTTTCTTAGAGATACATTTCCTTATCCTAAATCATAAGTATTAAAGTTCTTAAGTGAAAAAAAGTGGTATACAAACATTTTAAATTATATTAGCAGACACTGAGAGGATTCAGGGGAAAATAGTTTATTTCCAAGATGGAATCAGGAAGTATGGATAAAAATGGAAGGGAGAAAGACAGAAGGGCTAGAAGTCAGCAGAAAGGTGTGACATCCACCATGGCACCACAGGGGAGCTCTGGGAGACAGTGTTGACCAGCACAGCTGAGGAGGACTGAAGGGCTTGCTACCATCAACCCACTATTCATGGAGAGATGATCCTGGGGTCATAATGCTTCACACTTCTGACCTGCCCCTTGCTCAGGCCATGTGAGCTCAGGAAAAGCATTTGTAAGTCACACTGACATACAGAAACAGCAAGGGGGTGTGGATGAACACCAGCCCTCCCTCAAGGCTGGCCACAAGCAGCAGATGAGAAATGCCTCAGGTATTATCTAGGTTTCTTGTTCCAATGTACAAGAGTCTTTAATTGAAAACTGCATGTGTTTGCAAATAAAACAATTTTTATTAATCCCCTCTCCATATTATTTGCCAATTCAATTTTTAAACCAAAATTTATTGTGATTATGAATCTTGGTTGGGTGCTGGGAGCAGAGATTAAAACATAAATTAAAAATATCTCAAACAAGACATATAAATTACTAGCCATAACAGCAAAGACTGATAAAACACATTGCATTAAAATAAGACTGTCTGTTCATTTAAAGATAACACAAAGGAAGGAAAGAAAAAGGAAGCTACAAACTCAAAATATATAGTAGAAAAATAGCAATTAACTAAGAATTAGTATCCAAAATATAAAAAGAACCTCTAAAATAAATAAGACTAAACAAAAGAAAGACATGAAAACAGCCATAGACAGGAACAGGAATTCACCAACTAGAAAATGCCCAAGTAAAGGAAGTCCAGTCCCCTTTGTCAGGAGGCAAGCACTAGTGAAAGCCTGCCATGGTGTGACTATGTCTCCAAACATCCACACACTGAAGGCTCCCCGCCTCAGTGGACAGCAGCTGGGTAGTGATAGGATCTGTTGGCTGTAGGGAGTCCTTAGGTCACTGATGGAAGCCCCAGAAGCATATAGAAGAATCTAGAACAATGGTATTCTCTGTCTCTCTCTGTCTCTCTGTCTCTGTCTGTCTCTGTCTGTCTCTGTCTATCTGTCTCTCTCTCTCTCTCTCTCTCTCTCTCTCTCTCTCTCTCTCTCTCTCTCTCGATCTGACAGATACTTCTGCCTCTGCCATCTGATACCCTCATCAGAGGCCAACCAGTGGGGGCAACTGATCTCAGATTTGACCTCCAAACTGCGGACTATATAAGCCTTTCCTTGTATTAAGTTAATACTCTTGGGTATTTTATTGTAGTGACTTGGACCTGACTAAGGCAAAGGTCTAATGAGATAAACTTGTACCTTCTAAGACTGCAGATAGAAGGGAAGTAAACCTGTAAACACTGCAGAAGCTCATGCACATTGCTGATACACACAGGAACTGACAATGACTTAGCACACTATCCTATGATCTTGTGCTATATCCCTGGCATAGCAATTCTACTCCTAAATACATACTTTAGAGAAACTTGTACACACATTGTGGAAGACATGGTTGAGATTGTTTTATCTTCAACATTCCTCATATGAAAAACTGCAAACCCTCAGGCCTCTTCACAACAGGATGAGTATGCAAATGGGTATAATCACAGAATGAAATATTATAGAACAGTGAGAATGGACAACATGGATAATTCAAAGAGCAAAATGTTGTACAAAGACATGCAAGATCCTGGAGATTCTTAGTTGAAAAACAAGAAAAGTAAACATATCATTTAAAAATGGTTGTGTTAAAAGCTAAGCCTAAACTTTTTTTTAAAGTAGTGAAGCAATAAAAATAAGATTTTTCATGGGAGGATCCTCTAGAGGAATGAGACAAGAAAATGCAGATGGAAGAGGATAATAATTGGGTTCTATTCCATTTCTCAATTCAGGTAGTGAGCTCACTGGAGGCACATATGCTAAATAAGCATCTCATACATTCCTTTCACTGTACCAGGTAATGTGTAATCAAAGAGTAACCATTTTCAAATTATCCTAGGCCTACATAGCCACACCCTGCTGGAAAGTCATCTTGCTAAAATGATGACTGCTGCAATAAACAGTAAATCAAGACAGAAGAAGCGTGCAGAGGCCAAGGAAGGTTCCATGGCGACTGCCTTGAGAGAGAGTGTGATTTGTCAATGCAGACTTGTGAGCTCATTCCAGCGGGAGAACCAGAGGGTGTAAAGTGTTGCAGAGAGATTGAAGCTCCAAATCTCTTCCTGTTGAGCACATTAGTTGTGTTTGGAATATTTTGCCACTGTTCAATTCTCACACTTGTCAAGGGACCTGCTAGGACTGATCACGGTTTAGGGGAGAAGCCACCTACCCTCGGTAGCTTCTGATGGGAACTTCTCCAGACTGATCCCAAGGAACAGCGGAGAAGCAATGAGACATACCTACCCTTCCTGGTCAGTTACACAGATCACTGCAGACTTAAGGTTCAAGAAGTCACTTCTGCACATGTACAAAAGTTCGTGCTGGTAGTCTGCTGAGACCAAACGCCAGGACCCCTGAGAAATTTTCATCCTATTAAAGGGACAGAGGCCAGTGGTCCTCTTCCAGGGGCACTACTATGTCCTAGGTGTTCAAGTGATTTCCAGTAACCCAGAAGGACAGAAGTTATACTGAAAAGGGGCTAAAATGACCGCAAGAGCTCTGAGGGACCAAGCAGACGTGTGTTCAGCCACTTCCCAGCCAGCTGCTGGAACAGCCTGGCCTGGAAGTAAGCTGGCTGTCCAGGAGAGGCATACCTTAAGCAGAGCCTTCATCTCTGACAGACTGTCACCTGAGCAGCATGCTTACTGCAGTAAAATTTCGTAGTCAATGAAGACTCACACAGTGATGAACTCTACCCCAGAACATACTTTGGTATTTGTGGAAAGTATTTTGGTTTGTTCTCATTTCAAGCACTCTGAAACCAATGCAAGCCTGCTACACATTCACTGACATATACTGATAATGGGATTGCCTATGTCGCCAAACCCAAGAGCTTGGCCTTAAGCAAATAGAAAGACCTGGGATTACAGGCACATACTACTACACCCAAACTGGTGCTAGAAATTGAACCCAGAATTTCATACATGCTGAGCAAGCACACTCTCAACTGAACTGCATGCCTGATCCCCAACAATCTCTTCTAAGCTAATAAAGGGAACTTCGTAAGTTTCCTATTGAGGAATCTTACATGAAAGGATCACAGAAGCGGTGGTTACTGAGGCTGGAAAAGGAAAGAAGTACCAAGAGGCGAAACAAATAAGCAAGAGGAGCTAATCCTAAAAATGAAGTTCTGATTCATCTGGGAAGAGACTAGATGAATAACGTGCAGTTGGGGCAATCTGCGCATTAAGATCTCTGCAAGTAGATGATTGCTGCCGCTCCTGCCTTGCCGGCCATCCCCACTGCACCCCACTACCTACCCACCCCCAATACCCACTCCCCAATGAGAACTTCTCTGACTTCAAGATCCAGGTATTGGAAGATAAGCAGACCACACCTATGCTTGTCCTTTGCCACCACCCAGTCTATTTCAAATCCTCCTCATTTTCAAATCCTATGAAACTCAGTTCTCACATCATGAAGACAGTGTGAGGCCTTTGTCACCTCTCAACCTGTCCTTCCTTTCACAGTTCCAACATGCACACCCCTGAATGTGTATGAGTCCTTTTTGTGTCGTTTGTTTGTTTGTTTCGAGACAGGGTTTCTCTGTGTAGCTTTGTGCCTTTCCTGGAACTCACTCTGTAGACCAGGCTGGCCTCGATCTCACAGAGATCCACCTGGCTCTGCCTCCCGAGTTCTGGGATTAAAGGCGTGCGCCACCACGGCCCGGCAGTGTATGAGTTCTTGGTTGTCTCTTTAGACAACACCTTTATGAAGTTCTCACTGTGTTTGTTAATTTCCAGATTAAAACATGGAATAGATTATGCAGCTGTCATCAAGAAACCTATCGTTGGAATCAGTGCACAGACAAATGGTAACCCATGGTTATTTCCTGTTTGGCACAACACAACACGTGGGTAATAACACACGAGGCACTTTGGAAACAGTAGAGATACAGAAAACATCAAAATCTGGAGTGCTGAGAAGGCTCCACATCTAAGCTAAAGTCTGACAAATCTGAAATACCCTCTAAGCAGGATTTGGTCAAACAAAGACAGTTGTGTGGGAAGTGCATTCTAGGCAAAGGAAAACCTTGTGTATGTCTCACATACTGAAGGACTGGTGGCAGGTTCTATATAGTGAAGGGCACAGGAAGTAAGACACGAAGTTGAAATGATATGTCTGAGGCATAAAAGAAACTGTGTGTTAAATGTCTGAGTAACTAGGAGTCATGATGTGATTGGATTTTTCATTTAGAAAAATAAAGAAGTACTGTGGATTAGAGTTATGAAAGAGAAGAATTCAGAAGATGTTGCATTAATTACAGTGACCAATGATGAGATGATTCTTAAGTCATTCTCAGAACTTGACCCCCAGCAGACATGTAGCACGTGGTTTTATTTTATTAGGTTAGCTTCCTAGTAACTTGATCTAATATACCTAGCAAATGCACTTGGTACTCTAATGCTTAAAATGCCACCAACGTTATGAGCATTTGAGAATGCCTTTGAGGTACCTGACCACCGTGAAAAATCAAACTTTGTATTAATAGGCCATCTATCACATGCTAAGTATCTCCCACACATTATCTCATTTAATCCATCATTACAGCAACCCTTCCGGATAGTATTTTACATGAGGAAAATGATGCTCAGAGTAATTCATGTGGAAATTCATCCAACTAGATGTCATGCCAGAATTCGAATCTGATGTTTATTTAACTTGAAAGCCGTCCACAAATTCTGAGTGTAATGGAAACAGAAGTCACTGCAAAAGCCACATGCTTCTTGATCAACATCTCTTAGAATAGGATTTGCAGGGATGAGGCAAGAGTGTAGAGGAGAGATCTCTGGCCTGGAAAGGAGTTTGGGATCCTCCTTCCGTTTTTAACTGCATATGACTGACAACCATAATGAGTCCGATACTGTCAGAACATATTGCGCAATTCCAACTAGGCACACACAGCTCAGCTACTCCTGCTCATTTCCTACTCTGCTATAAATCAAAAAGATCAACTGTTTGGTAGATTGCAGGGGGCGAAAGACTCATTCAACTCTTAAATACCATCAAATATTGAAGAGTATTATAAGGAGGTAATGCCACTTTCCATAATATATTTGCCTCCAAGTATGCTGGAACTGGGTTCCTGCAACCTACATACTGATACATCTCTGCCCTGAATTTCACTTGCATTCAGATCGTTAAAATGCCCCTCAACCAATCTATCGGGAAGAGTGTCCATCAACAACCAGGCGGAGCATCATGAGCCTACGTTCTTAAAGCAAAGGCTAACACGGCTCATTCAAGACTGGTCTTTCCTTTCTTTGAGGTGAGAGATGGCGCACAAATGAAGCATACCATGGTAAATAGGAACTGTGCTCACTCGCAGTCATGCACTAGAGCCATTAAGCCTTAAGGTCTTAAGGTACCAAGCAATGCATATGATAAATTCCTCAAAAACATCCCAGCCATAACATAGTTCTTGCTGATTGCTCATTTACCCATAATGCATGCTGTCATAGCAAAGCCTGACAAATGACAGGGAAAGCTCAGGTTATTTTTTACCCTGACTGCCAAGCCCCTCACCTCAGATTATTCATTTATTAGGGCAATCACTGAGGTCTGGGTACTTAATATTGTTTTCACCAAATATGAAAATGATCTACTTGCCTATTCTTTAGTTCCTCCTAGGGCAAGCCATTTATCATCAGCTCACGATAAATGACTGCTTCATTATAGCTATAATTTATGAGGTGTTAGAAGTAAAGGGCCACGCCTAGAGACTTAAAGCTTTAATATGGATTAAAATAAGATAATCAATCAACCTAATACAAATTTTCTCTCAGCATTATTTCTTGTTTGGAAATAGCTTCATAATTTGGGAGGGAGGGAGTTTTAAGCCACACTGAATATCTAATTATTGAACAACATGCGTGCATGTCTGAGAGCATGTGTAAATAAATATCGGGTGTGATACCACCAGACAAAGCAGGGATAGAGCACATCCCCAGCTGTACTGTCCTGAAATCCTGCATTCCTTAATGGCATCAGATAAACTGGAGACCAAAGAGTTTGCCGAGAGGGTGTAGACAGGAGCAGTGTTTTCTCCCCAATTCTCTCGTTTCTCTATAAAAATATTGCTACTGCTTTGCCCCTGTTCTCTACAACAAAGAACTTACTCTGGGGAGAAAAGTTATGTCCCAATAACATTTCAACAATTTTGCTTCCTTTTATGTCTGAAGCAGGGTTTCACAGCTCATAATTTGGATGAGAGCGGCTTCTTGCTGTGTCTTGGGAATAAAGAATATTTCCCACTAAAATAGCATTATAGTCTCCATTTTTTTCTGGTATGTATCTTGATTTTATAGTTATCAGGTGACTCCAGAGCAAACACTGTGCCTAAATAGTGTATTATGCTCAAAGCATAAAGCTATTTGACCACTTGGATAAAAAGCTTGGAGACTGGGCAGGATGTTCACAATTTAATCCTTTAAATACTTACCATCAGGAAGAAAATTACCACAGCAATTAACAAACGACCTTCAGAAGCCCAAAACACTAAGGTGCTAAGCAAATCCAGTCTCCTAGCACTGTGTTCCTCGCAGGTGAGACAAATGGGCCCTGGCTGCCTCCAGGCAAATCTTGAAAGATCCTTCCAGCAAGGCTGGTGACTGGAAACTACTCAGCCTTGAAATTAGCATCTCGGGGAGAAAGCTTTTCCTCCCCCTCTGGACAACAGCAGCTTACATCTTCAGGACAAAACAGGAGGTGGAAAAGGACAAAAAAAAAAAAAAAAGGGGAGTCAGTGGATCAGTGGAGAGACAGTTGGAATAGTCACACTGTGTTTGTTCTCTTGAAAGAGCTTCATTTGCTCATTTCAGAGAAAGTGTGGCAGGCACAGACCCCAAGAAGGGCTGCCTTCCTTCCCTGTGGCCATTGGCCCCACTGGCTCCCCGAGGTACTTTAGAGTTTATCTAAAAGGAGGAAAAGGGCTGGTACAAAGGTCTGCACTAGGAGCTGGGATCCTGTAACAGGTAAGCATGTGTGTGCAGAAGAGTATCCTTCACAGGCTCATACCGGGAACCAACTGTGAAAGGCAGACTGTGACCTGCGGTTTGGCACCTGAGATGCGGGATATTTCTACTTACTCTGTTTCCCATTCCAGTGTTTCCAGCAGCAAAAGCCTCTGGACCATCACTGAGGTTAGGCAAGGTTCCATTCAGTCAAGATTTCTAACCAAGGCACATTCTAAAACCCAGTTATCCTCCTCCACCTACACAGCCCTTCAGTGTGGATGAAACAACCTAGCCCCGCAGGTCTTCTATGAGCTAAGCCCCCACCCCCTCTCTCATTGACATACTGATGCATCTCACAAATACAAAACCTCTGGGCTCCTAAAATGATTCCCTTCTGCACAGTCCTCTCACCAAGGGAGACTGAGGTAGAAGCAAAAATGGAAGGCCATTCTGGCTACATAGTAGAACCTGTCTCTCTCTCTCTCTCTCTCTCTCTCTCTCTCTCTCTCTCTCTCTCTCTCTCTCTCTCTCTCTCTCTCACACACACACACACACACACACACACAATATTGTCTTAAACGCACATAAAAGGAACTCTGCTTGTAAAAATGAATAGGTAGACACAGCAAAATCCTAGTCATTTTAGCTTTGAGTAGACTTCCAGGGATTACACAGAGGTGGAAAAGCATATGCAAAGATATTTAGTGACTGCTTCATGATTGTATATTTCTCTAACACCACACAGTTGTCTCAAGGTTCTCTGCCACTTATGGTATCAACTGAGACAAATTCCCTAGTTCCTCCTTCTCCTGCAAAGTTCCCAACAGTGAAGGAGAACATTCTAGGTCTCTGTGAGATGACATCAGTATGTGCTATCACTGAGTGCTACTGTGGTTTTTGTTTCTACATTAAATACAGTGAGTGTAGAGTATTGTTGAAATAATAATAATTAAATGCAATGAAAAGTTCCAGTTGTAGATATATTCTCACTATAGATGTAGAGGAAAACTGACTTTGCAATCTGGTTTGCTGTAGACATGACTATCTCATTATAAAACATAAAGCCCTGTTACCACCAGAGCATTTTGAAGAATGGTCATGGAGGGTTATTTTTTCCCTACATCTGCCATCTGCCTCTCCATTAATATGACAAAACTTTGAAGTAACTCCTCCTAAGTCTTCAATAATGCACATATAACATATTATATATAATATTGTATTCTATATACATGCATGTCATATATATACATATATTCTTCAACAATAAAATCTTGGGATAAACCAAACCTTTCAATAATAGATCAATGCCAGTTGTTTTGGTGGCCATACATCACCCACACCCTGGTAAACTACCAGAACAACAATTCTCTTCTCAGAAGGCCAGTTTCTTTTTTTTCTTTTTTTCTTTTTTTTTTCTTTTGGTTTTTCAAGACAGGGTTTCTCTGTGTAGCTTTGGCACCTTTCCTGGAACTCACTCTCTAGCCCAGGCTGGCCTCGAACTCACAGAGATCCACCTGGCTCTGCCTCCCCAGTGCTGAGATTAAAGGCATGCGCCACCACTGCCCGGCAGAAGGCCAGTTTCTAAAGACAAAGCTTTCATTGACCCAAGAAACACAGACCTTCTCCTCACGTGCAGAACAGAAACGGTCTACCAATTCAAAAATGATAGTACATGAGAAAGGCATTGGCAAACGTGCTCCATAGAACCATGGTAGACCAGTGCTGGAGCCACGACTTCTCTTTGATCATGTCACTTCATGAACAGCTTGGATGTGGAGGACATTTATATTTTGCATGTCTACCATGTAAGATCTGGTGCTTGATACAAAGCAGACAAATATTTTGAGTGTCTAGTCCCTGTGTCCTGTAGCTCACAGTTTGTATGAAGCAAAATTCAGTGTGGACAGGTTTCCTCCTGGACCTAGAACTGGCCACTAACTGATCACACATTCTTTCCACAAATCTGTAAAATAAGAGGGAGTAAGTGAGGATTTCATTTGTCTAAATCTGAACAGAATCCTTGTTCTCACAACTTTCTAAAAAACTAGATTTGAAGACCAGCAAGATGGCTCAGTCAGTACCAACCCTGGCACCAAACCTGGTCACCTGATTGGATCCCCAGAACCCACAGAGAGGAAAGAGGACTGACTTCTGAAAGTTGTCCTTTGCCCTCTGCACACATACTCTGTCCTGCAGGCACCTCCACACAGACACAAATATATAATGACAATTCATAAATAAATATATAAATAAATAATAAATATATATAATGGCAATTATAAAGAAATAATTCAGCTTCCATATGATTCTAAAGGAACATTTAAAAATAAAATTATTTTTAATGAGCCAGACAAAGAAAAGTTTAAGTGTGTATTTACATGGTTCTCATTGTCCTAATCGTTTCTTACATAGTTACGCTGCCTAGCTAAGCTGGCTTTTCCATGGGATTTTCTCAAATGCAAATATATACATTTCACTGTAATTTCCTGACACAAGCGGAGTGAGAAATAGTAACTTAGATGCAACTGCTAAGTTGCCAATTAGCTTCTGAAAGCAATTGAAAGTCACGGAGAGCCCTCAATACACAGAGGCGGTTAATTAATTAACATTAGATGTGATTAATAATGAGTCTCATTTAATAGCAAATATCTGCCTGCTATGGCTACATGACAGAACAAAAAGCCTTCAGAGAGCAAGCAACTGTATTTATCCTGATTGTATTTGGGATTTTAACATGTTTTGTGCAGGCTGACAAATGGCCTATTAATTATCTAATGTTGTCTGACAACAGCAGCTTGATAAAGATGTATGCTTTTGAATCACTGGATGGAAACTGCTGGAGAAGAGCCCCAGAGGGGCCTCTCTGTCCTAAAACTGGGCTCCAAGCCACGATGACAGGGAGGACAAAGCCCTATCTCCCGCCACAGCTTCCAGATAAAATATGGCTTGGCATTAGGGACTTTTTTTTTTCTTGCAGAAAACTGCTTCTGCAATATCTGATTAGGAAAAGGAGGAGTGGGTCTTTACTAAATTGGGGTTAAGGCATAATCAATATCATATATGGAGTGACTGCCCTATTCTGCATAATCACGGGCACTTCACATTATTAAGGAGTCTCTAACCCATGGAAACATATGGCAGGACACTGCAGCTCTCTCTATTCTTTTTATTTAGAAGTTTATCTTCCAACCTGTTTGACAGCTGCTCCTAAGTGGTTTCACAGTGCCAAATTATTTTTATGATTGTTTGATGTTTTATTCTCCCATTTCAGTTAATGAGATAGGATCCCTCAATGGCCATAATTCAAGGCTGTCAGGACTAAAAAGCATGCTTGTGGCAAGAGAGCCTGATGGTAAATAAGGCTAAAAGCAATGGATAATAAAAAGAAGTCTGTTATCAGAGTCGCCTTCTCAGTCAAAACTTGCTGGGGTCAGAGCCTTCCTTTCTTTGTGCAGCTTCAGGAAACCCCCCCGCCTCGGCCTGGGGTCCCTGCCCACCATGTTCCCCCAGCCACCTCAACTCTGCAAACAAGCCCTCATCTCCTTGGGAAGGATCATGAGGAATAATATTAACTAAGAAATGTTAGAAGGTCTTTAAGCTATCGAGTGCTATATTCTAATTAAAGAGCTTGTGCATCGTTTATGGTGCCAAGCGAGTGATCTGTCATACACTGCTAGAGAGAAATTGTTCAACAAATAACCTTTACAGGAGCCTGGAGAACAGCCTCATAATTGAAATCCCTAATGGTTTTTCTGGGAACTTTTATTAAGCTTTGAGAGGTTTTTTTCTCCTCCTTTTCCTCACCCTTATGAGTTCATAGAAACTTGGGGCTGTAATGGAGCAGGAACTTTCAGAAAAAGGAAGCCCTTAATTATGGTTTTTCAAAGACCTGAGCGCTAACAAGGCCACTTCTGCTCATAAGCAAAGGTTAGTGGTTTGACGAACAGCCAGGAGACCCTCACTTTGTTTGTGTTTTTATTTGTTGTTGTTATTGCCAATGTAGACAGAATCTTTAAGATTCCACCTCAACTCAGAATGTTTTTACTGTCTCAAAGAAAGGGTCATCGTCGTGATCAATTCAAACAATTCAGAGTCCCTTCTAACTGTGTCTGTAACAGACATTATAATTCCAAAATTTAGAGCTTGGAAAAGCTACTACTTTTCCACACAATATTTCTTCTTTCTTTTTACATATTAAAATAATGGACCTTCTTAGGCAGAAAATAGCATGGCAAAAACTCAAATAACAGTAAGTCCCCATAACTAATTATAAAGCCTGGCATGCCTGATGCAGACACAGTCCCCAGTGAGCACCAAAGACTAGGTGCTTTATGCATATTTAATGCTTCCCGGGAACCCCAGTTTTTCCCTTACATCTAAGCGTCAGCCATTTGTCCTTTTTTATAGTCAGCCATGTCCATGTGGCATGACCGTGTCTGACCAAGTTTGACTTGCTACATGTTTTCCAGGACATAAAATCCAGGACATGACACATGGCCCTGATGTGAATGGAACAATTGCAGCACTGAAGAATGATGAGGAAAGAAATTAATGAGTAACTGTCATTATGAGGCTAGTTCCAGAGAACTCAAGAGGGAAAACAGCCGCTGAATATCAGGAAACAATGGGGAAGGTTCGGAGCTATTGTGAACAATTGCTGAAGATACAGCTCTTAAAATAGTCTTCTATGGCCTTGAATTTCCTTCTACGACCAAATAAAAGTTCTACAAAGATGCCGTCACACCCATCCCCCACAGAGGAATTCATACCCTTGCTAAGATTGTGTGTGTGTCTCATTTGCCCTGAAGCACATCTGGGGAAAATGTAACAGTCTCTACCTGGGGCTGGGAAGGCCACTTAAGGCAGTAGAAGGCTTCAATAATTGAACCGATGGCTCCCATCAAAGGGCCTTAGAGAGAATTAAAAGCAAAGATAATTACTTTGTGGTTTATAAACTATCACCCCCTGCGACTGTCCTACAAGCCATTACATCTCTCAGTGAACCAGTCTGATAGGCTCCCAGCACTTCACAGATGAGTACAGGCACCTCAAAAACTAGAGGCATGTCTGTCAACTTCAAGAACAGTGAACATGGGAACACATGCAGTAACAAGCGTTAGGTCACCTGTCCTAACCTGAGACACATCCGCTTCCACCCATTTGATGTGTGAAACGCAGGAATGCCTAAGCCCTGAGGCAACAGCTGCTTCCACATCACAATACAGCTGTTGGTTTTGTTCCTGTGTCTGTTGCTGCCATTGGCTTGACCACTTGTAAATATAGTTTCTACACATGTGCAGAAGGAAGCCTGTCATCCCTATCCAGGCCCCGGACTGTAACTGCTCAGCCCATGAGTAGTCTTTAGCCTGCAGACATCTTTTATTTCACGTTTAAAATGTATCTTCTCCTTGGAAATATGTTTATCATTTCAATCATCAGGTTTTACACTCAGAAGGTTTTGTTTTTCTCTTGCAAACATCAGACAAGATGAGTTTAGTCTCCAGAAAGTTTAAAGACAAAAGCCTGCTAGAACTCTGAAGAGAGTACGAGCACGCAGACGCCTCATGAGCCTTCCCCTCATTCACTTTCTCACCTGGCTCCTGGTCTTGCTTTTAAGCAAATTCTAAACCAAAGACCCACTATGAAGGACCCAGAGGTCTGGAGGACTTCAGTGAAAGGGCTCAACATCACCAAACTTGTTTGCAGCAGAAATGGGTTTAGATTCCAGACCTCCTGGTTATAGATCAAGGCAATTCATCAATACACCATTACATATACCAAATCGGGCACAGCCTCTTTTCAAGGGGCTTAGTACCTGAATGGGAGACCACAGGATACATTTGCAAATGCCTATAATAGGAAAATAGCCGAGAAGTCCTTCTTTCCATGAGAAAAGAAAATAGGAAAATGCTATGAACTCCCAGAATCCTTTTCACCCAGGAGCTGCTCAGAAAAGCAAGGCTGATACATTGCTGCATTCAGAGAGGACTGAATGGAACCTACATTTTAACAAGTCACACTTCAAGATTCAAATCCCTGCTGGGGGAAGGATGTTCACCAAGCTTGAAGTGTTTCCCACCAGCCCTTCTGTGAACCACAGGGTTACGTGGCTCTCTTGAATCCCATGTACCATAAGTCATTGAGAAATTAACCAGTATTAGTATATTAAAGTAGTCAGTAGGATTCTTCAACCCTCAGGAGCAAGGTCTCTGCATTTTCTCATTAGAAGTGCATTTTCAATATGAAAAGCTAAAGATAGAACCAAGAGAAACATTGGAAGCAGGCAGGGGTTTGGTGTGGACAGACTACAGGCAGAAAGTGCTAGGAAAGTACACCCAGGGCTGAGAGTGCACTCTGTCCTAGGGACCCAGACCAGGACTAGCCAGTATCCATCACACTCCAGCTCCCCCAATCTCCTCAGGCTAATCTCCACAGCCAAAGCAGCAGCACTGACAGGGGCCTGACAAATGCCTCCAGGTCCCTTCCAGTGCCTTCATCCCCCACCAGGAAGGCAAAGACCTCTAGGGTTTACAGTGCAGACAGAGGGCATCCCCCAGAAGACACTACTGGGTGCTGAGATACTGGAGACAATGGCTTCTTCCTTAATCTAGCAACTCCCCCGCTCCCCCAGCTTGGCTGTTAACCACAATTGCTTGGTTGTGCTCTCTGAGTAGAAGCTCCGCCAAAGGATTAAGAACTAGATCCAGGACACAAAGATAAAATGTTCAAGTAAATTAGCCCAGGATTTACTGGAGAAGAGCCGCCCTTTGGAATGTAAAGGGGAGGAGAGAACAGCTTAACAGCTACTCAATTCCTCTTATCTGATCACATCAGACCAATTGGTATGTGTGCTGAGAGGCAGAATATGCATGAAAGACCAGGGGACAGGAGGCCTGTGCTCCCTCCCGACGACATCAATGACATTGACATGGACATAAGATGACACTGTCCCCTCAAACAGAATCTCTGCTATCCATACTCGGATAATAAATGTCCCTGATAATGACTGAAACTGTCTCCTCTGACAGAGGAAGACCACATACCTGGAATACCACTAGCCGTGGGAGGCACACACAGGGACTTGGTGGCTTGTTTCCTTAGTCCTGTGTCTGCTTTGTTCACACTAGGCACAGGATGTCCCATAAGCAGGATTTTTCAGGTGTTCCTTTTTCCAAGCAGCAGAAGGAAACAGATGATACCACAAGTTTAATGCTAATTGATTTATTACCTGTCTAAGCAAATCCCCGCCTGCGCTACAGCAGGCTCAGGACTTAAAGCAAATGATTTACAAGATAATGTTTGACTCTGGGAAAGGGTAATCAGATCCAGATCCAATGGATGATAGGATAATTGAGAATAAATAAAAGAGGATAAATTGCCATGTGCTAATGAGTTTACAGGCCCTAATGGGAAAGACATCAGTTTTAACACCCAGGTTATGAGCTAGGAGCAAGGCTTTTCCTTTCTGCTTTGCCTTCAACTGCCTAAGACATAGTGCTGAAACAAACCAAGATTAATGATATCACACTCATTTACTTACCCATTCTTTACACCTCCAACAGTGGCTTGTTTTAAGCATAGAGGGCTGTGGGGTTCTGTACTAAACATACAGGGCCCTGATGCATACGTTTTAAACGCAACTTTGCTCCAAGCACTTCCTGTAGGCAGCTGCCGCTTACCCCACAGTGCCCAGATATAAATGTTTTAGGCACAAACCACTTGAGTAACAACTCTTCTACCTCCCAGGTCCCAGGAGTCTGGGAGCTTGATGAGTTGACGCCGTTATCTTCAAGCCTTTGGGCCTCAACGGAGAATATTCTGAAGCATTTATGCAACCTGGGTGCGCTCACATTTGGAAATGGTCGCCTGAGCGACAATCACACCTTGCCTCATGATTCATTTTTATATCTCACTCACCTGCCACCCACATCACCAGCAAGGGCCAGTGACACTTTATTGGTATTTTTGATTACTGCTATAGCCATCTAAATTTTTCACAGGATGGGGGCCTCTAGTCCAAATGTAGCCATGCACCGGATGGAGGATACAGGCTACAAAGACATAAAGCAGCAGCGAGAAGCAGAGTGATGAGGAGGAAATGAAGATCAGAGGCACTTCCTGGGAGACAGAGAACCTATTCCCTTGTAATGTTTCCACCAAATGAAGCTGAGTATGATGAATCGCGTGACTCCAGCACGCATGTGCCTCTCAAAAAGGCAGCTCAAGTGCAGTGTTTAAACATGTCTGAATGATGGCTTGATTTCCTCATAGTCCACATCCAAAATGGCCATTTCTACCCAGATGGAGAAGGTTGCTTTTCATAGCATTTCCTATTTCTATGTTTGCTTGGGAAATCCGAGTACTCAGATCCATGTTTGCTGGTGTTTTCCCAGTCAAAGAGACCTCTTGTGCAAGGGAGTCCATCCTGTGTTCTAGATACATTGTAAAATAGGGCTGGATCATAATTATTTTCTCAACCTGCTGTTTAGTGGAGTGTGGTTCCAGGGCTTGATCTGAGGCTGACAACCAGATATTTCTGACTCTGGTAGCAATAGTATGCACCTGCTTTGTATGTGAGTCTTTCAGGAACACCAGGATTGTTTTGATTTCTCACAATAATAGAACTTCACCAGTTCATGCTAAGGGAGACACCAGTAAAAATCATGTTAAGTTTGGCATACCTGTTTTACACTTTCTCAAAGCAACTATTGGCTGAGGATTTGGTGCAAGTGTTTGCCTGGTATATGCAAGGCCCTGGGTTCAGTCCCCATCACTGTATAAACTGCTTGAATCTGAAGGTTAGCCTGGGTTCCATGAAACCTTGTGTCCCTCGTCCACCTCTCCAAAAAATGGTCAGTTTTTATGTACAACTGGACATTTCTAACAAATTGTAGTTGATTTTCCCCCATACCATCACCTGCCTCACACCCTACCATCCCTTACTAGGGAATTTTATTTATTAAAACTTGACACAGAAAAAACTGTTCTTAGGGTTGAATTTTCATAGTTCCTGAGTTAGGTCTATGGTAAGTCCTGTTCTATTCATGTGAAACCTGAAGCTGAGCAGAAGAGATAGCCCTGTGATTGATGGGTTCAGTGTGCACCCCTAAGATACCCCTGTGCTTGGGTTCAGTGCGCACCCCCTATGACCTAACTGGCTTGTTGCATTAACCATTTTGGCTGCTGCAACCCTTCCTTCCACGCTCTAAGGATCCATTTTTCCCTGAGATAAAGAAATAGGGGACTGATTTCTCAGGCAGATAAACTGAGCCTTAGAAAAGGCTGTGGTGTTTCTGAAGGTCATATAAGGGGCTAAAAGCTGGGAACAGCCGTGGGATCTGTGACTCCCACGTCCCCTTAGAGGATTCTAGACAATGCTGACACCCTCCGTGAACGAGATCCAAAAATTGTAAAAGATAAGTTGCTTCCTTATATTGTTCCAAGAGGGGAAAAAAATGAATAGCTTTCCCACAGAGTGAAAACAAATAGTGAATGAGCCTTCTCTTCACCCTATGGAATTCACGTGAGAATTCTTTTTCCCCCCGATGTGAATTCATAAAATGTTAGTCTGGATGGCTGCCTAACTTACAGACCCCTTCAGAGCAGCCTACCTTCCATGTAACCACACATCAGGTTATAGAGAGTATTGGAAAATGCCTTTGCCACCACAAAGTTCAACACCATCAACTTACAAAGCAGAATCTGAAAGATTAGCTGGCCTGTGAGTGTTTTCAAGTAGTCTGTAACAGAGGCAATTAGATAAATTATGAGATGATCTATTTACATGAAGGTTCCAATTATTCTTTGAAAGGTAGTACAAGGACATGGTATCCAAATCACATTCATCACTTCACAAAGCAAGTGATGGTTTGATCATCTCAAAGAGTCAGAGATTTGGACAACTCCGCACTGGGCCCCACAAGGCTAGACAATGGCCCACGGCATGGACCCAGGTCTTGTCAGGCCCTGGACAAGGGCACGGAAGGGACTGCTGCAGTAGAAAACTGTGGCCCCCCACGGACAGATAACCTTCAGGAAAATGTGAGATAGCGAGGGTCCTGTTGCAGGCCAGGTATCAGGTGGCCAAGCCTGGCTGGAAAACAATCCTTATCCTTTCCCGATGCCTTCCTTGCCTTCCTGTTCCTTCTCAGCTGCAAACCCACAGCCTTGAGAGCAAGCTCCAGGGAAAGGTTGCTTTTCTAAAACACACAGGGACTTAGACCACAAGGACCTTCTGAGAACCTGCCATGTTGATTCCAAATGCTACAGAACTGTTTGATTCTGCTGCGGTAGAAACTTCCATGTGCCCCCATCTCGACCTCCTTATCTTCCTATTTCAGCTACCATAAACAGTTGTTAAAGACCACAAAAAGAGTGGGGTGGGGTGTGCACACAGACAGACAGACACACACACACACACACACACACACACACACACACACACAAACTCAGGCGTGGTACAGTGGTGTGCATGTGGAGGTCAGAGGATCTTCAGGTATCTCTCCATGCCTTTTTTTTAAAACCTTGTTTTAAAAGATTCTCTTGGCCATTGTGTAAGCCAGGTGAGCTGGCCTAAGAGCTTCTGGAAACTGTCTCCATCTCCCATCTCCTGATAAACGCACTAGTATTATTGATACCTGGGGATCTGGGGACCAAACTCAGGTTGTCAGGCTGGCTTTCACCTGCTGAGCCATCTCCCCAAGCCTAACATGAGTGACTTCAGAATGGCACAAGCTACAGTCTCCTCTGCCGCATCAAGTGAGCTGCAAATGATCTAAAAAGGGTACCAGGAAACACAAGACTTAACATTACAAGGGAGAAGCTGACATCTTTAGCTAGGTTTTTTTTTTTAAGAATTCTAGGAGTTTACAGTTTTTATACATCTCTGAAAATACACAGCACAAGAACAAAATGGCCTACATTTTGAAAAGATGGGATTACTGGAAGTGAGGGCTTATAAACCAATGGCAGCTGCCCGATGGTGCAAAAGCTGCCGTTCTAAAACTTTACTCCTGATGAAGCGCTTCTTCAACTCCTAAGGGAAGGCAGTATTTAAGCTCTTCTATGAACAAACAGATGTGACACTTAATCCAAATGCCATCCAAAGCAATGGAAGCCATGGCAACCAAGGTGAGCTGTTGTACACCAGGCCTTTTGACCCCATCTGTAGTCACATGTGTGACTCCTTACTCTGTTCTGTTTTTCCTCTCCAAATTCCCTACCAAAGCACATGAGTGTGCTGTCAATCTCCAGGCCATGACGGCCTTCCAAAATGTAGGTCTCCGACACCTCTGAGTGGACTTGCCATGAATCTGAAGACTCAGTGAGAGACATATTTCACCCACAGCTAAATCCCCCAGCCAGTGGAGGTGGCCAGTGGCACAGGGAGAGTCTATCCCTTCAATCAACAGGTAATAGCTACCATGCGGCTTTCAAGCACTGTGCAGAAATCATTTAGTTCGTATGCCAAACACTAAGCTGTTGATGAGCAAGTTGCACCCCTGCTGAATGATGAGCTTCCTGTCAGCAGCCAGATGGTTCTGCTTAGAGCCACCTCCCGCTCTGACTCTGCCAGCAGTCAGGGAGGGAAAACAAGGCCCAGAGTTCTAGACTGGGAGCTTCTCATCATTTTGTCTTCAGCAACTGCTTTGCTGCCTGGCATGTGGGAAATGCTCCAGATCTATTTCTTTAGTTCACAAAGAAGCACCAACTCAGTCCACTTCCTTAGTAAGTTTGATAAATAAAACAAGACAAAAATTGGACCTGAGTATGTAGCTCAGTCATACACCCTGGGTTCAGTTCCCAGCACAGAATTAACCAGGTATGGTAGTACATACACATCTATAACTCCAGTATTCAAAATATGGAAGCAGAAAGATCAGAAGTTCAAGGTATCGTTGGCTATGTGGTGAATTTGAGGCCAACCTGAGCTACATGAGACACTATCTCAAAAAAATTTTTTTAAAGAAAAACGTTTATGCCATATTGATTTCTTTTCAAGACAGGGTTTCTCTACATAACAGCCCTAGCTATCCTGGAACTTGCTCTGTAGGCCAGGCTGGCCTTGAACTCACAGAGATCTGTCTGCCTCTGCCTCCTGAGTGCTGGGATTAAAGGCATGTGCCACCAACACTTGGATTGCCATATTGATTTTAATTATGCATATGACACAGGAAAATAATCTTTGGAAACAGTCTTGGATAGAAGTTTAAAGGTTTGTTTCCTTCCATTAAAAACAGCTCCAATAAATAATACTGCTGCCATAATAGATACCATGAAAGGAAAAATCCTCTATTTATGTAGGTATATGCCAAATGCAAATAACATTCTACATCCTAGACTTTAACAGAAAATTATTTTGAAAATGTCTTTGTAGAACCTAGATTTGAAAATTGTGTCAATTGTGAGTCCAGTGGGACAGTTCAGTGGATAGAAGCGCTTGCCACCACCGGTGACCTGAGTTTCATCTGATGGGCCCACGTGGTGGAAGGAAGAAACATCTCTTGCAGGGTATCATTTTACACCATGTGCAAGCTGTGGCACACGCACAGCCACCCACATACCCACACAAAATAAACAAAGTGTTCTTAAAAAGTAATCATGTGGATGTGTGAATACATATATATGGGGGTGTATAGACCATGAAACCCAAAAAGGTGTCGTAACAGAGGAGAAAAAGATCTTAGGAGAAGGGAGGGCAGAGAGGGCAGGATAATGCATGTGGTGAGAAAGCAGAGGGATGGATTGTTCGGGGAGAAAGAAAGCAGAGAGGGCCGGGGGGAGGGGGGGCAGTGGGGGGGAGAGACAGGACACAAAGAAGGCAGTGTAGTGGCACATGTACGGAGGTGTCATGGTAGCACCTGTTAGTTTTTGTTCTAACTTAAAGGTCAATTTAAAAAAGAAATGTCTTAAAAACAAAATGCTACAGTGTCCACATATTTATTTATGAAACCTAAATGAAAAAAATCAGACTTTTAACAACACTTGTATGCAAAATACCATTTTTGTCTCACAAATTAGAAACTGGGATCTAAGGAGCTGATTTTCAAGGCTCGGTTCAGTAGAACAGTTTTCCTGTTGATGCACATCAATCCCTCCTACCATTTAAATGAGTGCTGCACTTAGAAAGAAATGTGCAACACAAATATTTCTTGAAGAGTGTGGGCACACGTGGCTGTGTCTATGAACACACAAAATACATACACACGATAGTTCACTGTGTAGTTTGAGCGTACGGAAATGCACTCGTTTTCCCAGGCACAGGCATTAAGAAGGAGCCTGCAGTCGGGGTGGAAGGGTCATGCAGAGTCTCCTATATGGAACCATTTGTCTTGCACAGATATTAGCTTGGTGGTCAACTGAAACTGTAAGAACCCTGTCTGCTCCCTAGGCACACTTAGTGTTCAAAGATTAATATGTAATAGTTACGTTGGCTTTTTGCTGAGAACAGGCATCCCAAAGGGAGCTTGGCACCCGGTTTTCCTGAAAGTGTTAAATGATATTTCAACAGGTGAGTGCCAGCTCCAGATAAAGACTAAAATAAACAAACAAGCCAAGTTCTGCCTCCAGACACACAGACATCAATCAATTATTTTGAAGAAAAAAAAAAGTAAACATGATTTTAAATTCTAAGGTCATCCCAAATAAAATTTAATTTTTTTATTAAAGTAATTTAGACATATTAGAAATTCTCTGTAACTTGCTCTACATTTAGATATTTCCACAGTTCAAATTGTACATTTCAGTTTGCTGTGCCCACAATTGTCATTGGATTGGGGTATGAAAGAGTGTAATACTATGGTTCTACCTCTTTTTGTATGACAACTTAAGACTTCAAAATTATATCTATAGGAGACAGGAGAATTTAAACTACACAGTGTAAAATGTCTTCATTTTTCATTTGCTCTGCAACTGTCATACATCTTTGACCAGGGAAGGCTCCTCCAGAACCTTAGAGGTTTCCAGGAAGCTCACTCATTGACTGGCAAAGTGGGGACAGGAAAGAGGCCTCAGTCACCCTTGCCAGCCTGCCAGCCAGGTAGCCTTGAGAGTAGAGCACATGGGTCTTGGAGCAGAATATTGAAATATACATGAGCCAGGGCCCCTTCTGCCTGCATTCTTGTCCAAGGTTTATTTAGAGTTTTATTATTTCTAAGACAGATTACTGACATACTGGGGAATTTTTGTCTTGAAATGTTTTTAAACACTTTCTATTAAATTTTAGTATGTAAAAAATATTTACAATTTGACTGTAAGCTTAAATATAAAGCAACCTTTAAGATAGTCTTTCTAATAGTGAGATTTGCTTAGTGGAATATGAAGTAAAAGAATTTTATAGCATTCTTATGTTTTTATTTTGAGTGTTAGTTGGGAGAGTACCCATGTACCAGACTTCCTCACTTGCACAATGTACCAGGCTGACTTTCACCTGCTGAGCCATCTCCCCAAGCAAGTGAGGAAGTCTGAGAACCACCTTCAAAAACCATTTCTCTTTTTCCATCTTATGGGTTCTGGGGATCAACTCCGATGCTCAGAGTCGGCAGAAGGCATCTTTACCCTCTGAACCATCTCTACAGTCCAAAGCAGAAAAGATGACTAAACTACTATCCAAGATCCTTCCTGATTGCCCAAAAGGAATGTGTGTGTGTGTGTGTGTGTGTGTGTGTGTGTGTGTGTGTGTGTGTGTGTGTGTGTGTGTGTGTGTGTTGCATGCGTGCATGTGCATGTTGGGGGTGCACTCACCTAGCACCCAAGTATGGAGGACAGAGGTTGACTTCAGTATCTTCCTTTATATCTCTCAAACTCATTTTTCAGACACAGTCTCTTACTGAGCCTGGGGCTCATAGTTGGGCTAGACTGAGAGCTCTTGAGATCTGCGCACCTCTCCCCTGGCCACCAGCATTGTGGTACAGGTGCATGCCACCATGCCCAGCTTTTGCTCAGGTTCTGGGAATCCAGTCTTAGCTGTTCACCCTATGCCGCAAGCGCTTTTCCTGTTGAGCCGCCTCTCCACCCAGTCTCGTCCTCTTCCCCCCATTTGCTCAGGCTTTCCTCAAACTTTCTGTGTGGCTGTGGATGACCTTGAACTTCCAGTCCTCCCACTGCACCTCCTGAGTACTGGGATTACAGGTTTGCAGGACTACTTCCTGACTCATAAGGTGCTGGAATCAAACCAGAGCTTCATGCCTACTAGACAGGCAGTCTACGGACTGAGTCACCTCCTTGTCCCTCCAGAAGGATTCCTCAGGGTGAAGTATGCATTCTGCTCATCCCAAAGTAAACTGGGTTCCCATTTGTTGTCTACTTTTATTTGTTCCTGTTCTCTCTCTGCTTTTCCTTGTCCTTGCTGACTTTCTGTCCACACATTAAAACAGCGTCACACAGAGAACAATTGATGTAAGTCTCCAAAAAGCAGTGAGGCTGTTGTATTGCTCACCTAAGTCCCTGGGCCTCATGAGCACATGATTCTGTTCGTGAAATCTTGTCTTGTGAATCAATATATTCCATACATTAGCATCACCTGTTCCTCGCTTTCCCGTCTCAGCTATGTGATCATATCACCACACCTTTGTCTAGGTTGAGAATGAACGTTCACATTTTCTTTCTTCTGATGAGAAACTAAATCAAGCAATGACTATTACCTTCTAGAAGAGATTCCTGTCTGACTGTCATGCCCGGCAGCTATTCCATCAGGCCCCGGGAACGAACATCCAATGAATCTAACATTTAAAATAGTGAGACTGTGCAAATTCATGGTAGACATGAAGAGTAACTTTCAGGTAACTTATGCAGAAGTGCAAATACAGCATTGTCTCCTGTATTTCAAAACAGCTTCAAGCAAGGCTCTAGGATGGCCTCAGCACATACAGAACAGATGTAATCTTCAATTGGTGGAGAAGCTAAATTATCCTGACTGAATTATTACACATGGATATGCTCAAACATACCCTATAAATATGATACATATTTCCTTTAAAATTCTTACAATACATAAATACTGATATTAGGATCCAAAGAGAAGAAATATATCATCACTAATAAATCTGCCAATGATTCTCCTTCTTAAATATTTTTGTTGTGTTTTAGTTATCACTAATATTTAAAATTCTTACATTCCCAAAAGGCCTTGTTTAAGGTAAAGCAGCCTGAATTCTGGACCCAGACTGCCTCAATTTTAATCTCAGCTATGCCATTAATTAGCTGCATGCCCTCCAGTGGTTATCTAACCTCACTGTGCCTTGGTTTCATTTGTAAAAGTGGGATAATAATATCTAGTTCCCAGTTTTGGTATGAAGATTAAATGGGCCATTATGTGTAAAGTGCTCCAAATATTACCTCCTATACAATAAGCTTGCTATAAGTACTTATAATATAAATTAAATGAAATGAAAACCTTAAAGGCATTCATTGATTAGATTCTATTTGGTCAGTGCCAGATAAATGGTGACCACTTTGCTTGCCTTAAATTATCATCAAAATGTGATCTCTCGCATTTTACACTGATTTTTTTCTCTCTGTGTTGACATCCATTTTAACATAATGACATCATTTCATTTCACTTTGGCCCCAGCTGTTAACGGTGCTATTGAACACTTGGTTCGGGTTCATTTATCTTGCACGTTTTAATGTGGCTTGCTCAATGTAGGGAAATCCTGCTGGTGTGTTAACCAACCTTATTTTTAGAAAATTCAGCCTTTGAGAGAAGTGGTTACTTCCAAGAATACTCGTAAAAATTACAAGCTCAATTACAGCTCACAGTGTGTTTTACATGTTTTCTCCTTTTGTGCATTCGCAGACTCTATCTCAATCTGGGTTTCAGCTCATAGCATTCAGAATATAAGCTCTGCACTCTCCCAGATCCTCATCTGGGTAACAATCCTTACTCAGAGATAAAAAATGCAGTTAGGGAACTAGCACAATATACCCATATAAAGGTATGGGTCTACTCTGACTTTTTAAAAGACTATCTTATGTCTTCTGCAGCCCAAGCTATCCTTGAACTCACTAAGCCGCCAACGGTGATTCTGAACCTCTCATCTCCCTGCCTCTCCTTCCCTGGTGCTGAGACACAGTCGCACACCACTATATCTACTTTATGTGATACTGGAATCTAATGCACACCATCTTGCATGCTAGATAAGCACCCCACCAACAAGCTACATCCCCAGCCTTACTTTGAAGTTGTATTTTGTCACTACCCAAAGACTTGGAACATAAAACTTTCCGTTGGGAGATGTAAAAATTGGCCTGGAATAGCCACCCATCGGCATTGCCTGATTGGAGATCCTGTGTGTGACAGGCAAGTTCCAAATCCAAACACCTGGTGCCCGGATGCCAAATCGGCTTCCAGCCGAATTGTGCCAGCACAGATACTGACACATAGAGACGGGTCCTCCTCAAAGACGCCTGGGTGCATACCTCTGACCCTCAGCCGGGGTGCTCAAACGTCCATCTGCAGTGAGGACTCCCAGTGAAGGCTCTGTGCTGTGCTTGGCTGCATTTCTATCTGAGTGCCAACAGGAAGATAAATGAAAGACTGGCTCGCTGGAGTACTGGTGGTTTGGGGGCTATTGATTTTTGGTCCATTCTCTTTAAAAGTGAGATCTAAAAAGTTGACAGAGGGTCATTAATTTCATCATACACTTGTCGTCTCATCCATAACCAATCCAGGCCCTGAGTGCTGCCTGTCACTCCGGGTTTACACTTTATTTGTTTAGGGTTTTCTCGGCGATTCCATTCTTGACTTTTCCCCCTCCCCTCTGACTTCAGCCTCTTTAAATAAAGAAAGAAGGATGCTGGTTTGTGACTCTTTCCTGAAATGGATTCGGGAATGAGGACATTACAGATATATTTATACGGGGACCAGAATGGCGGGAAACAATATCCCCAAGCAGGCTCTGCCAGCTGCCTTCCTTCCTTGATTTGAAAAAGAAAAAAAAAAAGTCTTCATAGCATTCATCAATCCTAATTAATCAATTAGCCCCCAATCGAATAAAGACTTAACTAAGGTGAGCTAGTGGGCTTATTTGAAGAAAATACTAAAACGTAAGTCCCAGCATTCCTTTAAGAAAAGCTTGTGAGTTCTTTAAAAATTCTGCTGAAAGTATAAAAATGGTTGATAGTAATGACCTCTGATGGAGTTTCTTTGGCTGTAAGTTCCAAACAGCTCTACCAATCTTCAAGAAGGTATCATGAAAACCTCTCGACAGTGTGATTTTATTGTCGCTACGATGGTGGGTTTATTGTTTGTTTGCTTTTGTTTTTTTTTAACAGGGAAAGGAGAGTTTGGCAGGCTCCATAATTATTATTGAAATAACCATCAAATAAAATCTTTAAGGCTGGTTGAATATTCAATGAGCTGTGTAAATCTGGAGCTCGGGCAACAATGGCACAGGGCGAGCATGGAATCCGGAGGACAGAGCAGGGAGCTTTGGATAATTGTCCAACAGATTCCCCAGATAGCTCTGTCCTGCCTGACCTGGGCAGGACTGCATTATCCCACTGTATTCCTCTGTATCTATTCTGAAACCTGGTGAAGGCAGCATGGAGGGAAGCCCAAGAAAATATGATTAAGTTCACAGGCCAAGGCAAGGGAATCCAGTATTAATAATATCACAACCTGCCAGGAAATCTTGATTTTATAGAATGTGAAGAAGTACATTTCTACTTGAAAGTGTGTTTTTATACACCCTTGAGTACCCAACTCGTTAAACTACCAAGAGGGCTCTACATGGCTTAGAAGTTAATCCTTCAAATGGCTAACAATTGAATGCCTCAGCTGTTTGTAGTTTCCTAGTGCTGGCTAATTTCATTTTTGTTTCATATGTTCACTGGTAAGCTTTCATTGTTCGCTGACACAGAGGTTGTAAGTCTAGTTAATTTGGTTAAAATGAGGCTGAGAATGTTCAGTTTCCTGCCGGCTACAAGACTCTGGGGAACTTGGAGTCACACTCCCCACACCCCAAAGAAACTCAGTGGGAAAAATGAGATGACCCAGCTCGGGGTCAGCTTCCACTCCTGAAGCAAGGATATAAACAACCATCCTGAAGTGTACCGCAGCTTATAAGGAAGTTATTTGGTGCACTGTACTACCACATACGCCAGGCTTCTTCCAGGCAATTCGGCTCTCTTTTTATTTCATTTTCTTTTCTCTCAAAGGTACTAAAGTTGTGTTGAAGGACAACAGCCTTTGTGCACTTCTTATCAAAAATATCTGATGATAAAAATGATGATGGTGGTGACTGGTGGTGGTGGCGAGGACAGTGGGGTGATGGTGATGGTGACACTCAGTTTGCACTACCTATCCCTCATAACTCAAGGACAGAGGAATGCGTTCCCTCAGCATCACTTCCATCTTCCTCCACCTCCCCTGGGCCTCCTCTAGCCCTCCTTCTAGCAGATCTAAGGCACATCTCCGTCCCATTCATTGATTCTCTTCCCCTCCTCACCACGGACCTCTTGCCTGTTCCTTTATCTCAGCTTTGCTATCACTTTATGCCAGGAACGACACACTGGTCCCATGTTCTCCCCATTTGCAAACACACATTTAATTCTTCATAGCATTAATCGGGTTAGTAATTTAAAAATTGTCTAAGGATAGTATTTTCATCTTTCTTTTCTATTAGAATGTAATTTCTGTATAGTCTAGGACCACCCTCCCCTGAAGTAGAATCCAGCTCTGGTGTGAAATCAAAATTTCCTTGAATGACTGAGTCCATTCCAGGAGCAGTTTCTTACTAGGAAAAAACAAACTGGACTAGAAAGTGCTTTCTTAGAATTCAATGATATATCCAATGTGTAAAAAGCACTTGCATGAGAGCATATGCCACAGGCAATGAAACATCATATTAGCTGAATCTGTTTCTGACACCCTTCGTGATCCCTTGGAAGGGATTTCTCAGATGATGACTGCCTTGATCTTCATCACATAGCAGTGGACACCTGGAGCCTGGAAAAGGCCCCTGGGTTTTCTTCTGTCACTGTGCCTCCTGAGCAGACTGCCACCAAAGACTTGGATTCTTTGGACCTCCTTGATGCTGCATTGATCATGAGCTTAGAGGAGCTCAGAAAATTTTTGTAGGACAAAATAAAGCTCTGCTCAAATGATTACCGTTCTTACAACGGCAGCAGTGGACACCATAGGGTCTGCTCTGATTCTAGCCGGAATCTGCAGGAAAGAACCCACCAGGCAATTTGGGATCATAGAAAAAAACAACATGGAACTCAACTGAGAACCTTAGGAGAAGAAGGTGAACCCTAAAGACCAAGAAGGGTCCCCAGGAAAAGATGGCCCTGAGCTCACAGAAGAATAACTGCAAGCATTGAGCTGTAAACAGTAAGCACCCAGCCAGGAGGGAGGTTAGGAGGGCACTATCTTAGAGACTTTAGTATCCAAGTAGTTCCATGGGGTCCCTACTCTACAATGTGCTCTCTTCAAATAAAGAGAATTGCCCAAATCCTAGTAAATCAGCTATGTGTAACTTAAAATCAAAACCTGTCCTTCAAACCTAGTCAGCACCAATTAAACAAAGATGTTTCACTGAAGTTGTTATAGACAGTAATTTTTCTGCAAACTCAATCACATGACAGACTGACCATTGGGATTCTGTGCTCCAACGTGCCTTCTCCCAACACCCAGAAACCCTCCTCTGTTTCCCTCCCCAGCAATTCTCCCTTGCATTTAGAAACTGCATGGAAAGACACTAACATTTTCCCTCAAAACTCATTAATTTTAGAGTTTGGGAAACATGAAGGAGACAAAGTGGGTAATTTTTCACACTTAGAAGAATTTCCACATTCTGTTTTGACTTTCTTGCAGAGCTGAGAAGAGATTAATGTAACTTACTTTCTCTATTAACTGGCTCCACGCATTGCCATGCAGGTGGCACCCTATGAAGACAAATAACAGAAAGTACCCATAGCACTCACCCCCCCTCAACGAAAGGTGTGGCCACCACATATGAAACTGCCAGTTGTAGCTGGAAAGAAGACTCAGAAGCTAACAGCACGCACTGCTCTTCCAGAGGACTAGAGTTCAATTCCCAGTGCACACATCAGGCAGCTCATAACTGCCTGTAAGTCCAGCTCCAGGGTGATCATGATACTTCTGGCCTCTGCAGCCACCTGCACAAATATAACACACACACACACACACACACACACACACACACACACACACACACTTAAAATAATAAAAATAAATAAAATAAAACTTAGGAACAGGAATTCTCAGTGGGTAGCCTTCCCCAGAAAAGTCCAGTGATGTAAAAGTACTGGGGATCTGAAACTGTAAATCAACTGCTGAATTGTCTCTTTCCCAAAATGCACTCTACTGGTCAAAGGAAAGGGTTTCTCTTTAAACTAAAAATGCTAACAATGGAAGAGCTGATTACATCATTGATCAAATCACCTCATTATGCAGGATTTGAAAGTTGGGATTTTTATAGTCTTTTGAGAAGGAGAGACCCCTCTTCAAGTTAGAAAACACACCTTTTGTAAGAGAGCAAATCACAGATGGTTCATTACAACTTCCACTACTTGGAGTCATAAAAAAAAAAAAAGACTTTGAGAAAAAATAATAAAAGTCCTAAAATATGACAACCCCACACTGGAAGTATGAAATCTAGGAAGCCCTTATTTTAACATTTGCAGCAAATACAAAGATTTGGATTGAGATTTATGGGAGAGAGGAAACCCAGGGCTTTCTGGTGGCAGTGAGACCACAATCCGATCACTGGAGGACCTTGGGACCAACTACAAATTGATTCCTGTAATATCCCATTCCTTCCTGCTGAGGCTCAGTGCTGGCAGAGTAACAACTCCATACTCACCGAGTCTACCACAAAGAGAGGGATGAGGGTCCTGCAGAGAAAGCAGAGCAAAAGAGATGAGTGTGGAAAAGCCACAGAGTCACGTGACCTCTCACACTGGCATGGCATTCATTCCATTCCTGGCAACACAGAGAAAACTCTGAGGCATGATGAGTCACAGCATCAGATGGGAAAGGCCAGTGAGTGAAAGGGAGAAATCCTTCACACTCACAAAGGTCCTACTGCCAAAGCACAGCTGCTAAGGGTCCATCAGTCTCACAGAAACTAAAGAAGGCTGAGCAGCACACTTAGCTATTCAGTGGGGAATTACTCTGTGGGAAAATGCCTGTTTTAAAGATCCACACATAGGACTGGAGAGATGACTCAGTAGTTAAGAGTGCATACAACTCTTAAAGGGACCCTGAGTTTGGTTCCCAGCACCCATTGGTCAGCTTACAACTACCTGCAATTCCAGCTCCAGGGGTCTGATGGCCTCTTCTGGACTCTTACGCCACCTGCACTCATATACACACATCCATCTACAGAGACACACATATATGCAAACTTTTAAATAAAAATAAATCTTAAAACAACCAAGTAAAGAAAAATGGAAGCTGGGTGGTAATGGTGTATGCCTTTAATCCCAGCACTCGGGAAGCAGAGTCAGGCGGATCCCTGTGAATTCAAGGCCAGCCTGGTCTACAGAGTGAGATCCAGGATAGGCACCAAAGCTACACAGAAAAAACCCTTTCTCAAAAAAACAAAAACAAATAACAAAAAGAAAGAAAGAAAGAAAAATGGAGATAACTAGAGACAGGCCCAGGCCATATTTTAAATGGCATGAAGGCAAATCAACATTGTTGTTGGTTTGTTTTGACTCTTCATCTCTCTTTTTACTCCCTTTTGCCTCTGCACTCACCTGAGCAACAGAGCAAGGGGCCTGTGTTTATATGGCACAGTCCTGTTCTGGGCAGCTTATACCTAGACACTGGAGAATACTGATTAGACAAAGCCAAACATCTCAAAAGTCAGTGCTAACATCGAGCCAAGGGCTATCCCTGAGGCTCAGGCCACAGCTCTCCTTAGCTTTCCAGACTCCTTTAGTGGCAGTGAAGTGATGTCAGAGCTCTAAATGCCAACCATGCACCTGTTGGTGTGGCTCTACTTCCTGCTTTTTTCTTTCCTTCCGGTGCCTCATCAAAGGCCTGAAATCACGTCTTGACTGCCCTGCAGTCAAACAAAGCAGCAGTGTCCTTTCATCCCCCTCCTCTGTTTCTTCTCTCTTCAACTTTCCACTCTTCATTGTAGAATTGCCTCTGTTTAACAGGATTTCGATCATTCAACTCCTGTCCTCCAACTTTAACATGCATTTTTTTTAAGACAGGACGTCATGTAACCCAAGCTGCCCTGGAACTCAGTACATCACTAAGAACTACGTTGAACTTCCTGCCGACGCTTCTGCTTCCACCTCCAGGGTACGGAGGTGATAGGAGTGTGCCACTCTGCTCACCCTGTTTTCTGTTGTACTGGTGATTGAACCTAGAGATTCATGCATGCTGGGCAAACACTCTACCCAAAGCTCTGCAGTTGCAGCTCCCAGTGATGTGATTTTTGAGACATTCGCTTCTCTCTAGCAAGCATGTCTTGCTGGACCTGTGTCAGGGGCCTTCAGCTGTGTGGACCTGGGCTAGAAACAAATGGCAGTACGACAAAACCTGCCGGAGGAGTGTCGCCCAAGTCATAAAGGTTTGTTTCATGCAAAAGGTCAGTTTGTTGTGTAAGAAAATAGTAACAGTAATACTAATGTCTATTTCATTAAATTCGCTCTCATGTGGAATTTTAATCCTTTCTTTATAAGCCAACAGGAATATCATAAATACAGTCATTGATAAGTTTAACTACAGGTTAGTCATATCAATCAAAGTGGTCACTGAACCCTCACTTTGTGTCTGCCTAGTAGCTCTCCATCTAGCTATCATAGGTCTGTCTATAATCTTTTTCAGATCTACCTATATACAACTCAGATTTCAAGCTGACAGTAAATGAGTTTAAAATTAAAGATGAAACACAGGCAAGAGATCAAAATTCTACTTCCTCAAAAGAGGTTCTCTGCAGTATTTCCTGTCTGCACAGGAGAAGAGGAACCCTAAAAGCTCTATGTGAGACATAAAA